>NC_090341.1:61485265-62100265 GCF_035084215.1 Heptranchias perlo | reverse complement strand
CATCGGTCTCTTCAGTCTCACTTCTCAGTACATTATCACCAGGTTTCATTTCTTACAGGAGAAGGAAAGACCACAACAGAGCCCAATGCCTGACAACGGGAGGAGGGGAAGTCTCCATAAGGGATCTCAACCCCCTCAAGAAGTGAGCCCTCTCCATCCAAGACAACCCAATCCTGGTGATTGTCGAAGAGCAAGACCCTGCAAGGGCTTGGTATCCTGAGCCTCCTTCCAGAACTGAAATACAACAACCTATCTGAAGGACTGATGACACATTTATCACAGAGCACTTCCTTTTTGCAACTCTCTCCTTTTTCATGTTTCTGCAGGATCTCCTCAGAATTCCAGATTTGGCCCTTCTGAAGGATTCTCCTGACACGTGACCCAAGCACCACATCACTGCACTTTCCCCTGCCTCCTCACCAGCTCAAGGAGACCACTCCAGGAAAGTCGAGATAGACAGCAGGAGGGCAGCACAAGTGGTGAGTTAATGAGCATGGGGGAAAGGAGCAGGAGCTGGTGGGGGATAAGGAACAAGGGCTTGTGGAGGAACAGGAGTGAGAGATGGTGGAGGAGTGAGAGATGGTGGAGGAAGAGGAGTGAGAGATGGTGGGGGAAGAGGAGTGAGAGATGGTGGAGGAGTGAGAGATGGTGGAGGAGTGAGAGATGGTGGAGGAGTGAGAGATGGTGGAGGAAGAGGAGTGAGAGATGGTGGAGGAGGAGGAGTGAGAGATGGTGGAGGAGGAGGAGTGAGAGATGGTGGAGGAAGAGGAGTGAGAGATGATGGAGGAGTGAGAGATGGTGGAGGAGTGAGAGATGGTGGAGGAAGACGAGTGAGAGATGGTGGAGGAGTGAGAGATGGTGGAGGAGTGAGAGATGGTGGAGGAAGACGAGTGAGAGATGGTGGAGGAGTGAGAGATGGTGGAGGAGTGAGAGATGATGGAGGAGTGAGAGATGATGGAGGAGTGAGAGATGATGGAGGAGTGAGAGATGATGGAGGAGTGAGAGATGATGGAGGAGTGAGAGATGGTGGAGGAGTGAGAGATGATGGAGGAGTTGAGAGATGGAGGAGGAGTGAGAGATGGTGGAGGAAGAGGAGTGAGAGATGGTGGAGGAAGAGGAGTGAGAGATGGTGGAGGAGGAGGAGTGAGAGATGGTGGAGGAAGAGGAGTGAGAGATGGTGGAGGAGTCAGAGATGGTGGAGGAGTGAGAGATGATGGAGGAAGAGGAGTGAGAGATGGTGGAGGAAGAGGTGTGAGAGATGGTGGAGGAGGAGGAGTGAGGGATGGTGGAGGAAGTAGAGTGAGAGATGGTGGAGGAAGAGGAGTGAGAGATGGTGGAGGAGTGAGAGATGGTGGAGGAGTGAGAGATGGTGGAGGAAGAGGAGTGAGAGATGATGGAGGAAGAGCAGTGAGAGATGGTGAAGGAGTGAGAGACGGTGGAGGAAGTAGAGTGAGAGATGGTGGAGGAGTGAGAGATGGTGGAGGATGAGGAGTGAGGGATGGTGGAGGAGTGAGAGATGGTGGAGGAGGAGGAGTGAGAGATGGTGGAGGATGAGGAGTGAGAGATGGTGGAGGAGTGAGAGATGGTGGAGGAGTGAGATATGGTGGAGGAAACGGAGTGAGAGATGGTGGAGGAAGTAGAGTGAGAGATGGTGGAGGAGTGAGAGATGGTGGAGGAGTGAGAGATGGTGGAGGATGAGGAGTGAGGGATGGTGGATGAGTGAGAGATGGTGGAGGAAGAGGAGTGAGAGATGGTGCAGGAGGAGGAGTGAGAGATGGTGGAGGAGTGAGAGATGTTGGAGGAGTGAGAGATGGTGGAGGAAGAGGAGTGAGAGATGGTGGAGGAAGAGCAGTGAGAGATGGTGGAGGAGTGAGCGATGGTGGAGGAAGTGGAGTGAGAGACGGTGGAGGAGTGAGAGATGATGGAGGAGTGAGAGATGGTGGAGGAAGTGGAGCGAGAGATGATGGAGGAAGAGGAGTGAGAGATGGTGGAGGAGTGAGAGATGATGGAGGAGGAGGAGTGAGGGATGGTGGAGGAAGTAGAGTGAGAGATGGTGGAGGAAGAGGAGCGAGAGATGGTGGAGGAAGAGGAGTGAGAGATGGTGGAGGAGTGAGAGATGATGGAGGAGGAGGAGTGAGAGATGGTGGAGGAGTGAGAGATGATGGAGGAGGAGGAGTGAGGGATGGTGGAGGAAGTAGAGTGAGAGATGGTGGAGGAAGAGGAGTGAGAGATGGTGGAGGAGTGAGAGATGGTGGAGGAGTGAGAGATGATGGAGGAAGAGCAGTGAGAGATGGTGAAGGAGTGAGAGACGGTGGAGGAAGTAGAGTGAGAGATGGTGGAGGAGTGAGAGATGGTGGAGGATGAGGAGTGAGGGATGGTGGAGGAGTGAGAGATGGTGGAGGAGGAGGAGTGAGAGATGGTGGAGGATGAGGAGTGAGAGATGGTGGAGGAGTGAGAGATGGTGGAGGAGTGAGATATGGTGGAGGAAACGGAGTGAGAGATGGTGGAGGAAGTAGAGTGAGAGATGGTGGAGGAGTGAGAGATGGTGGAGGAGTGAGAGATGGTGGAGGATGAGGAGTGAGGGATGGTGGATGAGTGAGAGATGGTGGAGGAAGAGGAGTGAGAGATGGTGCAGGAGGAGGAGTGAGAGATGGTGGAGGAGTGAGAGATGTTGGAGGAGTGAGAGATGGTGGAGGAAGAGGAGTGAGAGATGGTGGAGGAAGAGCAGTGAGAGATGGTGGAGGAGTGAGCGATGGTGGAGGAAGTGGAGTGAGAGACGGTGGAGGAGTGAGAGATGATGGAGGAGTGAGAGATGATGGAGGAGGAGGAGTGAGAGATGGTGGAGGAGTGAGAGATGGTGGAGGAGGAGGAGTGAGAGATGGTGGAGGAGTGAGAGATGGTGGAGGAGTGAGAGATGATGGAGGAAGAGGAGTGAGAGATGATGGATGAGTGAGAGATGGTGGAGGAGGAGGAGTGAGAGATGTTGGAGGAGTGAGAGATGGTGGAGGAGTGAGAGATGGTGGAGGAGTGAGAGATAGAATCATAGAATCATAGAAGTTACAACATGGAAACAGGCCCTTCGGCCCAACATGTCCATGTCGCCCAGTTTATACCACTAAGCTAGTCCCAATTGCCTGCACTTGGCCCATATCCCTCTATACCCATCTTCCCCATGTAACTGTCCAAATGCTTTTTAAAAGACAAAATTGTACCCGCCTCTACTCCTGCCTCTGGCAGCTCGTTCCAGACACTCACCACCCTTTGAGTGAAAAAATTGCCCCTCTGGACCCTTTTGTATCTCTCCCCTCTCACCTTAAATCTATGTCCCCTCGTTACAGACTCCCCTACCTTTGGGAAAAGATTTTGACTGTCGACCTTATCTATGCCCCTCATTACTTTATAGACTTCTATAAGATCACCCCTTAACCTCCTGCTCTCCAGGGAAAAAAGTCCCAGTCTGTCTAACCTCTCCCTGTAAGTCAAACCATCAAGTCCCGGTAGCATCCTAGTAAATCTTTTCTGCACTCTTTCTAGTTTAATACTATCCTTTCTATAATAGGGTGACCAGAACTGTACACAGTACTCCAAGTGTGGCCTCACCAATGCCCTGTACAACTTCAACAAGACATCCCAACTCCTGCATTCAATGTTCTGACCAATGAAACCAAGCATGCCGAATGCCTTCTTCACCACCCTATCCACCTGTGACTCCACTTTCAAGGAGCTATGAATCTGTACTCCTAGATCTCTTTGTTCGATAACTCTCCCCAACGCCCTACCATTAACGGAGTAGGTCCTGGCCCGATTCGATCTACCAAAATGCATCACCTCACATTTATCTAAATTAAACTCCATCTGCCATTCATCGGCCCACTGGCCCAATTGATCAAGATCCCGTTGCAATCCTAGATAACCTTCTTCACTGTCCACAATGCCACCAATCTTGGTGTCATCTGCAAACTTACTAACCATGCCTCCTAAATTCTCATCCAAATCATTAATATAAATAACAAATAACAGCGGACCCAGCACCGATCCCTGAGGCACACCGCTGGACACAGGCATCCAGTTTGAAAAACAACCCTCTACAACCACCCTCTGTCTTCTGTCGTCAAGCCAATTTTGTATCCAATTGGCTACCTCACCTTGGATCCCATGAGATTTAACCTTATGTAACAACCTACCATGCGGTACCTTGTCAAATGCTTTGCTGAAGTCCATGTAGACCACGTCTACTGCACAGCCCTCATCTATCTTCTTGGTTACCCCTTCAAAAAACTCAATCAAATTCGTGAGACATGATTTTCCTCTCACAAAACCATGCTGACTGTTCCTAATTAGTCCCTGCCTCTCCAAATGCCTGTGGATCCTGTCCCTCAGAATACCCTCTAACAACTTACCCACTACAGATGTCAGGCTCACTGGTCTGTAGTTCCCAGGCTTTTCCCTGCCGCCCTTCTTAAACAAAGGCACAACATTTGCTACCCTCCAATCTTCAGGCACCTCACCTGTAGCGGTGGATGATTCAAATATCTCTGCTAGGGGACCCGCAATTTCCTCCCTAACCTCCCATAACGTCCTGGGATACATTTCATCAGGTCACGGAGATTTATCTACCTTGATGCGCGTTAAGACTTCCAGCACCTCCCTCTCTGTAATATGTACACTCCTCAAGACATCATTATTTATTTCCCCAAGTTCCCTAACATCCATGCCTTTCTCAACCGTAAATACCGATGTGAAATATTCATTCAGGATCTCACCCATCTCTTGTGGTTCCGCACATAGATGACCTTGTTGATCCTTAAGAGGCCCTACTCTCTCCCTAGTTACCCTTTTGCCCTTTATGTATTTGTAGAAGCTCTTTGGATTCACCTTTGCCTGATCTGCCAAAGCAATCTCATATCCCCTTTTTGCCCTCCTGATTTCTCTCTTAACTCTACTCCGGCAATCTCTATACTCTTCAAGGGATCCACTTGATCCCAGCTGCCTATGCATGTCATATGCCTCCTTCTTCTTTTTGACTAGTGCCTCAATCTCCCGAGTCACCCAAGGTTCCCTACTTCTACCAGCCTTGCCCTTCACTTTATAAGGAATGTGCTTACCCTGAACCCTGGTTAACACACTTTTGAAAGCCTCCCACTTACCAGACATCCCTTTGCCTGCCAACAGACTCTCCCAATCAACTTCTGAAAGTTCCTGTCTAATACCATCAAAATTGGCCTTTCCCCAATTTAGAATTTTAACTTTTGGGCCAGACCTATCCTTCTCCATAGCTATCTTAAAACTAATGGAATTATGATCACTTGTCCCAAAGTGATCCCTCACTAACACTTCTGTCACCTGCCCTTCCTTATTTCCCAAGAGGAGGTCAAGTTTTGCCCCCTCTCTAGTCGGGCCATCCACATACTGAATGAGAAATTCCTCCTGAATACACTCAACAAATTTCTCTCCATCCAAGCCCCGAATGCTATGGCTGTCCCAGTCAATGTTGGGAAAGTTAAAGTCCCCTACTATTACCACCCTATTTTTCTTGCAGCTGTCTGTAATCTCCTTACATATTTGCTCCTCAATTTCCCGTTGACTATTTGGGGGTCTGTAGTACAATCCTATCAAAGTGATCTCTCCCTTCTTATTTTTCAGTTCTACCCATATAGACTCAGTGGGCGAACCCTCGGATATATCCCCTCTCACTACTGCCGTGATGTTCTCCCTAATCAAGAACGCAACTCCCCCTCCTCTCTTACCTCCTGCTCTATCTTTCCTATAGCATCTGTACCCTGGAACATTGAGCTGCCAGTCCTGCCCCTCCCTTATCCATGTTTCAGTAATAGCTATAACATCCCAGTCCCATGTACCCATCCATGCCCTGAGTTCATCTGCCTTGCCCATCAGACTTCTTGCATTGAAATAAATGCAGTTTAATCTAGACTTCCCTTGGTCTTTGCCCTGCTTTCTCCGACCATCTGTCCGGTCATGTTCTGTACACTCTCCCTTACTGCCTTTTGTTTCTGTCACCATTTTATTTCCCACTGACTTCCTGCATCGATTCCCATCCCCCTGCCACATTAGTTTAAACCCTCCCCAACAGCACTGGCAAACACTCCCCCTAGGACATTGGTTCCAGTCCTGCCCAGATGCAGACCGTCCAATTTGTACTGGTCCCACCTCCCCCAGAACCGGTTCCAATGGCCCAGGAATTTGAATCCCTCCCTCTTGCACCATCTCTCAAGCCACGTATTCATCTTAGCTATCCTGTCATTCCTACTCTGACTTGCCTGTGGCACTGGTAGCAATCCTGAGATTACTACCTTTGAGGTCCTACTCTTTAGTTTAACTCCTAACTCCCTAAATTCAGCTTGTAGGACCTCATCCTGTTTTTTACCTATATCGTTGGTGCCTATATGCACCACGACAACTGGCTGTTCACCCTCCCCCTCCAGAATGTCCTGCAGCCGCTCCGAGACATCCTTGACCCTTGCACCAGGGAGGCAACATACCATCCTGGAGTCTCGGTTGCGTCCGCAGAAACGCCTGTCTATTCCCCTTACAATCGAGTCCCCTATCACTATAGCTCTGCCACTCTTTTTCCTGCCCTCCTGTGCAGCAGAGCCAGCCACGGTTCCATGAACCTGGCCACTGCCACCTTCCCCTGGTGAGCCATCTCCCCCAACAGTATCCAAAACGGTATACCTGTTTTGGAGGGAGATGACCGCAGGGGACCCCTGCACTGCCTTCCTACTCTTCCTCTGTCTGTTGGTCACCCATTCACTATCTCCCTCAGTAATTTTTATCTGTGGTGTGACCAACTCACTGAACGTGCTATCCACGACTTTCTCAGCATCGCGGATGCTCCAAAGTGAGTCCATCCGCAGCTCCAGAGCCGTCAAGCGGTCAAACAATAGCTGCAGCTGGACACACTTCCCGCAGGTGAAGGAATCAGGGATACAGGAAGGAGCCCTGAATTCCCACATCTCACAAGAGGAACATGACACGGCTCTGGGATCTCCTGCCATGACTTAACCCTTAAGTTAGCTTAACAACAACTGCAATGTCAAGAGAAAAAAAAGGAAAGAAAAACTACTTACCACTCCCTTTAAGGAGTTTACTCCTTTAAATTGTTCTCAATTTAGAGAATGTGAACTACACTAGGGACCTTGAAATGGTGGAGGAAGAGGAGTGAGAGATGGTGGAGGAGTCAGAGATGGTGGAGGAGTGAGAGATGATGGAGGAAGAGGAGTGAGAGATGGTGGAGGAGTGAGAGATGGTGGAGGAGTGAGAGATGATGGAGGAAGAGGAGTGAGAGATGGTGGAGGAGGAGGAGTGAGAGATGATGGAGGAAGAGGAGTGAGAGATGGTGGAGGAGGAGGAGTGAGAGATGGTGGAGGAGTGAGAGATGGTGGAGGAGTGAGAGATGGTGGAGGAAGAGGAGTGAGAGATGGTGGAGGAAGAGGAGTGAGAGATGGTGGAGGAGTGAGAGATGATGGAGGAAGAGCAGTGAGAGATGGTGAAGGAGTGAGAGACGGTGGAGGAAGTAGAGTGAGAGATGGTGGAGGAGTGAGAGATGGTGGAGGAGTGAGAGATGGTGGAGGAGTGAGAGATGGTGGAGGAAGAGGAGTGAGAGATGGTGGAGGAGTGAGAGATGATGGAGGAGGAGGAGTGAGAGATGATGCAGGAGTGAGCTATGTTGGAGGAGGAGGAGTGAGAGGTGATGGAGGAGTGAGAGATGGTGGAGGAAGAGGAGTGAGAGATGGTGGAGGAAGTAGAGTGAGAGATGGTGGAGGAGTGAGAGATGGTGGAGGAGTGAGAGATGGTGGAGGATGAGGAGTGAGGGATGGTGGAGGAGTGAGAGATGGTGGAGGAGGAGGAGTGAGAGATGGTGGAGGAAACGGAGTGAGAGATGGTGGAGGAAGTAGAGTGAGAGATGGTGGAGGAGTGAGAGTTGGTGGAGGAGTGAGAGATGGTGGAGGATGAGGAGTGAGGGATGGTGGAGGAGTGAGAGATGGTGGAGGAAGAGGAGTGAGAGATGGTGGAGGAGTGAGAGATGTTGGAGGAGTGAGAGATGGTGGAGGAAGAGGAGTGAGAGATGGTGGAGGAGTGAGAGATGTTGGAGGAGTGAGAGATGGTGGAGGAAGAGGAGTGAGAGATGGTGGAGGAAGAGGAGTGAGAGATGGTGGAGGAGTGAGAGTTGGTGGAGGAGTGAGAGATGGTGGAGGATGAGGAGTGAGAGATGGTGGAGGAGGAGGAGTGAGAGATGGTGGAGGAGTGAGAGATGGTGGAGGAGTGAGAGATGGTGGAGGAGTGAGATATGATGGAGGAGGAGGAGTGAGAGATGATGGAGGAGTGAGAGATGGTGGAGGAGTGAGAGATGATGGAGGAACAGGAGTGAGAGATGATGGAGGAGTGAGAGATGATGGAGGAGTGAGAGATGGTGGAGGAGTGAGAGATGGTGGAGGAGGATGAGTGAGAGATGATGGAGGAGTGAGAGATGATGGAGGAGTGAGAGATGGTGGAGGAGTGAGAGATGATGGAGGAGTGAGAGATGATGGAGGAGTGAGAGATGGTGGAGGAGTGAGAGATGATGGATGATGGAGGAGTGAGAGATGATGGAGGAGTGAGAGATGGTGGAGGAGTGAGAGATGATGAAGGAGTGAGAGATGATGGAGGAGTGAGAGATGGTGGAGGAGGAGGAGTGAGAGATGGTGGAGGAGTGAGAGATGGTGGAGGAGTGAGAGATGATGGAGGAAGAGGAGTGAGAGATGATGGAGGAAGAGGAGTGAGAGATGATGGAGGATGAGTAGTGAGAGATGATGGAGGAGTGAGAGATGGTGGAGGAGTGAGAGATGATGAAGGAAGAGGAGTGAGAGATGGTGGAGAAGGAGGAGTGAGAGATGGTGGAGGAGCAGGAGTGAGTGATGAAGGAGGAGTGAGAGATGGTGGAGGTGTGAGAAACGATGGAGGAAGAGGAGTGTGAGATGGTGGAGGAGGAGGAGTGAGAGATGGTGGAGGAGGAGGAGTGAGTGATGAAGGAGGAGTGAGAGATGGTGGAGGTGTGAGAGATGGTGGAGGAAGAGGAGTGAGAGATGGTGGAGAAGGAGGAGTGAGAGATGGTGGAGGAGGAGGAGTGAGTGATGAAGGAGGAGCGAGTGATGGTGGAGGTGTGAGAGATGATGGAGGAAGAGGAGTGTGAGATGGTGGAGGAGGTGGAGTGAGAGATGATGGAGGAGTGAGAAATGGTGGAGGAGTGATAGATGATGGTGGAAGAGGAGTGAGAGATGATGGAGGAGTGAGAGATGGTGGAGGAAGAGGAGTGAGAGATGATGGAGGAGTGAGAGATGGTGGAGGAGTGAGAGATGATGGAGGAAGAGGAGTACGAGATGGTGGAGGAGGAGGAGTGAGAGATGATGGAGGAGTGAGAGATGGTGGAGGAGTGAGAGATGGTGGAGAATTGAGAGATGATGGTGGAAGAGGAGTGAGAGATGATGGAGGAGTGAGAGATGGTGGAGGAGTGAGAGATGATGAAGGAAGAGGAGTACGAGATGGTGGAGGAGGAGGAGTGAGAGATGGTGGAGGAGTGAGAGATGATGGAGGAGTGAGAGATGATGGAGGAGTGAGAGATGATGGAGGAGTGAGAGATGTTGGAGGAGTGAGAGATGGTGGAGGAGTGAGAGATGATGGAGGAGGAGGAGTGAGAGATGATGGAGGAGTGAGAGATGGTGGAGCAGTGAGAGATGATGGAGGAGTGAGAGATGGTGGAGGAAGAGGAGTGAGAGATGGTGGAGGAGTGAGAGATGATGGAGGAGGAGGAGTGAGAGATGATGGAGGAGTGAGAGATGGTGGAGCAGTGAGAGATGATGGAGGAGTGAGAGATGGTGGAGGAAGAGGAGTGAGAGATGGTGGAGCAGTGAGAGATGATGGAGGAGTGAGAGATTTTGGAGGAAGAGGAGTGAGAGATGGTGAAGGAGTGAGAGATCGTGGAGGAAGAGGAGTGAGAGATGAAGGGGGAGTGAGAGATGGTGGAGGAGTGGGAGATGATGAAGGAAGAGGAGTGAGAGATGTTGGAGATGGAGGAGTGAGAGATGATGGAGGAGTGAGAGATGATGGAGGAAGAGGAGTGAGAGATGATGGAGGAGTGAGAGATGGTGGAGAATTGTGAGATGATGGAGGAGTGAGAGATGGTGGAGGAAGAGGAGTGAGAGATGATGGAGGAGTGAGAGATGGTGGAGGAGTGAGAGATGATGGAGGAAGAGGAGTACGAGATGGTGGAGGAGGAGGAGTGAGTGATGATGGAGGAGTGAGAGATGGTGGAGGAGTGAGAGATGATGGAGGAGTGAGAGATGATGGAGGAGTGAGAGATGTTGGAGGAGTGAGAGATGTTGGAGGAGTGAGAGATGATGGAGGAGGAGGAGTGAGAGATGATGGAGGAGGAGGAGTGAGAGATAATGGAGGAGTGAGAGATGGTGGAGGAAGAGGAGTGAGAGATGGTGGAGGAAGAGGAGTGAGAGATGATGGAGGAGGAGGAGTGAGAGATAATGGAGGAGTGAGAGATGGTGGAGGAAGAGGAGTGAGAGATGGTGGAGGAGTGAGAGATGGTGGAGGAGTGAGAGATGGTGGAGCAGTGAGAGATGATGGAGGAGTGAGAGATGGTGGAGGAAGAGGAGTGAGAGATGATGGAGGAGGAGGAGTGAGAGATAATGGAGGAGTGAGAGATGGTGGAGGAAGAGGAGTGAGAGATGGTGGAGGAGTGAGAGATGGTGGAGGAGTGAGAGATGATGGATGAGTGAGAGATGGTGGAGGAGTGAGAGATGATGGAGGAAGAGGAGTGAGAGATGGTGGAGGAGAAGGAGTGAGTGATGATGGAGGATGAGTAGTGAGAGATGATGGAGGAGTGAGAGATGGTGGAGGAAGAGGAGTGAGAGATTTTGGAGGAATTGTAGTGAGAGATGGTGGAGGAGTGAGATATCGTGGAGGAAGAGGAGTGAGAGATGAAGGAGGAGTGAGAGATGGTGGAGGAGTGAGAGATGATGAAGGAAGAGGAGTGAGAGATGGTGGAGAAGGAGGAGTGAGAGATGATGGAGGAGTGAGAGATGGTGGAGCAGTGAGAGATGATGGAGGAAGAGGAGTGAGAGATGATGGAGGAGGAGGAGTGAGAGATGGTGGAGGAAGAGGAGTGAGAGATGGTGGAGGAGTGAGAGATGGTGGAGGAGTGAGAGATGATGGAGGAAGAGGAGTGAGAGATGGTGTAGGAGGAGTAGTGAGAGATGATGGAGGAGAGAGAGATGATGGAGGAAGAGGAGTGAGAAATGATGGAGGAGGAGGAGTGAGAGATAATGGAGGAGTGAGAGATGGTGGAGGAAGAGAAGTGAGAGATGGTGGAGGAGTGAGAGATGGTGGAGGAGTGAGAGTTGATGGAGGAAGAGGAGTGAGAGATGGTGGAGGAGGAGGACTGAGTGATGATGGGGGAAGAGGAGTGAGAGATGGTGGAGGAGTGAGAGTTGGTGGAGGAAGAGGAGTGAGAGATGGTGGAGGAGTGAAAGATGGTGGAGGAGTGAGAGATGGTGGAGGAGTGAGAGATGATGGAGGAGGAGGAGTGAGAGATGGTGGAGGAGGAGGAGTGAGTGATGATTGGGGAAGAGGAGTGAGAGATTTTGGAGGAATTGTAGTGAGAGATGGTGGAGGAGTGAGAGATCGTGGAGGAAGAGGAGTGAGAGATGAAGGAGGAGTGAGAGATGGTGGAGGAGTGAGAGATGATGAAGGAAGAGGAGTGAGAGATGGTGGAGAAGGAGGAGTGAGAGATGATGGAGGAGTGAAAGATGGTGGAGCAGTGAGAGCAGATGGAGGAAGAGGAGTGAGAGATGATGGAGGAGAGAGAGATGATGGAGGAAGAGGAGTGAGAGATGATGGAGGAGGAGGAGTGAGAGATAATGGAGGAGTGAGAGATGGTGGAGGAAGAGGAGTGAGAGATGGTGGAGGAGTGAGAGATGGTGGAGGAGTGAGAGTTGATGGAGGAAGAGGAGTGAGAGATGGTGGAGGAGGAGGACTGAGTGATGATGGGGGAAGAGGAGTGAGAGATGGTGGAGGAGTGAGAGTTGGTGGAGGAAGAGGAGTGAGAGATGGTGGAGGAGTGAAAGATGGTGGAGGAGTGAGAGATGGTGGAGGAGTGAGAGATGATGGAGGAGGAGGAGTGAGAGATGGTGGAGGAGGAGGAGTGAGTGATGATTGGGGAAGAGGAGTGAGAGATGGTGGAGGAAGAGGAGTAAGAGATGGTGGAGGAAGAGGAGTGAGAGATGATGGAGGAGTGAGAGATGAAGGAGAAGTGAGAGATGGTGGAGGAAGAGGAGTGAGAGATGATGGAGGAAGAGCAGTGAGAGATGATGGAGGAGTGAGAGATGGTGGAGGAAGAGGAGTGAGAGATGATGGAGGAAGAGCAGTGAGAGATGATGGAGGAGTGAGAGATGGTGGAGGAGGAGGACTGAGAGATGGTGGAGGAGTGAGAGATGATGGAGGAGGAATGAGAGATGATGGAGGAAGAGGAGTGAGAGATGATGGAGGAAGAGGAGTGAGAGATGATGGAGGAGTGAGAGATGATGGATGAGTGAGAGATGTTGGAGGAAGAGGAGTGAGAGATGATGGAGGAGGAGGAGTGAGAGATGGTGGAGGAGTGAGAGATGGTGGAGGAAGAGGAATGAGAGATGATGGAGGAAGAGGAGTGAGAGATGATGGAGGAAGAGGAGTGAGAGATGATGGAGGAGTGAGAGATGATGGAGGAGTGAGAGATGGTGGAGGAAGAGGAGTGAGAGATGATGGAGGAGGAGTAGTGAGAGATGGTGGAGGAAGAGGAGTGAGAGATGGTGGAGGAATGAGGGATGGTGGAGGAAGAGGAGTGAGAGATGATAGAGGAGTGAGAGATGGTGGAGGAGGAGGAGTGAGAGATGATGGAGGAGTGAGAGATGGTGGCGGAGTTAGAGATGATGGAGGAAGAGGAGTGAGAGATGATGGAGGAGTGAGAGATGATGGAGGAGTGAGAGATGGTGGAGGAAGAGGAGTGAGAGATGATGGAGGAGGAGGAGTGAGAGATGGTGGAGATAGAGGAGTGAGAGATGGTGGAGGAATGAGAGATGTTGGAGGAGTGAGAGATAATGGAGGAAGAGGAGTGAGAGATGGTGGAGGAGGAGGAGTGATAGATGATGGAGGAGTGAGAGATGGTGGCGGAGTTAGAGATGATGGAGGAAGAGGAGTGAGAGATGTTGGAGGAGGAGGAGTGAGAGATGGTGGAGGAGTGAGAGATGGTGGAGGAAGAGGAGTGAGAGATGTTGGAGGAAGAGGAGTGAGAGATGTTGGAGGAAGAGGAGTGAGAGATGGTGGAGGAAGAGGAGTGAGAGATGATGGAGGAGTGAGAGATGATGGAGGAGCGAGAGATGGTGGAGGAAGAGGAGTGAGAGATGATGGAGGAGTGAGAGATGATGGCGGAGTGAGAGATGGTGGAGGAGTGAGAGATGATGTAGGAGGAGGAGTGAGAGATGGTGGTGGAGTGAGAGATGGTGGAGGAGTGAGAGATGGTGGAGGAAGAGGAGTGAGAGATGGTGGAGGAAGAGGAGTGAGAGATGTTGGAGGAAGAGGAGTGTGAGATGGTGGAGGAGTGAGAGATGGTGGAGGAGTGAGAGATGGTGGAGGAAGAGGAGTGAGAGATGTTGGAGGAAGAGGAGTGAG
Source organism: Heptranchias perlo (assembly GCF_035084215.1). Taxonomy (NCBI): domain Eukaryota; kingdom Metazoa; phylum Chordata; class Chondrichthyes; order Hexanchiformes; family Hexanchidae; genus Heptranchias; species Heptranchias perlo. The sequence goes on along the minus strand of NC_090341.1, from coordinate 62,086,555 downwards.
AGATGGTGGAGGAAGAGGAGTGAGAGATCGTGGAGGAGTGAGAGATGGTCGAGGAGTGAGAGATGGTGGAGGAAGAGGAGTGAGAGATGGTGGAGGAAGAGGATTGAGAGATGGTGGAGGAAGAGGAGTGAGAAATGATGGAGGAGCGAGAGATGGTGGAGGAAGAGGAGTGAGAGATGATGGAGGAGTGAGAGATGGTGGAGTAGTGAGAGATGATGGAGGAAGAGGAGTACGAGATGGTGGAGGAGGAGGAGTGAGAGATGATGGAGGAGTGAGAGATGGTGGAGGAGTGAGAGATGGTGGATGAAGAGGAGTGAGAGATGGTGGAGGAGTGAGAGATGATGGAGGAAGAGGAGTGAGAGGTGATGGAGGAGTGAGAGATGGTGGAGGAAGAGGAGTGAGAGATGATGGAGGAGTGAGAGATGGTGGAGGAGTGAGAGATGATGGAGGAAGAGGAGTACGAGATGGTGGAGGAGGAGGAGTGAGAGATGATGGAGGAGTGAGAGATGGTGGAGGAGTGAGAGATGGTGGATGAAGAGGAGTGAGAGATGGTGGAGGAGTGAGAGATGATGGAGGAAGAGGAGTGAGAGATGATGGAGGAGTGAGAGATGATGGAGGAGTGAGAGATGTTGGAGGAGTGAGAGATGGTGGAGGAGTGAGAGATGGTGGAGGAAGAGGAGTGAGAGATTTTGGAGGAAGAGGAGTGCGAGATGGTGGAGGAGTGAGAGATGGTGGAGGAAGAGGAGTGAGAGATGAAGGAGGAGTGAGAGATGGTGGAGGTGTGAGAGATGATGGAGGAAGAGGAGTGTGAGATGGTGGAGGAGGAGGAGTGAGAGATGATGGAGGAGTGAGAAATGGTGGAGGAGTGAGAGATGATGGAGGAAGAGGAGTGAGAGATGATGGAGGAGTGAGAGATGGTGGATAATTGAGAGATGATGGTGGAAGAGGAGTGAGAGATGATGGAGGAGTGAGAGATGGTGGAGGAAGGGGAGTGAGAGATGATGGAGGAGTGAGAGATGGTGGAGGAGTGAGAGATGGTGGAGGAAGAGGAGTGAGAGATGGTGGAGGAGTAAGAGATGATGGAGGAAGAGGAGTGAGAGATGATGGAGGAGTGAGAGATGAAGGAGGATTGAGAGATGTTGGAGGAGTGAGAGATGGTGGAGGAGTGAGAGATGATGGAGGAGGAGGAGTGAGAGATGATGGAGGAGTGAGAGATTGTGGAGCAGTGAGAGATGATGGAGGAAGAGGAGTGAGAGATTTTGGAGGAAGAGGAGTGAGAGATGGTGGAGGAGTGAGAGATCGTGGAGGAAGAGGAGTAAGAGATGAAGGAGGAGTGAGAGATGGTGGAGGAGTGAGAGATGATGAAGGAAGAGGAGTGAGAGATGGTGGAGAAGGAGGAGTAAGAGATGATGGAGGAGTGAGAGATGATGGAGGAAGAGGAGTGAGAGATGATGGAGGAGTGAGAGATGGTGGAGGAAGAGGAGTGAGAGATGGTGGAGAAGGAGGAGTAAGAGATGATGGAGGAGTGAGAGATGATGGTGGAAGAGGAGTGAGAGATGATGGAGGAGTGAGAGATGGTGGAGGAAGAGGAGTGAGAGATGATGGATGAGTGAGAGATGGTGGAGGAGTGAGAGATGATGGAGGAAGAGGAGTACGAGATGGTGGAGGAGGATGAGTGAGAGATGATGGAGGAGTGAGAGATGGTGGAGGAGTGAGAGATGATGGAGGAGTGAGAGATGATGGAGGAGTGAGAGATGTTGGAGGAGTGAGAGATGGTGGAGGAGTGAGAGATGATGGAGGAGGAGGAGTGAGAGATGATGGAGGAGTGAGAGATGGTGGAGGAAGAGGAGTGAGAGATGATGGAGGAGTGAGAGATGGTGGACGAGTGAGAGATGATGGAGGAAGAGGAGTGAGAGATGTTGGAGGAGTGAGAGATGATGGAGGAGTGAGAGATGGTGGAGGAAGAGGAGTGAGAGATGATGGATGAGTGAGAGATGGTGGAGGAGTGAGAGATGATGGAGGAAGAGGAGTACGAGATGGTGGAGGAGGAGGAGTGAGAGATGATGGAGGAGTGAGAGATGGTGGAGGAGTGAGAGATGGTGGATGAAGAGGAGTGAGAGATGTTGGAGGAGTGAGAGATAATGGAGGAAGAGGAGTGAGAGATGATGGAGGAGTGAGAGATGATGGAGGAGTGAGAGATGTTGGAGGAGTGAGAGATGGTGGAGGAGTGAGAGATGGTGGAGGAAGAGGAGTGAGAGATTTTGGAGGAAGAGGAGTGCGAGATGGTGGAGGAGTGAGAGATGGTGGAGGAAGAGGAGTGAGAGATGAAGGAGGAGTGAGAGATGGTGGAGGTGTGAGAGATGATGGCGGAAGAGGAGTGTGAGATGGTGGAGGAGGAGGAGTGAGAGATGATGGAGGAGTGAGAAATGGTGGAGGAGTGAGAGATGATGGAGGAGTGAGAGATGATGGAGGAAGAGGAGTGAGAGATGATGGAGGAGTGAGAGATGGTGGAGAATTGAGAGATGATGGTGGAAGAGGAGTGAGAGATGATGGAGGAGTGAGAGATGGTGGAGGAAGGGGAGTGAGAGATGATGGAGGAGTGAGAGATGGTGGAGGAGTGAGAGATGATGAAGGAAGAGGAGTACGAGATGGTGGAGGAGGAGGAGTGAGAGATGATGGAGGAGTGAGAGATGGTGGAGGAGTGAGAGATGGTGGAGGAAGAGGAGTGAGAGATGGTGGAGGAGGAGGAGTGAGAGATGATGGAGGAGTGAGAGATGGTGGAGGAGTGAGAGATGGTGGATGAAGAGGAGTGAGAGATGGTGGAGGAGTGAGAGATGATGGAGGAAGAGGAGTGAGAGATGATGGAGGAGAGAGAGATGATGGAGGAAGAGGAGTGAGAGATGGTGGAGGAGTGAGAGATGGTGGAGGAGTGAGAGTTGATGGAGGAGTGAGAGATGTTGGAGGAGTGAGAGATGGTGGAGGAGTGAGAGATGATGGAGGAGGAGGAGTGAGAGATGATGGAGGAGTGAGAGATTGTGGAGCAGTGAGAGATGATGGAGGAGTGAGAGATGGTGGAGGAAGAGGAGTGAGAGATTTTGGAGGAAGAGGAGTGAGAGATGGTGGAGGAGTGAGAGATCGTGGAGGAAGAGGAGTAAGAGATGAAGGAGGAGTGAGAGATGGTGGAGGAGTGAGAGATGATGAAGGAAGAGGAGTGAGAGATGGTGGAGAAGGAGGAGTGAGAGATGATGGAGGAGTGAGAGATGATGGAGGAAGAGGAGTGAGAGATGATGGAGGAGTGAGAGATGGTGGAGAATTGTGAGATGATGGTGGAAGAGGAGTGAGAGATGATGGAGGAGTGAGAGATGGTGGAGGAAGAGGAGTGAGAGATGATGGATGAGTGAGAGATGGTGGAGGAGTGAGAGATGATGGAGGAAGAGGAGTACGAGATGGTGGAGGAGGATGAGTGAGAGATGATGGAGGAGTGAGAGATGTTGGAGGAGTGAGAGATGATGGAGGAGTGGGAGATGATGGAGGAGTGAGAGATTTTGGAGGAGTGAGAGATGGTGGAGGAGGAGGAGTGAGAGATGATGGAGGAGTGAGAGATGGTGGAGGAGTGAGAGATGGTGGATGAAGAGGAGTGAGAGATGGTGGAGGAGTGAGAGATGATGGAGGAAGAGGAGTGAGAGATGATGGAGGAGTGAGAGATGGTGGAGGAAGAGGAGTGAGAGATGATGGAGGAGTGAGAGATGGTGGACGAGTGAGAGATGATGGAGGAAGAGGAGTACGAGATGGTGGAGGAGGAGGAGTGAGAGATGATGGAGGAGTGAGAGATGGTGGAGGAGTGAGAGATGGTGGATGAAGAGGAGTGAGAGATGTTGGAGGAGTGAGAGATAATAGAGGAAGAGGAGTGAGAGATGATGGAGGAGTGAGAGATGATGGAGGAGTGAGAGATGTTGGAGGAGTGAGAGATGGTGGAGGAGTGAGAGATGGTGGAGGAAGAGGAGTGAGAGATTTTGGAGGAAGAGGAGTGCGAGATGGTGGAGGAGTGCGAGATGGTGGAGGAGGAGGAGTGAGAGATGATGGAGGAGTGAGAAATGGTGGAGGAGTGAGAGATGATGGAGGAAGAGGAGTGAGAGATGATGGAGGAGTGAGAGATGGTGGAGAATTGAGAGATGATGGTGGAAGAGGAGTGAGAGATGATGGAGGAGTGAGAGATGGTGGAGGAAGGGGAGTGAGAGATGATGGAGGAGTGAGAGATGGTGGAGGAGTGAGAGATGATGAAGGAAGAGGAGTACGAGATGGTGGAGGAGGAGGAGTGAGAGATGATGGAGGAGTGAGAGATGGTGGAGGAGTGAGAGATGGTGGAGGAAGAGGAGTGAGAGATGGTGGAGGAGGAGGAGTGAGAGATGATGGAGGAGTGAGAGATGGTGGAGGAGTGAGAGATGGTGGATGAAGAGGAGTGAGAGATGGTGGAGGAGTGAGAGATGATGGAGGAAGAGGAGTGAGAGATGATGGAGGAGAGAGAGATGATGGAGGAAGAGGAGTGAGAGATGATGGAGGAGGAGGAGTGAGAGATAATGGAGGAGTGAGAGATGGTGGAGGAAGAGGAGTGAGAGATGGTGGAGGAGTGAGAGATGGTGGAGGAGTGAGAGTTGATGGAGGAAGAGGAGTGAGAGATGGTGGAGGAGTGAGAGTTGGTGGAGGAGTGAGAGATGATGGAGGAAGAGGAGTACGAGATGGTGGAGGAGGATGAGTGAGAGATGATGGAGGAGTGAGAAATGTTGGAGGAGTGAGAGATGATGGAGGAGTGAGAGATGATGGAGGAGTGAGAGATTTTGGAGGAGTGAGAGATGGTGGAGGAGGAGGAGTGAGAGATGATGGAGGAGTGAGAGATGGTGGAGGAGTGAGAGATTGTGGATGAAGAGGAGTGAGAGATGGTGGAGGAGTGAGAGATGATGGAGGAAGAGGAGTGAGAGATGATGGAGGAGTGAGAGATGGTGGAGGAAGAGGAGTGAGAGTTGATGGAGGAGTGAGAGATGGTGGACGAGTGAGAGATGATGGAGGAGGAGGAGTGAGAGATGATGGAGGAGTGAGAGATGGTGGAGGAGTGAGAGATGGTGGATGAAGAGGAGTGAGAGATGTTGGAGGAGTGAGAGATAATAGAGGAAGAGGAGTGAGAGATGATGGAGGAGTGAGAGATGATGGAGGAGTGAGAGATGTTGGAGGAGTGAGAGATGGTGGAGGAGTGAGAGATGGTGGAGGAAGAGGAGTGAGAGATTTTGGAGGAAGAGGAGTGCGAGATGGTGGAGGAGTGAGAGATGGTGGAGGAAGAGGAGTGAGAGATGAAGGAGGAGTGAGAGATGGTGGAGGTGTGAGAGATGATGGCGGAAGAGGAGTGTGAGATGGTGGAGGAGTGAGAAATGGTGGAGGAGTGAGAGATGATGGAGGAAGAGGAGTGAGAGATGATGGAGGAGTGAGAGATGGTGGAGAATTGAGAGATGATGGTGGAAGAGGAGTGAGAGATGATGGAGGAGTGAGAGATGGTGGAGGAAGGGGAGTGAGAGATGATGGAGGAGTGAGAGATGGTGGAGGAGTGAGAGATGATGAAGGAAGAGGAGTACGAGATGGTGGAGGAGGAGGAGTGAGAGATGATGGAGGAGTGAGAGATGGTGGAGGAGTGAGAGATGATGGAGGAAGAGGAGTGAGAGATGAAGGAGGAGTGAGAGATGGTGGAGGTGTGAGAGATGATGGCGGAAGAGGAGTGTGAGATGGTGGAGGAGTGAGAAATGGTGGAGGAGTGAGAGATGATGGTGGAAGAGGAGTGAGAGATGATGGAGGAGTGAGAGATGGTGGAGGAGTGAGAGATGATGAAGGAAGAGGAGTGAGAGATGGTGGAGAAGGAGGAGTAAGAGATGATGGAGGAGTGAGAGATGATGGAGGAAGAGGAGTGAGAGATGATGGAGGAGTGAGAGATGGTGGACAATTGTGAGATGATGGTGGAAGAGGAGTGAGAGATGATGGAGGAGTGAGAGATGGTGGAGGAAGAGGAGTGAGAGATGATGGATGAGTGAGAGATGGTGGAGGAGTGAGAGATGATGGAGGAAGAGGAGTACGAGATGGTGGAGGAGGATGAGTGAGAGATGATGGAGGAGTGAGAGATGGTGGAGGAGTGAGAGATGATGGAGGAGTGAGAGATGATGGAGGAGTGAGAGATGTTGGAGGAGTGAGAGATGGTGGAGGAGTGAGAGATGATGGAGGAGGAGGAGTGAGAGATGATGGAGGAGTGAGAGATGGTGGAGGAGTGAGAGATGGTGGATGAAGAGGAGTGAGAGATGGTGGAGGAGTGAGAGATGATGGAGGAAGAGGAGTGAGAGATGATGGAGGAGTGAGAGATGGTGGAGGAAGAGGAGTGAGAGATGATGGAGGAGTGAGAGATGGTGGACGAGTGAGAGATGATGGAGGAAGAGGAGTACGAGATGGTGGAGGAGGAGGAGTGAGAGATGATGGAGGAGTGAGAGATGGTGGAGGAGTGAGAGATGGTGGATGAAGAGGAGTGAGAGATGTTGGAGGAGTGAGAGATAATGGAGGAAGAGGAGTGAGAGATGATGGAGGAGTGAGAGATGATGGAGGAGTGAGAGATGTTGGAGGAGTGAGAGATGGTGGAGGAGTGAGAGATGGTGGAGGAAGAGGAGTGAGAGATTTTGGAGGAAGAGGAGTGCGAGATGGTGGAGGAGTGAGAGATGGTGGAGGAAGAGGAGTGAGAGATGAAGGAGGAGTGAGAGATGGTGGAGGTGTGAGAGATGATGGCGGAAGAGGAGTGTGAGATGGTGGAGGAGGAGGAGTGAGAGATGATGGAGGAGTGAGAAATGGTGGAGGAGTGAGAGATGATGGAGGAGTAAGAGATGATGGAGGAAGAGGAGTGAGAGATGATGGAGGAGTGAGAGATGGTGGAGAATTGAGAGATGATGGTGGAAGAGGAGTGAGAGATGATGGAGGAGTGAGAGATGGTGGAGGAAGGGGAGTGAGAGATGATGGAGGAGTGAGAGATGGTGGAGGAGTGAGAGATGATGAAGGAAGAGGAGTACGAGATGGTGGAGGAGGAGGAGTGAGAGATGATGGAGGAGTGAGAGATGGTGGAGGAGTGAGAGATGGTGGAGGAAGAGGAGTGAGAGATGGTGGAGGAGGAGGAGTGAGAGATGATGGAGGAGTGAGAGATGGTGGAGGAGTGAGAGATGGTGGATGAAGAGGAGTGAGAGATGGTGGAGGAGTGAGAGATGATGGAGGAAGAGGAGTGAGAGATGATGGAGGAGAGAGAGATGATGGAGGAAGAGGAGTGAGAGATGGTGGAGGAGTGAGAGATGGTGGAGGAGTGAGAGTTGATGGAGGAGTGAGTGATGTTGGAGGAGTGAGAGATGGTGGAGGAGTGAGAGATGATGGAGGAGGAGGAGTGAGAGATGATGGAGGAGTGAGAGATTGTGGAGCAGTGAGAGATGATTGGAGGAGTGAGAGATGGTGGAGGAAGAGGAGTGAGAGATTTTGGAGGAAGAGGAGTGAGAGATGGTGGAGGAGTGAGAGATCGTGGAGGAAGAGGAGTAAGAGATGAAGGAGGAGTGAGAGATGGTGGAGGAGTGAGAGATGATGAAGGAAGAGGAGTGAGAGATGGTGGAGAAGGAGGAGTGAGAGATGATGGAGGAGTGAGAGATGATGGAGGAAGAGGAGTGAGAGATGATGGAGGAGTGAGAGATGGTGGAGAATTGTGAGATGATGGTGGAAGAGGAGTGAGAGATGATGGAGGAGTGAGAGATGGTGGAGGAAGAGGAGTGAGAGATGATGGATGAGTGAGAGATGGTGGAGGAGTGAGAGATGATGGAGGAAGAGGAGTACGAGATGGTGGAGGAGGATGAGTGAGAGATGATGGAGGAGTGAGAGATGTTGGAGGAGTGAGAGATGATGGAGGAGTGAGAGATGATGGAGGAGTGAGAGATTTTGGAGGAGTGAGAGATGGTGGAGGAGGAGGAGTGAGAGATGATGGAGGAGTGAGAGATGGTGGAGGAGTGAGAGATGGTGGATGAAGAGGAGTGAGAGATGGTGGAGGAGTGAGAGATGATGGAGGAAGAGGAGTGAGAGATGATGGAGGAGTGAGAGATGGTGGAGGAAGAGGAGTGAGAGATGATGGAGGAGTGAGAGATGGTGGACGAGTGAGAGATGATGGAGGAAGAGGAGTGAGAGATGTTGGAGGAGTGAGAGATAATAGAGGAAGAGGAGTGAGAGATGATGGAGGAGTGAGAGATGATGGAGGAGTGAGAGATGTTGGAGGAGTGAGAGATGGTGGAGGAGTGAGAGATGGTGGAGGAAGAGGAGTGAGAGATTTTGGAGGAAGAGGAGTGCGAGATGGTGGAGGAGTGCGAGATGGTGGAGGAGGAGGAGTGAGAGATGATGGAGGAGTGAGAAATGGTGGAGGAGTGAGAGATGATGGAGGAGTGAGAGATGGTGGAGGAGTGAGAGATGGTGGATGAAGAGGAGTGAGAGATGTTGGAGGAGTGAGAGATAATAGAGGAAGAGGAGTGAGAGATGATGGAGGAGTGAGAGATGATGGAGGAGTGAGAGATGTTGGAGGAGTGAGAGATGGTGGAGGAAGTGAGAGATGGTGGAGGAAGAGGATGTGAGAGATTTTGGAGGAAGAGGAGTGCGAGATGGTGGAGGAGTGCGAGATGGTGGAGGAGGAGGAGTGAGAGATGATGGAGGAGTGAGAAATGGTGGAGGAGTGAGAGATGATGGAGGAAGAGGAGTGAGAGATGATGGAGGAGTGAGAGATGGTGGAGAATTGAGAGATGATGGTGGAAGAGGAAGTGAGAGATGATGGAGGAAGTGAGAGATGGTGGAGGAAGGGGAGTGAGAGATGATGGAGGAGTGAGAGATGGTGGAGGAGTGAGAGATGATGAAGGAAGAGGAGTACGAGATGGTGGAGGAGGAGGAGTGAGAGATGATGGAGGAGTGAGAGATGGTGAGGAGTGAGAGATGGTGGAGGAAGAGGAGTGAGAGATGGTGGAGGAGGAGGAGTGAGAGATGATGGAGGAGTGAGAGATGGTGGAGGAGTGAGAGATGGTGGATGAAGAGGAGTGAGAGATGGTGGAGGAGTGAGAGATGATGGAGGAAGAGGAGTGAGAGATGATGGAGGAGAGAGAGATGATGGAGGAAGAGGAAGTGAGAGATGATGGAGGAGGAGGAGTGAGAGATAATGGAGGAGTGAGAGATGGTGGAGGAAGAGGAGTGAGAGATGGTGGAGGAGTGAGAGATGGTGGAGGAGTGAGAGTTGATGGAGGAAGAGGAGTGAGAGATGGTGGAGGAGTGAGAGTTGGTGGAGGAGTGAAAGATGGTGGAGGAGTGAGAGATGGTGGAGGAGTGAGAGATGATTGGAGGAGGAGGAGTGAGAGATGGTGGAGGAGGAGGAGTGAGTGATGATTGGGGAAGAGGAGTGAGAGATGGTGGAGGAGTGAGAGATGGTGGAGGAGTGAAAGATGGTGGAGGAGTGAGAGATGGTGGAGGAGTGAGAGATGATGGAGGAGGAGGAGTGAGAGATGGTGGAGGAGGAGGAGTGAGTGATGATTGGGGAAGAGGAGTGAGAGATGGTGGAGGAAGAGGAGTAAGAGATGGTGGAGGAATAGGAGTGAGAGATGATGGAGGAGTGAGAGATGAAGGAGAAGTGAGAGATGTGGAGGAAGGAGGAGTGAGAGATGATGGAGGAAGAGCAGTGAGAGATGATGGAGGAGTGAGAGATGATGGAGGAGGAATGAGAGATGATGGAGGAGTGAGAGATGGTGGAGGAAGAGGAGTGAGAGATGATGGAGGAAGAGGAGTGAGAGATGATGGAGGAAGAGGAGTGAGAGATGATGGAGGAGTGAGAGATGATGGATGAGTGAGAGATGTTGGAGGAAGAGGAGTGAGAGATGATGGAGGAGGAGGAGTGAGAGATGGTGGAGGAGTGAGAGATGGTGGAGGAAGAGGAATGAGAGATGATGGAGGAAGAGGAGTGAGAGATGATGGAGGAAGAGGAGTGAGAGATGATGGAGGAGTGAGAGATGATGGAGGAGTGAGAGATGGTGGAGGAAGAGGAGTGAGTGATGATGGAGGAGGAGTAGTGAGAGATGGTGGAGGAAGAGAGTGAGAGATGGTGGAGGAATGAGGGATGGTGGAGGAAGAGGAGTGAGAGATGATAGAGGAGTGAGAGATGGTGGAGGAGGAGGAGTGAGAGATGATGGAGGAGTGAGAGATGGTGGCGGAGTTAGAGATGATGGAGGAAGAGGAGTGAGAAATGGTGGAGGAGTGACAGATGGTGGAGGAGTGCGAGATGATGAAGGAGGAGGAGTGAGAGATGGTGGAGGAGGAGGATGTGAGTGATGATGGGGAGAGGAGTGAGAGATGAGAGTGGAGGAAGAGGAGTAAGAGATGATGGAGGAAGAGGAGTGGGAGATGATGGAGGAGTGAGAAATGATGGAGGAGGATGAGTGAGAGATGGTGGAGGAGTGAGAGATGATGGAGGAGTGAGAGATGATGGAGGAGTGAGAGATGGTGGAGGAAGAGGAGTGAGAGATGGTGGAGGAGTGAGAGATGATGGAGGAAGAGGAGTGAGAGATGATTGAGGAAGAGTAGTGAGAGATTATGGAGGAGTGAGAGATGATGGATGAGTGAGAGATGGTGGAGCAAGAGGAATGAGAGATGATGGAGGAAGAGGAGAGAGAGATGATGGAGGAAGAGGAGTGAGAGATGATGGAGGAGTGAGAGATGATGGAGGAGTGAGAGATGGTGGAGGAAGAGGAGTGAGAGATGATGGAGGAGGAGGAGTGAGAGATGGTGGAGATAGAGGAGTGAGAGATGGTGGAGGAATGAGAGATGTTGGAGGAGTGAGAGATGGTGGAGGAATGAGAGATGTTGGAGGAGTGAGAGATAATGGAGGAAGAGGAGTGAGAGATGATGGAGGAGTGAGAGATGGTGGCGGAGTTAGAGATGATGGAGGAAGAGGAGTGAGAGATGTTGGAGGAGGAGGAGTGAGAGATGGTGGAGGAGTGAGAGATGGTGGAGGAAGAGGAGTGAGAGATGTTGGAGGAAGAGGAGTGAGAGATGTTGGAGGAAGAGGAGTGAGAGATGGTGGAGGAAGAGGAGTGAGAGATGATGGAGGAGTGAGAGATGATGGAGGAGCGAGAGATGGTGGAGGAAGAGGAGTGAGAGATGATGGAGGAGTGAGAGATGATGGCGGAAGTGAGAGATGGTGGAGGAGTGAGAGATGATGTAGGAGGAGGAGTGAAAGATGATGGAGGAGTGAGAGATGGTGGAGCAGTGAGAGATGATGGAGGAGTGAGAGATGGTGGAGGAAGAGGAGTGAGAGATGGTGGAGGAAGAGGAGTGAGAGATGTTGGAGGAAGAGGAGTGTGAGATGGTGGAGGAGTGAGAGATGGTGGAGGAGTGAGAGATGGTGGAGGAAGAGGAGTGAGAGATGTTGGAGGAAGAGGAGTGAGAGATGGTGGAGGAAGAGGAGTGAGAGATCGTGGAGGAGTGAGAGATGGTCGAGGAGTGAGAGATGGTGGAGGAAGAGGAGTGAGAGATGGTGGAGGAAGAGGATGAGAGATGGTGGAGGAAGAGGAGTGAGAGATGATGGAGGAGTGAGAGATGGTGGAGGAGTGAGAGATGATGGAGGAGTGAGAGATGGTGGAGGAGTGAGAGATGGTGGATGAAGAGGAGTGAAAGATGGTGGAGGAGGTGAGAGATGATGGAGGAAGAGGAGTGAGAGATGATGGAGGAGTGAGAGATGGTGGATGAAGAGGAGTGAGAGATGGTGGAGGAGTGAGAGATGATGGAGGAAGAGGAGTGAGAGATGATGGAGGAGTGAGAGATGGTGGAGGAAGAGGAGTGAGAAATGATGGAGGAGCGAGAGATGGTGGAGGAAGAGGAGTGAGAGATGATGGAGGAGTGAGAGATGGTGGAGGAGTGAGAGATGATGGAGGAAGAGGAGTACGAGATGGTGGAGGAGGAGGAGTGAGAGATGATGGAGGAGTGAGAGATGGTGGAGGAGTGAGAGATGGTTGATGAAGAGGAGTGAGAGATGGTGGAGGAGTGAGAGATGATGGAGGAAGAGGAGTGAGAGATGATGGAGGAGTGACGAGATGATGGAGGAGTGAGAGATGTTGGAGGAGTGAGAGATGGTGGAGGAGTGAGAGATGGTGGAGGAAGAGGAGTGAGAGATTTTGGAGGAAGAGGAGTGCGAGATGGTCGAGGAGTGAGAGATGGGCATTGTGGAGGATGAGGAGTGAGAGATGGTGGAGGTGTGAGAGATGATGGAGGAAGAGGAGTGTGAGATGGTGGAGGAGGAGGAGTGAGAGATGATGGAGGAGTGAGAAATGGTGGAGGAGTGAGAGATGATGGAGGAAGAGGAGTGAGAGATGATGGAGGAGTGAGAGATGGTGGAGAATTGAGAGATGATGGTGGAAGAGGAGTGAGAGATGATGGAGGAGTGAGAGATGGTGGAGGAAGGGGAGTGAGAGATGATGGAGGAGTGAGAGATGGTGGAGCAGTGAGAGATGATGAAGGAAGAGGAGTACGAGATGGTGGAGGAGTGAGAGATGGTGGAGGAGTGAGAGATGATGGAGGAGTGAGAGATGGTGGAGCAGTGAGAGATGATGAAGGAAGAGGAGTGAGAGATGGTGGAGGAGGAGCAGTGAGAGATGATGGAGGAGTGAGAGATGGTGGAGGAGTGAGAGATGGTGGAGGAAGAGGAGTGAGAGATGGTGGAGGAGTGAGAGATGATGGAGGAAGAGGAGTGAGAGATGATGGAGGAGTGAGAGATGAAGGAGGAGTGAGAGATGTTGGAGGAGTGAGAGATGGTGGAGGAGTGAGAGATGATGGAGGAGGAGGAGTGAGAGATGATGGAGGAGTGAGAGATTGTGGAGGAAGAGGAGTGAGAGATTTTGGAGGAAGAGGAGTACGAGATGGTGGAGGAGGAGGAGTGAGAGATGATGGAGGAGTGAGAGATGGTGGAGGAGTGAGAGATGATGGAGGAAGAGGAGTGAGAGATGATGGAGGAGTGAGAGATGGTGGAGGAAGAGGAGTGAGAAATGATGGAGGAGCGAGAGATGGTGGAGGAAGAGGAGTGAGAGATGATGGAGGAGTGAGAGATGGTGGAGGAGTGAGAGATGATGGAGGAAGAGGAGTACGAGATGGTGGAGGAGGAGGAGTGAGAGATGATGGAGGAGTGAGAGATGGTGGAGGATGTGAGAGATGGTTGATGAAGAGGAGTGAGAGATGGTGGAGGAGTGAGAGATGATGGAGGAAGAGGAGTGAGAGATGATGGAGGAGTGAGAGATGATGGAGGAGTGAGAGATGTTGGAGGAGTGAGAGATGGTGGAGGAGTGAGAGATGGTGGAGGAAGAGGAGTGAGAGATTTTGGAGGAAGAGGAGTGCGAGATGGTCGAGGAGTGAGAGATGGTGGAGGAAGAGGAGTGAGAGATGAAGGAGGAGTGAGAGATGGTGGAGGTGTGAGAGATGATGGAGGAAGAGGAGTGTGAGATGGTGGAGGAGGAGGAGTGAGAGATGATGGAGGAGTGAGAAATGGTGGAGGAGTGAGGAGAGATGATGGAGGAAGAGGAGTGAGAGATGATGGAGGAGTGAGAGATGGTGGAGAATTGAGAGATGATGGTGGAAGAGGAGTGAGAGATGATGGAGGAGTGAGAGATGGTGGAGGAAGGGGAGTGAGAGATGATGAGGAGTGAGAGATGGTGGAGCAGTGAGAGATGATGAAGGAAGAGGAGTACGAGATGGTGGAGGAGGAGGAGTGAGAGATGATGGAGGAGTGAGAGATGGTGGAGGAGTGAGAGATGATGGAGGAGTGAGAGATGGTGGAGCAGTGAGAGATGATGAAGGAAGAGGAGTGAGAGATGGTGGAGGAGGAGCAGTGAGAGATGATGGAGGAGTGAGAGATGGTGGAGGAGTGAGAGATGGTGGAGGAAGAGGAGTGAGAGATGGTGGAGGAGTGAGAGATGATGGAGGAAGAGGAGTGAGAGATGATGGAGGAGTGAGAGATGAAGGAGGAGTGAGAGATGTTGGAGGAGTGAGAGATGGTGGAGGAGTGAGAGATGATGGAGGAGGAGGAGTGAGAGATGATGGAGGAGTGAGAGATTGTGGAGGAAGAGGAGTGAGAGATTTTGGAGGAAGATGAGTGAGAGATGGTGGAGGAAGTGAGAGATCGTGGAGGAAGAGGAGTAAGAGATGAAGGAGGAGTGAGAGATGGTGGAGGAGTGAGAGATGATGAAGGAAGAGGAGTGAGAGATGGTGGAGAAGGAGGAGTGAGAGATGATGGAGGAGTGAGAGATGATGGAGGAAGAGGAGTGAGAGATGATGGAGGAGTGAGAGATGGTGGAGGAAGAGGAGTGAGAGATGATGGATGAGTGAGAGATGGTGGAGGAGTGAGAGATGATGGAGGAAGAGGAGTACGAGATGGTGGAGGAGGATGAGTGAGAGATGATGGAGGAGTGAGAGATGGTGGAGGAGTGAGAGATGATGGAGGAGTGAGAGATGATGGAGGAGTGAGAGATGTTGGAGGAGTGAGAGATGGTGGAGGAAGTGAGAGATGAAGGAGGAGGAGTGAGAGATGATGGAGGAGTGAGAGATGGTGGAGGAGTGAGAGATGGTGGATGAAGAGGAGTGAGAGATGGTGGAGGAGTGAGAGATGATGGAGGAAGAGGAAGTGAGAGATGATGGAGGAGTGAGAGATGTTGGAGGAAGTGGAGTGAGAGATGATGGAGGAGTGAGAGATGGTGGAGGAGTGAGAGATGATGGAGGAAGAGGAGTACGAGATGGTGGAGGAGGAGGAGTGAGAGATGATGGAGGAGTGAGAGATGGTGGAGGAGTGAGAGATGGTGGATGAAGAGGAGTGAGAGATGTTGGAGGAGTGAGAGATGATGGAGGAAGAGGAGTGAGAGATGATGGAGGAGTGAGAGATGATAGAGGAGTGAGAGATGATGGAGGAGTGAGAGATGTTGGAGGAGTGAGAGATGGTGGAGGAGTGAGAGATGGTGGAGGAAGAGGAGTGAGAGATTTTGGAGGAAGAGGAGTGCGAGATGGTGGAGGAGTGAGAGATGGTGGAGGAAGAGGAGTGAGAGATGAAGGAGGAGTGAGAGATGGTGGAGGTGTGAGAGATGATGGGCGGAAGAGGAGTGTGAGATGGTGGAGGAGAGGATGTGAGAGATGATGGAGGAGTGAGAAATGGTGGAGGAGTGAGAGATGATGGAGGAAGAGGAGTGAGAGATGATGGAGGAGTGAGAGATGGTGGAGAATTGAGAGATGATGGTGGAAGAGGAGTGAGAGATGATGGAGGGAGTGAGAGATGGTGGAGGAAGGGGAGTGAGAGATGATGGAGGAGTGAGAGATGGTGGAGGAGTGAGAGATGGTGGAGGAAGAGGAGTGAGAGATGGTGGAGGAGGAGGAGTGAGAGATGATGGAGGAGTGAGAGATGGTGGAGGAGTGAGAGATGGTGGATGAAGAGGAGTGAAAGATGGTGGAGGAGTGAGAGATGATGGAGGAAGAGGAGTGAGAGATGATGGAGGAGAGAGAGATGATGGAGGAAGAGGAGTGAGAGATGATGGAGGAGGAGGAGTGAGAGATAATGGAGGAGTGAGAGATGGTGGAGGAAGAGGAGTGAGAGATGGTGGAGGAGTGAGAGATGGTGGAGGAGTGAGAGTTGATGGAGGAAGAGGATGTGAGAGATGGTGGAGGAGGAGGACTGAGTGATGATGGGGGAAGAGGAGTGAGAGATGGTGGAGTGAGTGAGAGTTGGTGGAGGAAGAGGAGTGAGAGATGGTGGAGGAGTGAAAGATGGTGGAGGGTGAGAGATGGTGGAGGAGTGAGAGATGATGGAGGAGGAGTGAGTGAGAGATGGTGGAGGAGGAGGAGTGAGTGATGATTGGGGAAGAGGAGTGAGAGATGGTGGAGAAGAGGAGTAAGAGAAGGTGGAGGAAGAGGAGTGGAGTGATGATGGAGGAGTGAGAGATGAAGGAGAAGTGAGAGATGGTGGAGGAAGAGGAGTGAGATGATGGATGGAGGAAGAGCAGTGAGAGATGATGGAGGAGTGAGAGATGATGGAGGAGTGAGAGATGGTGGAGGAGGAGGACTGAGAGATGGTGGAGGTGTGTGAGATGATGGAGGAGGAATGAGAGATGATGGAGGAGTGAGGATGGTGGAGGAGTGAGAGATGGTGGAGGAAGAGGAGTGAGAGATGATGGAGGAAGTGGAGTGAGAGATGATGGTGGAAGAGGAGTGAGAGATGATGGAGGAGTGAGAGATGATGGATGATTGAGAGATGTTGGAGGAAGAGGAGTGAGAGATGATGGAGGAGGAGGAGTGAGATATGGTGGAGGAGTGAGAGATGGTGGAGGAGAGGAATGAGAGATGATGGAGGGAGAGGAAGTGAGAGATGATGGAGGAAGAGGAGTGAGAGATGATGGAGGGAGTGAGAGATGAGGAGGAGTGAGAGATGGTGGAGGAGAGGAGTGAGAGATGATGGAGGAGAGTAGTGAGAGATGGTGGAGGAAGAGGAGTGAGAGATGGTGGAGGAATGAGGGATGGTGGAGGAAGAGGAGTGAGAGATGATAGAGGAGTGAGAGATGGTGGAGGAGAAGAGTGGAGAGATGATGGAGGAAGTGAGAGATGGTGGCGGAGTTAGAGATGATGGAGGAAGAGGAAGTGAGAATGAGTATGGAGGAGTGACAGATGGTGGAGGAGTGAGAGATGGTGGAGGAGAGAGAGATGATGAAGGAGGAGGAGTGAGAGATGGTGGAGGAGGAGGAGTGAGTGATGATGGGGAAGAGGAGTGAGAGATGGTGGAGGAAGAGGAGTAAGAGAATGATGGAAAGTGGGAGATGATGGAGGAGTGAGAGATGATGGAGGAGGAGGAGTGAGAGATGGTGGAGGAGTGAGAGATGATGGAGGAAGAGGAGTGAGAGATGATTGAGGAAGAGGAGCGAGAGATGATGGAGGAGTGAGAGATGATGGAGGAGTGAGAGATGGTGGAGGGAAGAGGAGTGAGAGATGGTGGAGGAGTGAGAGATGATGGAGGAAGAGGAGTGAGAGATGATTGAGGAAGAGTAGTGAGAGATGATGGAGGAGTGAGAGATGATGGATGAGTGAGAGATGGTGGAGCAAGAGGAGTGAGAGATGATGGAGGAGGAGGAGTGAGAGATGGTCGAGGAGTGAGAGATGGTGGAGGAAGAGGAATGAGAGATGATGGAGGAGTGAGAGATGATGGAGGAGTGAGAGATGGTGGAGGAAGAGGAGTGAGAGATGATGGAGGAGGAGGAGTGAGAGATGGTGGAGATAGAGGAGTGAGAGATGGTGGAGGAATGAGAGATGTTGGAGGAGTGAGAGATAATGGAGGAAGAGGAGTGAGAGATGGTGGAGGAGGAGGAGTGAGAGATGATGGAGGAGTGAGAGATGGTGGCGGAGTTAGAGATGATGGAGGAAGAGGAGTGAGAGATGTTGGAGGAGGAGGAGTGAGAGATGGTGGAGGAGTGAGAGATGTTGGAGGAAGAGGAGTGAGAGATGTTGGAGGAAGAGGAGTGAGAGATGTTGGAGGAAGAGGAGTGAGAGATGGTGGAGGAAGAGGAGTGAGAGATGATGGAGGAGTGAAAGATGATGGAGGAGCGAGAGATGGTGGAGGAAGAGGAGTGAGAGATGATGGAGGAGTGAGAGATGATGGCGGAGTGAGAGATGGTGGAGGAGTGAGAGATGATGTAGGAGGAGGAGTGAAAGATGATGGAGGAGTGAGAGATGGTGGAGGAAGAGGAGTGAGAGATGGTGGAGGAAGAGGAGTGAGAGATGTTGGAGGAAGAGGAGTGTGAGATGGTGGAGGAGTGAGAGATGGTGGAGGAGTGAGAGATGGTGGAGGAAGAGGAGTGAGAGATGTTGGAGGAATAGGAGTGAGAGATGGTGGAGGAAGAGGAGTGAGAGATCGTGGAGGAGTGAGAGATGGTCGAGGAGTGAGAGATGGTGGAGGAAGAGGAGTGAGAGATGGTGGAGGAAGAGGATTGAGAGATGGTGGAGGAAGAGGAGTGAGAAATGATGGAGGAGCGAGAGATGGTGGAGGAAGAGGAGTGAGAGATGATGGAGGAGTGAGAGATGGTGGAGGAGTGAGAGATGATGGAGGAAGAGGAGTACGAGATGGTGGAGGAGGAGGAGTGAGAGATGATGGAGGAGTGAGAGATGGTGGAGGAGTGAGAGATGGTGGATGAAGAGGAGTGAGAGATGGTGGAGGGGTGAGAGATGATGGAGGAAGTGGAGTGAGAGATGATGGAGGAGTGAGAGATGGTGGAGGAAGAGGAGTGAGAGATGATGGAGGAGTGAGAGATGGTGGAGGAGTGAGAGATGATGGAGGAAGAGGAGTACGAGATGGTGGAGGAGGAGGAGTGAGAGATGATGGAGGAGTGAGAGATGATGGCGGAGTGAGAGATGGTGGAGGAGTGAGAGATGATGTAGGAGGAGGAGTGAAAGATGATGGAGGAGTGAGAGATGGTGGAGGAAGAGGAGTGAGAGATGGTGGAGGAAGAGGAGTGAGAGATGTTGGAGGAAGAGGAGTGTGAGATGGTGGAGGAGTGAGAGATGGTGGAGGAGTGAGAGATGGTGGAGGAAGAGGAGTGAGAGATGTTGGAGGAAGAGGAGTGAGAGATGGTGGAGGAAGAGGAGTGAGAGATCGTGGAGGAGTGAGAGATGGTCGAGGAGTGAGAGATGGTGGAGGAAGAGGAGTGAGAGATGGTGGAGGAAGAGGATTGAGAGATGGTGGAGGAAGAGGAGTGAGAAATGATGGAGGAGCGAGAGATGGTGGAGGAAGAGGAGTGAGAGATGATGGAGGAGTGAGAGATGGTGGAGGAGTGAGAGATGATGGAGGAAGAGGAGTACGAGATGGTGGAGGAGGAGGAGTGAGAGATGATGGAGGAGTGAGAGATGGTGGAGGAGTGAGAGATGGTGGATGAAGAGGAGTGAGAGATGGTGGAGGGGTGAGAGATGATGGAGGAAGTGGAGTGAGAGATGATGGAGGAGTGAGAGATGGTGGAGGAAGAGGAGTGAGAGATGATGGAGGAGTGAGAGATGGTGGAGGAGTGAGAGATGATGGAGGAAGAGGAGTACGAGATGGTGGAGGAGGAGGAGTGAGAGATGATGGAGGAGTGAGAGATGGTGGAGGAGTGAGAGATGGTGGATGAAGAGGAGTGAGAGATGGTGGAGGAGTGAGAGATGATGGAGGAAGAGGAGTGAGAGATGATGGAGGAGTGAGAGATGATGGAGGAGTGAGAGATGTTGGAGGAGTGAGAGATGGTGGAGGAGTGAGAGATGGTGGAGGAAGAGGAGTGAGAGATTTTGGAGGAGTGAGAGATGGTGGAGGTGTGAGAGATGATGGAGGAAGAGGAGTGTGAGATGGTGGAGGAGGAGGAGTGAGAGATGATGGAGGAGTGAGAAATGGTGGAGGAGTGAGAGATGATGGAGGAAGAGGAGTGAGAGATGATGGAGGAGTGAGAGATGGTGGAGAATTGAGAGATGATGGTGGAAGAGGAGTGAGAGATGATGGAGGAGTGAGAGATGGTGGAGGAAGGGGAGTGAGAGATGATGGAGGAGTGAGAGATGGTGGAGGAGTGAGAGATGATGAAGGAAGAGGAGTACGAGATGGTGGAGGAGGAGGAGTGAGAGATGATGGAGGAGTGAGAGATGGTGGAGGAGTGAGAGATGGTGGAGGAAGAGGAGTGAGAGATGGTGGAGGAGTAAGAGATGATGGAGGAAGAGGAGTGAGAGATGATGGAGGAATGAGAGATGATGGAGGAGTGAGAGATGTTGGAGGAGTGAGAGATGGTGGAGGAGTGAGAGATGGTGGAGGAAGAGGAGTGAGAGATTTTGGAGGAAGAGGAGTGAGAGATGGTGGAGGAGTGAGAGATCGTGGAGGAAAAGGAGTAAGAGATGAAGGAGGAGTGAGAGATGGTGGAGGAGTGAGAGATGATGAAGGAAGAGGAGTGAGAGATGGTGGAGGAGTGAGAGATGGTGGAGGAAGAGGAGTGAGAGATGATGGATGAGTGAGAGATGGTGGAGGAGTGAGAGATGATGGAGGAAGAGGAGTCCGAGATGGTGGAGGAGGATGAGTGAGAGATGATGGAGGAGTGAGAGATGGTGGAGGAGTGAGAGATGATGGAGGAGTGAGAGATGATGGAGGAGTGAGAGATGTTGGAGGAGTGAGAGATGGTGGAGGAGTGAGAGATGATGGAGGAGGAGGAGTGAGAGATGATGGAGGAGTGAGAGATGGTGGAGGAGTGAGAGATGGTGGATGAAGAGGAGTGGGAGATGGTGGAGGAGTGAGAGATGATGGAGGAAGAGGAGTGAGAGATGATGGAGGAGTGAGAGATGGTGGAGGAAGAGGAGTGAGAGATGATGGAGGAGTGAGAGATGGTGGAGGAGTGAGAGATGATGGAGGAAGAGGAGTACGAGATGGTGGAGGAGGAGGAGTGAGAGATGATGGAGGAGTGAGAGATGGTGGAGGAGTGAGAGATGGTGGATGAAGAGGAGTGAGAGATGGTGGAGGAGTGAGAGATGATGGAGGAAGAGGAGTGAGAGATGATGGAGCAGTGAGAGATGATGGAGGAGTGAGAGATGTTGGAGGAGTGAGAGATGGTGGAGGAGTGAGAGATGGTGGAGGAAGAGGAGTGAGAGATTTTGGAGGAAGAGGAGTGCGAGATGGTGGAGGAGTGAGAGATGGTGGAGGAAGAGGAGTGAGAGATGAAGGAGGAGTGAGAGATGGTGGAGGTGTGAGAGATGATGGAGGAAGAGGAGTGTGAGATGGTGGAGGAGAAGGAGTGAGAGATGATGGAGGAGTGAGAAATGGTGGAGGAGTGAGAGATGATGGAGGAAGAGGAGTGAGAGATGATGGAGGAGTGAGAGATGGTGGAGGAGTGAGAGATGGTGGAGGAAGAGGAGTGAGAGATGGTGGAGGAGTAAGAGATGGTGGAGGAGTGAGAGATGATGAAGGAAGAGGAGTACGAGATGGTGGAGGAGGAGGAGTGAGAGATGATGGAGGAGAGAGAGATGATGGAGGGGTGAGTGATGGTGGAGGAGTGAGAGATGGTGGAGGAAGAGGAGTGAGAGATGGTGGAGGAGTAAGAGATGATGGAGGAAGAGGAGTGAGAGATGATGGAGGAGTGAGAGATGATGGAGGAGTGAGAGATGTTGGAGGAGTGAGAGATGGTGGAGGAGTGAGAGATGATGGAGGAGGAGGAGTGAGAGATGATGGAGGAGTGAGAGATGGTGGAGGAGTGAGAGATGATGAAGGAAGAGGAGTGAGAGATGGTGGAGAAGGAGGAGTGAGAGATGATGGAGGAGTGAGAGATGATGGAGGAAGAGGAGTGAGAGATGATGGAGGAGTGAGAGATGGTGGAGAATTGTGAGATGATGGTGGAAGAGGAGTGAGAGATGATGGAGGAGTGAGAGATGGTGGAGGAGAGGAGTGAGAGATGATGGATGAGTGAGAGATGGTGGAGGAGTGAGAGATGATGGAGGAGTGAGAGATGGTGGAGGAGTGAGAGATGATGGAGGAGGAGGAGTGAGAGATGATGGAGGAGTGAGAGATGGTGGAGGAGTGAGAGATGATGGAGGAGTGAGAGATGATGGAGGAGTGAGAGATGTTGGAGGAGTGAGAGATGGTGGAGGAGTGAGAGATGATGGAGGAGGAGGAGTGAGAGATGATGGAGGAGTGAGAGATGGTGGAGCAGTGAGAGATGAGGGAGGAGTGAGAGATGGTGGAGGAAGAGTAGTGAGAGATGATGGAGGAGGAGGAGTGAGAGATAATGGAGGAGTGAGAGATGGTGGAGGAAGAGGAGTGAGAGATGGTGGAGGAGTGAGAGATGGTGGAGGAGTGAGAGATGGTGGAGGAGTGAGAGATGATGGAGGAGTGAGAGATGATGGAGGAGTGAGAGATGATGGAGGAGGAGGAGTGAGAGATGTTGGAGGAGTGAGAGATGATGGATGAGTGAGAGATGGTGGAGGAGTGAGAGATGATGGAGGAAGAGGAGTGAGAGATGATGGAGGAAGAGGAGTGAGAGATGGTGGAGAAGGAGGAGTGAGAGATGATGGAGGAGTGAGAGATTGTGGAGCAGTGAGAGATGATGGAGGAAGAGGAGTGAGAGATGATGGAGGAAGAGGAGTGAGAGATGATGGAGGAGGAGGAGTGAGAGATAATGGAGGAGTGAGAGATGGTGGAGGAAGAGGAGTGAGAGATGGTGGAGGATTGAGAGATGGTGGAGGTGTGAGAGATGATGGAGGACGAGGAGTGAGAGATGGTGTAGGAGGAGTAGTGAGAGATGATGGAGGAGAGAGAGATGATGGAGGAAGAGGAGTGAGAAATGATGGAGGAGGAGGAGTGAGAGATAATGGAGGAGTGAGAGATGGTGGAGGAAGAGGAGTGAGAGATGGTGGAGGAGTGAGAGATGGTGGAGGAGTGAGAGTTGATGGAGGAAGAGGAGTGAGAGATGGTGGAGGAGGAGGACTGAGTGATGATGGGGGAAGAGGAGTGAGAGATGGTGGAGGAGTGAGAGTTGGTGGAGGAAGAGGAGTGAGAGATGGTGGAGGAGTGAAAGATGGTGGAGGAGTGAGAGATGGTGGAGGAGTGAGAGATGATGGAGGAGGAGGAGTGAGAGATGGTGGAGGAGGAGGAGTGAGTGATGATTGGGGAAGAGGAGTGAGAGATTTTGGAGGAATTGTAGTGAGAGATGGTGGAGGAGTGAGAGATCGTGGAGGAAGAGGAGTGAGAGATGAAGGAGGAGTGAGAGATGGTGGAGGAGTGAGAGATGATGAAGGAAGAGGAGTGAGAGATGGTGGAGAAGGAGGAGTGAGAGATGATGGAGGAGTGAGAGATGGTGGAGCAGTGAGAGTTGATGGAGGAAGAGGAGTGAGAGATGATGGAGGAGAGAGAGATGATGGAGGAAGAGGAGTGAGAGATGATGGAGGAGGAGGAGTGAGAGATAATGGAGGAGTGAGAGATGGTGGAGGAAGAGGAGTGAGAGATGGTGGAGGAGTGAGAGATGGTGGAGGAGTGAGAGTTGATGGAGGAAGAGGAGTGAGAGATGGTGGAGGAGGAGGACTGAGTGATGATGGGGGAAGAGGAGTGAGAGATGGTGGAGGAGTGAGAGTTGGTGGAGGAAGAGGAGTGAGAGATGGTGGAGGA
This sequence comes from Heptranchias perlo, assembly GCF_035084215.1. Taxonomy (NCBI): domain Eukaryota; kingdom Metazoa; phylum Chordata; class Chondrichthyes; order Hexanchiformes; family Hexanchidae; genus Heptranchias; species Heptranchias perlo. Next base: position 62,063,322 of record NC_090341.1, on the reverse strand, counting down.
GTGAAAGATGGTGAAGGAGTGAGAGATGGTGGAGGAGTGAGAGATGATGGAGGAGGAGGAGTGAGAGATGGTGGAGGAGGAGGAGTGAGTGATGATTGGGGAAGAGGAGTGAGAGATGGTGGAGGAAGAGGAGTAAGAGATGGTGGAGGAAGAGGAGTGAGAGATGATGGAGGAGTGAGAGATGAAGGAGAAGTGAGAGATGGTGGAGGAAGAGGAGTGAGAGATGATGGAGGAGGAGGAGTGAGAGATGATGGACGAGTGAGAGATGGTGGAGGAGGAGGACTGAGAGATGGTGGAGGAGTGAGAGATGATGGAGGAGGAATGAGAGATGATGGAGGAGTGAGAGATGGTGGAGGAGTGAGAGATGGTGGAGGAAGAGGAGTGAGAGATGATGGAGGAAGAGGAGTGAGAGATGATGGAGGAAGAGGAGTGAGAGATGATGGAGGAGTGAGAGATGATGGATGAGTGAGAGATGTTGGAGGAAGAGGAGTGAGAGATGATGGAGGAGGAGGAGTGAGAGATGGTGGAGGAGTGAGAGATGGTGGAGGAAGAGGAATGAGAGATGATGGAGGAAGAGGAGTGAGAGATGATGGAGGAAGAGGAGTGAGAGATGATGGAGGAGTGAGAGATGATGGAGGAGTGAGAGATGGTGGAGGAAGAGGAGTGAGAGATGATGGAGGAGGAGTAGTGAGAGATGGTGGAGGAAGAGGAGTGAGAGATGGTGGAGGAATGAGGGATGGTGGAGGAAGAGGAGTGAGAGATGATAGAGGAGTGAGAAATGGTGGAGGAGTGACAGATGGTGGAGGAGTTAGAGATGATGGAGGAAGAGGAGTGAGAAATGGTGGAGGAGTGACAGATGGTGGAGGAGTGAGAGATGGTGGAGGAGTGAGAGATGATGGAGGAGGAGGAGTGAGAGATGGTGGAGGAGGAGGAGTGAGTGATGATGGGGGAAGAGGAGTGAGAGATGGTGGAGGAAGAGGAGTAAGAGATGATGGAGGAAGAGGAGTGGGAGATGATGGAGGAGTGAGAGATGATGGAGGAGTGAGAGATGGTGGAGGAAGAGGAGTGAGAGATGGTGGAGGAGTGAGAGATGATGGAGGAGGAGGAGTGAGAGATGGTGGAGGAGTGAGAGATGGTGGAGGATTGAGAGATGGTGGAGGAGTGAGAGATGGTGGAGGAAGAGGAGTGAGAGATGATGGAGGAAGAGGAGTGAGAGATGATGGAGGAGTGAGAGATGATGGATGAGTGAGAGATGGTGGAGCAAGAGGAGTGAGAGATGATGGAGGAGTGAGAGATGGTGGAGGAGTGAGAGATGATGGAGGAAGAGGAGTGAGAGATGATGGAGGAAGAGGAGTGAGAGATGGTGGAGGAGGAGGAGTGAGTAATGATGGAGGAAGAGGAGTGAGAGATGGTGGAGGAGTGAGAGATGATGAAGGAAGAGGAGTGAGAGATGGTGGAGAAGGAGGAGTGAGAGATGATGGAGAAGGAGGAGTGAGAGATGATGGAGGAGTGAGAGATTGTGGAGCAGTGAGAGATGATGGAGGAAGAGGAGTGAGAGATGATGGAGGAGGAGGAGTGAGAGATAATGGAGGAGTGAGAGATGGTGGAGGAAGAGGAGTGAGAGATGGTGGAGGAGTGAGAGATGGTGGAGGTGTGAGAGATGATGGAGGACGAGGAGTGAGAGATGGTGTAGGAGGAGTAGTGAGAGATGATGGAGGAGAGAGAGATGATGGAGGAAGAGGAGTGAGAAATGATGGAGGAGGAGGAGTGAGAGATAATGGAGGAGTGAGAGATGGTGGAGGAAGAGGAGTGAGAGATGGTGGAGGAGTGAGAGATGGTGGAGGAGTGAGAGTTGATGGAGGAAGAGGAGTGAGAGATGGTGGAGGAGGAGGACTGAGTGATGATGGGGGAAGAGGAGTGAGAGATGGTGGAGGAGTGAGAGTTGGTGGAGGAAGAGGAGTGAGAGATGGTGGAGGAGTGAAAGATGGTGGAGGAGTGAGAGATGGTGGAGGAGTGAGAGATGATGGAGGAGGAGGAGTGAGAGATGGTGGAGGAGGAGGAGTGAGTGATGATTGGGGAAGAGGAGTGAGAGATTTTGGAGGAATTGTAGTGAGAGATGGTGGAGGAGTGAGAGATCGTGGAGGAAGAGGAGTGAGAGATGAAGGAGGAGTGAGAGATGGTGGAGGAGTGAGAGATGATGAAGGAAGAGGAGTGAGAGATGGTGGAGAAGGAGGAGTGAGAGATGATGGAGGAGTGAGAGATGGTGGAGCAGTGAGAGTTGATGGAGGAAGAGGAGTTAGAGATGATGGAGGAGAGAGAGATGATGGAGGAAGAGGAGTGAGAGATGATGGAGGAGGAGGAGTGAGAGATAATGGAGGAGTGAGAGATGGTGGAGGAAGAGGAGTGAGAGATGGTGGAGGAGTGAGAGATGGTGGAGGAGTGAGAGTTGATGGAGGAAGAGGAGTGAGAGATGGTGGAGGAGGAGGACTGAGTGATGATGGGGGAAGAGGTGTGAGAGATGGTGGAGGAGTGAGAGTTGGTGGAGGAAGAGGAGTGAGAGATGGTGGAGGAGTGAAAGATGGTGGAGGAGTGAGAGATGGTGGAGGAGTGAGAGATGATGGAGGAGGAGGAGTGAGAGATGGTGGAGGAGGAGGAGTGAGTGATGATTGGGGAAGAGGAGTGAGAGATGGTGGAGGAAGAGGAGTAAGAGATGGTGGAGGAAGAGGAGTGAGAGATGATGGAGGAGTGAGAGATGAAGGAGAAGTGAGAGATGGTGGAGGAAGAGGAGTGAGAGATGATGGAGGAAGAGCAGTGAGAGATGATGGAGGAGTGAGAGATGGTGGAGGAGGAGGACTGAGAGATGGAGGAGGAATGAGAGATGATGGAGGAGTGAGAGATGGTGGAGGAGTGAGAGATGGTGGAGGAGGAGGACTGAGAGATGGAGGAGGAATGAGAGATGATGGACGAGTGAGAGATGGTGGAGGAGGAGGACTGAGAGATGGAGGAGGAATGAGAGATGATGGAGGAGTGAGAGATGGTGGAGGAAGAGGAGTGAGAGATGATGGAGGAAGAGGAGTGAGAGATGATGGAGGAAGAGGAGTGAGAGATGATGGAGGAGGAGGAGTGAGAGATGATGGATGAGTGAGAGATGTTGGAGGAAGAGGAGTGAGAGATGATGGAGGAGGAGGAGTGAGAGATGGTGGAGGAGTGAGAGATGGTGGAGGAAGAGGAATGAGAGATGATGGAGGAAGAGGAGTGAGAGATGATGGAGGAGTGAGAGATGATGGAGGAGTGAGAGATTGTGGAGGAAGAGGAGTGAGAGATGATGGAGGAGGAGTAGTGAGAGATGGTGGAGGAAGAGGAGTGAGAGATGGTGGAGGAATGAGGGATGGTGGAGGAAGAGGAGTGAGAGATGATAGAGGAGTGAGAGATGGTGGAGGAAGAGGAGTGAGAAATGGTGGAGGAGTGACAGATGGTGGAGGAGTTAGAGATGATGGAGGAAGAGGAGTGAGAAATGTTGGAGGAGTGACAGATGGTGGAGGAGTGAGAGATGGTGGAGGAGTGAGAGATGATGAAGGAGGAGGAGTGAGAGATGGTGGAGGAGGAGGAGTGAGTGATGATGGGGGAAGAGGAGTGAGAGATGGTGGAGGAAGAGGAGTGAGAGATGATGGAGGAGTGAGAGATGATGGAGGAGTGAGAGATGGTGGAGGAAGAGGAGTGAGAGATGGTGGAGGAGTGAGAGATGATGGAGGAGTGAGAGATGGTGGAGGAAGAGGAGTGAGAGATGGTGGAGGAGTGAGAGATGATGGAGGAGGAGGAGTGAGAGATGGTGGAGGAGTGAGAGATGGTGGAGGATTGAGAGATGGTGGAGGAGTGAGAGATGGTGGAGGAAGAGGAGTGAGAGATGATGGAGGAAGAGGAGTGAGAGATGATGGAGGAAGAGTAGTGAGAGATGATGGAGGAGTGAGAGATGATGGATGAGTGAGAGATGGTGGAGCAAGAGGAGTGAGAGATGATGGAGGAGGAGGAGTGAGAGATGGTCGAGGAGTGAGAGATGGTGGAGGAAGAGGAATGAGAGATGATGGAGGAAGAGGAGTGAGAGCTGATGGAGGAGTGAGAGATGGTGGAGATAGAGGAGTGAGAGATGGTGGAGGAATGAGAGATGTTGGAGGAGTGAGAGATAATGGAGGAAGAGGAGTGAGAGATGGTGGAGGAGGAGGAGTGAGAGATGATGGAGGAGTGAGAGATGGTGGCGAAGTTAGAGATGGTGGAGATAGAGGAGTGAGAGATGGTGGAGGAGCGAGAGATGGTGGAGGAGGAGGAGTGAGAGATGATGGAGGAGTGAGAGATGATGGAGGAGTGAGAGATGGTGGAGATAGAGGAGTGAGAGATGGTGGAGGAATGAGAGATGTTGGAGGAGTGAGAGATGATGGAGGATGAGGAGTGAGAGATGGTGGAGGAGGAGGAGTGAGAGATAGTGGAGGAGTGAGAGATGGTGGAGGAAGAGGAGTGAGAGATGTTGGAGGAAGAGGAGTGATAGATGTTGGAGGAAGAGGAGTGAGTGATGGTGGAGGAAGAGGAGTGAGAGATGATGGAGGAGTGAGAGATGATGGAGGAGCGAGAGATGGTGGAGGAAGAGGAGTGAGAGATGATGGAGGAGTGAGAGATGATGGCGGAGTGAGAGATGATGTAGGAGGAGGAGTGAAAGATGTTGGAGGAAGAGGAGTGAGAGATGTTGGAGGAAGAGGAGTGTGAGATGGTGGAGGAGTGAGAGATGGTGGAGGAGTGAGAGATGGTGGAGGAAGAGGAGTGAGAGATGTTGGAGGAAGAGGAGTGAGAGATGGTGGAGGAAGAGGAGTGAGAGATCGTGGAGGAGTGAGAGATGGTCGAGGAGTGAGAGATGGTGGAGGAGTGAGAGATGGTGGAGGAAGATGAGTGAGAGATGGTGGAGGAAGAGGATTGAGAGATGGTGGAGGAAGAGGAGTGAGAGATGATGGAGGAGCGAGAGGTGGTGGAGGAAAAGGAGTGAGAGATGGTGGAGTAAGAGGTGTGAGAGATGGTGGAGGAAGAGGAGTGAGAGATGGTGGAGGAAGAGGAGTGAGAGATGATCGAGGAGTGAGAGATGGTGGAGGAAGAGGAGTGAGAGATGGTGGAGGAGGAGGAGTGAGAGGTGATGGAGGAGTGAGAGATGGTGGCGGAGTTAGAGATGATGGAGGAAGAGGAGTGAGAAATGGTGGAGGAGTGACAGATGGTGGAGGAGTGAGAGATGGTGGAGGAGTGAGAGATGATGAAGGAGGAGGAGTGAGAGATGATGGAGGAGTGAGAGATGATGGAGGAGTGAGAGATGGTGGAGGAAGAGGAGTGAGAGATGGTGGAGTAGTGAGAGATGATGGAGGAGGAGGAGTGAGAGATGGTTGAGGAAGAGGAGTAAGAGATGGTGGAAGAGGAGGAGTGAGAGATGATGTAGGAGTGAGCGATGGTGGAGGAAGAGGAGTGAGAGACGGTGGAGGAGTGAGAGATGGTGGAGGAAGAGGAGTGAGAGATGGTGGTGGAGTGAGAGATGGTTGAGGAAGAGGGGTGAGAGATGCTGGAGGAAGAGGAGTGAGAGACGGTGGAGGAGTGAGAGATGGTGTAGGAAGAGGAGTGAGAGATGGTGGAGGAGTGAGAGATGGTGGAGGAAGAGGAGTGAGAGATGGTGGTGGAGTGAGAGATGGTGGAGGAAGAGAGGTGAGAGATGGTGGAGGAAGATGAGTGAGAGACGGTGGAGGAGTGAGAGATGGTGGAGGAAGAGGAGTGAGAGATGGTGGAGGAAGAGGAGTGAGAGATGGTGGTGGAGTGAGAGATGGTGGAGGAGTGAGAGATGGTGGAGGAAGAGGAGTGAGAGATGGTGGAGGAGTGAGAGATGGTGGAGGAGTGAGAGATGTTGGAGGAAGAGGAGTGAGAGACGGTGGAGGAGTGAGAGATGGTGGAGGAAGAGGAGTGAGAGACGGTGGAGGAGTGAGAGATGGTGGAGGAAGAGGAATGACAGATGTTGGAGGAAGAGGAGTGAGAGACGGTGGAGGAGTGAGAGATGGTGGAGGAAGAGGAGTGAGAGACGGTGGAGGAGTGAGAGATGGTGGAGGAAGAGGAATGACAGATGGTGGAGGAAGAGGAGTGAGAGATGATGGAGGAAGAGGAGCGAGAGATGATGGAGGAGTGATAGATGGTGGAGGAGTGCGAGATCGTGGAGGAAGAGGAGTGAGAGATGGTGGAGGAAGAGGAGCGAGAGATGATGGAGGATTGAGAGATGGTGGAGGAGTGAGAGATGATGGAGGAGGAGGAGTGAGAGATGATGGAGGAGTGAGAGATGGTGGAGGAAGAGGAGCGAGAGATGATGGAGGAGTGAGAGATGGTGGAGGAGTGAGAGATGATGGAGGAGGAGGAGTGAGAGTTGATGGAGGAGTGAGAGATGGTGGAGGAAGAGGAGTGAGAGATGATGGAGGAGTGAGAGATGGTGGAGGAAGAGGAGTGAGAGATGATGGAGGAAGAGGAGCGAGAGATGGTGGAGGAGTGAGAGATGGTGGAGGAGTGAGATATGGTGGAGGAAGAGGAGTGAGAGATGATGGATGAGTGAGAGATGGTGGAGGAAGAGGAGTGAGAGATGATGGAGGAGTGAGAGATGATGGAGGAAGAGGAGTGAGAGATGGTGGAGGAGGAGGAGTGAGAGTTGATGGAGGAGTGAGAAATGGTGGAGGAGTGAGAGATGATGGAGGAAGAGGAGTGAGAGATGGAGGAGGAGTGAGAGATGGTGGAGGAGTGAGAGATGGTGGAGGAAGTGGAGGGAGAGACGGTGGAGGAGTGAGAGATGGTGGAGGAGTGAGAGATGTTGGAGGAAGAGGAGTGAGAGATGGTGGAGGAGTGAGAGATGATGTAGGAGGAGGAGTGAGAGATGTTGGAGGAGTGAGAGATGGTGGAGGAAGAGGAGTGAGAGATGGTGGAGGAGTGAGAGATGGTGGTGGAGTGAGAGATGTTGGAGGAAGAGGAGTGAGAGATGGTGGCGGAGTGAGAGATGGTGGAGGAGTGAGAGATGATGTAGGAGGAGGAGTGAGAGATGTTGGAGGAGTGAGAGATGGTGGAGGAAGAGGATTGAGAGATGGTGGAGGAGTGAGAGATGGTGGAGGAGTGAGAGATCATAGAATCATAGAATCATAGAAGTTGCAACATGGAAACAGGCCCTTCGGCCCAACATGTCCATGTCGCCCAGTTTATACCACTAAGCTAGTCCCAATTGCCTGCACTTGGCCCATATCCCTCGATACCCATCTTCCCCATGTAACTGTCCAAATTCTTTTTAAAAGACAAAATTGTACCCGCCTCTACTGCTGCCTCTGGCAGCTCGTTCCAGACACTCACCACCCTTTGAGTGAAAAAATCGCCCCTCTGGATCCTTTTGTATCTCTCCCCTCTCACCTTAAATCTGTGCCCCCTCGTTATAGACTCCCCTACCTTTGGGAAAAGATTTTGACTATCGACCTTATCTATGCCCCTCATTATTTTATAGACTTCTATAAGATCACCCCTTAACCTCCTACTCTCCAGGGAATAAAGTCCCAGTCTGTCTCACCTCTCCCTGTAAGTCAAACCATCAAGTCCCGGTAGCATCCTAGTAAATCTTTTCTGCACTCTTTCTAGTTTAATAATATCCTTTCTATAATAGGGTGACCAGAACTGTACACAGTACTCCAAGTGTGGCCTCACCAATGCCCTGTACAACTTCAACAAGACATCCCAACTCCTGCATTCAATGTTCTGACCAATGAAACCAAGCATGCTGAATGCCTTCTTCACCACCCTATCCACCTGTGACTCCACTTTCAAGGAGCTATGAACCTGTACTCCTAGATCTCTTTGTTCGATAACTCTCCCCAACGCCCTACCATTAACGGAGTAGGTCCTGGCCCGATTCGATCCACCAAAATGCATCACCTCACATTTATCTAAATTAAACTCCATCTGCCATTCATCGGCCCACTGGCCCAATTGATCAAGATCCCGTTGCAATCCTAGATAACCTTCTTCACTGTCCACAATGCCACCAATCTTGGTGTCATCTGCAAACTTACTAACCATGCCTCCTAAATTCTCATCCAAATCATTAATATAAATAACAAATAACAGCGGACCCAGCACCGATCCCTGAGGCACACCGCTGGACACAGGCATCCAGTTTGAAAAACAACCCTCGACAACCACCCTCTGTCTTCTGTCGTCAAGCCAATTTTGTATCCAATTGGCTACCTCACCTTGGATCCCATGAGATTTAACCTTATGTAACAACCTACCATGCGGTACCTTGTCAAATGCTTTGCTGAAGTCCATGTAGACCACGTCTACTGCACAGCCCTCATCTATCTTCTTGGTTACCCCTTCAAAAAACTCAATCAAATTCGTGAGACATGATTTTCCTCTCACAAAACCATGCTGACTGTTCCTAATTAGTCCCTGCCTCTCCAAATGCCTGTAGATCCTGTCCCTCAGAATACCCTCTAACAACTTACCCACTAAAGATGTCAGGCTCACTGGTCTGTAGTTCCCAGGCTTTTCCCTGCCGCCCTTCTTAAACAAAGGCACAACATTTGCTACCCTCCAATCTTCAGGCACCTCACCTGTAGCGGTGGTGGAGGAAGAGGAGTGAGAGATGGTGGAGGAAGAGGAGTGAGAGATGGTGGAGGAAGAGGAGTGAGAGATGGTGGAGGAAGAGGAGTGAGAGATGATGGAGGAGTGAGAGATGATGGAGGAGGAGGAGTGAGAGATGATGGAGGAAGAGGAGCGAGAGATGATGGAGGAATTAGAAATGGTGGAGGAAGAGGAGTGAGAGATGGTGGAGGAAGAGGAGTGAGAGATGGTGGAGGAAGAGGAGTGAGAGATGTTGGAGGAAGAGGAGTGAGAGATGGTGGAGGAGGAGGAGTGAGAGATGATGGAGGAGTGAGCGATTGTGGAGGAAGAGGAGTGAGAGACGGTGGAGGAGTGAGAGATGGTGGAGGAAGAGGAGTGAGATATGGTGGTGGAGTGAGAGATGGTTGAGGAACAGGGGTGAGAGATGGTGGAGGAAGAGGAGTGAGAGACGGTGGAGCAGTGAGAGATGGTGTAGGAAGAGGAGTGAGAGACGGTGGAGGAGTGAGAAATGGTGGAGGAAGAGGAGTGAGAGATGGTGGTGGAGTGAGAGATGGTGGAGGAAGAGAGGTGAGAGATGGTGGAGGAAGAGGATTGAGAGACGGTGGAGGAGTGAGAGATGGTGGAGGAAGAGGAGTGAGAGACGGTGGAGCAGTGAGAGATGGTGGAGGAAGAGGAGTGAGAGATGGTGGAGAAAGAGGAGTGAGAGATGGTGGTGGAGTGAGAGATGGTGGAGGAGTGAGAGATGGTGGAGGAAGAGGAGTGAGAGATGGTGGAGGAGTGAGAGATGGTGGAGGAGTGAGAGATGTTGGAGGAAGAGGAGTGAGAGACGGTGGAGGAGTGAGAGATGGTGGAGGAAGAGGAGTGAGAGACGGTGGAGGAGTGAGAGATGGTGGAGGAAGAGGAATGAGAGATGGTGGAGGAAGAGGAGTGAGAGATGATGGAGGAAGAGGAGCGAGAGATGATGGAGGAGTGAGAGATGGTGGAGGAGTGAGAGATGGTGGAGGAAGAGGAGTGAGAGATGATGGAGGAAGAGGAGCGAGAGACGATGGAGGATTGAGAGATGGTGGAGGAGTGAGAGATGATGGAGGAGGAGGAGTGAGAGATGATGGAGGAGTGAGAGATGGTGGAGGAAGAGGAGCGAGAGATGGTGGAGGAGTGAGAGATGGTGGAGGAGTGAGAGATGGTGGAGGAAGAGGAGTGAGATATGGTGGAGGAGTGAGAGATGGTGGAGGAAGAGGAGTGAGAGATGGTGGAGGAAGAGGAGTGAGAGACGATGGAGGAGTGAGAGATGATGGAGGAGTGAGAGATGGTGGAGGAGTGAGAGATAATGGAGGAGGAGGAGTGAGAGATGATGGAGTAGTGAGAGATCATGGAGGAAGAGGAGCGAGAGATGGTGGAGGAGGAGGAGTGAGTGATGATGGAGGATGAGTAGTGAGAGATGATGGAGGAGTGAGAGTTGGTGGAGGAAGAGGAGTGAGAGATGGTGGAGGAAGAGGAGTGAGAGATGGTGGAGGAGTGAGAGATGGTGGAGGAGTGAGAGATGGTGGAGGAGTGAGAGTTGGTGGAGGAAGAGGAGTGAGAGATGGTGGAGAAAGAGGAGTGAGAGATGGTTGAGGAGTGAGAGATGATGGAGGAAGAGGAGTGAGAAATGGTGGAGGAGTGAGAGATGGTGGAGGAAGAGGAGTGAGAGATGATGGAGGAGTGAGAGATGGTGGCGGAGTGAGAGAGAATAGAGGAAGAGGAGCGAGAGATGGTGGAGGAGGAGGAGTGAGTGATGATGGAGGATGAGTAGTGAGAGATGATGGAGGAGTGAGAGTTGGTGGAGGAAGAGGAGTGAGAGATGGTGGAGGAGGAGGAGTGAGAGATGGTGGAGGAGTGAGAGATGGTGGAGGAGTGAGAGATGATGGAGGAGTGAGAGATGATGGAGGAGGATGAGTGAGAGATGATGGAGGAGTGAGAGATGATGGAGGAGTGAGAGATGATGGAGGAAGAGGAGCGAGAGATGGTGGAGGAGTGAGAGATGATGTAGGAGGAGGAGTGAGAGATGATGGAGGAGTGAGAGATGGTGGAGGAAGAGGAGTGAGAGATGATGGAGGAATGAGAGATGGTGAAGGAGTGAGAGATGATGGAGGAAGAGGAGTGAGAGATGGTGGAGGAGGAGGAGTGAGAGTTGATGGAGGAGTGAGAAATGTTGGAGGAGTGAGAGATGATGGAGGAAGAGGAGTGAGAGATGATGGAGGAGTGAGAGATGGTGGAGGAAGAGGAGTGAGAGATGATGGAGGAAGAGGAGCGAGAGATGGTGGAGGAGTGAGAGATGGTGGAGGAGTGAGAGATGGTGGAGGAAGAGGAGTGAGAGATGATGGAGGATGAGGAGTGAGAGATGGTGGAGGAAGAGGAGTGAGAGATGGTGGAGGAGTGAGAGATGGTGGAGGAGTGAGAGATGGTGGAGGAAGAGGAGTGAGAGACGGTGGAGGAGTGAGAGATGGTGGAGGAAGAGGAGTGAGATATGGTGGAGGAGTGATAGATGGTGGAGGAAGAGGAGTGAGAGATGATGGAGGAGTGAGAGATGATGGAGGAGTGAGAGATGGGGGAGGAGTGAGAGATAATGGAGGAGGAGGAGTGAGAGATGATGGAGGAGTGAGAGATCATGGAGGAAGAGGAGCGAGAGATGGTGGAGGAGGAGGAGTGAGTGATGATGGAGGATGAGTAGTGAGAGATGATGGAGGAGTGAGAGTTGGTGGAGGAAGAGGAGTGAGAGATGGTGGAGGAAGAGGAGTGAGAGATGGTGGAGGAGTGAAAGATGGTGGAGGAGTGAGAGATGGTGGAGGAGTGAGAGATGGTGGAGGAAGAGGAGTGAGAGATGGTGGAGAAAGAGGAGTGAGAGATGGTTGAGGAGTGAGAGACGATGGAGGAGGAGGAGTGAGAAATGGTGGAGGAGTGAGAGATGATGGAGGAGTGAGAGATGATGGAGGAAGAGGAGTGAGAGATGATGGAGGAGTGAGAGATAGTGGAGGAAGAGGAGTGAGAGATGATGGAGGAGTGAGAGATGGTGGCGGAGTGAGAGATAATGGAGGAAGAGGAGTGAGAGATGGTGGAGGAGGAGGAGTGAGAGATGGTGGAGGAGTGAGAGATGATGTAGGAGGAGGAGTGAGAGATGATGGAGGAGTGAGAAATGGTGGAGGAAGAGGAGTGAGAGATGATGGAGGAATGAGAGATGGTGGAGGAGTGAGAGATGATGGAGGAAGAGGAGTGAGAGATGGTGGAGGATGAGGAGTGAAAGATGATGGAGGAGTGAGAAATGTTGGAGGAGGATAAGTGAGTGATGATGGAGGAGTGAGAGATGATGGAGGAGTGAGAGATGATGGAGAAAGAGGAGCGAGAGATGGTGGAGGAGTGAGAGATGATGTAGGAGGAGGAGTGAGAGTTGGTGGAGGAGTGAGAGATGGTGGAGGAAGAGGAGTGAGAGATGGTGGAGGAGAGAGAGATGGTGGTGGAAGAGGAGTGAGAGATGGTGGAAGAAGAGGAGTGAGAGATGGTGGAGGAGTGAGAGATGGTGGAGGAGTGAGAGATGGTGGAGGAAGAGGAGTGAGAGATGGTGAAGGAAGAGGAGTGAGAGACGGTGGAGGAGTGAGAGATGGTGGAGGAGTGAGAGATGGTGGAGGAAGAGTAGTGAGAGATGGTGGAGGAGTGAGACATGGTGTAGGAAGAGGAGTGAGAGATGGTGGAGGAGGAGGAGTGAGAGATGGTGGAGGAGGAGGAGTGAGAGATGATGGAGGAGTGAGAGATGGTGGAGGAAGAGGAGTGAGAGATGATGGAAGAGTGAGAGATGGTGGAGGAGTGAGAGATGATGGAGGAAGAGGAGTGAGAGATGATGGAGGAAGAGGAGTGAGAGATGGTGGAGGAGTGAGAGATGATGGAGGAAGAGGAGTGAGAGTTGATGGAGGAGTGAGAGATGGTGGAGGAGTGAGAGATGATGGAGGAAGAGGAGTGAGAGATGGTGGAGGAGGAGGAGTGAGATATGATGGAGGAGTGAGAGATGGTGGAGGAGTGAGAGATGGTGGAGGAGTGAGATATGGTGGAGGAAAAGGACTGAGAGATGGTGGAGGAAGAGGAGTGAGAGATGGTGGAGGAGTGAGAGACGGTGGAGGAGTGAGAGATGTTGGAGGAAGAGGCGTGAGAGATGGTGGAGGAGTGAGAGATGGTGGAGGAGTAAGAAATTATGTAGGAGGAGGAGTGAGAGATGTTGGAGGAGTGAGAGATGGTGGAGGAAGAGGAGTGAGAGATGGTGGAGGAGTGAGAGATGGTGGAGGAGTGAGAGATGTTGGAGGAAGAGGCGTGAGAGATGGTGGAGGAGTGAGAGATGGTGGAGGAGTGAGAGATGTTGTAGGAGGAGGAGTGAGAGATGTTGGAGGAGTGAGAGATGGTGGAGGAAGAGGAGTGAGAAATGGTGGAGGAGTGAGAGATGGTGGAGGAGTGAGAGATGGTGGAGGAAGAGGAGTGAGAGATGGTGGAGGAATAGGAGTGAGAGATGGTGGAGGAAGAGGAGTGAGAGATGATGGAGGAGTGAGAGATGATGGAGGAAGAGGAGCGAGAGATGATGGAGGAGTGAGAAATGATGGAGGAAGAGGAGTGAGAGATGGTGGAGGAAGAGGAGTGAGAGATGGTGGAGGAAGAGGAGTGAGAGATGGTGGAGGAGGAGGAGTGAGAGATGATGTAGGAGTGAGCGATGGTGGAGGAAGAGGAGTGAGAGACGGTGGAGGAGTGAGAGATGGTGGAGGAAGAGGAGTGAGAGATGGTGGTGGAGTGAGAGATGGTTGAGGAAGAGGGGTGAGAGATGCTGGAGAAAGAGGAGTGAGAGACGGTGGAGGAGTGAGAGATGGTGTAGGAAGAGGAGTGAGAGATGGTGGAGGAGTGAGAGATGGTGGAGGAAGAGGAGTGAGAGATGGTGGTGGAGTGAGAGATGGTGGAGGAAGAGAGGTGAGAGATGGTGGAGGAAGATGAGTGAGGGACGGTGGAGGAGTGAGAGATGGTGGAAGAAGAGGAGTGAGAGACGGTGGAGGAGTGAGAGATGGTGGAGGAAGAGGAATGACAGATGTTGGAGGAAGAGGAGTGAGAGACGGTGGAGGAGTGAGAGATGGTGGAGGAAGAGGAGTGAGAGACGGTGGAGGAGTGAGAGATGGTGGAGGAAGAGGAATGACAGATGGTGGAGGAAGAGGAGTGAGAGATGATGGAGGAAGAGGAGTGAGAGATGGTGGAGGAGGAGGAGTGAGAGATGGTGGAGGAGTGAGAGATGGTGGAGGAGTGAGAGATGATGGAGGAGTGAGAGATGATGGAGGAGGATGAGTGAGAGATGATGGAGGAGTGAGAGATGATGGAGGAGTGAGAGATGATGGAGGAAGAGGAGCGAGAGATGGTGGAGGAGTGAGAGATGATGTAGGAGGAGGAGTGAGAGATGATGGAGGAGTGAGAGATGGTGGAGGAAGAGGAGTGAGAGATGATGGAGGAATGAGAGATGGTGAAGGAGTGAGAGATGATGGAGGAAGAGGAGTGAGAGATGGTGGAGGAGGAGGAGTGAGAGTTGATGGAGGAGTGAGAAATGTTGGAGGAGTGAGAGATGATGGAGGAAGAGGAGTGAGAGATGATGGAGGAGTGAGAGATGGTGGAGGAAGAGGAGTGAGAGATGATGGAGGAGTGAGAGATGGTGGAGGAGTGAGAGATGGTGGAGGAAGAGGAGTGAGAGATGATGGAGGAAGAGGAGCGAGAGATGGTGGAGGAGTGAGAGATGGTGGAGGAGTGAGAGCTGGTGGAGGAAGAGGAGTGAGAGATGATGGAGGATGAGGAGTGAGAGATGGTGGAGGAAGAGGAGTGAGAGATGATGGAGGAGTGAGAGATGGTGGAGGAGTGAGAGATGATGGAGGAAGAGGAGTACGAGATGGTGGAGGAGGAGGAGTGAGAGATGATGGAGGAGTGAGAAATGGTGGAGGAGTGAGAGATGATGGAGGAAGAGGAGTGAGAGATGATGGAGGAGTGAGAGATGGTGGAGGAAGAGGCGTGAGAGATGATGGAGGAGTGAGAGATGGTGGAGGAGTGAGAGATGGTGGAGGAAGAGGAGTGAGAGATGATGGAGGAGTGAGAGATGGTGGAGGAAGAGGAGTGAGAGATGATGGAGGAGTGAGAGATGGTGGAGGAAGAGGAGTGAGAGATGGTGGAGGAGTGAGAGATGGTGGAGGAGTGAGAGATGGTGGAGGAAGAGGAGTGAGAGATGGTGGAGGAGTGAGAGATGGTGGAGGAAGAGGAGTGAGATATGGTGGAGGAGTGATAGATGGTGGAGGAAGAGGAGTGAGAGATGATGGAGGAGTGAGAGATGATGGAGGAGTGAGAGATGGGGGAGGAGTGAGAGATAATGGAGGAGGAGGAGTGAGAGATGATGGAGGAGTGAGAGATCATGGAGGAAGAGGAGCGAGAGATGATGGAGGAGGAGGAGTGAGTGATGATGGAGGATGAGTAGTGAGAGATGATGGAGGAGTGAGAGTTGGTGGAGGAAGAGGAGTGAGAGATGGTGGAGGAGTGAAAGACGGTGGAGGAGTGAGAGATGGTGGAGGAGTGAGAGATGGTGGAGGAAGAGGAGTGAGAGATGGTGGAGAAAGAGGAGTGAGAGATGGTTGAGGAGTGAGAGACGATGGAGGAAGAGGAGTGAGAAATGGTGGAGGAGTGAGAGATGATGGAGGAGTGAGAGATGATGGAGGAAGAGGAGTGAGAGATGATGGAGGAGTGAGAGATGGTGGAGGAAGAGGAGTGAGAGATGATGGAGGAGTGAGAGATGATGGAGGAAGAGGAGTGAGAGATGATGGCGGAGTGAGAGATAATGGAGGAAGAGGAGTGAGAGATGGTGGAGGAGGAGGAGTGAGAGATGGTGGAGGAGTGAGAGATGGTGGAGGAGTGAGAGATGATGGAGGAGTGAGAGATGATGAAGGAGGATGAGTGAGAGATGATGGAGGAGTGAGAGATGATGGAGGAGTGAGAGATGATGGAGGAAGAGGAGCGAGAGATGGTGGAGGAGTGAGAGATGATGTAGGAGGAGGAGTGAGAGATGATGGAGGAGTGAGAAATTGTGGAGGAAGAGGAGTGAGAGATGATGGAGGAATGAGAGATGGTGGAGGAGTGAGAGGTGATGGAGGAAGAGGAGTGAGAGATGGTGGAGGATGAGGAGTGAAAGATGATGGAGGAGTGAGAAATGTTGGAGGAGGAAGAGTGAGAGATGATGGAGGAGTGAGAGATGATGGAGGAGTGAGAGATGATGGAGTAAGAGGAGCGAGAGATGGTGGAGGAGTGAGAGATGATGTAGGAGGAGGAGTGAGAGATGATGGAGGAGTGAGAGATGGTGGAGGAAGAGGAGTGAGAGATGATGGAGGAGTGAGAGATGATGGAGGAGTGAGAGATGATGGAGGAAGGGGAGCGAGAGATAGTGGAGGAAGAGGAGTGAGAGATGATGGAGGAATGATAGATGGTGGAGGAGTGAGAGATGATGGAGGAGGAGGAGTGAGAAATGATGGAGGAGTGAGAGATGGTGGAGGAGTGTGAGATGTTGGAGGAAGAGGAGTGAGAGATGGTGGAGGAGTGAGAGATGGTGGAGGAAGAGGAATGAGAAATGATGGACGAGTGAGACATGGTGGAGGAGTGAGAGATGGTGGAGGAAGAGGAGTGAGAGATGGTGGAGGAGGAGGAGTGAGTGATGATGGAGGATGAGGAGTGAGAGATGATGGAGGAGTGAGAGATGGTGGAGGAGGAGGAGTGAGTGATGGTGGAGGAGGAGGAGTGAGAGATGTTGGAGGAGTGAGAGATGGTGGAGGAAGAGGAGTGAGAGATGATGGAGGAGTGAGAGATGGTGGAGGAGGAGGAGTGAGAGTTGGTGGAGGAGTGAGAGATAGTGGAGGAAGAGGAGTGAGAGATGGTGGAGGAGAGAGAGATGGTGGTGGAAGAGGAGTGAGAGATGGTGGAAGAAGAGTAGTGCGAGATGGTGGAGGAGTGAGAGATGGTGGAGGAGTGAGAGATGGTGGAGGAAGAGGAGTGAGAGATGGTGGAGGAAGAGGAGTGAGAGACGGTGGAGGAGTGAGAGATGGTGGAGGAGTTAGAGATGGTGGAGGAAGAGGAGTGAGAGATGGTGGAGGAGTGAGACATGGTGGAGGATTGAGAGATGGTGTAGGAAGAGGAGTGAGAGATGGTGGAGGAGGAGGAGTGAGAGATGGTGGAGGAGTTGGAGTGAGAGATGATGGAGGAAGAGGAGTGAGAGATGGTGGAGGAAGAGGAGTGAGAGATGATGGAGGAGTGAGAGATGGTGGAGGAAGAGGAGTGAGAGATGATGGAAGAGTGAGAGATGGTGGAGGAGTGAGAGATGATGGAGGAAGAGGAGTGAGAGATGATGGAGGAAGAGGAGTGAGAGATGGTGGAGGAGTGAGAGATGATGGAGGAAGAGGAGTGAGAGTTGATGGAGGAGTGAGAGATGGTGGAGGAGTGAGAGATGATGGAGGAAGAGGAGTGAGAGTTGGTGGAGGAGGAGGAGTGAGATATGATGGAGGAGTGAGAGATGGTGGAGGAGTGAGAGATGGTGGAGGAGTGAGATATGGTGGAGGAAAAGGACTGAGAGATGGTGGAGGAAGAGGAGTGAGAGATGGTGGAGGAGTGAGAGACGGTGGAGGAGTGAGAGATGGTGGAGGAAGAGTAGTGAGAGATGTTGGAGGAAGAGGAGCGAGAGATTGTGGTGGAGTGAGAGGTGGTGGAGGAATGAGAGATGGTGGAGGATGAGGAGTGAGAGATGGTGGAGGAGTGAGAGTTTGTGTAGGAGGAGGAGTGAGAGATGGTGGAGGAAGAGGAGTGAGAGATGGTGGAGGAAGAGGAGTGAGAGATGCTGGAGGAAGAGGACTGAGAGATGATGGAGGAGTGAGAGATTGTGGAGGAAGAGGAGTGAGAGATGGTGGAGGAGGAGGAGAGAGAGATGATGGAGGAGTGAGAAATGGTGGAGGAGTGAGAGATGATGGAGGAAGAGGAGTGAGAGATGGTGGAGGAGTGAGAGATGGTGGAGGAGTGAGAGATGATGTAGGAGGAGGAGTGAGCAATGGTGGAGGAGTGAGTGATGATGGAGGAAGTGGAGGGAGAGACGGTGGAGGAGTGTTAGATGGTGGAGGAGTGAGAGTTGTTGGAGGAAGAGGAGTGAGAGATGGTGGAGGAGTAAGAAATGATGTAGGAGGAAGAGTGAGAGATGTTGGAGGAGTGAGAGATGGTGGAGGAAGAGGAGTGAGAGATGGTGGAGGAGTGAGAGATGGTGGAGGAGTGAGAGATGTTGGAGGAAGAGGCGTGAGAGATGGTGGAGGAGTGAGAGATGGTGGAGGAGTGAGAGATGTTGTAGGAGGAGGAGTGAGAGATGTTGGAGGAGTGAGAGATGGTGGAGGAAGAGGCGTGAGAGATGGTGGAGGAGTGAGAGATGGTGGAGGAGTGAGAGATGGTGGAGGAAGAGGAGTGAGAGATGGTGGAGGAATAGGAGTGAGAGATGGTGGAGGAAGAGGAGTGAGAGATGATGGAGGAGTGAGAGATGATGGAGGAAGAGGAGCGAGAGATGATGGAGGAGTGAGAAATGATGGAGGAAGAGGAGTGAGAGATGGTGGAGGAAGAGGAGTGAGAGATGGTGGAGGAAGAGGAGTGAGAGATGGTGGAGGAGGAGGAGTGAGAGATGATGTAGGAGTGAGCGATGGTGGAGGAAGAGGAGTGAGAGACGGTGGAGGAGTGAGAGATGGTGGAGGAAGAGGAGTGAGAGATGGTGGTGGAGTGAGAGATGGTTGAGGAAGAGGGGTGAGAGATGCTGGAGGAAGATGAGTGAGAGACGGTGGAGGAGTGAGAGATGGTGTAGGAAGAGGAGTGAGAGATGGTGGAGGAGTGAGAGATGGTGGAGGAAGAGGAGTGAGAGATGGTGGTGGAGTGAGAGATCGTGAAGGAAGAGAGGTGAGAGATGGTGGAGGAAGAAGAGTGAGAGATGATGGAGGAGTGAGAGATGGTGGAGGAAGAGGAGTGAGAGATGATGGAGGAGTGAGAGATGGTGGAGGAAGAGGAGTGAGAGATGGTGGAAGAAGAGGAGTGAGAGACGGTGGAGGAGTGAGAGATGGTGGAGGAAGAGGAGTGAGAGATGGTGGAGGAAGAGGAGTGAGAGATGGTGGTGGAGTGAGAGATGGTGGAGGAGTGAGAGATGGTGGAGGAACAGGAGTGAGAGATGGTGGAGGAGTGAGAGATGGTGGAGGAGTGAGAGATGTTGGAGGAAGAGGAGTGAGAGACGGTGGAGGAGTGAGAGATGGTGGAGGAAGAGGAGTGAGAGACGGTGGAGGAGTGAGAGATGGTGGAGGAAGAGGAATGACAGATGTTGGAGGAAGAGGAGTGAGAGACGGTGGAGGAGTGAGAGATGGTGGAGGAAGAGGAGTGAGAGACGGTGGAGGAGTGAGAGATGGTGGAGGAAGAGGAATGACAGATGGTGGAGGAGTGATAGATGGTGGAGGAGTGCGAGATCGTGGAGGAAGAGGAGTGAGAGATGGTGGAGGAGAGAGAGATGGTGGTGGAAGAGGAGTGAGAGATGGTGGAAGAAGAGTAGTGCGAGATGGTGGAGGAGTGAGAGATGGTGGAGGAGTGAGAGATGGTGGAGGAAGAGGAGTGAGAGATGGTGGAGGAAGAGGAGTGAGAGACGGTGGAGGAGTGAGAGATGGTGGAGGAGTGAGAGATGGTGGAGGAAGAGGAGTGAGAGATGGTGGAGGAGTGAGACATGGTGGAGGATTGAGAGATGGTGTAGGAAGAGGAGTGAGAGATGGTGGAGGAGGAGGAGTGAGAGATGGTGGAGGAGTTGGAGTGAGAGATGATGGAGGAAGAGGAGTGAGAGATGGTGGAGGAAGAGGAGTGAGAGATGATGGAGGAGTGAGAGATGGTGGAGGAAGAGGAGTGAGAGATGATGGAAGAGTGAGAGATGGTGGAGGAGTGAGAGATGATGGAGGAAGAGGAGTGAGAGATGATGGAGGAAGAGGAGTGAGAGATGGTGGAGGAGTGAGAGATGATGGAGGAAGAGGAGTGAGAGTTGATGGAGGAGTGAGAGATGGTGGAGGAGTGAGAGATGATGGAGGAAGAGGAGTGAGAGTTGGTGGAGGAGGAGGAGTGAGATATGATGGAGGAGTGAGAGATGGTGGAGGAGTGAGAGATGGTGGAGGAGTGAGATATGGTGGAGGAAAAGGACTGAGAGATGGTGGAGGAAGAGGAGTGAGAGATGGTGGAGGAGTGAGAGACGGTGGAGGAGTGAGAGATGGTGGAGGAAGAGTAGTGAGAGATGTTGGAGGAAGAGGAGCGAGAGATTGTGGTGGAGTGAGAGGTGGTGGAGGAATGAGAGATGGTGGAGGATGAGGAGTGAGAGATGGTGGAGGAGTGAGAGTTTGTGTAGGAGGAGGAGTGAGAGATGGTGGAGGAAGAGGAGTGAGAGATGGTGGAGGAAGAGGAGTGAGAGATGCTGGAGGAAGAGGACTGAGAGATGATGGAGGAGTGAGAGATTGTGGAGGAAGAGGAGTGAGAGATGATGGAGGAGTGAGAAATGGTGGAGGAGTGAGAGATGATGGAGGAAGAGGAGTGAGAGATGGTGGAGGAGTGAGAGATGGTGGAGAGTGAGAGATGATGTAGGAGGAGGAGTGAGCAATGGTGGAGGAGTGAGTGATGATGGAGGAAGTGGAGGGAGAGACGGTGGAGGAGTGTTAGATGGTGGAGGAGTGAGAGTTGTTGGAGGAAGAGGAGTGAGAGATGGTGGAGGAGTAAGAAATGATGTAGGAGGAAGAGTGAGAGATGTTGGAGGAGTGAGAGATGGTGGAGGAAGAGGAGTGAGAGATGGTGGAGGAGTGAGAGATGGTGGAGGAGTGAGAGATGTTGGAGGAAGAGGCGTGAGAGATGGTGGAGGAGTGAGAGATGGTGGAGGAGTGAGAGATGTTGTAGGAGGAGGAGTGAGAGATGTTGGAGGAGTGAGAGATGGTGGAGGAAGAGGAGTGAGAGATGGTGGAGGAGTGAGAGATGGTGGAGGAGTGAGAGATGGTGGAGGAAGAGGAGTGAGAGATGGTGGAGGAATAGGAGTGAGAGATGGTGGAGGAAGAGGAGTGAGAGATGATGGAGGAGTGAGAGATGATGGAGGAAGAGGAGCGAGAGATGATGGAGGAGTGAGAAATGATGGAGGAAGAGGAGTGAGAGATGGTGGAGGAAGAGGAGTGAGAGATGGTGGAGGAAGAGGAGTGAGAGATGGTGGAGGAGGAGGAGTGAGAGATGATGTAGGAGTGAGCGATGGTGGAGGAAGAGGAGTGAGAGACGGTGGAGGAGTGAGAGATGGTGGAGGAAGAGGAGTGAGAGATGGTGGTGGAGTGAGAGATGGTTGAGGAAGAGGGGTGAGAGATGCTGGAGGAAGAGGAGTGAGAGACGGTGGAGGAGTGAGAGATGGTGTAGGAAGAGGAGTGAGAGATGGTGGAGGAGTGAGAGATGGTGGAGGAAGAGGAGTGAGAGATGGTGGTGGAGTGAGAGATCGTGAAGGAAGAGAGGTGAGAGATGGTGGAGGAAGAAGAGTGAGAGATGATGGAGGAGTGAGAGATGGTGGAGGAAGAGGAGTGAGAGATGATGGAGGAGTGAGAGATGGTGGAGGAAGAGGAGTGAGAGATGGTGGAAGAAGAGGAGTGAGAGACGGTGGAGGAGTGAGAGATGGTGGAGGAAGAGGAGTGAGAGATGGTGGAGGAAGAGGAGTGAGAGATGGTGGTGGAGTGAGAGATGGTGGAGGAGTGAGAGATGGTGGAGGAACAGGAGTGAGAGATGGTGGAGGAGTGAGAGATGGTGGAGGAGTGAGAGATGTTGGAGGAAGAGGAGTGAGAGACGGTGGAGGAGTGAGAGATGGTGGAGGAAGAGGAGTGAGAGACGGTGGAGGAGTGAGAGATGGTGGAGGAAGAGGAATGACAGATGTTGGAGGAAGAGGAGTGAGAGACGGTGGAGGAGTGAGAGATGGTGGAGGAAGAGGAGTGAGAGACGGTGGAGGAGTGAGAGATGGTGGAGGAAGAGGAATGACAGATGGTGGAGGAGTGATAGATGGTGGAGGAGTGCGAGATCGTGGAGGAAGAGGAGTGAGAGATGGTGGAGGAAGAGGAGCGAGAGATGATGGAGGATTGAGAGATGGTGGAGGAGTGAGAGATGATGGAGGAGGAGGAGTGAGAGATGATGGAGGAGTGAGAGATGGTGGAGGAAGAGGAGCGAGAGATGATGGAGGAGTGAGAGATGGTGGAGGAGTGCGAGATGATGGAGGAGGAGGAGTGAGAGATGATGGAGGAGTGAGAGATGGTGGAGGAAGAGGAGCGAGAGATGATGGAGGAGTGAGAGATGGTGGAGGAGTGAGAGATGATGGAGGAGGAGGAGTGAGAGTTGATGGAGGAGTGAGAGATGGTGGAGGAAGAGGAGTGAGAGATGATGGAGGAGTGAGAGATGGTGGAGGAAGAGGAGTGAGAGATGATGGAGGAAGAGGAGCGAGAGATGGTGGAGGAGTGAGAGATGGTGGAGGAGTGAGATATGGTGGAGGAAGAGGAGTGAGAGATGATGGAGGAAGAGGAGCGAGAGATGGTGGAGGAGTGAGAGATGGTGGAGGAGTGAGAAATGGTGGAGGAAGAGGAGTGAGAGATGGTGGAGGAGTGAGAGACGGTGGAGTAGTGAGAGATGGTGGAGGAAGAGGAGTGAGAGATGGTGGAGGAAGAGGAGTGAGAGATGGTGGTGGAGTGAGAGATGGTGGAGAAGTGAGAGATGGTGGAGGAAGAGGAGTGAGAGATGGTGGAGGAGTGAGAGATGGTGGAGGAGTGAGAGATGTTGGAGGAAGAGGAGTGAGAGACGGTGGAGGATTGAGAGATGGTGGAGGAAGAGGAGTGAGAGACGGTGGAGGAGGAGGAGTGAGAGTTGATGGAGGAGTGAGAAATGGTGGAGGAGTGAGAGATGATGGAGGAAGAGGAGTGAGAGATGGAGGAGGAGTGAGAGATGGTGGAGGAGTGAGAGATGATGTAGGAGGAGGAGTGAGCGATGGTGGAGGAGTGAGAGATGGTGGAGGAAGTGGAGGGACAGACGGTGGAGGAGTGAGAGATGGTGGAGGAGTGAGAGATGTTGGAGGAAGAGGAGTGAGAGATGGTGGAGGAGTGAGAGATGATGTAGGATGAGGAGTGAGAGATGTTGGAGGAGTGAGAGATGGTGGAGGAAGAGGAGTGAGAGATGGTGGAGGAGTGAGAGATGGTGGAGGAGTGAGAGATGTTGGAGGAAGAGGAGTGAGAGATGGTGGAGGAGTGAGAGATGGTGGAGGAGTGAGAGATGATGTAGGAGGAGGAGTGAGAGATGTTGGAGGAGTGAGAGATGGTGGAGGAAGAGGAGTGAGAGATGGTGGAGGAGTGAGAGATGGTGGAGGAGTGAGAGATCATAGAATCATAGAATCATAGAAGTTACAACATGGAAACAGGCCCTTCGGCCCAACATGTCCATGTCGCCCAGTTTATACCACTAAGCTAGTCCCAATTGCCTGCACTTGGCCCATATCCCTCGATACCCATCTTCCCCATGTAACTTTCCAAATTCTTTTTAAGAGACAAAATTGTACCCGCCTCTACTGCTGCCTCTGGCAGCTCGTTCCAGACACTCACCACCCTTTGAGTGAAAAAATCGCCCCTCTGGATCCTTTTGTATCTCTCCCCTCTCACCTTAAATCTGTGCCCCCTCGTTATAGACTCCCCTCCCTTTGGGAAAAGATTTTGACTATCGACCTTATCTATGCCCCTCATTATTTTATAGACTTCTATAAGATCACCCCTTAACCTCCTACTCTCCAGGGAATAAAGTCCCAGTCTGTCTAACCTCTCCCTGTAAGTCAAACCATCAAGTCCCGGTAGCATCCTAGTAAATCTTTTCTGCACTCTTTCTAGTTTAATAATATCCTTTCTATAATAGGGTGACCAGAACTGTACACAGTACTCCAAGTGTGGCCTCACCAATGCCCTGTACAACTTCAACAAGACATCCCAACTCCTGCATTCAATGTTCTGACCAATGAAACCAAGCATGCTGAATGCCTTCTTCACCACCCTATCCACCTGTGACTCCACTTTCAAGGAGCGATGAATCTGTACTCCTAGATCTCTTTGTTCGATAACTCTCCCCAACGCCCTACCATTAACGGAGTAGGTCCTGGCCCGATTCGATCTACCAAAATGCATCACCTCACATTTATCTAAATTAAACTCCATCTGCCATTCATCGGCCCACTGGCCCAATTTATCAAGATCCCGTTGCAATCCTAGATAACCTTCTTCACTGTCCACAATGCCACCAATCTTGGTGTCATCTGCAAACTTACTAACCATGCCTCCTAAATTCTCATCCAAATCATTAATATAAATAACAAATAACAGCGGACCCAGCACCGATCCCTGAGGCACACCGCTGGACACAGGCATCCAGTTTGAAAAACAACCCTCGACAACCACCCTCTGTCTTCTGTCGTCAAGCCAATTTTGTATCCAATTGGCTACCTCACCTTGGATCCCATGAGATTTAACCTTATGTAACAACCTACCATGCGGTACCTTGTCAAATGCTTTGCTGAAGTCCATGTAGACCACGTCTACTGCACAGCCCTCATCTATCTTCTTGGTTACCCCTTCAAAAAACTCAATCAAATTCGTGAGACATGATTTTCCTCTCACAAAACCATGCTGACTGTTCCTAATTAGTCCCTGCCTCTCCAAATGCCAGTAGATCCTGTCCCTCAGAATACCCTCTAACAACTTACCCACTACAGATGTCAGGCTCACTGGTCTGTAGTTCCCAGGCTTTTCCCTGCCGCCCTTCTTAAACAAAGGCACAACATTTGCTACCCTCCAATCTTCAGGCACCTCACCTGTAGCGGTGGTGGAGGAAGAGGAGTGAGAGATGGTGGAGGAAGAGGAGTGAGAGATGGTGGAGGAAGAGGAGTGAGAGATGATGGAGGAGTGAGAGATGATGGAGGAGGAGGAGTGAGAGATGATGGAGGAAGAGGAGCGAGAGATGATGGAGGAATTAGAAATGGTGGAGGAAGAGGAGTGAGAGATGGTGGAGGAAGAGGAGTGAGAGATGTTGGAGGAAGAGGAGTGAGAGATGGTGGAGGAGGAGGAGTGAGAGATGATGGAGGAGTGAGCGATGGTGGAGGAAGAGGAGTGAGAGACGGTGGAGGAGTGAGAGATGGTGGAGGAAGAGTAGTGAGATATGGTGGTGGAGTGAGAGATGGTTGAGGAAGAGGGGTGAGAGATGGTGGAGGAAGAGGAGTGAGAGACGGTTGAGCAGTGAGAGATGGTGTAGGAAGAGGAGTGAGAGACGGTGGAGGAGTGAGAAATGGTGGAGGAAGAGGAGTGAGAGATGGTGGTGGAGTGAGAGATGGTGGAGGAAGAGAGGTGAGAGATGGTGGAGGAAGAGGATTGAGAGACGGTGGAGGAGTGAGAGATGGTGGAGGAAGAGGAGTGAGAGACGGTGGAGCAGTGAGAGATGGTGGAGGAAGAGGAGTGAGAGATGGTGGAGGAGTGAGAGATGGTGGAGGAGTGAGAGATGATGGAGGAAGAGGAGTGAGAGATGATGGAGGAGAGAGAGATGATGGAGGAAGAGGAGTGAGAGATGATGGAGGAGGAGGATTGAGAGATAATGGAGGAGTGAGAGATGGTGGAGGAAGAGGAGTGAGAGATGGTGGAGGAGTGAGAGATGGTGGAGGAGTGAGAGTTGATGGAGGAAGAGGAGTGAGAGATGGTGGAGGAGGAGGACTGAGTGATGATGGGGGAAGAGGAGTGAGAGATGGTGGAGGAGTGAGAGTTGGTGGAGGAAGAGGAGTGAGAGATGGTGGAGGAGTGAAAGATGGTGGAGGAGTGAGAGATGGTGGAGGAGTGAGAGATGATGGAGGAGGAGGAGTGAGAGATGGTGGAGGAGGAGGAGTGAGTGATGATTGGGGAAGAGGAGTGAGAGATGGTGGAGGAAGAGGAGTAAGAGATGGTGGAGGAAGAGGAGTGAGAGATGATGGAGGAAGAGCAGTGAGAGATGATGGAGGAGTGAGAGATGATGGAGGAGTGAGAGATGGTGGAGGAGGAGGACTGAGAGATGGTGGAGGAGTGAGAGATGATGGAGGAGGAATGAGAGATGATGGAGGAGTGAGAGATGGTGGAGGAGTGAGAGATGGTGGAGGAAGAGGAGTGAGAGATGATGGAGGAAGAGGAGTGAGAGATGATGGAGGAAGAGGAGTGAGAGATGATGGAGGAGTGAGAGATGATGGATGAGTGAGAGATGTTGGAGGAAGAGGAGTGAGAGATGATGGAGGAGGAGGAGTGAGATATGGTGGAGGAGTGAGAGATGGTGGAGGAAGAGGAATGAGAGATGATGGAGGAAGAGGAGTGAGAGATGATGGAGGAAGAGGAGTGAGAGATGATGGAGGAGTGAGAGATGATGGAGGAGTGAGAGATGGTGGAGGAAGAGGAGTGAGAGATGATGGAGGAGGAGTAGTGAGAGATGGTGGAGGAAGAGGAGTGAGAGATGGTGGAGGAATGAGGGATGGTGGAGGAAGAGGAGTGAGAGATGATAGAGGAGTGAGAGATGTTGGAGGAGGAGGAGTGAGAGATGATGGAGGAGTGAGAGATGGTGGCGGAGTTAGAGATGATGGAGGAAGAGGAGTGAGAAATGGTGGAGGAGTGACAGATGGTGGAGGAGAGAGAGATGATGAAGGAGGAGGAGTGAGAGATGGTGGAGGAGGAGGAGTGAGTGATGATGGGGGAAGAGGAGTGAGAGATGGTGGAGGAAGAGGAGTAAGAGATGATGGAGGAAGAGGAGTGGGAGATGATGGAGGAGTGAGAGATGATGGAGGAGGAGGAGTGAGAGATGGTGGAGGAGTGAGAGATGATGGAGGAGTGAGAGATGATGGAGGAAGAGGAGTGAGAGATGATTGAGGAAGAGTAGTGAGAGATGATTGAGGAAGAGTAGTGAGAGATGATGGAGGAGTGGGAGATGATGGATGAGTGAGAGATGGTGGAGCAAGAGGAGTGAGAGATGATGGAGGAGGAGGAGTGAGAGATGGTCGAGGAGTGAGAGATGGTGGAGGAAGAGGAATGAGAGATGATGGAGGAAGAGGAGAGAGAGTTGATGGAGGAGTGAGAGATGATGGAGGAAGAGGAGTGAGAGATGATTGAGGAAGAGTAGTGAGAGATGATGGAGGAGTGGGAGATGATGGATGAGTGAGAGATGGTGGAGCAAGAGGAGTGAGAGATGATGGAGGAGGAGGAGTGAGAGATGGTCGAGGAGTGAGAGATGGTGGAGGAAGAGGAATGAGAGATGATGGAGGAAGAGGAGAGAGAGATGATGGAGGAAGAGGAGTGAGAGATGATGGAGGAGTGAGAGATGATGGAGGAGTGAGAGATGGTGGAGGAAGAGGAGTGAGAGATGATGGAGGAGGAGGAGTGAGAGATGGTGGAGATAGAGGAGTGAGAGATGGTGGAGGAATGAGAGATGTTGGAGGAGTGAGAGATAATGGAGGAAGAGGAGTGAGAGATGGTGGAGGAGGAGGAGTGAGAGATGATGGAGGAGTGAGAGATGGTGGCGGAGTTAGAGATGATGGAGGAAGAGGAGTGAGAGATGTTGGAGGAGGAGGAGTGAGAGATGGTGGAGGAGTGAGAGATGTTGGAGGAAGAGGAGTGAGAGATGTTGGAGGAAGAGGAGTGAGAGATGTTGGAGGAAGAGGAGTGAGAGATGGTGGAGGAAGAGGAGTGAGAGATGATGGAGGAGTGAAAGATGATGGAGGAGCGAGAGATGGTGGAGGAGTGAGAGATGATGTAGGAGGAGGAGTGAAAGATGATGGAGGAGTGAGAGATGGTGGAGGAAGAGGAGTGAGAGATGGTGGAGGAAGAGGAGTGAGAGATGGTGGAGGAAGAGGAGTGAGAGATGTTGGAGGAAGAGGAGTGTGAGATGGTGGAGGAGTGAGAGATGGTGGAGGAGTGAGAGATGGTGGAGGAAGAGGAGTGAGAGATGTTGCAGGAAGAGGAGTGAGAGATGGTGGAGGAAGAGGAGTGAGAGATCGTGGAGGAGTGAGAGATGGTCGAGGAGTGAGAGGTGGTGGAGGAAGAGGAGTACGAGATGGTGGAGGAGGAGGAGTGAGAGATGATGGAGGAGTGAGAAATGGTGGAGGTGTGAGAGATGATGGAGGAAGAGGAGTGAGAGATGATGGAGGAGTGAGAGATGGTGGAGAATTGAGAGATGATGGTTGAAGAGGAGTGAGAGATGATGGAGGAGTGAGAGATGGTGGAGGAAGGGGAGTGAGAGATGATGGAGGAGTGAGAGATGGTGGAGGAGTGAGAGATGATGAAGGAAGAGGAGTACGAGATGGTGGAGGAGGAGGAGTGAGAGATGATGGAGGAGTGAGAGATGGTGGAGGAGTGAGAGATGGTGGAGGAAGAGGAGTGAGAGATGGTGGAGGAGTAAGAGATGATGGAGGAAGAGGAGTGAGAGATGATGGAGGAGTGAGAGATGATGGAGGAGTGAGAGATGTTGGAGGAGTGAGAGATGGTGGAGGAGTGAGAGATGATGGAGGAGGAGGAGTGAGAGATGATGGAGGAGTGAGAGATGGTGGAGCAGTGAGAGATGATGGAGGAGTGAGAGATGGTGGAGGAAGAGGAGTGAGAGATTTTGGAGGAAGAGGAGTAAGAGATGAAGGAGGAGTGAGAGATGGTGGAGGAGTGAGAGATGATGAAGGAAGAGGAGTGAGAGATGGTGGAGAAGGAGGAGTGAGAGATGATGGAGGAGTGAGAGATGATGGAGGAAGAGGAGTGAGAGATGATGGAGGAGTGAGAGATGGTGGAGAATTGTGAGATGATGGTGGAAGAGGAGTGAGAGATGATGGAGGAGTGAGAGATGGTGGAGGAGTGAGAGATGATGGAGGAAGAGGAGTGAGAGATGATGGAGGAGTGAGAGATGGTGGAGGAGTGAGAGATGATGGAGGAGTGAGAGATGATGGAGGAGTGAGAGATGGTGGAGGAGTGAGAGATGATGGAGGAGGAGGAGTGAGAGATGATGGAGGAGTGAGAGATGGTGGAGGAGTGAGAGATGGTGGATGAAGAGGAGTGAGAGATGGTGGAGGAGTGAGAGATGATGGAGGAAGAGGAGTGAGAGATGATGGAGGAGTGAGAGATGATGGAGGAGTGAGAGATGTTGGAGGAGTGGGAGATGGTGGAGGAGTGAGAGATGGTGGAGGAAGAGGAGTGAGAGATTTTGGAGGAAGAGGAGTGCGAGATGGTGGAGGAGTGAGAGATGGTGGAGGAAGAGGAGTGAGAGATTTTGGAGGAAGAGGAGTGAGAGATGAAGGAGGAGTGAGAGATGGTGGAGGTGTGAGAGATGATGGCGGAAGAGGAGTGTGAGATGGTGGAGGAAGAGGAGTGAGAGATGATGGAGGAGTGAGAGATGGTGGAGAATTGAGAGATGATGGTGGAAGAGGAGTGAGAGATGATGGAGGAGTGAGAGATGGTGGAGGAGTGAGAGATGTTGGAGGAGTGAGAGATGGTGGAGGAGTGAGAGATGATGGAGGAGGAGGAGTGAGAGATGATGGAGGAGTGAGAGATGGTGGAGCAGTGAGAGATGATGGAGGAGTGAGAGATGGTGGAGGAAGAGGAGTGAGAGATTTTGGAGGAAGAGGAGTAAGAGATGGTGGAGAAGGAGGAGTGAGAGATGATGGAGGAGTGAGAGATGATGGAGGAAGAGGAGTGAGAGATGATGGAGGAGTGAGAGATGGTGGAGAATTGTGAGATGATGGTGGAAGAGGAGTGAGAGATGATGGAGGAGTGAGAGATGGTGGAGGAGTGAGAGATGATGGAGGAAGAGGAGTACGAGATGGTGGAGGAGGATGAGTGAGAGATGATGGAGGAGT
Organism: Heptranchias perlo; assembly: GCF_035084215.1. Lineage (NCBI taxonomy): Eukaryota > Metazoa > Chordata > Chondrichthyes > Hexanchiformes > Hexanchidae > Heptranchias > Heptranchias perlo. The sequence continues at coordinate 62,033,687 of NC_090341.1, read as the reverse complement.
GAGAGATGGTGGAGGAGTGAGAGATGATGGAGGAGTGAGAGATGATGGAGGAGTGAGAGATGGTGGAGGAGTGAGAGATGATGGAGGAGGAGGAGTGAGAGATGATGGAGGAGTGAGAGATGGTGGAGGAGTGAGAGATGGTGGATGAAGAGGAGTGAGAGATGGTGGAGGAGTGAGAGATGATGGAGGAAGAGGAGTGAGAGATGATGGAGGAGTGAGAGATGGTGGAGGAAGAAGAGTGAGAGATGATGGAGGAGTGAGAGATGATGGAGGAAGAGGAGTACGAGATGGTGGAGGAGGAGGAGTGAGAGATGATGGAGGAGTGAGAGATGGTGGAGGAGTGAGAGATGGTGGATGAAGAGGAGTGAGAGATGGTGGAGGAGTGAGAGATGATGGAGGAAGAGGAGTGAGAGATGATGGAGGAGTGAGAGATGATGGAGGAGTGAGAGATGTTGGAGGAGTGGGAGATGGTGGAGGAGTGAGAGATGGTGGAGGAAGAGGAGTGAGAGATTTTGGAGGAAGAGGAGTGCGAGATGGTGGAGGAGTGAGAGATGGTGGAGGAAGAGGAGTGAGAGATGAAGGAGGAGTGAGAGATGGTGGAGGTGTGAGAGATGATGGCGGAAGAGGAGTGTGAGATGGTGGAGGAGGAGGAGTGAGAGATGATGCAGGAGTGAGAAATGGTGGAGGAGTGAGAGATGATGGAGGAAGAGGAGTGAGAGATGATGGAGGAGTGAGAGATCGTGGAGAATTGAGAGATGATGGTGGAAGAGGAGTGAGAGATGATGGAGGAGTGAGAGATGGTGGAGGAAGGGGAGTGAGAGATGATGGAGGAGTGAGAGATGGTGGAGGAGTGAGAGATGATGAAGGAAGAGGAGTGAGAGATGGTGGAGGAGGAGGAGTGAGAGATGATGGAGGAGTGAGAGATGGTGGAGGAGTGAGAGATGGTGGATGAAGAGGAGTGAGAGATGGTGGAGGAGTGAGAGATGATGGAGGAAGAGGAGTGAGAGATGATGGAGGAGTGAGAGATGGTGGAGGAAGAGGAGTGAGAGATGATGGAGGAAGAGGAGTACGAGATGGTGGAGGAGGAGGAGTGAGAGATGATGGAGGAGTGAGAGATGGTGGAGGAGTGAGAGATGGTGGATGAAGAGGAGTGAGAGATGGTGGAGGAGTGAGAGATGATGGAGGAAGAGGAGTGAGAGATGATGGAGGAGTGAGAGATGATGGAGGAGTGAGAGATGGTGGAGGAAGAGGAGTGAGAGATTTTGGAGGAAGAGGAGTGCGAGATGGTGGAGGAGTGAGAGATGATGGAGGAAGAGGAGTGAGAGATGATGGAGGAGTGAGAGATGGTGGAGAATTGAGAGATGATGGTGGAAGAGGAGTGAGAGATGATGGAGGAGTGAGAGATGGTGGAGGAAGGGGAGTGAGAGATGATGGAGGAGTGAGCGATGGTGGAGGAGTGAGAGATGATGAAGGAAGAGGAGTACGAGATGGTGGAGGAGGAGGAGTGAGAGATGATGGAGGAGTGAGAGATGATGGAGGAGTGAGAGATGGTGGAGGAGTGAGAGATGGTGGAGGAAGAGGAGTGAGAGATGGTGGAGGAGTAAGAGATGATGGAGGAGTGAGAGATGTTGGAGGAGTGAGAGATGGTGGAGGAGTGAGAGATGATGGAGGAGGAGGAGTGAGAGATGATGGAGGAGTGAGAGATGGTGGAGGAAGAGGAGTGAGAGATGATGGAGGAGTGAGAGATGATGGAGGAGTGAGAGATGTTGGAGGAGTGAGAGATGGTGGAGGAGTGAGAGATGATGGAGGAGGAGGAGTGAGAGATGATGGAGGAGTGAGAGATGGTGGAGCAGTGAGAGATGATGGAGGAGTGAGAGATGGTGGAGGAAGAGGAGTGAGAGATTTTGGAGGAAGAGGAGTAAGAGATGAAGGAGGAGTGAGAGATGGTGGAGGAGTGAGAGATGATGAAGGAAGAGGAGTGAGAGATGGTGGAGAAGGAGGAGTGAGAGATGATGGAGGAGTGAGAGATGATGGAGGAAGAGGAGTGAGAGATGATGGAGGAGTGAGAGATGGTGGAGAATTGTGAGATGATGGTGGAAGAGGAGTGAGAGATGATGGAGGAGTGAGAGATGGTGGAGGAAGAGGAGTACGAGATGGTGGAGGAGGATGAGTGAGAGATGATGGAGGAGTGAGAGATGGTGGAGGAGTGAGAGATGATGGAGGAGTGAGAGATGATGGAGGAGTGAGAGATGGTGGAGGAGTGAGAGATGATGGAGGAGGAGGAGTGAGAGATGATGGAGGAGTGAGAGATGGTGGAGGAGTGAGAGATGGTGGATGAAGAGGAGTGAGAGATGGTGGAGGAGTGAGAGATGATGGAGGAAGAGGAGTGAGAGATGATGGAGGAGTGAGAGATGGTGGAGGAAGAGGAGTGAGAGATGATGGAGGAGTGAGAGATGGTGGAGGAGTGAGAGATGATGGAGGAAGAGGAGTACGAGATGGTGGAGGAGGAGGAGTGAGAGATGATGGAGGAGTGAGAGATGGTGGAGGAGTGAGAGATGGTGGATGAAGAGGAGTGAGAGATGGTGGAGGAGTGAGAGATGATGGAGGAAGAGGAGTGAGAGATGATGGAGGAGTGAGAGATGATGGAGGAGTGAGAGATGTTGGAGGAGTGGGAGATGGTGGAGGAGTGAGAGATGGTGGAGGAAGAGGAGTGAGAGATTTTGGAGGAAGAGGAGTGCGAGATGGTGGAGGAGTGAGAGATGGTGGAGGAAGAGGAGTGAGAGATGAAGGAGGAGTGAGAGATGGTGGAGGTGTGAGAGATGATGGCGGAAGAGGAGTGTGAGATGGTGGAGGAGGAGGAGTGAGAGATGGTGGAGGAAGAGGAGTGAGAGATGGTGGTGGAGTGAGAGATGGTGGAGGAAGAGAGGTGTGAGATGGTGGAGGAAGAAGAGTGAGAGATGATGGAGGAGTGAGAGATGGTGGAGGAAGAGGAGTGAGAGATGATGGAGGAGTGAGAGATGATGGAGGAAGAGGAGTGAGAGATGATGGAGGAAGAGGAGTGAGTGACGGTGGAGGAGTGAGAGATGGTGGAGGAAGAGGAGTGAGAGATGGTGGAGGAAGAGGAGTGAGAGATGGTGGTGGAGTGAGAGATGGTGGAGGAGTGAGAGATGGTGGAGGAACAGGAGTGAGAGATGGTGGAGGAGTGAGAGATGGTGGAGGAGTGAGAGATGTTGGAGGAAGAGGTGTGAGAGACGGTGGAGGAGTGAGAGATGGTGGAGGAAGAGGAGTGAGAGACGGTGGAGGAGTGAGAGATGGTGGAGGAAGAGGAATGACAGATGTTGGAGGAAGAGGAGTGAGAGACGGTGGAGGAGTGAGAGATGGTGGAGGAAGAGGAGTGAGAGACGGTGGAGGAGTGAGAGATGGTGGAGGAAGAGGAATGACAGATGGTGGAGGAGTGATAGATGGTGGAGGAGTGCGAGATCGTGGAGGAAGAGGAGTGAGAGATGGTGGAGGAAGAGGAGCGAGAGATGATGGAGGATTGAGAGATGGTGGAGGAGTGAGAGATGATGGAGGAGGAGGAGTGAGAGATGATGGAGGAGTGAGAGATGGTGGAGGAGTGAGAGATGATGGAGGAGGAGGAGTGAGAGATGATGGAGGAGTGAGAGATGGTGGAGGAAGAGGAGCGAGAGATGAAGGAGGAGTGAGAGATGGTGGAGGAGTGAGAGATGATGGAGGAGGAGGAGTGAGAGTTGATGGAGGAGTGAGAGATGGTGGAGGAAGAGGAGTGAGAGATGATGGAGGAGTGAGAGATGGTGGAGGAAGAGGAGTGAGAGATGATGGAGGAAGAGGAGCGAGAGATGGTGGAGGAGTGAGAGATGGTGGAGGAGTGAGATATGGTGGAGGAAGAGGAGTGAGAGATGATGGAGGATGAGGAGTGAGAAAAGGTGGAGGAAGAGGAGTGAGAGATGGTGGAGGAGTGAGAGACGGTGGAGGAGTGAGAGATGGTGGAGGAAGAGGAGTGAGAGATGGTGGAGGAAGAGGAGTGAGAGATGGTGGTGGAGTGAGAGATGGTGGAGGAGTGAGAGATGGTGGAGGAAGAGGAGTGAGAGATGGTGGAGGAGTGAGAGATGGTGGAGGAGTGAGAGATGTTGGAGGAAGAGGAGTGAGAGACGGTGGAGGAGTGAGAGATGGTGGAGGAAGAGGAGTGAGAGACGGTGGAGGAGGAGGAGTGAGAGTTGATGGAGGAGTGAGAAATGGTGGAGGAGTGAGAGATGATGGAGGAAGAGGAGTGAGAGATGGAGGAGGAGTGAGAGATGGTGGAGGAGTGAGAGATGATGTAGGAGGAGGAGTGAGTGATGGTGGAGGAGTGAGAGATGTTGGAGGAAGAGGAGTGAGAGATGGTGGAGGAGTGAGAGATGGTGGAGGAGTGAGAGATGATGTAGGAGTGAGAGATCATAGAATCATAGAATCATAGAAGTTACAACATGGAAACAGGCCCTTCGGCCCAACATGTCCATGTCGCCCAGTTTATACCACGAAGCTAGTCCCAATTGCCTGCACTTGGCCCATATCCCTCGATACCCATCTTCCCCATGTAACTGTCCAAATGCTTTTTAAAAGACAAAATTGTACCCGCCTCTACTCCTGCCTCTGGCAGCTCGTTCCAGACACTCACCACCCTTTGAGTGAAAAAATTGCCCCTCTGGATCCTTTTGTATCTCTCCCCTCTCACCTTAAATCTGTGCCCCCTCGTTATAGACTCCCCTACCTTTGGGAAAAGATTTTGACTATCGACCTTATCTATGCCCCTCATTATTTTATAGACTTCTATAAGATCACCCCTTAACCTCCTACTCTCCAGGGAATAAAGTCCCAGTCTGTCTAACCTCTCCCTGTAAGTCAAACCATCAAGTCCCGGTAGCATCCTAGTAAATCTTTTCTGCACTCTTTCTAGTTTAATAATATCCTTTCTATAATAGGGTGACCAGAACTGTACACAGTACTCCAAGTGTGGCCTCACCAATGCCCTGTCCAACTTCAACAAGACATCCCAACTCCTGCATTCAATGTTCTGACCAATGAAACCAAGCATGCTGAATGCCTTCTTCACCACCCTATCCACCTGTGACTCCACTTTCAAGGAGCTATGAATCTGTACTCCTAGATCTCTTTGTTCGATAACTCTCCCCAACGCCCTACCATTAACGGAGTAGGTCCTGGCCCGATTCGATCTACCAAAATGCATCACCTCACATTTATCTAAATTAAACTCCATCTGCCATTCATCGGCCCACTGGCCCAATTTATCAAGATCCCGTTGCAATCCTAGATAACCTTCTTCACTGTCCACAATGCCACCAATCTTGGTGTCATCTGCAAACTTACTAACCATGCCTCCTAAATTCTCATCCAAATCATTAATATAAATAACAAATAACAGCGGACCCAGCACCGATCCCTGAGGCACACCGCTGGACACAGGCATCCAGTTTGAAAAACAACCCTCGACAACCACCCTCTGTCTTCTGTCGTCAAGCCAATTTTGTATCCAATTGGCTACCTCACCTTGGATCCCATGAGATTTAACCTTATGTAACAACCTACCATGCGGTACCTTGTCAAATGCTTTGCTGAAGTCCATGTAGACCACGTCTACTGCACAGCCCTCATCTATCTTCTTGGTTACCCCTTCAAAAAACTCAATCAAATTCGTGAGACATGATTTTCCTCTCACAAAACCATGCTGACTGTTCCTAATTAGTCCCTGCCTCTCCAAATGCCAGTAGATCCTGTCCCTCAGAATACCCTCTAACAACTTACCCACTACAGATGTCAGGCTCACTGGTCTGTAGTTCCCAGGCTTTTCCCTGCCGCCCTTCTTAAACAAAGGCACAACATTTGCTACCCTCCAATCTTCAGGCACCTCACCTGTAGCGGTGGTGGAGGAAGAGGAGTGAGAGATGGTGGAGGAAGAGGAGTGAGAGATGGTGGAGGAAGAGGAGTGAGAGATGATGGAGGAGTGAGAGATGATGGAGGAGGAGGAGTGAGAGATGATGGAGGAAGAGGAGCGAGAGATGATGGAGGAATTAGAAATGGTGGAGGAAGAGGAGTGAGAGATGGTGGAGGAAGAGGAGTGAGAGATGTTGGAGGAAGAGGAGTGAGAGATGGTGGAGGAGGAGGAGTGAGAGATGATGGAGGAGTGAGCGATGGTGGAGGAAGAGGAGTGGGAGACGGTGGAGGAGTGAGAGATGGTGGAGGAAGAGTAGTGAGATATGGTGGTGGAGTGAGAGATGGTTGAGGAAGAGGGGTGAGAGATGGTGGAGGAAGAGGAGTGAGAGACGGTGGAGGAGTGAGAGATGGTGTAGGAAGAGGAGTGAGAGACGGTGGAGGAGTGAGAAATGGTGGAGGAAGAGGAGTGAGAGATGGTGGTGGAGTGAGAGATGGTGGAGGAAGAGAGGTGAGAGATGGTGGAGGAAGAGGATTGAGAGACGGTGGAGGAGTGAGAGATGGTGGAGGAAGAGGAGTGAGAGACGGTGGAGCAGTGAGAGATGGTGGAGGAAGAGGAGTGAGAGATGGTGGAGAAAGAGGAGTGAGAGATGGTGGTGGAGTGAGAGATGGTGGAGGAGTGAGAGATGGTGGAGGAAGAGGAGTGAGAGATGGTGGAGGAGTGAGAGATGGTGGAGGAGTGAGAGATGTTGGAGGAAGAGGAGTGAGAGACGGTGGAGGAGTGAGAGATGGTGGAGGAAGAGGAGTGAGAGACGGTGGAGGAGTGAGAGATGGTGGAGGAAGAGGAATGAGAGATAGTGGAGGAAGAGGAGTGAGAGATGATGGAGGAGGAGGAGTGAGAGATGATGGAGGAGTGAGAGATGGTGGAGGAAGAGGAGCGAGAGATGATGGAGGAGTGAGAGATGGTGGAGGAGTGAGAGATGATGGAGGAGGAGGAGTGAGAGTTGATGGAGGAGTGAGAGATGGTGGAGGAAGAGGAGTGAGATATGGTGGAGGAAGAGGAGTGAGAGATGATGGAGGAGTGAGACATGGTGGAGGAAGAGGAGTGAGAGCTGATGGAGGAAGAGGAGCGAGAGATGGTGGAGGAGTGAGAGATGGTGGAGGAGTGAGAGATGGTGGAGCAAGAGGAGTGAGAGATGATGAAGAATGAGGAGTGAGAGATGGTGGAGGAAGAGGAGTGAGAGATGATGGAAGAGTGAGAGGTGGTGGAGGAGTGAGAGATGATGGAGGAAGAGGAGCGAGAGATGGTGGAGGAGGAGGAGTGAGAGATGATGGAGGAGTGAGAAATTGTGGAGGAGTGAGAGATGTTGGAGGAAGAGGAGTGAGAGATGATGGAGGAGTTAGAGATGGTGGAGGAAGAGGAGTGAGAGATGATGGTGGAGTGAGAGATGGTGGAGGAGTGAGAGATGGTGGAGGAAGAGGAGTGAGAGATGATGGAGGAGTGAGAGATGGTGGAGGAAGAGGACTGAGAGATGGTGGAGGAGTGAGAGATGGTGGAGGAGTGAGAGATGGTGGAGGAAGAGGAGTGAGAGATGGTGGAGGAGTGAGAGATGGTGGAGGAAGAGGAGTGAGATATGGTGGAGGAGTGAGAGATGGTGGAGGAAGAGGAGTGAGAGATGGTGGAGGAGTGAGAGATGGTGGAGGAAGAGGATTGAGAGATGGTGGAGGAATAGGAGTGAGAGATGGTTGAGGAAGTGGAGTGAGAGATGGTGGAGGAGTGAGAGATGGAGGAGGAAGAGGATTGAGAGATGGTGGAGGAAGAGGAGTGAGAGATGATGGAGGAGTGAGAGATGGTGGAGGAAGAGGAGTGAGAGCTGATGGAGGAAGAGGAGCGAGAGATGGTGGAGGAGTGAGTTATTGTGGAGGAGTGAGAGATGGTGGAGGAAGAGGAGTGAGAGATGATGGAGAATGAGGAGTGAGAGATGGTGGAGGAAGAGGAGTGAGAGATGATGGAGGAGTGAGAGATGGTGGAGGAGTGAGAGATGATGGAGGAAGAGGAGCGAGAGATGGTGGAGGAGGAGGAGTGAGAGATGATGGAGGAGTGAGAAATGGTGGAGGAGTGAGAGATGATGGAGGAAGAGGAGTGAGAGATGATGGAGGAGTTAGAGATGGTGGAGGAAGAGGAGTGAGAGATGATGGTGGAGTGAGAGATGGTGGAGGAGTGAGAGATGGTGGAGGAAGAGGAGTGAGAGATGATGGAGGAGTGAGAGATGGTGGAGGAAGAGGAGTGAGAGATGATGGAGGAGTGAGAGATGGTGGAGGAAGAGGACTGAGAGATGGTGGAGGTGTGAGAGATGGTGGAGGAGTGAGAGATGGTGGAGGAAGAGGAGTGAGAGATGGTGGAGGAGTGAGAGATGGTGGAGGAAGAGGAGTGAGATATGGTGGAGGTGTGAGAGATGGTGGAGGAAGAGCAGTGAGAGATGGTGGAGGAGTGAGAGATGGTGGAGGAAGAGGATTGAGAGATGGTGAAGGAAGAGGAGTGAGAGATGATGGAGGAGTGAGAGATGGTGGAGGAAGAGGAGTGAGAGCTGATGGAGGAAGAGGAGCGAGAGATGGTGGAGGAGTGAGAGATGGTGGAGGAGTGAGAGATGGTGGAGGAAGAGGAGTGAGAGATGATGGAGAATGAGGAGTGAGAGATGGTGGAGGAAGAGGAGTGAGAGATGATGGAGGAATGAGAGATGGTGGAGGAGTGAGAGATGATGGAGGAAGAGGAGCGAGAGATGGTGGAGGAGGAGGAGTGAGAGATGATGGAGGAGTGAGAAATGGTGGAGGAGTGAGAGATGATGGAGGAAGAGGAGTGAGAGATGATGGAGGAGTTAGAGATGGTGGAGGAAGAGGAGTGAGAGATGATGGTGGAGTGAGAGATGGTGGAGGAGTGAGAGATGGTGGAGGAAGAGGAGTGAGAGATGGTGGAGGAGTGAGAGATGGTGGAGGAGTGAGAGATGGTGGAGGAAGAGGACTGAGAGATGGTGGAGGAGTGAGAGATGGTGGAGGAAGAGGAGTGAGATATGGTGGAGGAGTGAGAGATGGTGGAGGAAGAGGAGTGAGAGATGGTGGAGGAGTGAGAGATGGTGGAGGAAGAGGATTGAGAGATGGTGGAGGAAGAGGAGTGAGAGATGGTTGATGAAGTGGAGTGAGAGATGGTGGAGGAAGAGGAGTGAGAGATGATGGAGGAGTGAGAGATGATGGAGGAGTGAGAGATGGTGGAGCAGTGAGAGATCATGGAGGAAGAGGAGCGAGAGATGGTGGAGGAGGAGGAGTGAGTGATGATGGAGGATGATTAGTGAGAGATGATGGAGGAGTGATTGTTGGTGGAGGAAGAGGAGTGAGAGATGGTGGAGGAAGAGGAGTGAGAGATGGTGGAGGAGTGAGAGATGGTGGAGGAGTGAGAGATGGTGGAGGAGTGAGAGATGGTGGAGGAAGAGGAGTGAGAGATGGTTGAGGAGTGAGAGATGATGGAGGAAGAGGAGTGAGAGCTGGTGGAGGAGTGAGAGATGATGGAGAAGTGAGAGATGATGGAGGAAGAGGAGTGAGAGATGATGGAGGAGTGAGAGATGGTGGCGGAGTGAGAGATGATGGAGGAGTGAGAGATGATGTCGGAGGATGAGTGAGAGATGATGGAGGAGTGAGAGATGATGTAGGAGGAGGAGTGAGAGATGATGGAGGAGTGAGAGATGGTGGAGGAAGAGGAGTGAGAGATGGTGGAGGAGTGAGAGATGATGGAGGAGGAGGAGTGAGAAATGATGGAGGAGTGAGAGATGGTGGAGGAGTGTGAGATGTTGGAGGAAGAAGAGTGAGAGATGGTGGAGGAGTGAGAGATGGTGGAGGAAGAGGAATGAGAAATGATGGACGAGTGAGACATGGTGGAGGAGTGAGTGATGGTGGAGGAAGAGGAGTGAGAGATGGTGGAGGAGGAGGAGTCAGTGATGATGGAGGATGAGGAGTGAGAGATGATGGAGGAGTGAGAGATGGTGGAGGAAGAGGAGTGAGAGATGGTGGAGGAGGAGGAGTGAGTGATGATGGAGGATGAGGAGTGAGAGATGATGGAGGAGTGAGAGATGGTGGAGGAGTGAGAGATGGTGGAAGCGTGACAGATGGTGGAGGAAGACGAGTGAGAGATGATGGATGACTGAGAGATGGTGGAGGAAGAGGAGTGAGAGATGGTGGAGGAGGAGGAGTGAGAGATGATGGAGGAATAGGAGTGAGTGATGGTGGAGGAGGAGGAGTGAGAGATGATGGTGGAGTGAGAGATGGTGGAGGAGTGAGAGATGATGGAGGAAGTGGAGTGAGAGATGATGGAGGAGTGAGAGATGGTGGAGGAGGAGGAGTGAGAGATGGTGGAGGAGAAGGAGTGATAGGTGGTGGAGGAGTGAGAGATGGTGGAGGAGTGTGAGATGGTGGAGGAGGAGGAGTTAGAGATGGTGGAGGAGTGAGAGATGGTGGAGGAGAAGGAGTGAGAGATGGTGGAGGAGTGAGAGATGGTGGAGGAGTGAGAGATGGTGGAGGAGGAGGAGTGAGAGATGGTGGAGGAGGAGGAGTGAGATGGTGGAGGTGTGAGAGATGGTGGAGGAGTGAGAGATGGTGGAGGAGGAGGAGTGAGAGATTGTGGAGGAGTGAGAGATGGTGGAGGAAGAGGAGTGAGAGAAGGTGGAGGAGTGAGAGAAGGTGGAGGAGTGAGAGATGGTGGAGGATGAGGATAAGGTTACCTCCCTCCCCAGCTATTGATGGCGGGGAACCATAACTCCAAGTCCCAGCTTTTATAAGAGCGATGTTTTTGAGTGTGACAGGCTGTTGGGCGTCATTGGTGGAGCAGCCCAGAAGCTTCCAACTGATGGAGGTGAGTATGGAGGAGTCCATTAGTTGCTTTAGCGTGCGCTGAGGATCAGTTGATAGAACCTGCAGGCATCCTTGGAGATTGAGACGATTCCGGAGCGATCGGCACTGTAGCTTCCCGCCAGAGAGGCCACAATGACTACTCAAAAAGCTGCCGGTCAGACTTTGGGCTGCACTATCAGTCAGCAAAGTGACATGGATATGGTAGCATGGTGGTTATGTTACTGGGCTAGTAATCTGTTGTGAGCCCTAAGTTCAAATCCTGCTACGGCAGCTGGGGAATTTAAATTCAATTAATTAAATAAAATTAAATAAATTCTGGAATTAAAAAAAAACTAGTATCAGTAAAATGTACTGTAAAGTCCTCCTCACTAATATCTGGGGACTTGTGCCAAAATTGGGAGAGCTGTCCCACAGACTGGTCAAGCAACAGCCTGACATAGCCATACTCACAGAATAATACCTTTCAGCAAACTTCCCAGACTCTTCCATCACCCTCCCTGGGTCTGTCCTGCCCATCGGAGTGAGAGATGGTGGAGGAGGAGGATGAGGTGGCGGTGCAGTGATATACAGTCAGGATGGAGTGGCCCTGGGAGTCCTCAACTTTGACTCTGGACGCCATGAAATCTCATGGCATCAGGTCAAATATGGGCAAGGAAACCTCCTGCTGATGACCACCGACTGCCCTCCCGCAGCTGATGAATCAGTCTTTCTCCATGTTGAGCACTGAGAGTAGCAAGGGCACAGAATGTACTCTGGGTGGGGGACTTCAATGTCCATCACCAAGAGTGGCTCGGTTGCACCACTGCTGGTCGAGTCCTGAAGGACATAGCTGCCAGACTGGGCCTGCAGCAGGTGGTGAGTGAAGCAACACGAGGGAAAAATTTACTTGACCTCGTCCTCACCAATCTACCTGTCGCAAATGCATCTGTCCATGACAGTATTGGTAGGAGAGACCACCGCACAGTCTTCGTGGAGACGAAGTCCCGTCTTCGCACTGAGGACACCATCCAACGTGTTGTGTGGCACTACCACCGTGCTAAATTGGATAGATTCAGAACAGATCTAGCAGCTCAAAACTGGGCATCCATGAGGCGCTGTGGGCCATCAGCAGCAGCAGAATTGTATTCCAGCACAATCTGTAACCTCATGGCCCGGCATATTCCTCACTCTACCATTACCAACAAGCCAGGGGATCAACCCTGGTTCAATGTAGGAGTGTAGAAGAGCATACCAGGAGCAGCACCAGGCGTACCTAAAAAATGAGGTGCCAACCTGGTGAAGCTACAACTCAGGACTACAGCCATGCTAAACAGCGGAAGCAACATGCTATAGACAGAGCTAAGCGATTCCACAACCAACAGATCAGATCAAAGCTCTGCAGTCCTGCCACATCCAGTCGTGAATGGTGGTGGACAATTAAACAACTAACGGGAGGAGGAGGCTCTGTAAACATCTCCATTCTCAATGATGGCAGAGTCCAGCACGAGAGTGCAAAAAACAAGGCTGAAGCATTTGCAACCATCTTCAGCCAGACGTGCCGAGTGGATGATCCATCTCGGCCTCCTCCCAATGTCACCAACATCACAGAAGCCAGTCTTCAGCCAATTCGATTCACTCCACGTGATATCAAGAAATGGCTGAGTGCACTGGATACAGCAAAGGCTATGGGCCCCGACAACATCCCGGCTGTAGTGCTGAAGACTAGTGCTCCAGAACTAGCTGCGCATCGAGCCAAACTTTTCCAGTACAGCTACAACACTGGCATCTACCCGACAATGTGGAAAGTTGCCCAGGTATGTCCTGTCCACAAAAAGCAGGACAAATCCAATCCGGCCAATTACCGCCCCATCAGTCTACTCTCAGATCATTAGCAAAGTGATGGAAGGTGTCATCGACAGTGCTATCAAAGCGGCACTTACTCACCTCATTGCAGCCTTGGTCCAAACATAGACAGAAGAGCTGAATTCCAGAGGTGAGGTGAGAGTGACTGCCCTTGACATCAAGGCAGCATTTGACCGAATGTGGCACCAAGGAGCCCCAGTAAAATTGAAGTCAATGGGAATCAGGGGGAAAACTCTCCAGTGGCTGGAGTCATACCTAGCACAAAGGAAGACGGTAGTTGTTGTTGGAGGCCAATCATCTCAGCCCCAGGACATTGCTGCAGGAGTTCCTTCAGGCAGGGTCCTAGGCCAACCATCTTCAGCTACTTCATCAATGACCTTCCCTCCTTCATCAGGTCAGAAATGGGGACATTCACTGATGATTACACAGTGCTTAGTTCCATTCGCAACCCCTCAGATAATGAAGCAGTCCATGCCCGCATGCAGCAAGACCTGGACAACATCCAGGCTTGGGCTCATAAGTGGCAAGTAACATTTGTACCAGACAAGTGCCAGGCAATGACCATCTCCAACAAGAGAGAGTCTAACCACCTCCCCTTTGACACTCAATGGAATTACCATCACCGAATCCCCCACCATCAACATCCTGGGGGTCACCAGTGACCAGAAACTTAACTGGACCAGCCATATAAATACTGTGGCTACAAGAGCAGGTCAGAGGCTGGGTATTCTGCGGCGAGTGACTCACCTCCTGACTCCCCAAAGCCTTTCCACCATCTACAAGGCACAAGTCAGGAGTGTGATGGAATACTCTCCACTTGCTTGGATGAGTGCAGCTCCAACAACACTCAAGAAGCTCGTCACCATCCAGGACAAAGCAGCCCGCTTGATTGGCACCCCATTCACCACCCGAAATATTCACTCCCTTCACCACCAGCGCACAGTGGCTGCAGTGTGTACCATCCACAGGATGCACTGCAGCAACTCGCCAAGGCTTCTTCGACAGCACCTCCCAAACCCGCGACCTCTACCACCTGGAAGTACAAGAGCAGGCACATGGGAACAACACCACCTGCACGTTCCCCTCCAAGTCACACACCATCCCGACTTGGAAATATATCGCCGTTCCTTCATCGTCGCTGGGTCAAAATCCTGGAACTCCCTTCCTAACAGCACTGTGGGAGAACCTTCACCACACGGACTGCAGCGGTTCAAGAAGGCGGCTCACCACCACCTTCTCAAGGGCAATTAGGGATGGGCAATAAATGCCGGCCTCGCCAGCGACGCCCACATCCCATGAACAAATAAAAAAAGAGTCGTGTCGGCACAGAGGTGGCCATGGAAGAAAGGACTCTCTCACAGGATAGCAGTTCTCTACTCATCCACCGAGCACCCAAGACTGTCCAAGAGCCAGAGGACAGACTGGGCCAGGCTCTTTCCACATCCGTGGAGAGTCCACAATCCGTAGTGGGACCAGTCAGTTTCCATGCTGAATGAGATCGGGAGCCATCTTGTTACTATGTTCCAGAGAAGCCCATTCTCTTAAACCCCTTACGGTGAAAGTTCATGTCGAAGGAGCACCAGGATGGGTAGCTGTGCATCCACAACATCAGCTGGATTGGGGCAGACTACTCGTGATTTATCCACTAGGCTGTCTGGGTCTGCAGCTCATAAACATAAAGAGCCAGGGTAACTAGGAGCAGGTTCTCAGTGGGAGTCTCCACAACTTCTCCTTTCAATAGACATCTTATAGGAGTAGCACGCACAGATAAACATGCTGCACTAGTACACGGAGCAACACGATGTGAGCAGCACCTTCCACACTCTGATAAACATGGTGCACTAGTACACGGAGCAACACAATGTGAGCAGCACCTTCCACACTCTGATAAACATGGTGCACTAGTACACGGAGCAACACAATGTGAGCAGCACCTTCCACACTCTGATAAACATGGTGCACTAGTACACGGAGCAACACAATGTGAGCAGCACCTTCCACACTCTGATAAACATGGTGCACTAGTACACGGAGCAACACGATGTGAGCAGCACCTTCCACACTCTGATAAACATGGTGCACTAGTACACGGAGCAACACAATGTGAGCAGCACCTTCCACACTCTGATAAACATGCTGCACTAGTACACGGAGCAACACAATGTGAGCAGCACCTTCCACACTCTGATAAACATGCTGCACTAGTACACGGAGCAACACAATGTGAGCAGCACCTTCCACACTCTGATAAACATGCTGCACTAGTACACGGAGCAACACGATGTGAGCAGCACCTTCCACACTCTGATAAACATGCTGCACTAGTACACGGAGCAACACGATGTGAGCAGCACCTTCCACACTCTGATAAACATGCTGCACTAGTACACGGAGCAACACGATGTGAGCAGCACCTTCCACACTCTGATAAACATGCTGCACTAGTACACGGAGCAACACAATGTGAGCAGCACCTTCCACACTCTGATAAACATGGTGCACTAGTACACGGAGCAACACGATGTGAGCAGCACCTTCCACACTCTGATAAACATGGTGCACTAGTACACGGAGCAACACGATGTGAGCAGCACCTTCCACACTCTGATAAACATGGTGCACTAGTACACGGAGCAACACGATGTGAGCAGCACCTTCCACACTCTGATAAACATGGTGCACTAGTACACGGAGCAACACGATGTGAGCAGCACCTTCCACACTCTGATAAACATGGTGCACTAGTACACGGAGCAACACGATGTGAGCAGCACCTTCCACACTCTGATAAACATGCTGCACTAGTACACGGAGCAACACGATGTGAGCAGCACCTTCCACACATGGATAAAAACAATGCTTGATCTTGGAAAGATTCCATCTCCTGTCTTCTTAAACTCCAACAGGAAATCATATAATGGGGAACAGGAGGTTCCCTTAAGGCAAAGTGTATTAACAATCTATCCTTTCGATTTCTCTCTGGCTCCTACTCAGTTCTCAAGGGATAACAATGCCGCTTCACGCATTTGCTGCTCCACTACATTTGGTTCAATATCCCCCTAATCCTTTTCCTGGGGCCTGGCTTTTGGTAATTGCTCTTCTGTGAGCATCCATATGAATCTTCCAATTGCAATATTGTACAGCATACAACATGCTACAAATATTTTTCCAACTTGCTTCAGGTCATAGAATCATAGAATCTTACAGCACAGAAGGAGGCCATTTGGCCCATCGTGCCTGTGCCGACTCTTTGTAAGAGCGATCCAATTAGTCCCACTCCCCTGGTCTTTCCCCCCAGCTCTGCAAATCATTCCTTTTCAAAGTATTTATCCAATGCACTTTTGAAAGTTGTTATTGAATCTGCTTCCACCGCCCTTTCAGGCAGTGCATTCCAGATCATTACAACTCGCTGCGTAAAAAAATTCTCCTCATCTCTAACCGGTTCTTTTGTTAATTATCTTAAATCTGTGTCCAGTGGAAACAATTCCTCCTTATTTCTCCTTAACAGTTCCTCAGAAAGGCAGAGTATTATTTAAATGGTGATAGATTGGGGAATGTTGATGTACAAAGGGACCTGGGTGTCCTTGTACACCAGTCACTGAATGCAGGTGCAGCAAGCAGTTAGGAAGGCAAATGGTATGTTGGTGTTCATTGAAGGGGCCTTGGTGAGACCACACCTGGAGTATTGTGTGCAGTTTTGGTCTCCTTACCTAAGAAAGGATATACTTGCCATAGAGGGAGTGCAATGAAGGTTCACCAGACTGATTCCTGGGATGGCAGGACTGTCGTATGAGGAGAGATTGGGTCGACTCGGCCTGTATTCACTCGAGTTTAGAAGAATGAGAGGGGATCTCATTGAAACATATAAAATTCTGACAGGGCTAGAGACAGACTGGATGCAGGGAGGATGTTTCCCCTGGCTGGGGGTCCAGAACGAGGGGTCTCAGTCTCAGGATACGGGGTAGGACATTTAGGACTGAGATGAGGAGAAATTTCTTCACTCAGAGGGTGGTGAACCTGTGGAATTCTCGACCACAGAAGGCTGTGGAGGCCAAGTCACTGAATATATTTAAGAAGGAGCTAGGATAGATTTCTAGACATAAAAGGCATCAAGGGGTATGGGGAGATAGCAGGAATATGGTATTGAGATACAGGATCAGCGATGATCATATTGAATGTCGGAGCAGACTCGAAGGGCTGAATGGCCTACTCCTGCTCCTATTTTTTATGTTCTATATTTCTATTTACTTTATCAAAACTCTTCATGATTTTGAAAACCTCTATTAAATCTCCCCTTAAACCCCTCTAGTCTAAGGAGAACAATCCCAGCTTCTCCATCCCTGGTACCTCATCCCTGGTACCATTCTAGTAAATCTCTTCTGCACCCTCTCTAAGGCCTTGACATCCTTCCTAAAGTGTGGTGCCCAGAATTGGACACAATACTCCAGCTGAGGCCTAACCAGTGATTCTGTAATGCCTCCCACAGCAGTCCAAACGTCAGAATTGATGCTTTAAGAACCCAAAGGAATTATATTCCTGCCTTGTGCTTGTGTGTTGTTGTAGGGGTAGGGAATTCTGTATATGTATTATCAACCAAATTTGGAGCTGGTGACCCATGTCTCTCAGGAGAGAACCTTACATTCTGCTTTCACCCTCAAATAGATGGAGCTTGATTAGTTGCATGAAGATGTGTAAATTGCATGAGGTCCCTGGAAAACGGGCATTTAGTCGCATATTTTTTTGCTGGTGAGTGCATTCCACCTGGACATTTGTGCAGTGGGAACTCTTTGTTCATAAAAGGGAGGACATTACCTTCAGAGGACCAGTGGTGACATGACTGCAATCAATGTAACTTTGGGTGCTGGGAATGCCACCTATCTCAAAGAACTGGGTCCACTTCTTCAATGGTTGCTGCATTACCGCGCTGAGCTTTATGTATGGAACTACATGATGACATAGGGCATGTATTACCTCAATGATAGATGTACTGCATGAACCCTGTGATGTCTCCTGCTAGTATCTGAATGACTCAGTGGTGTAAGGCAGAAAGAACTTGTGTTTATATAGCGCCTTTCACAACTTGAAGACATCCCAAAATGTTTCACAACCACTTTTGAAGTGTAGTCACTGTTGTAATACAGAGAGAAATGACAGCAGCCAGTTTGAACACAGCAAGATTCTACAAACAGCAATGGGATAAACAACCAGATTCCTCTGGAAATAACAGCGAGTCTAACAGTGCAGTCAAGCGCAGAAATCCAGAAATTCATCTCCCAGTTGCCCTGTTCCTCCGTAAACTCCGCGCAAACATCGGGCCGGCTGACTCCCCGTTTAAATGAATGGGACGGCGTGAAGTTCCAGCACTCACCCTGTAGATACGGACTGACCTCACCAAGGAAAGGTACGTCACGTTATTTAAGTCTAAGCATCCTTTTAACAGCGTGGTAAGTCTTAATTACTGCCAAACAATCTCTCTGGCAATGAAAATTAACGTTTACAAGTGTGGAGTCTCATTCCTTCAGATTTTGATTGTTGTTGGACATTTAAAAAAAATGTTTATTTTTATTTTTTTACTTTATCTTTCTGTCTCTTTTATCTCTGCCTCTTCATTCAATCTTTCTTCCCCTCTGTTTATTTCACTTTCTGTACCTGATCTGACATTGAATTCACTGTTTTAACTTACACTTCCTGATTCTGACTCTCTGCTGCTTATCAGATGTTTGAAACTGATTGCTTAAGGAGATAACTAGTTGCTTGCCCCGTTCACACAGGTCCCAGATGCCCTGAAGAGGGGGCCGTGCTGGATTCAGCACCCCCAAGAGAGGAACTTGCCGTGAAAACAAAAGGAAAGTTTATGGGTGAGTGTAAGTCTAACGGGTATCATTCACTCACAGCTCAGAGGAAAATCCAGGCTAATCTGTTTAGGGATGTTGGTTGAGGGATAAATATTGGCCAGGACACCGGGGAGAACTCCCCCGTTCTTCTTCGCAATAGTGGCCGTGGGACCTTTTACATCCACTTGAGGGCAGATGGGGCCTCGGTTTAACGTCTCATCCCAAAGATAGCACAGCACTCCCTCAGTACTGCACTAGAGTGTCAGCCTAGATTATGTGCTCAAGTCTCTGGAGTGGGACATGAAGCCACAAGTTTCTGACACTGAGCCATGGCTGACAACTAGGGAGGAATTTTAATCCCTAAGAAGGGGTGGGTTAGAGTCAAGTGGGAGGTGAAAATAGTGGTTTTATTGATCGCGACCGCCACACGGCTCCAACGCACTCACCTCCGGGTTTAACATGGGTGCGTGCACGGAGCCGAATCGCTGAGGTTATGTCCCCAATTAGTGCCGGCGGGCGGGTCGTTAGCGGCACAGTTAACGTCCTTGAGAGAGTTGGGGTAGGTTTTTTTAATTGAGTCTGACACAAATTCCAATTTAACGTCTGCAGCACGGATTTCCCGGGGCTTCTGAATCTCGCCAGTGAAACGGAGCCAACAAGGGTTGCAGCTGCTCACTCAGTTCTCTCATGCGAATATTTGACTGAGATTTCTCGTGTTGAGACTGAGAGTTCCCATGTTGAGACAGCCATAGCAAAACATTGGAGCCTTTCAAACTGACTGGATGGATGACGCAATGGATGTATTCCAGAGGACATCTGAGGAGGAGGAAAATGACCATCCACGGCAGCCAACTCGTGCTGTGTTGGGACCAGCAGGTGCACAAGACAGAGGTGCACAACAAAGATCTGGAGAACAACAGAGTGGGGACCAACAGAGGGGCCAAGGTGACTGGAGGCACTACCCATGTCAGAGGGTCTACAGGCAGAGGCTAACCTTCCTGGACCTCTCTGAGGAGCAGTGCCCACGCAGGCTCAGATTGAGTTGGCAGGCTGACGTGGAGATCTGCAGCCTCCTTGAAGATATGGCCCTCTCTGATCACTTCCTTGTATCCCTCTCCACCCACACCCTCCTTTTCCATTCCCGTCCCCACTTCCTTCTGTGTTCGCCCCTGTAAAAAATCTCTCCCCCACTCACTTATAACGGCACTTTCAAATTCCCAACTGTCTAGCCTTTGGCTATCCATTCACCACGACATTCCTGCAGCTACCGATCTGCTCAATCACACCCTCACCTCTACCTTTGATGCCCTTATCCCCAGTAAAACCCACACTCCCTCTCACCCCAGTCATTCACCTGGAACGGCCCCCATCTCTGCTCCCTTAAGTTCAAGGGATGCGGACTTGAACCTTTATGGTTGATAACTGGCTTAGCCATTCATCGCCAGATCTGGCAGGACCACATAAAGCACAATCGGGTCTTGCTCTCTGCCAAAACTGCTCACTATTCCACGATCATCCTGGAATGTAAGGATAATCCCCGGCTTCTCTTCACTACAATCCGGCTTCTTAAACGCCTCTCCCCTGCCCCTTCCACCCTCATCTCCAACAACAAGTGCGAGGAGCTCATGGACTTGTTTGTCACTAAGATTGAGACCATCCATCCAGCTGCCCCTGTCACTTCCCTCCCTCCCCCAAGCCCACCGAGCCAAACTTCCCCTAAAGATCCCCCCTGCCTTAGCCCTGAACTCACATCTTTCTCTAGTTTCTCTCCTCTCTCCCCTCATGCCCTCTCTGAGCTCATCTTGACCATGAGACCCACCTCCTGCTCCCTCGACCCTATTCCCACCAAACTCCTGACCACCCAACTTCCTTTCCTGGCCCCATGTTAGCTGATATTATTAATGTTTCCCTCTCCTCAGGTACTGTCCCCCTCCCCTTCAAATCTACTGTCATCATCCCTCTCCTCAAGAAACCCACCCTTGACCCCTCTGTCCTTACAAACTATCGCCCCATCTCCAAACTCCCTTTCCTCTCCAAAGTCCTTGAACGAGTTGTCGGCTCTCAAAACCCTGCCCATCTTTCCCGCAACTCCTTCTTAAAATCCCTCCAATTAGGTTTCTGCCCCTGCCACGGTATTGAAATGGCCCTTATCAAAGTCACAAATAACATCCTGTGACTGTGACCGTGCCCGTGCTAAACTATCCCTCCTCATCCTTCTCCACCTGTCTGCAGCCTTTGACATGGTTGACCACACTGTCCCCTCCTCCAACATCTCTCCTCCGTCGTCCAGCTGGGTGGGACTGCCCTCGCCTGGTTCCATTCTTATCTATCCAGTTGTAGCCAGAGAATCATTTGCAATGGTTTCTCTTCCTGCTCCCATACTGTTTCTTCTGGAGTCTCCCAAGGATCTATCCTCGGCCGCCTCCTATTTCCCATCTACATGCTGCCCTTCGGTGACATCATCCAAAAACACATCAGGTTCTACACGTACGCTGACAACACCCAGCTCTACCTCACCACCACCTCCTTCAACCCTTCCACTGCCCCTGATTTATCACACTGCTTGTCCGATATCCAATAGTGGATGAGCAGAAATTTCCTCCTATTAAATATTGAGAAGACCAAAGCCATTGTCCTCAGTCCCCGTCACAAATTCCTTTCCCTGGTCACTGATTCCATCCCTCTCCCTGGCCACAGTCTGAGGCTGAACCAGTCTGTTGGTGTCCTATTTGACCCTGAGCTGAGCTTCTGACCCCATATCCGTTCCATCACCAAGACCGCCTACTTCCACCTCTGTAACATCGCCCGTCTCTGCCCCTGCCTCAGCTCATCTGCTGCTGAAATCCTCATCCATGCCTTTGTTACCTCCAGACTGGACTGTTCCAGTGCTCTCCTGGCCGGCCTCCCATCTTCCACCCTCCATAAACTTGAGCTCATCCAAAACTCTACTGCCCGTATCCTACCTCGCACCGAGTCCCGTTCACCCATCACCCCTGTGCTCGCTGACCTACATTGGCTCCCGGTCCAGGAATGCCTCGATTTTAAAATTCTCATCCTTGTTTTCAAATCCCTCCATGGCCTCGCCCCTCCCTAATCTCTGTAACCTCCTCCAGCCCCACAACCCTCCGAGATCTCTGCTCCTCCAATTCTTGCCTCTTGTCCATCTCCCACTTCCACCGCTCCACCATTGGCGGCCGTGCCTTCAGCTGCCTCGGCCCTAAGCTCTGGAATTCCCTCCCTAAACCTCTCCACCTCTCTCTCTCCTCCTTTAAGGCACTCCTTAAAACCTACCTCTTTGACCAAGCTTTTGTCCTAATATCTACTTATGTGGCTTGGTAACAAATATTGTTTAATAACGCTCTTCTGAAGCGCCTTGTGACGTTTCACTACGTTAAAGGTGCTATTTAAATGCAAGTTGTTGTTGTTGTTGTTGTTGTTGTTGAAAGGCTGCTCCTGGCTGGGCCTGGTGGCCACGCACTGCCCGTCACAGTAAAAGTCACCACTGCCCATCACAGTAAAAGTCACCACTATCCTTCACAGTAAAAGTCACCACTGCCTCGTCACAGTAAAAGTCACGACTGCCCGTCGCAGTAAAAGTCACCACTGCCCGTCACAGTAAAAGTCACCACTGCCCGTCACAGTAAAAGTCACCACTATCCTTCACAGTAAAAGTCACCACTGCCTCGTCACAGTAAAAGTCACCACTGCCCGTCGCAGTAAAAGTCACCACTGCCCGTCACAGTAAAAGTCACCACTGCCCATCGCAGTAAAAGTCACCACTATCCTTCACAGTAAAAGTCACCACTGCCTCGTCACAGTAAAAGTTACCACTGCCCGTCGCAGTAAAAGTCACCACTGCCCGTCACAGTAAAAGTCACCACTGCCCGTCACAGTAAAAGTCACCACTGCCCGTCACAGTAAAAGTCACCACTGCCCTCAATTTCTTCACCTTTGGGTTCTTCCAGGGTGCCACCAGTGACATCTCCAGAGTGTGTCAATTGTCTGCATGTAAGTGTATAAGGCAGGTAACGGATGGTTTGTCAGGGTGTCCGATTACGTGAACCTCCCCTGTGACAACAATAGCCAGAATAAGCGGGCAGTCGGTTTTGACTCTCTGGCTGGCTTCCCACTGGTGCAAGGCACAATCGATTGACCACACGTGGAAATCCAAGGACCACCACATGAACCAGGAGTCTTCATCAACCAAAAGGGGTTT
Source organism: Heptranchias perlo (assembly GCF_035084215.1). Classification (NCBI taxonomy): domain Eukaryota; kingdom Metazoa; phylum Chordata; class Chondrichthyes; order Hexanchiformes; family Hexanchidae; genus Heptranchias; species Heptranchias perlo. Next base: position 62,010,953 of record NC_090341.1, on the reverse strand, counting down.
CACTCCATCAATGCACAACTGGTGTGTGACCACAAGAAGAGATTTATGCAGATGTGCGCCAGATTCCCTGGCAGCTGTCATGATGCGTTTATACCACAGCAGTCCAACATTCCAGACCTTTTCCAGACAGGAGACAGACTTAAGGGCTGGCTCGTTGGAGACAAGGGGTTACCGCTGCAAACATGGCTCATGACACCGGTGAGGAACCCCACCAATGAGGCAGAAGAGCACTACAAGCAGAGTCCCATGACCACCAGGTGTGTCATTGAACAAGCCGTCGGCATGTTGAAGATGTGCTTCAGGTGCCTGGATAGGCCTGGAGGCGTCCTTCAGTACTCGCCAGCGAGGGTCTCCAGAATCATCGTGGTGTGCTGCATCCTGCACAACGTAAACCAGCAGAGAGGTCGAGAGGTGGAGGAGAACGAAGGCACTCGTTAATCGTCCTCTGATGGTGACAGCATTGAAGAGAGGAAGAGACGGGGGATGACGAGGAGGAGGAGGTGGAGGTGAAGGACGAGGAATATGAAGATGGGGCCAACGCCAGACCAGCGACGCACACTGCTGCCCGGGGATGCAAGGGATGCCCTCATCTCTCACAGGTTCTTATAATAAAAGTGTCAAAATAAAGACATTGAGATACTCAGAACGCCCGGAACAACCACACCAACCCCTCCCCCCTCCTCACCAGGTCAAAATCCTGGAACTCCCTTCCTAACCGCACTGTGGAAGAACCTTCACCACACTGCTGCCCGGGGATGCAAGGGATGCCCTCATCTCTCACAGGTTTTCATAGGGTGGGGAAAAAGAAACATTGAAATAATCAATCTGGCTCCGACCACCAACCCCATATCCACCCCCCCACCTCCACCCCCCGCAACTTAACATTCGGGACACAATAATGGGCAAGACATGGAAGTGGTGCCAATCAATACATTTAATGAGCCAATGTATAAAAAGGAGACTTCACAACATAATATTTCTTCAAACACCCATGAACTACAATTGCTTTTTCTTACGCTTCCTACCACTTCTACTGTGGGTTCAGCAAAGGTCGAGGCAGGCTGCTCAGATCCCTGCCCTGACGGCTGAGATGTTTTCAGCCTACGACCTCTGGGTTTTGGAGCCCATGAGGGCCCCGCCAAAGACTGTTCCACCTGCACCTGTGCAGGGGCGGACTCGGGAGAGGAGGCAGCATTGCGGGTGGGCAACGGGTGAAATGAGGGAGCGCTTTGAGTGGATATCCCACCTCCATGTCCCCTTTCGCCTTCATCCCTCTCCTGGGCCAGCGTCACATCACTCTTACCACTCTGCTGGACAGCAGCTTGGTGAACAGATGTGCTGTCTTGTAAGGGCAAAGCTAAGACTTTTGATGATGTAACTGGTAGAATAGATAGGGGAGAACCAGTGGATGTGGTTTATTTGGATTTTCAGAAGGCCTTTGATAAAGTCCGACATAAGAGGTTAGTGTGCAAAATTAAAGCCCTGTCAACTCTAATCCCATATTCCAGCATTTGGTCCGTAGCCTTGTATGCTATGGCATTTCAAGTGCTCATCCAAATGCTTCTTGAATGTTGTGAGGGTTCCTGTCTCCACAACCCTTTCAGGCAGTGAGTTCCAGACTCCAACCACCCTCTGGGTGAAAAAGTTCTTTCTCAAATCCCCTCTAAACCTCCCGCCTTTTACCTTGAATCTATGTCCCCTTGTTATAGAACCCTCAACGAAGGGAAAAAGCTCCTTAGTATCCATCCTATCTGTGCCCCTCATAATTTTGTACACCTCAATCATGTCCCCCCTCAGCCTCCTCTGCTCCAAGGAAAACAAACCCAATCTTCCCAGTCTCTCTTCATAGCTGAAGCGCTCCAGCCCTGGTAACATCCTGGTGAATCTCCTCTGCACCCTCTCCAAAGCGATCACATCCTTCCTGTAGTGTGGCGACCAGAACTGCACACAGTACTCCAGCTGTGGCCTAACCAGTGTTTTATACAGCTCCATCATAACCTCCTTGCTCTTATATTCTATGCCTCGGCTAATAAAGGCAAGTATCCCATATGCCTTCTTTACCACCTTATCTACCTGTTCCGCCGCCTTCAGGGATCTGTGAACTTGCACACCAAGATCCCTCTGACCCTCTGTCTTGCCTAGGATTCTCCCATTCATTGTGTATTCCCTTGCCTTGTTAGTCCCTCCAAAGTGCATCACCTCGCACTTTTCCGGGTTAAATTCCATTTGCCACTGTTCCGCCCATCTGACCAACCCATCTATATCGTCCTGCAGACTGAGGCTATCCTCCTCGCTATTTACCACCCTACCAATTTTTGTATCATCAGCGAACTTACTGATCATACCTTTTACATTCATATCCAAGTCATTAATGTAGACCACAAACAGCAAGGGACCCAGCACCGATCCCTGTGGTACCCCACTGGCCACAGGCTTCCAGTCACAAAAACAACCTTCGACCATCACCCTCTGCCTCTGCCACTAAGCCAGTTTTGTATCCAAAGTGCCAAGGCACCCTGGATTCCATGGGCTCGTACCTTCTTGACCAGTCTCCTGTGGGCGACTTTATCGAAGGCCTTACTGAAATCCATGTATACCACATCCACTGCGTTACCCTCATCCACACGCCTAGTCGCCCCCTCAAAAAATTCAATCAAATTAGTCAGACATGACCTTCCCTTGACAAAGCCATGTTGACTATCCCTGATTAATCCTTGCTTCTCCAAGTGGAGACTAATTTTGTCCTTCAGAATTTTTTCCAATAATTTTCCTACCACTGATGTTAGGCTCACTGGCCTGTAGTTCCCCGGTTTTTCCCTACTCCCCTTCTTGAATAATGGTACTACATTAGCGGTTCTCCAGTCCTCTGGCACATCTCCTGTGGCCAGAGAGGTTCTGAATATATGTGTCAGAGCCCCCGCAATCTCCTCCTTTGCCTCACACAGTAGCCTGGGATACATTTCGTCCGGGCCTGGGGATTTATCCATTTTTAGGCCTGCTAAAACTGCCAATACCTCCTCCCGCTCGATGTTAATATGTTCGAGTATATCACAGTCCCCCTGCCGTATTTCTATGTCTACATCGTCCTTCTCCAAAGTGAAAACAGATGCAAAAAATTCATTTAGAACCCCTCCTACATCTGCCGGCTCCACACACAGATTGCCATTTTTGTCCCTAATGGGCCCTATTTTTTCCCTAGTCATCCTCTTACCCTTAATATACTGATAAAACATCTTAGGATTTTCCTTTATTTTGCTCGCCAGTGTTATTTCATGGCCCCTCCTTGATCTCCTAATTTCTTTTTTAAGTATCCCCCTGCACTTTTTGTACTCCTCTAGGGCTTCCTCCGTCTTTAGACTTTTGTATCTGCCAAAAGCCCTCCTTTTTTTCCTAATCCATTCTCGTATATCCCCTGACATCCAAGGTTCCCTGGAGTTCTTGGAACCACCCTTGACCTTTACGGGAACATGTTGCCATTGTATGGTCTCAATCTCCCTTCTGAAAGACTCCCATTGCTCCGATGCGGATTTTCCTACAAGCAGCTGATCCCAGTCCATTTTGGCCAGATCCTGCCTTATCCTATTAAAATCGGCCTTCCCCCAATTTAGAACCTTTATTTCCGGCCCCTCCCTATCCTTTTCCATGACCACCTTAAATCTCACCGAATTATGGTCACTGTCACCAAAGTGCTCACCTACTAGCACTTCTTCCACTTGGCCGGCCACATTCCCTAGAATTAGGTCCAGTACCGCCCCCTCTCTTGTAGGACTTTCTACATGCTGGCTCAAAAAGCTCTCCTGGATGCACGTTAAGAATTTTGTACCCTCTAAGCCTTTTACACTCTGAGTATCCCAGTTAATATTGGGGAAGTTGAAATCCCCCACTATTATTACCCTATTATTTGCACAATTTTCTGAGATTTGCCTACATATCTGTTCCTCTATCTCCCCCTGACTGTTTGGGGGCCTATAGTACACTCCCATCAAAGTGCTTGCCCCATTTTTGTTTTTAAGCTCCACCCATATGGCCTCATTTGAGGAACCTGGTAATATATCATCCCTCCTTATGGCAGTAATTGATTCTTTAATTAATATTGTGACCCCAGCCTCCTCTTATACCTCCCCCTCTGTCTCGCCTGAAGATTCTGTACCCCAGAATATTGAGCTGCCAGTCTTGCCCCTCCCTCAACCATGTCTCTGTGACAGCAACAATATCATACTCCCATGTGTTTATCAACACCTTCAGTTCATCCACCTTATTTGCAAGACTCCTTGCATTAAAATAGATGCCATCCAGCCTTGCCCTCACATATTTGCCCTGTCTTCCAAGCTGACTTGTTTTTTTCTCTATATTTGGCTGCACATCACCCCCTATTGTAGCTCCACTCTGTATCCCATCCCCCTGCCAAGTTAGTTTAAACCCCCCCCAACAGTGCTAGCAAACCTCCCCGCAAGGATATTTGTCCCGCTCTGGTTCAGGTGCAACCCGTCCGACTTGTACAAGTCCCACCTTCCCCAGAAGCAGGCCCAGTGATCCAGGAAACTGAAACCCTCCCTCCTGCAGGGCACAACACACGACTATAATGCGTCCCACTCTGTCTGGTGCGTATTGAAGCTCTCCCCAAGAACGATCAAGACACCTAAACAGCATCTTAAGCAGCCCTATAACATGCTCAATTGTAGACCTGGTAACAATGTGGCTGTCATGATATCGACGCTGTTGCTCGGTGGTGGGGTTCCTCAGAGATGTCATGAGCCACGTGTGCAGGGGGTATCCCTTGTCCCTGAGGAGCCAGCCCTTGTGGGTGTTCAGTGCGTGGAAGAGGGACGGGGTGTTGGACTCCCGGAGGATGAAGGAATCGTGGCAGCTGCCAGGGAATCTGGCGCACACATGAAGGAATCTCTTGCGGTGGTCACAGACGAGCTGAGTGTTGATGGAGTGATAGCCCTTCCTGTTGATGGAGTGATGGCCCTTCCTGTTGATGGAGTGATGGCCCTTCCTGTTGATGGAGTGATGGCCCTTCCTGTTGATGGAGTGATGGCCCTTCCTGTTGATGGAGTGATGGCCCTTCCTGTTGATGGAGTGATGGCCCTTCCTGTTGATGGAGTGATGGCCCTTCCTGTTGATGGAGTGATGGCCCTTCCTGTTGATGGAGTGATGGCCCTTCCTGTTGATGGAGTGATGGCCCTTCCTGTTGATGGAGTGATGGCCCTTCCTGTTGATGGAGTGATAGCCCTTCCTGTTGATGGAGTGATGGCCCTTCCTGTTGATGGAGTGATAGCTCTTCCTGTTGATGAACAGTCCTGGCTCGTGTGGAGGTGCTCGTTTTGCTATATGGGTGCAATCGATTGCACCCTGCACCCGTGGGAAGCCAGATACAGCGTGGAATCCCACTGCCCTCTCCGTCTGGCTGAGGTCGTCCATGGGGAAGTTGACGTAATGCGAGGCCCTGCGAAACAAGCCGTCGGTGACCTGCCTTATGCACTTGTCTGCAGATGACTGAGAGACCCCGGCGATGACCCCGGTGACACCCTGGAATGATCCGGAGGCGAAGAAGTTGAGGATAGTGGTGACTTTGACAGTGACAGGTAAGAAGATGCTGCTCGGGCCCAGGCGAGAACAGCTCGGCATGAAGGAGGCTGCAGATGTCTGCGACTACCTGGCGACTCACTCTGAGCCTCCGTATGCACTGCTCCTCAGAGATGTCCAGGAGGCTGAGCCTCAGTCTGTAGACCCTGTGGCGAGGGTAGTGCCTCCTGCGACGTCGCTCTCTCTGTTGTTGTCCTCTGTGCCCTTGTGCAGGTGCCTGTGGTGCAGCACTGTGTTGTGGAGCTCCACGTGGCGGAGGTGGACGGCCTGCCTGGCGAGGATGGTGATGTTGCTCGTCCTCGGATGAAGTGATGAATGCAGCTATGCGCCCCCCCATCCTGACGGTGTGAGTTTGAGGGGGTCCGCAAAGTAGTAAATGTGTTTGCACGGCAGGGTTTTGAGTGTAAAGTAAGAATTTTGAGTGAAACGACAAAAGTCTTGCATCCAAAACTTTGTCTGAAGTGACAGAGTGCTGAGCTGCAATAAATGAGGTTTTCCCCCCACCTGTCGAATAATCCTTTGCATCTCCCACTGGCTGCTGGCTGAAACACGTCTGCTCCAACAGGGAGTGTTTCCCACAACACGGGAAACACACTGAGGATCCTTCAAAATCGCACCCCTGCCAAAATCTCCAGTCAATGAGGTCTGTCAAGTCCCTCAACTATCTGACTAGCTATGTAAATCAACATCCTGCTGGCTTTAATTGCATTCGGGAGGTGCATGCGCACCCGACCGTGTTACTGGGGAACCCGTGAATCAGCAGGTTGGAGCCGGGCTCCAAACCCGCTCCGGGATTCTGCCATTTTACAAGCCCCGCCCCCAATGCACCCACTCCGCCATCTGAAAATCGGCCTCTTTGTGTCTGTCTTCATGGCAGAAGACACAAAAAACCTCCCAAAAATAGTAGAGCACCAAGGGTCTGGTGAGAATGAGGAACTGAAGGAAATTAATATTAGTAAAAAAATAGAACTAGATAAACTAATGAAAGTCGATAAATCCCAAGGACCTGATGATCTACATCCCAGGGTTTTGAAAGAGGTGGCTATAGAGATAGTGGATGCATTGGTTGTCATCTTCCAAAATTCTATAGATTCTGGAATGGTTCCTGCAGATTGGAGGGTGGCAAATGTAACCCCACTATTTAAGAAAGGAGGGAGAGAGAAAACAGGGAACTACAGACCTGTTAGCCTGACACCGGTAGTAGGGAAAATGCTAGAATCAATTATAAAGGATGTGATAACAGAACACTTAGAAAATAATAATAGGATTTGACAGAGTCAACATGGATTTATGAAAGGGAAATCATGTTTGACAAACCTATTGGAGTTCTTTGAGGATGTAACTAGTAGAATAGATAAGGGGGAACCAGTGGATGTGGTGTATTTGGATTTTCAGAAGGCTTTCGATAAGGTCCCACACAGGAGGTTGGTGAACAAAGTTAGAGCACATGGGATTGGGGGGAATATACTGGCATGGATTGAGAATTGGTTAACAGACAGAAAACAGAGAGTAGGAATAAACGGATCTTTTTCAGGTTGGCAGACTGTGACTAGTGGGGTACCGCAGGGATCGGTGCTTAGGCCCCAGCTATTCACAATATATATCAATGATTTGGATGGGGGGACCAAATGTAATATTTCCAAGTTTGCTGATGACTCAAAACTGGGTGGGAATGTGAGTTGTGAGGAGAATGCAAAGAGGCTTCAAGTGGATATAGACAGGCTAAGTGAGTGGGCAAGAACATGGCAGATGGAATATAATGTGGGGGTCAGTGCTGGGACCACTGCTTTTTTTGATATATATTAATGACTTGGACTTGGGTGCACAGGGCACAATTTCAAAATTTGTGGACGACACAAAACTTGAAAGGGCAGTGATCAGTGAGGAGGATAGTGATCGACTTCAAGAGGATATAGATAGGCTGGTGGCATGGGCCGATGAAGTTTAACGCGGAAAAATGTGAGGTGATGCATTTCGGTAGGAAGAATGAGGAGAGGCAATATAAACTAGAGGGCACAATTCTAAAAGTGGTACAGGAACAGAGAGATCTGGGGGTATATGTACACAAATCGTTGAAGGTGGCAGGGCAGGTTGAGAAAGCGGTTAAAAAGCATACGGGATCCTGGGCTTTATAAATAGAGGCATAGAGCACAAAAATAAGGAAGTCATGATGAACCTTCAAAAACACTGGTTCAGCCACAACTGGAGTATTGTGTCCAGTTCTGGGCACCGCACTTTAGGAAAGATGTGAAGGCCTTAGAGAGGGTGCAGAAAAGATTTACTGGAATGATTCCAGGGATGAGGGACTTTAGTTATATGGATAGACTGGAGATGCTGGGGTTGTTCTCCTTGGAACAGAGAAGGTTGAGAGGAGTTTTGATCGAGGTATTCAAAATCATGAAGGGTCTAGACAGAGTAGATAGAGAGAAACTGTTCCCATTGGCGGAAGGGTCAAGAACCAGAGGGCATAGATTTAAGGTGATTGGCAAAAGAACCAAAGGTGACATGAGGAAAAACTTTTTTACACAGCGAGTGGTTAGGATCTGGAATGCACTGCCCGAGGGAATGGTGGAGGCAGATTCAATCATGGCCTTCAAAAGGGAACTGGATAAGTACTTGAAAGTAAAAAATTTGCAGGGCTACAGGAAAAGGGCGGGGGAGTGGGACTAGCTGGATTGCTCTTGCATAGAGCCGGCACGGACCTGAAGGGCTGAATGGCCTCCTTCCGTGCTGTAACCTTTCTATGATTCTATCATAATGTGTAAAAATGTGAAGTTATCCACTTTGGTAGGATAACTGGGAAATGTTGATGTTCAAAGGGACCTGGGCATCCTTGTACATGAGTCACTGAAAGCCAACATGCAGGTGCAGCAAGCAATTAGGAAGGCAAATGGTATGTTGGCCTTTATTGCAAGACGATTTGAGTACAGGAGTAAAGATGTCTTACTGCAATTATATGGGGCCTTGGTGAGACCACACCTGGAGTATTGTGTGCAGTTTTAGTCTCCTTACCTAAGAAAGGATATACTTGCCATAGAGGGAGTGCAACGAAGGTTCACCAGACTGATTCCTGGGATGGCGGGATTGTTGTATGAGGAGAGATTGAGTAGACGAGGCCTGTATTCTCCAGAGTTTGGAAGAATGAGAGGTGATCTCATTGAAATATACAAAATTCTTACAGGGCTCAACAGGGTAGATGCAGAGAGGGTGTTTCCTCTGGCTGGGGAATCTCGAACCAGGGGTCACAGTCTCAGAATAAGGGGTCGGGCATTTGGGACTGAGATGAGAAATTTCTTCACTCAGTGGGTGGTGAATCTTTGGAATTCTCTACCCCAGAGGGCTGTGGAGGCTCAGTCATTGAGTACATTCAAAACAGATATCGATAGATTTCTAGATATTAAAGACATCAAGGGTTATGGGGATAGTGCAGGAAAATGACATTGAGGTAGATGATCAGCCATGATCTTGTTGAATGGTGGAGCAGGCTCGAGGGGCCAGATGGCCTACTCCTGCTCCTATTTCTTATGTTCTTATCTTCTTTTGATTCTCCTCTGCACCTGTGAGCTGGACTATTTGTGGTGGGCCACCTCCAGACCTCTCCCGCTCCCTTACATTTTGCACACTCCCCTCCTACAAGGGGTGGAAGAACAGACCTGTGAGTGACTGAAGGTGATGTATTCACCCGATGGATGCAGTGCATTGGGTGAGGGTGACTGTGAGACATACAGATCACATTGCATCAGGATTGGGGTGAGTGGCAGTGGTGGATGGATAAATGGGGAGGTGAGGAAGTGTATAGAAAGTGAAGAAAGATTACTGCTGAAACTGGGTGTGAGGAGTGATGTGATGTCGTACTCTCGTCAAGACAGAGTGAGAGGGGGATTGCTGAACACCACAGGATGTGGGTGAATCAGTAACTGTTCCTGACCTGGTTAGGTCATTAAACCGCTTCCTGCAGCCAAGACCTGGGCATCGTGCTCCTTCTGCTCACCTCCTCAGCCACCTCCAGCCACACCATAAGACCATAAGACCATAAGAGATAGGAGCAGGAGTAGGCCATTCGGCCCCTTGAGCCTCCTCCGCCATTTAATGAGATCATGGCTGATCTCATTTTTACCTCAACTCCACTTTCCCGCCTTTTCCCCATATCCTTTGACTCCCTTGCTGATCAAAAATTTGTCTAACTCAGCCTTGAATGTATTCAATGACTCAGCCTCCACAGCTTTTTGGGGGAAAGAATTCCAAAAATTCATGATCCTCTGGGAGAAGAAATTCCTCCTCATTTCCGTCTTAAACGGGCGACCCCTTATTCTGAGACTCTGCCTCTAGTTTTAGATTCCCCCATGAGGGGTAACATCCTCTCAGCATCTACCCTATCGAGTCCCCTCAGAATCTTGTATGTTTCAATAAGATCTCCTCTCATTCTTCTAAACTCCAATGAGTATAGACCCAACCTGTTCAATCTTTCCTCGTAAGACAACCCTTCCATACCCGTAATCAACCGAGTGAACCTTCTCTGAACTGCCTCCAATGCAAGTATGTCCTTCCTTAAATAAGTGCACCAGAACTGTACGCAGTACTCCAGGTGTGGTCTCACCAGCACCCTGTACAGTTGTAGAATGACCTCCCTGCTTTTATACTCCATCCCCCAAGAAATAAAGGACAATATTCCGTTTGCCTTCCGGATTACCTGCTGCACCTGTATGTTGACTTTTTGTGTTTCATGTACAAGGACACCCAGATCCCTCTGTACCGCAGCATTTTGTAGTATTTCTCCATTCAAATAATATTTTGCTTTTTTATTTTTCCTCCCAAAGTGGATGACTTCACATTTTCCAACATTATATTCCATCTGCCAAATTTTTGCCCATTTGCTTAACCTGTCAATATCCCTTTGCAGACACTTTGTGTCCTCCTCACAACTTGCTTTTCCACCTATCTTTGTATCATCAGCAAATTTGGCCACAAGACACTCTGTTCCTTCATCCAAGTCATTGATATATATTGTAAATAGTTGAGGCCCCAGCACTGAGCCCTGTGGTACCCCACTAGTTACAGATTGCCATTTTGAAAATGACCCTTTTATCCCGACTCTTTGTTTTCTGTTAGTTAGCCAATCCTCTATCCATGCCAATATATTACCCCCAACACCATGAGCTCTTATCTTGTGCAGTAATCTTTTATGTGGCACCTTATCGAATGCCTTTTGGAAATCCAAATATACTGCATCCATTGGTTCCCCTTTATCCACCCTGCCCGTTACTTCCTCAAAGAACTCTAATAAATTTGTCAGACATGATTTCCCTTCATAAAACCATGTTGACTCTCTTTGATTGTCTTATGAGTCTCCAAATGTCCTGCTACTACTTCCTTAATAATGGATTCTAGCATTTTCCCAATGACAGATGTTAGGCTAACTGGTCTATAGTTACCTGCTTTCTGACTCACTCCCTTCTTGAATAGTGGTGTTATGTTTGCGGTTTTCCAATCCGCTGGGACCTTTCCAGAATCTAGTGAATTCTGGAAGATTACAACCAATGCATCCACTATCTCTGTAGCCACTTCCTTTAAGACCCTCAGATGCAAGCCATCAGGTCCAGGGGACTTGTCAGCCTTTAGACCCATTAGTTTACCTAGTACTTTTTCTCTAGTGATAGTGATTGTTTTTAGTTCCTCCCTCCCCTTTGCCCCTTGATTTTCTACTATTATTGGTATATTATTAGTGTCTTCTACTGTGAAGACAGATACAAAATATCTGTTCAATTCCACTGCCATTTCCATGTTTTCCATTATTATTTCCCCAGTCTCATCCTCAAAGGGACCAATGTTTACTTTAGCTACCCTCTTCCTTTTTATAAACTTGTAGAAGCTTTTACTGTCAGTTTTTATATTTCTTGCTAGTTTACTCTCATAATTTATTTTCTCCCTCTTTATTATTCTTTCAGTCATCCTTTGCTGGTTTTTTAAGTTTTCCCAATCTTTTGGCTTACCAGTAATCTTTGCCATGTTGTATGCTTTTTCTTTTAACCTGATACCATCCTTGACTTCCTTAGTTAGCCATGGTTGGTTCACCCTTTTTGTGGAGTGTTCCCTCCTCACAGGGATATATTTTTGTTGCGAGTCATAAAATATCTCTACTGTGCTGTGTTCACACAAAGACTCATCGTTAACTATTTTATAAATTATCACCTGCTCTCATCATTTCAACTCTCTCAGTTCCATCTGGTGCTTTTAACTGGAAGAAATTAACATTGAGGGTGAATTAAGTAAATCTTGAGCAAATATAGCAATAAAAACCTTTAGGTCTAAACACAATGAGTAATTTTCATACAGGGCAAAGTGTATGATTGAGGTACTAACACAAAGTTATTGAGAAACAACACTCTCGTAACATATCGACTCGTCTGACTGCATGGAAACATCTCCTCACTTCTGTGTACAGACTCGATAATAAGAAGTAACACATCTTTGGTTATGATTTAACATTTTGAAGTATTTTTGGTCTCTTTCAATGGTTGCACAGGCAAATTTCTCCCCAACAAACGGGAAGTGAGTTTTTGTCCATGAGCTCCTCCATTTCAGAGGCCAATGGTCCAGGATTAACAATTAACTTGGCAAAGGGCTAAACAGATCAGAAACGTGAATACATGGCTGAGAGACTGGTGTGGGAAGGAGGAGTTCCATTTCATGGGACACTGGCACCAGTACTGGGACAGGAAGGAGCTGTACCACTGGGACGGGAAGGAGCTGGACCACTGGGACGGGAAGGAGCTGTACCACTGGGACGGGAAGGAGCTGTACCACTGGGACGGGAAGGAGCTGTACCACTGGGACGGGAAACAGCTGGACCACTGGGACGGGAAGGAGCTGTACCACCGGGACGGGAAGGAGCTGTACCCCTGGGAAGGGAAGGAGCTGTACCACTGGGACGGGAAACAGCTGTACCACTGGGATGGGAAACAGCTGTACCACTAGGACGGGAAGGAGCTGTACCACCGGGACGGGAAGGAGCTGTACCACTGGGACAGGAAGGAGCTGTACCACTGGGACGGGAAGGAGCTGTACCACTGGGATGGGAAGGAGCTGTACCACTGGGACGGGAAACAGCTGTACCACTGGGACGGGAAGGAGCTGTACCACTGGGACAGGAAGGAGCTGTACCACTGGGACGGGAAGGAGCTGTACCACCGGGACGGGAAGGAGCTGTACCACTGGGACGGGAAGGAGCTGTACCACTGGGACGGGAAGGAGCTGTACCACTGGGACGGGAAGGAGCTGTACCACTGAGATGGGAAGGAGCTGTACCACTGGGACGGGAAGGAGCTGTACCACTGGGACGGGAAGGAGCTGTACCACTGGGACGGGAAGGAGCTGTACCACCGGGACGGGAAGGAGCTGTACCACCGGGACGGGAAGGAGCTGTACCACCGGGACGGGAAGGAGCTGTACCACTGGGACAGGAAGGAGCTGTACCACTGGGACGGGAAGGAGCTGTACCACTGGGACGGGAAGGAGCTGTACCACTGGGACGGGAAGGAGCTGTACCACCGGGACGGGAAGGAGCTGTACCGCTGGGACAGGAAGGAGCTGTACCCCTGGGACAGGAAGGAGCTGTACCACTGGGACGGGAAGGAGCTGTACCACTGGGACAGGAAGGAGCTGTACCACTGGGACGGGAAGGAGCTGTACCACTGGGACAGGAAGGAGCTGTACCCCTGGGACAGGAAGGAGCTGTACCCCTGGGACAGGAAGGAGCTGTACCACTGGGACGGGAAGGAGCTGTACCCCTGGGACAGGAAGGAGCTGTACCACTGGGACGGGAAGGAGCTGTACCCCTGGGACAGGAAGGAGCTGTACCACTGGGACGGGAAGGAGCTGTACCACTGGGACAGGAAGGAGCTGTACCCCTGGGACAGGAAGGAGCTGTCCCACTGGGACAGGAAGGAGCTGTACCCCTGGGACAGGAAGGAGCTGTACCACTGGGACAGGAAGGAGCTGTACCGCTGGGACAGGAAGGAGCTGTACCACTGGGACAGGAAGGAGCTGTACCCCTGGGACAGGAAGGAGCTGTACCACTGGGACGGGAAGGAGCTGTACCACTGGGACAGGAAGGAGCTGTACCACTGGGACGGGAAGGAGCTGTACCACTGGGACGGGAAGGAGCTGTACCCCTGGGACGGGAAGGAGCTGTACCACTGGGACGGGAAGGAGCTGTACCACTGGGACGGGAAGGAGCTGTACCACTGGGACAGGAAGGAGCTGTACCACTGGGACAGGAAGGAGCTGTACCCCTGGGACGGGAAGGAGCTGTACCGCTGGGACAGGAAGGAGATGTACCCCTGGGACAGGAAGGAGCTGTACCACTGGGACGGGAAGGAGCTGTACCACTGGGACAGGAAGGAGCTGTACCACTGGGACAGGAAGGAGCTATACCCCTGGGACGGGAAGGAGCTGTACCACTGGGACGGGAAGGAGCTGTACCACTGGGACGGGAAGGAGCTGTACCCCTGGGACGGGAAGGAACTGTACCACTGGGACGGGAAGGAGCTGTACCACTGGGACGGGAAGGAGCTGTACCACTGGGACAGACTCCACCTGAACCGGAATGGGAGCAGTGTCTGAGCGGAGAGGATAAATCGAGCTGTGGATCGGACTTTAAACCACATTATTTATCTTCAAATTAAACAGTACAAGAAACATATGAAATAATCAATAACTACAAAAGTCAGATGAAGCAAATATTCAGACTACAAGACAGTATTCTCTTTCATAGAGCACAGGAAGACCATTAAAGCTTCAAAATGTTTAACACTGCTTTTCTCCAGCAGCATAGCTTTTTGTGGGCTTAAAACACACTTTTCCAAAATTCTTGTCTTCAGAAATGTTACTCTTCCAGGCTCCAGTGAATGTTCCTCGATGAGCTCCTGAAAATGTAGCAGAACCTCAGCTTTGAAGCACAAATTCTCTTTGATGTCAGAATTGCACATTAGAGGAACAATATCATTGATATCCCTCAATGTAAAATCAAAGACAGTGTTACAAACATACAATGTGATGTAAGGCCTTCTTGAAACACTATGAAAGACACAAGTAATTTCCATTGTAGAACACTAATGTACAGATGGTAGATCCATTTGTTTGCTCGCTGTGGCAGCTTTCAATCAAACACCCTCAGTCACTGTATCTCAAATTCACTCTTTATCCAAATCTCTTGATTAAACATCAAACCAAAGGTTGAACTGGGTAGCCTGACAGACAGTGGAGTAGGTCTTGACTTTGAACGAAAGTGTAAAGCAGGTGATAGCGAGTCGGCAGCCCGTATTACACTATCACTCAGTCAAAATCTACCCCAAGGTGTCTGCAGCCATCTTGTGATTTAGATACTCAGTGCAGAATCCTTTTTGATTCTGGTCTCTATAGAATTGAAAAATAAACACAACTGTGACACAACACAATCTCCATTTTCTTCATGTCTTTACATATGGAAACACATTTGTGTACACTGTAACACACTTAATATTGTGTGTACATGAAGTAATAACTCTAGTATATGCAAGTCTTATTCATCTTAAAACACCCATCAATACTATTTTATTCATTAACGAGCCTACTATTGTCCATGTGCACAGCAAGATCCACTATCACCTGTGCACAAAGCAATCCACCTGCCACTATCTTTGTTTGATAACGTTCCTGTGAAGTGCTTTGGGACATTTTACAACATTAAACGCTCTATATAAATGTATGTTGTTGTTGTTTATCCAGCCACACACGATACGCTACTGATGTACTGGTCTGCTGTTCTGTATACACAGCTGCATAGTTGTCATAACACCATTGTGTGCACATGGATATACAGTAAATGCACCCACAAACACACACACATACTAACAGTGCTGCCAATGACCATTGTTACCCATATAAACAACAATGTCCAATAAGGTACCGATCAGGATTCTTATAAACAATTTTACAACACCAAGTTATAGTCCAGCAATTTTATTTTAAATTCACAAGCTTGTGAATTTAAAATAAAATTGCTGGACTATAACTTGGTGTTGTAAAATTGTTTATAATTGTCAACCCCAGTCCATCACCGGCATCTCCACATCAGGATTCTTATACACAGAGGCAAACCTCCCAATGCTCATATACACTGCAGCACACCTACTGATGCCAATATATACAGCAGTACACCTGCCAATGTCTGTGTATCGTGTCAATGAAAGCTTGTATTCTTTAATACATTGATTGTCTGTTTGCACAACATACCTGATAATCACAATGAACAAAGCAATAGGTGTTAGTTGTGGCCCCAAAAATGAGGTCTTCTGAGTCAGAAGGGCATGGGTTCAAGTCTCTACTCCGGAGATTGAGCTCCTAATCCAGGCTGACTCTCCCAGTGCAGTATTGAGGGAGCACTGTACTGTCAGAGGTGACATCTTTTGGATGAGATGTTAAAACAAGGCCCTGTCTGCCCTCTCAGGTGACTGAAAAAGATCCCATTGCACAATTTCGAAGAAGAGCAGGGGAGTTCATCCCGCTGTTCAGGTCAATATTTATCACTCAATCAACACGACATCAGATAACAGATTCTCTGGTCATTATCACATTATTGTTTGTGGGATCTTGCTGTGCGCAAATTGGCTGCCGCATTTCCTACATTACAACAGTGACTAGACTTCAAAAAGTATTTCATTGGCTGTAAAGTGTTTTGGGAAGTCCTGAAGTTGTGAAAGGCGCTATATAAATGCAGGTCTTTCTTTGTTTTTACATGTGCTGTCTCTTGTGTACACAGGAACACTGTGCTTTGTTCCCTTATTAAATCAATACCAAAACTGCCTGTGGCCTGCTGGAATCCCATCCGAATCTAGGAAATGTCTCGTTCTGTTTATCTTGTTCGTATTGGGCTGGTTTTAAACATTTTGGTGGGAGTGGCCTTTCCATTGTGGGATGTTCCACTCCTGTTGTAGCAGTAAATCTGGCAGCAGTTAATTTTGCCAACAAATCAAATACAAACTGCCATCGTGTAAATTAGACAGCTAAGCTCCCCAAAAATTATGCTTCTGAAACTAGTCTTATGTTAATTAATTGGCAAACGTCGGAAAAAGCCACTATACACTGCATTGAAGAAATCTGATATTGAAGGAAGCCCTCCCACAGGCCTGACACTGGGCCCAGAATAGCACTGCAATCTCCAAACTGAAAGAGGAGGGGAGAAAATGACTGAAAGGCAGTGAGAGGACTGCTAACACCCACTCCTTCAAAAGATGCAATGTGCCGCTGGAGAGAGATCGTCAGCATCTTTAACAGCCCAAAATTAAAGGCCTTCAAAATAAAGTGTAGAGAGGACAGGGCCAGCTCCAGTAAGCTGCAAGACTCCAGTGAGTCCATTATTTCAGAAACATGCATTCAAACTGTCACTTTGCATTGCAGTGAAAGGACATAAATTATCGCACGGAGATACAAACTGAAAGGCTTCTCATTGTAGATGTATTCCATTGAATATCTGAAGCAGTGTTCAAACCTTATTCTTCCAAAAGTGTCCTTAAAGTTTGTCAGTCCTCAGTGCAGGAAGTGTCGGTACAGCTCACACTGAATGCTAATAGCTGCCACTTATAAGATCTTGCTGGAATGACTGGTGTGTCCTGAATGGTAAGTTACACAGACCTACCACTGAGCCAGCATCTATGAGGAGGTGGGTGGCGCACTGTTAAACTCCACATGGTACCTCCTAGGACTGCAGAGCTTGAAGTGACAACCAGCATATAACCACAAGAAGATCAATTGTCCAGCCTGCAAGAGAGAGATATTGCAGACACTTTAATAAGGGGTTGTCACATCATTGCCTTCAAACTTCCTGAGGCTGCAAAAAGCAGGAATCTCCCAAATCGCTCTGGTTACGAGAGAGATAAGTCCAGAAAGGCTTCACACGATTCAGTGGCTCCTTAGAAAACGCCTTAGCTGAGAACTGTTGACTGGGCAGATTGGCTAACATAAAATGAAGACAGCACCGCAAAAGAGGGTGAGAAGAAATTGATTCTTGGCCTGGATCTTGTTCGAATCTAAATCCGGCATTGTGTTGCTGGATAGTTCGAGTTCAGATTAAATTATCTCATCTATTGGAATGTTATTACACATTTGGCATTCATTGCAAAATTGCTGTTCTGCCCGTGAAAACTATTTGAGGTGTTAATGCCACAAATCGTATGTAGCACTGCTAATTAATCCCAAGTGCAATGTATTAGTGCAAAACTGGTAAAACAGCAATTAATAAAGGGACGAACTGAGTAAAGTAAGTTTTAAATGGCTTTCTAACACTTTGTGCTAAACATGTTTAGTTATAAATCTGCCAGATATATTTTGCTACAGATTAAAGCACTGAGATCTCTATAGTTACAATTAACAATGACTAGACAGCAATCTTAGATGGAGAACAAGATTCCGAGAGATCAATTTTATTTAAACAAGCTACAATTTTTATTTAAGATTTTTAAAAGTACAATAGCAGTGAGACCAACTGACCCAAACCTACATCATAATGAAGAGCTATAGAGTTATAGAGTTATAGAGTTATACAGCACGGATAGAGGCCCTTCGGCCCATCGTGTCCGCGCCGGCCATCAGCCCTGTCTACTCTAATCCCATATTCCAGCATTTGGTCCGTAGCCTTGTATGCTATGGCATTTCAAGTGCTCATCCAAATGCTTCTTGAATGTTGTGAGGGTTCCTGCCTCCACAACCCTTTCAGTCAGTGAGTTCCAGACTCCAACCACCCACTGGGTGAAAAAGTTCTTTCTCAAATCCCCTCTAAACCTCCCGCCTTTTACCTTGAATCTATGTCCCCTTGTTATAGAACCCTCAACGAAGAGAAAAAGCTGCTTCGTATCCATCCTATCTGTGCCCCTCATAATTTTGTACACCTCAATCATGTCCCCCCTCAGCCTCCTCTGCTCCAAGGAAAACAAACCCAATCTTCCGAGTCTCTCTAATTATGACCAGAACACAATCACACACAAACACACGTACACACACATATATACACACACACGTCACACATGTACACACACATGTACACACACATGTACACACAGACACAAATGTACACACATACATACAGTACACACATATGCGCACACATGTACAAACACACATGTATACACACATGTAACGCCTTCGATAAAGTCCCGCACAGGAGACTGGTCAAGAAGGTACGAGCTCATGGAGTCCAGGGTGCCTTGGCACTTTGGATACAAAACTGGCTTAGTGGCAGAAGGCAGAGGGTGATGGTCGAAGGTTGTTTTTGTGACTGGAAGCCTGTGGCCAGTGGGGTACCACAGGGATCTGTGCTGGGGCCCTTGCTGTTTGTGGTCTACATTAACGACTTGGATATGAATGTAAAAGGTATGATCAGTAAGTTCGCTGATGATACAAAAATTGGTAGGGTGGTAAATAGCGAGGAGGATAGCCTCAGTCTGCAGGACGATATAGATGGGTTGGTCAGATGGGCGGAACAGTGGCAAATGGAATTTAACCCGGAAAAGTGCGAGGTGATGCACTTTGGAGGGACTAACAAGGCAAGGGAATACACAATGAATGGGAAGACCCTAGGCAAGACAGAGGGTCAGAGGGATCTTGGTGTGCAAGTTCACAGATCCCTGAAGGCGGTGGAACAGGTAGATAAGGTGGTAAAGAAGGCATATGGGATACTTGCCTTTATTAGCCGAGGCATAGAATATAAGAGCAAGGAGGTTATGATGGAGCTGTATAAAACACTGGTTAGGCCACAGCTGGAGTACTGTGTGCAGTTCTGGTCGCCGCACTACAGGAAGGATGTGATCGCTTTGGAGAGGGTGCAGAGGAGATTCACCAGGATGTTACCAGGGCTGGAGCGCTTCAGCTATGAAGAGAGACTGGGAAGATTGGGTTTGTTTTCCTTGGAGCAGAGGAGGCTGAGGGGGGACATGATTGAGGTGTACAAAATTATGAGGGGCATAGATAGGATGGATACTAAGGAGCTTTTTCCCTTCGTTGAGGGTTCTATAACAAGGGGGCATAGATTCAAGGTAAAAGGCGGGAGGTTTAGAGGGGATTTGAGAAAGAACTTTTTCACCCAGAGGGTGGTTGGAGTCTGGAACTCACTGCCTGAGAGGGTTGTGGAGGCAGGAACCCTCACAACATTCAAGAAGCATTTGGATGAGCACTTGAAATGCCATAGCATACAAGGCTACAGACCAAATGCTGGAATATGGGATTAGATTAGACTGGGCTTGATGGCCGGCGCGGACACGATGGGCCGAAGGGCCTCTATCCGTGCTGTATAACTCTATGACTCTATGACTCTATGTACGTGTGCACATGCTTGCACACACAAGTACACACACACATACACACAAGTACACACACACACACAATTACACACACACACACACAAGTACACACACACACACACACACAAGTACACACACACATACACACAAGTACACACACACACACCACACGGACAAATATGAAGGACCAATATCAAGCACATTGCTCTTTGATCGCAGGAACGTCATGCTGCATTACAAGGAAGGTCCCAGTGGATCTCATCATCCAGATGAAGGCTTAATGAGCAGTGATTGGCACTGCCAGACTCAAGGACATTGTACTATTATTCATAGTTACAGATGCCCATGGCAAATTCACCAATGGCCAAAGTTCACCCCCACTCACGTGCATGTTAATTGAAAAGACAGCACACTGCAACACCAACCACTTACCTAAAAGGACACAGCATCATTGTCACCAACTGAGCTTAACACAGAGCTACATAAAACATTGCAGGAATTGTCCAAGGAGATTTCATTCAACGATACTGGATGTTTATCTACGCTTGATTTAAAAGGGCAGATTGTTCTGTTTAATATCCAGACTTTCATTGAAGGGATCCGTCCTTCTCGTTCTGTAATGGGGGAAAAAATGTTGATCCAAAATGTTATTTTGATTGAGCGACCAGCCCGTGTCTTTGCTTTAACGAGCCAATCTTGTCATTCTGAGTTAAAGCTGCTATTTTCTTGTTTAAAGAGGGACACAGGTCTGCCAATGGTTTAGTTGGCAAACGTTACATGTATCGGAGCCAAACACACCAGGAAGGTCCCAGGTTTTATTTTCAGTCTCTGCTGACTCAGCTGATCTCAGCCTGGGTGACAGTAAGTGGAAGGGGGGGTGGCTAGAATTGTCCTTACTGCCCTCGGGATAAGGAGAGGAGAGTCAGCCAGGTCTTCCATTGCTGGACACTCACTAGGTGGAACATGTTAGTAAGTGGGCACTGTGTAAGGACAAAATGGACTGGGATCAGCTGCTTGTAGGAAAATCCGCATCGGAGCAATGGGAGTCTTTCAGAAGGTAGATTGAGACCATACAATGGCAACATGTTCCCGTAAAGGTCAAGGGTGGTTCCAAGAACTCCAGGGAACCTTGGATGTCGGGGGATATACGAGAATGGATTAGGAAAAAAAGGAGGGCTTTTGGCAGATACAAAAGGCTAAAGACGGAGGAAGCCCGAGAGGAGTACAAAAAGTGCAGGGGGAAACTTAAAAAAGAAATTAGGAGATCAAGGAGGGGCCATGAAATAACACTGGCGAGCAAAATAAAGGAAAATCCTAAGATGTTTTATAAGTATATTAAGGAGGACTAGGGAAAAAATAGGGCCCATTAGGGACAAAAATGGCAATCTGTGTGTGGAGCCGGCAGATGTAGGAGGGGTTCTAAATGAATTTTTTGCATCTGTTTTCACTATGGAGAAGGACGATGTAGACAGAGAAATACGGCAGGGGGACTGTGATATACTCGAACATATTAACATCGAGCGGGAGGAGGTATTGGCGGATTTAGCAGGCCTAAAAATGGATAAATCCCCAGGCCCGGACGAAATGTATCCCAGGCTACTGTGTGAGGCAAAGGAGGAGATTGCGGGGGCTCTAACACATATATTCAGAACCTCTCTGGCCACAGGGGATGTGCCAGAGGACTGGAGAACCGCTAATGTAGTACCATTATTCAAGAAGGGGAGTAGGGAAAAACCGGGGAACTACAGGCCAGTGAGCCTAACATCAGTGGTAGGAAAATTATTGGAAAAAATTCTGAAGGACAAAATTAGTCTCCACTTGGAGAAGCAAGGATTAATCAGGGATAGTCAACATGGCTTTGTCAAGGGAAGATCATGTCTGACTAATTTGATTGAATTTTTTGAGGGGGTGACTAGGCGTGTGGATGAGGGTAACACAGTGGATGTGGTATACATGGATTTCAGTAAGGCCTTCGATAAAGTCCCCCACCGGAGACTGGTCAAGAAGGTACGAGCCCATGGAATCCAGGGTGCCTTGGCACTTTGGATACAAAACTAGCTTAGTGGCAGAGGCAGAGGGTGATGGTCGAAGGTTGTTTTTGTGACTGGAAGCCTGTGGCCAGTGGGGTACCACAGGGATCGGTGCTGGGTCCCTTGCTGTTTGTGGTCTACATTAATGACTTGGATATGAATGTAAAAGGTATGATCAGTAAGTTCGCTGATGATACAAAAATTGGTAGGGTGGTAAATAGCGAGGAGGATAGCCTCAGTCTGCAGGACGATATAGATGGGTTGGTCAGATGGGCGGAACAGTGGCAAATGGAATTTAACCCGGAAAAGTGCGAGGTGATGCACTTTGGAGGGACTAACAAGGCAAGGGAATACACAATGAATGGGAAGACCCTAGGCAAGACAGAGGGTCAGAGGGATCTTGGTGTGCAAGTTCACAGATCCCTGAAGGCGGTGGAACAGGTAGATAAGGTGGTAAAGAAGGCATATGGGATACTTGCCTTTATTAGCCGAGGCATAGAATATAAGAGCAAGGAGGTTATGATGGAGCTGTATAAAACACTGGTTAGGCCACAGCTGGAGTACTGTGTGCAGTTCTGGTCGCCGCACTACAGGAAGGATGTGATCGCTTTGGAGAGGGTGCAGAGGAGATTCACCAGGATGTTACCAGGGCTGGAGCGCTTCAGCTATGAAGAGAGACTGGGAAGATTGGGTTTGTTTTCCTTGGAGCAGAGGAGGCTGAGGGGGGACATGATTGAGGTGTACAAAATTATGAGGGGCATAGATAGGATGGATACTAAGGAGCTTTTTCCCTTCGTTGAGGGTTCTATAACAAGGAGGCATAGATTCAAGGTAAAAGGCGGGAGGTTTAGAGGGGATTTGAGAAAGAACTTTTTCACCCAGAGGGTGGTTGGAGTCTGGAACTCACTGCCTGAGAGGGTTGTGGAGGCAGGAACCCTCACAACATTCAAGAAGCATTTGGATGAGCACTTGAAATGCCATCGCATACAAGGCTACGGACCAAATGCTGGAATATGGGATTAGATTAGACTGGGCTTGATGGCCGGCGCGGACACGATGGGCCGAAGGGCCTCTATCCGTGCTGTATAACTCTATAACTCTATGACTAAGATTGGACTTAGCTGTAGTGCCCCTATGGTTGAATAGCTTGTCTTGGTACTTGAGTAAGGTGCCTGAGCACTGCCAGAGGCTGCACAATAATAACCCCACAAGAGGCAACATTTTAAGAGAAGTGGATGGAGAAAACTGGCAAAAAATGGAGACATGTCGTCATTGTTGGGCTCTGTTAACCATTCCCCTTCCACCCTCGAGAGAAAAACAATGGCCAATACTAGGAGCAGGTAATGATCAATACAGCAGCTGACAATTAGACCCCTCCCTCAGGCCTTCCTGGAGGGACAGCAGGCCTCGATACCATTCAAGTTATAGAAGGCCCCAAACAATTGGTAATTAAGTTTAATATCATAATTAACAAGGTGTCAGGCCTTGGCTCAGTTCGTAACACTCTCCCCTCTGAGTCAGAAGGTTGTGGGTTCAAACCTCACTCCAGAGACTTGAGCTCATAATCCAGGCTGACACTTCAGTGTAGTACTAAGGGGGGTGCTGTCTTTCAGATGAGAGGGTAAAGTGAGGCCCTGTCTGCTCTCTCAGGTGGACATAAAAGATGCCATGGCACTATTTTGAGGAATAGTGTCCTGGAAAATATTTATCCCTCAACCAACATCACTGAATCAGATTCTCTGGTCATTATCACATTACTGTTGTGTGATCTTACTGTGTGCAAACTGGCTGCTGTGTTTCCTACATTACAACAGTGACGACACTTCAAAAAAAACACTTAATTGGCTGTGAAGAACTTTGCATGTCCTGAGGTGGTGAAACAGGCTGTATAAACCCAAGCCTTTCTTTCTTCTTGTGCATGCTACTCACGTTTCCCCAAGCTCTCACTGAGAACTAGTTGAGGTACTTGGATGGAGCTGCTGTGAGGTGAAGGAAAAGGCCCTAGATGTAAAATAGGATCGACAAACAGTTTCCATCGAAATAAGAAATTGGACAGTATTGTTCCTAATCTGTGCAGTATGTTCCATGGTATGAACCTCAGGATGAGTCAAACTATGTCTTCATTTTGGACAGAAAACAAAACTACCACCTGGATGTAGTGGTCGTTAATACTCTTGTTGCTAATGGATATTTTTCAGATCTGTCATATACTTGGGATTTTACTCTGAGTGATATTTTTGTTCTGTGCCCAAAGCTCACCTCCTGACTCCCCAAAGCCTCTCCACCACCAACAAGGCACAAGTCAGGAGTGTGATGGAATACTCCCCACTTTTGTGAGAAGAAGTGCTTGCTGATTACCCACCTAAACGACCTAGCTCTAATTTTAAGATTATGTCTCCTCGTTCTTGATTCCCCCACCAGAGGAAATAGTGAGGGTTAAATTGGGCCGTGTCGCACCCATTTTTAGGTGGTATGCCACCTAAGGTTTCAAAATGGTGTCCAAGATGCGCACGCACACTTCCAACAGGAAGTACGCAGGATGCCATCTTGGTAAAGGGGTGCGTGCGCACGCCAAGCGACCGCTGGCAGCATGCAGATTGGCAGATCATGATGCAAATCAGTGCGCAATGCTGATTGGAAGCTCCCGCTGCCTTTTGGATCTCCACACTCCACTCAACGCCCTGTCTTAAACTTACACAACTGAACACAGCGTTAAACGACACACAGGACCCCCCCACCAGCATTATTTAAAAGGATCATGCAGTACTTACAGGTTAGTTCCTGGATTATTTCTTCTGGCTGATGCTTGCAGGCGTTTTTAGAGGTTTTCTAGACTTGACTAAAGTTTGAGTACTCTGCAGGGATCTGGCTGGTCTTGCAGTTCTGTTTACACTATTTAAATATTCTGGTGAAAGAAGTTCCTTCCAGATGTGATGGCCTGGTAGAGCTTTCTCTGCGAATTGAACATGACTGGGAGAAGGAAGAGAGGCCACGCAGAGCAGGACAAGCTGCGAGAAGAGGGGGGAAGAGGAGGAGGAGCAGATCACTCAGCAGGCGGCCATATCCACGGAGGGTCTTCAGGGACCAATTCTCTTACCTCAATTTCAGCGATGACCAATGCATCAGGCGCCTTCGGTTCACTAAAAAGTTCATGACTGAAATCTATCAACTGCAGCCTCAGAGCAGAGCAAGGTCAGCATTGCTTGTGGCTGTCAAGGTGACTGTGGCTCTTAATTTTTATGCCTCTGGTTCCTTTCAGGCTTCTGCTGGAGATATAAGCAACATCTCGCAGTTTGCAGTGCACTGCAGTATAAGGGAGGTCACTGAGGCTCTGTATACAATGAGAAACACATTCATCTCATTCCCACTTGACAGGGACAAACAGGAGGAGCGAGCGCCAGGTTTTGCATGGATTGCAGGCTTCCCCATAGTGCAGAGTGCCATTGACTGACCTCACATTGCCTTGTGTGCTCCTCATCTGAACTTGGACATATTCATGAACAGAAAGGGATTCCACTCCCTCAATGTGTAACTGGTGTGCGACCACACGCAGCGCATCATGCAGGTCAGTGCCCGCTATCCTGGCATCAGTCATGATTCCTTCATTCTGCGAAAGTCCTCTGTGCCATCTGGTATCATTCTGGTGAATCTGCACTGTATCCCTTCCAAGGCCTTCCTGAGGTTCAGTGCCCAAAACTGAATGCAGTCTCCGGACAGGGTCTGACCAAGGCCCCGTACAACTGAAGCATCACTTCCCCACTTTTGTATTCCAACCCCTTTGATATAAAGAACAGATTAGAGAAACACTTTGAGGGAAATTTATTAGTACTTGAACTCAAACAAGCCATCTCAGGATATGGAACAACCACATCTATACAGATTTACTTCAAGGACATTCGAAGAAGGTCAGATCCGTGCAAGATAACAATTGCCACGTATTAATCAGATCAGGTTCCTGGAAGCAGGAACTAGGAGTCTGGGCAAGCATATTGTATACTACAGCTTGGGTTAGAGCAAATTGAGGGTGGGAAATATCACAGATTACATCTCCAAACTGGAGTCTTTGTTATACAAAAATCTTCAAACACCCTGGAGGATTACAAATGGAGTGATCCCCAGTAGCTCTGTACTGAGTGAGGATCACAAATGGAGTGATCCCCAGTAGCTCTGTACTGAGTGAGGATCACAAATGGAGTGATCCCCAGTAGCTCTGTACTGAGTGAGGATCACAAATGGAGTGATCCCCAGTAGCTCTGTACTGAGTGAGGATCACAAATGGAGTGATCCCCAGTAGCTCTGTACTGAGTGAGGATCGCAAATGGAGTGATCCCCAGTAGCTCTGCACTGAGTGAGGATCACAAATGGAGTGATCCCCAGTAGCTCTGTACTGAGTGAGGATCACAAATGGAGTGATCGCCAATAGCTCTGTACTGAGTGAGGATCGCAAATGGAGTGATCCCCATTAACTCTGTACTGAGTGAGGATCACAAATGGAGTGATCCCCATTAACTCTGTACTGAGTGAGAATCACAAATGGAGTGATCCCCAGTAGCTCTGTACTGAGTGAGGATCGCAAATGGAGTGATCCCCAGTAGCTCTGCACTGAGTGAGGATCGCAAATGGAGTGATCCCCAGTAGCTCTGCACTGAGTGAGGATCACAAATGGAGTGATCCCCAGTAGCTCTGTACTGAGTGAGGATCACAAATGGAGTGATCCCCATTAACTCTGTACTGAGTGAGGATCGTAAATGGAGTGATCCCCAGTAGCTCTGTACTGAGTGAGGATCGCAAATGGAGTGATCTCCAGTAGCTCTGTACTGAGTGAGGATCGCAAATGGAGTGATCTCCAGTAGCTCTGTACTGAGTGAGGATCACAAATGGAGTGATCCCCATTAACTCTGTACTGAGTGAGGATCACAAATGGAGTGATCCCCAGTAGCTCTGTACTGAGTGAGGATCACAAATGGAGTGATCCCCAGTAGCTCTGTACTGAGTGAGGATCGCAAATGGAGTGATCCCCAGTAGCTCTGCACTGAGTGAGGATCGCAAATGGAGTGATCCCCAGTAGCTCTGCACTGAGTGAGGATCACAAATGGAGTGATCCCCAGTAGCTCTGTACTGAGTGAGGATCACAAATGGAGTGATCCCCATTAACTCTGTACTGAGTGAGGATCGTAAATGGAGTGATCCCCAGTAGCTCTGTACTGAGTGAGGATCGCAAATGGAGTGATCTCCAGTAGCTCTGTACTGAGTGAGGATCGCAAATGGAGTGATCTCCAGTAGCTCTGTACTGAGTGAGGATCACAAATGGAGTGATCCCCATTAACTCTGTACTGAGTGAGGATCACAAATGGAGTGATCCCCAGTAGCTCTGTACTGAGTGAGGATCACAAATGGAGTGATCCCCAGTAGCTCTGTACTGAGTGAGGATCACAAATGGAGTGATCCCCAGTAGCTCTGTACTGAGCCATACTGTGCAGACGACCCTCTGTGTAGTTGAAATGTGGATTGAGTGAGTGCTGGAGGTGTGGACCTGTGAGCAGGATTGGAATGTCTGCTCTGGCAACTTCACCAACTGCCATGTTTAACTTTACTCAGTATTGAGGAGGACAAGTCACAGCGATCGGAATTTAAAGTGCGATACTTCATTGAGCGTCGATAATATGAGAACATGAGTACTTAATCAGGTCACAGGTGGGGGTAATCTGCGAGCTGACAGTGTCCATTGCTTCGAGAGGGACGGCAGGAAGAGCAAGAGGCAAAGGTTTGAGGGGGGAAGAAAGATCAAACTTTTCAGCAATTTGGTGGACATGAGCTGGACTTTATAAATTGGCAGTTTATTCTAAGAAGACAATCATTGTGCCATCATTTTAAAACACTTCAACATCAGAAAATAATCTGATAACGACAGCATTCAATACAAATTCCAAAATCACTACAATTCCCCCAGAACCAGAACATCCAGTGTCATTTTAGGGCTTAAATTATACAAGAGGACTCAAAATTCATATCACTCCTCTCAGACACAGACAGACAGCTCTCATCCCACTCTCAGACACAGACAGACAGCTCTCATCCCACTCTCAGACACAGACAGACAGCTCTCATCCAACTCTCAGACACAGACAGACAGCTCTCATCCCACTCTCAGACACAGACAGACAGCTCTCATCCCACTCTCAGACACAGACAGACAGCTCTCATCCAACTCTCAGACACAGACAGACAGCTCTCATCCCACTCTCAGACACAGACAGACAGCTCTCATCCCATTATCCTCAGACACAGACAGACAGCTCTCATCCCACTCTCAGACACAGACAGACAGCTCTCATCCCACTCTCTGACACAAACAGACAGCTCTCATCCCACTCTCAGACACAGACGGACAGCTCTCATCCCACTCTCAGACACAGACAGACAGCTCTCATCCCACTCTCAGACACAGACAGACAGCTCTCATCCCACTCCCCACAGACACAGAAAGACAGCTCTCATCCCACTCTCAGACACAGACAGACAGCTCTCATCCCACTCTCAGACACAGACAGACAGCTCTCATCCCAGTCTCAGACACAGACAGACAGCTCTCATCCACTCCCCTCAGACACAGATAGACAGCTCTCATCCCACTCTCAGACACAGACAGACAGCTCTCATCCCAATCTCAGACACAGACAGACAGCTCTCATCCACTCCCCTCAGACACAGACAGACATCTCTCATCCCACTCTCAGGCACAGACAGACAGCTCTCATCCCAGTCTCAGACACAGACAGACAGCTCTCATCCAACTCTCAGACACAGACAGACAGCTCTCATCCCGCTCCCCTCAGACACAGACAGACAGCTCTCATCCCACTCTCAGACACAGACAGACAGCTCTCATCCCAGTCTCAGACACAGACAGACAGCTCTCATCCAACTCTCAGACACAGACAGACAGCTCTCATCCCACTCTCAGACACAGACGGACAGCGCTCATCCCACTCTCCTCAGACACAGACAGACAGCTCTCATCCCACTCTCCTCAGACACAGACAGACAGCTCTCATCCCACTCCCCTCAGACACAGACAGACAGCTCTCATCCCACTCTCAGACACAGACAGACAGCTCTCATCCCACTCTCCTCAGACACAGACAGACAGCTCTCATCCCACGCCCCTCAGACACAGACAGACAGCTCTCATCCCACTCTCAGACACAGACAGACAGCTCTCATCCCACTCTCCTCAGACACAGA
Source organism: Heptranchias perlo (assembly GCF_035084215.1). Classification (NCBI taxonomy): domain Eukaryota; kingdom Metazoa; phylum Chordata; class Chondrichthyes; order Hexanchiformes; family Hexanchidae; genus Heptranchias; species Heptranchias perlo. The sequence continues at coordinate 61,981,759 of NC_090341.1, read as the reverse complement.
CAGACAGCTCTCATCCCACTCTCTTCAGACACAGACAGACAGCTTTCATTCCACTCTCAGAGACAGACAGACAGCTCTCATCCCACTCTCAGACACAGACAGACAGCTCTCATCCCACTCCCCTCAGACACAGACAGACAGCTCTCATCCCACTCTCAGACACAGACAGACAGCTCTCATCCCACTCTCAGACACAGACAGACAGCTCTCATCCCACTCTCAGACACAGACAGACAGCTCTCATCCCACTCTCAGACACAGACAGACAGCTCTCATCCAACTCTCAGACACAGACAGACAGCTCTCATCCCACTCTCAGACACAGACAGACAGCTCTCATCCCATTATCCTCAGACACAGACAGACAGCTCTCATCCCACTCTCAGACACAGACAGACAGCTCTCATCCACTCCCCTCAGACACAGATAGACAGCTCTCATCCCACTCTCAGACACAGACAGACAGCTCTCATCCCAATCTCAGACACAGACAGACAGCTCTCATCCACTCCCCTCAGACACAGACAGACAGCTCTCATCCCACTCTCAGACACAGACAGACAGCTCTCATCCCAGTCTCAGACACAGACAGACAGCTCTCATCCAACTCTCAGACACAGACAGACAGCTCTCATCCCGCTCCCCTCAGACACAGACAGACAGCTCTCATCCCACTCTCAGACACAGACAGACAGCTCTCATCCCAGTCTCAGACACAGACAGACAGCTCTCATCCAACTCTCAGACACAGACAGACAGCTCTCATCCAACTCTCAGACACAGACAGACAGCGCTCATCCCACTCTCCTCATACACAGACAGACAGCTCTCATCCCACTCTCCTCAGACACAGACAGACAGCTCTCATCCCACTCCCCTCAGACACAGACAGACAGCTCTCATCCCACTCTCAGACACAGACAGACAGCTCTCATCCCACTCTCCTCAGACACAGACAGACAGCTCTCATCCCGCGCCCCTCAGACACAGACAGACAGCTCTCATCCCACTCTCAGACACAGACAGACAGCTCTCATCCCACTCTCCTCAGACACAGACAGACAGCTCTCAACCCACTCTCCTCAGACACAGACAGACAGCTTTCATTCCACTCTCAGAGACAGACAGACAGCTCTCATCCCACTCTCAGACACAGACAGACAGCTCTCATCCCACTCCCCTCAGACACAGACAGACAGCTCTCATCCCACTCTCAGACACAGACAGACAGCTCTCATCCCACTCTCAGACACAGACAGACAGCTCTCATCCCACTCTCAGACACAGACTGACAGCTCTCATCCCACTCTCAGACACAGACAGACAGCTCTCATCCAACTCTCAGACACAGACAGACAGCTCTCATCCCACTCTCAGACACAGACAGACAGCTCTCATCCCATTATCCTCAGACACAGACAGACAGCTCTCATCCCACTCTCAGACACAGACAGACAGCTCTCATCCCACTCTCTGACACAAACAGACAGCTCTCATCCCACTCTCAGACACAGACGGACAGCTCTCATCCCACTCTCAGACACAGACAGACAGATCTCATCCCACTCTCAGACACAGACAGACAGCTCTCATCCCACTCCCCACAGACACAGAAAGACAGCTCTCATCCCACTCTCAGACACAGACAGACAGCTCTCATCCCACTCTCAGACACAGACAGACAGCTCTCATCCCAGTCTCAGACACAGACAGACAGCTCTCATCCACTCCCCTCAGACACAGGCAGACAGCTCTCATCCCACTATCAGACACAGACAGACAGCTCTCATCCACTCCCCTCAGACACAGATAGACAGCTCTCATCCCACTCTCAGACACAGACAGACAGCTCTCATCCCAATCTCAGACACAGACAGACAGCTCTCATCCACTCCCCTCAGACACAGACAGACAGCTCTCATCCCACTCTCAGACACAGACAGACAGCTCTCATCCCGCTCCCCTCAGACACAGACAGACAGCTCTCATCCCACTCTCAGACACAGACAGACAGCTCTCATCCCAGTCTCAGACACAGACAGACAGCTCTCATCCAACTCTCAGACACAGACAGACAGCTCTCATCCCACTCTCAGACACAGACAACAGCGCTCATCCCACTCTCCTCAGACACAGACAGACAGCTCTCATCCCACTCTCCTCAGACACAGACAGACAGCTCTCATCCCACTCCCCTCAGACACAGACAGACAGCTCTCATCCCACTCTCAGACACAGACAGACAGCTCTCATCCCACTCTCCTCAGACACAGACAGACAGCTCTCATCCCACGCCCCTCAGACACAGACAGACAGCTCTCATCCCACTCTCAGACACAGACAGACAGCTCTCATCCCACTCTCCTCAGACACAGACAGACAGCTCTCATCCCACTCTCCTCAGACACAGACAGACAGCTTTCATTCCACTCTCAGAGACAGACAGACAGCTCTCATCCCACTCTCAGACACAGACAGACAGCTCTCATCCCACTCCCCTCAGACACAGACAGACAGCTCTCATCCCACTCTCCTCAGACACAGACAGACAGCTCTCATCCCACTCCCCTCAGACACAGGCAAACAGCTCTCAGACACAGACAGACAGCTCTCCTCCCACTCTCCTCAGACACAGACAGACAGCTCTCATCCCACTCACAGACACAGACAGACAGCTCTCCTCCCACTTTCCTCAGACACAGACAGACAGCTCTGATCCCACTCTCAGACACAGACAGCTCTCATCCCAATTTCCTCAGACACAGACAGACAGCTCTCATCCCACTCTCCTCAGACACAGACAGACAGCACTCATCCCACTATCAGACACAGACAGACAGCTCTCATCCCACTCTCCTCAGACACAGACAGACAGCTCTCATCCCACTCTCAGAAACAGACAGACAGCTCTCATCCCACTCCCCTCAGACACAGACAAACAGCTCTCATCCCACTCTCAGACACAGACAGACAGCTCTCATCCCACTCCCCTCAGACACAGACAGACAGCTCTCATCCCACTCCCCTGACACAGACAGACAGCTCTCATCCCACTATCAGACACAGACAGACAGCTCTCATCCCACTCTCAGACACAGACAGACATCTCTCATCCCATTCCCCACAGACACAGACAGACAGCTCTCATCCCACTCTCAGACACAGACAGACAGCTCTCATCCCACTCCCCTCAGACACAGACAGACAGCTCTCATCCCACTCTCCTCAGACAGAGACAGAGAGCTCTCATCCCACTCCCCTCAGACAGAGAAAGACAGCTCTCATCCCACTCTCAGACACAGACAGACAGCTCTCATCCCTCTCCCCTCAGACACAGACAGACAGATCTCATCCCACTCTCAGACACAGACAGACAGCTCTCATCCCACTCTCAGACACAGACAGACAGCTCTCATCCCACTCTCAGACACAGACAGACAGCTCTCATCCCACTCTCAGACACAGACAGACAGCTCTCATCCCACTCTCAGACACAGACAGACAGCTCTCATCCCACTCTCCTCAGACACAGACAGACAGCACTCATTCCACTCTCAGACACAGACAGACAGCTCTCATCCCACTCTCAGACACAGACAGACAGCTCTCATCCCACTCCCCACAGACACAGACAGACAGGTCTCATCCCACTCTCCTCAAACACAGACAGACAGGTCACATCCCACTCCCCTCAGACACAGACAGACAGCTCTCATCCCACTCTCCTCAAACACAGACAGACAGCTCTCATCCCACTCCCCACAGACACAGACAGACAGCTCTCATCCCATTCTCCTCAGACACAGACAGACAGCTCTCATCCCACTCTCCTCAGACACAGACAGACAGCTCTCATCCCACTCCCCTCAGACACAGACAGACAGCACTCATTCCACTCTCAGACACAGACAGACAGCTCTCATCCCACTCTCAGACACAGACAGACAGCTCTCATCCCACTCCCCACAGACACAGACAGACAGGTCTCATCCCACTCTCCTCAAACACAGACAGACAGGTCACATCCCACTCCCCTCAGACACAGACAGACAGCTCTCATCCCACTCTCAGACACAGACAGACAGCTCTCATCCCACTCCCCACAGACACAGACAGACAGCTCTCATCCCACTCTCCTCAGACACAGACAGACAGCTCTCATCCCACTCTCCTCAGACACAGACAGACAGCTCTCATCCCACTCTCCTCAGACAGAGACAGACAGCTCTCATCCCACTCCCCTCAGACACAGACAGACAGCTCTCATCCCACTCTCCTCAGAAACAGACAGACAGCTCTCATCCCACTCCCCTCAGACACAGACAGACAGCTCTCATCCCACTCTCAGACACAGACAAACAGCTCTCATCCCATTCTCCTCAGACACAGACAGACAGCTCTCATCCCACTCCCCACAGACACAGACAGACAGCTCTCATCCCACTATCAGACACAGACAGACAGCTCTCATCCCACTCTCAGACACAGACAGACATCTTTCATCCCACTCCCCACAGACACAGACAGACAGCTCTCATCCCACTCTCAGACACAGACAGACAGCTCTCATCCCACTCCCCTCAGACACAGACAGACAGCTCTCATCCCACTCTCCTCAGACAGAGACAGACAGCTCTCATCTCACTCCCCTCAGACAGAGAAAGACAGCTCTCATCCCACTCTCAGACACAGACAGACAGCTCTCATCCCTCTCCCCTCAGACACAGACAGACAGCTCTCATCCCACTCTCAGACACAGACAGACAGCTCTCATCCCACTCTCAGACACAGACAGACAGCTCTCATCCCACTCTCAGACACAGACAGACAGCTCTCATCCCACTCTCAGACACAGACAGAAAGCTCTAATCCCACTCCCCTGAGACACAGACAGACAGCTCTCATCCCACTCTCCTCAGACACAGACAGACAGCTCTCATCCCACTCTCAGACACAGACAGACAGCTCTAATCCCACTCCCCTGAGACACAGACAGACAGCTCTCATCCCACTCTCAGACACAGACAGACAGCTCTCATCCCACTCCCCTCAGACACAGACAGACAGCACTCATCCCACTCTCAGACACAGACAGACAGCTCTCATCCCACTCCCCACAGACACAGACAGACAGCTCTCATCGCACTCTCCTCAGACACAGACAGACAGGTCACATCCCACTCCCCTCAGACACAGTTGGACAGCTCTCATCCCACTCTCAGAGACAGACAGACAGCTCTCATCCCACTCCCCTCAGACACAGACAGACAGCTCTCATCCCACTCTCAGACACAGACAGACAGCTCTCATCCCACTCCCCTCAGACACAGACAGACAGCTCTCATCCCACTCTCCTCAGACAGAGACAGACAGCTCTCATCCCACTCTCCTCAGACACAGACAGACAGCTCTCATCCCACTCTCCTCAGACAGAGACAGACAGCTCTCATCCCACTCTCCTCAGACAGAGACAGACAGCTCTCATCCCACTCTCAGACACAGACAGACAGCTCTCATCCCACTCCCCTCAGACACAGACAGACAGCTCTCATCCCACTCTCCTCAGACAGAGAAAGACAGCTCTCATCCCACTCCCCTCAGACAGAGAAAGACAGCTCTCATCCCAGTCTCAGACACAGACAGACAGCTCTCATCCCTTACCCCTCAGACACAGACAGACAGATCTCATTCCACTCTCAGACACAGACAGACAGCTCTCATCCCACTCTCAGACACAGACAGACAGCTCTCATCCCACTCTCAGACACAGACAGACAGCTCTCATCCCACTCTCAGACACAGACAGACAGCTCTCATCCCACTCTCAGACACAGACAGAAAGCTCTAATCCCACTCCCCTGAGACACAGACAGACAGCTCTCATCCCACTCTCCTCAGACACAGACAGACAGCTCTCATCCCACTCTCAGACACAGACAGACAGCTCTAATCCCACTCCCCTGAGACACAGACAGACAGCTCTCATCCCACTCTCAGACACAGACAGACAGCTCTCATCCCACTCCCCTCAGACACAGACAGACAGCACTCATCCCACTCTCAGACACAGACAGACAGCTCTCATCCCACTCCCCATAGACACAGACAGACAGCTCTCATCCCACTCTCCTCAGACACAGACAGACAGGTCACATCCCACTCCCCTCAGACACAGTTGGACAGCTCTCATCCCACTCTCAGAGACAGACAGACAGCTCTCATCCCACTCCCCTCAGACACAGACAGACAGCTCTCATCCCACTCTCAGACACAGACAGACAGCTCTCATCCCACTCCCCTCAGACACAGACAGACAGCTCTCATCCCACTCTCCTCAGACAGAGACAGACAGCTCTCATCCCACTCTCCTCAGACACAGACAGACAGCTCTCATCCCACTCTCCTCAGACACAGACAGACAGCTCTCATCCCACTCTCCTCAGACAGAGACAGACAGCTCTCATCCCACTCTCCTCAGACACAGACAGACAGCTCTCATCCCACTCTCCTCAGACACAGACAGACAGCTCTCATCCCACTCTCCTCAGACACAGACAGACAGCTCTCATCGCACTCCCCTCAGACACAGACAGACAGCTCTCATCCCACTCTCAGACACAGACAGACAGCTCTCATCCCACTCTCCTCAGACACAGACAGACAGCTCTCATCCCACTCTCAGACACAGACAGACAGCTCTCATCCCACTCTCCTCAGACACAGACAGACAGCTCTCATCCCACTCTCCTCAGACACAGACAGACAGCTTTCATCCCACTCTCAGAGACAGACAGACAGCTCTCATCCCACTCTCAGACACAGACAGACATCTCTCATCCCACTCCCCTCAGACACAGACAGACAGCTCTCATCCCACTCTCCTCAGACACAGACAGACAGCTCTCATCCCACTCCCCTCAGACACAGGCAAACAGCTCTCAGACACAGACAGACAGCTCTCCTCCCACTCTCCTCAGACACAGACAGACAGCTCTCCTCCCACTTTCCTCAGACACAGACAGACAGCTCTCATCCCACTCTCAGACACAGACAGCTCTCCTCCCACTTTCCTCAGACACAGACAGACAGCTCTCATCCCACTCTCCTCAGACACAGACAGACAGCTCTCATCCCACTCTCAGACACAGACAGAAACTCTAATCCAACTCCCCTGAGACACAGACAGACAGCTCTCATCACACTCTCCTCAGACACAGACAGACAGCTCTCATCCCACTCTCAGACACAGACAGACAGCTCTCATCCCACTCTCAGACACAGACAGAAAGCTCTAATCCCACTCCCCTGAGACACAGACAGACAGCTCTCATCCCACTCTCCTCAGACACAGGCAGACAGCTCTCATCCCACTCTCCTCAGACACAGACAGACAGCTCTCATCCCACTCTCCTCAGACACAGACAGACAGCTCTCATCCCACTCTCAGACACAGACAGAAAGCTCGAATCCCACTCCCCTGAGACACAGACAGACAGCTCTCATCCCACTCTCCTCAGACACAGACAGACAGCTCTCATCCCACTCTCAGACAGAGACAGACAGCTCTCATCCCACACTCCTCAGACACAGACAGACAGCTCTCATCCCACTCTCCTCAGACAGAGACAGACAGCTCTCATCCCACTCCCCTCAGACACAGACAGACAGCTCTCATCCCACTCTCCTCAGACACAGACAGACAGCTCTCATCCCACTCCCCTCAGACACAGACAGACAGCTCTCATCCCACTCCCCACAGACACAGACAGACAGCTCTCATCCCACTATCAGACACAGACAGACAGCTCTCATCCCACTCTCAGACACAGACAAACAGCTCTCATCCCACTCCCCACAGACACAGACAGACAGCTCTCATCCCACTCTCCTCAGACACAGACAGACAGCTCTCATCCCACTCCCCACAGACACAGACAGACAGCTCTCATCCCACTATCAGACACAGACAGACAGCTCTCATCCCACTCTCAGACACAGACAGACATCTTTCATCCCACTCCCCACAGACACAGACAGACAGCTCTCATCCCACTCTCCTCAGACACAGACAGACAGCTTTCATCCCACTCTCAGACACAGACAGACAGCTCTCATCCCACTCTCCTCAGACAGAGACAGACAGCTCTCATCCCACTCCCCTCAGACAGAGAAAGACAGCTCTCATCCCACTCTCAGACACAGACAGACAGCTTTCATCCCTCTCCCCTCAGACACAGACAGACAGCTCTCATCCCACTCTCAGACACAGACAGACAGCTCTCATCCCAATCTCAGACACAGACAGACAGCTCTCATCCCACTCTCAGACACAGACAGACAGCTCTCATCCCACTCTCAGACACAGACAGAAAGCTCTAATCCCACTCCCCTGAGACACAGACAGACAGCTCTCATCCCACTCTCCTCAGACACAGACAGACAGCTCTCATCCCACTCTCAGACACAGACAGACAGCTCTAATCCCACTCCCCTGAGACACAGACAGACAGCTCTCATCCCACTCTCAGACACAGACAGACAGCTCTCATCCCACTCCCCTCAGACACAGACAGACAGCACTCATCCCACTCTCAGACACAGACAGACAGCTCTCATCCCACTCCCCACAGACACAGACAGACAGCTCTCATCGCACTCTCCTCAGACACAGACAGACAGGTCACATCCCACTCCCCTCAGACACAGTTGGACAGCTCTCATCCCACTCTCAGAGACAGACAGACAGCTCTCATCCCACTCTCCTCAGACACAGACAGACAGCTCTCATCCCACTCTCCTCAGACAGAGAAAGACAGCTCTCATCCCACTCTCAGACACAGACAGACAGCTCTCATCCCTTACCCCTCAGACACAGACAGACAGATCTCATTCCACTCTCAGACACAGACAGACAGCTCTCATCCCACTCTCAGACACAGACAGACAGCTCTCATCCCACTCTCAGACACAGACAGACAGCTCTCATCCCACTCTCAGACACAGACCGACAGCTCTCATCCCACTCTCAGACATAGACAGAAAGCTCTAATCCCACTCCCCTGAGACACAGACAGACAGCTCTCATCCCACTCTCCTCAGACACAGACAGACAGCTCTCATCCCACTCTCAGACACAGACAGACAGCTCTAATCCCACTCCCCTGAGACACAGACAGACAGCTCTCATCCCACTCTCAGACACAGACAGACAGCTCTCATCCCACTCCCCTCAGACACAGACAGACAGCACTCATCCCACTCTCAGACACAGACAGACAGCTCTCATCCCACTCCCCATAGACACAGACAGACAGCTCTCATCCCACTCTCCTCAGACACAGACAGACAGGTCACATCCCACTCCCCTCAGACACAGTTGGACAGCTCTCATCCCACTCTCAGAGACAGACAGACAGCTCTCATCCCACTCCCCTCAGACACAGACAGACAGCTCTCATCCCACTCTCAGACACAGACAGACAGCTCTCATCCCACTCCCCTGAGACACAGACAGACAGCTCTCATCCCACTCTCCTCAGACAGAGACAGACAGCTCTCATCCCACTCTCCTCAGACACAGACAGACAGCTCTCATCCCACTCTCCTCAGACACAGACAGACAGCTCTCATCCCACTCTCCTCAGACAGAGACAGACAGCTCTCATCCCACTCTCCTCAGACACAGACAGACAGCTCTCATCCCACTCTCCTCAGACACAGACAGACAGCTCTCATCCCACTCTCCTCAGACACAGACAGACAGCTCTCATCGAACTCCCCTCAGACACAGACAGACAGCTCTCATCCCACTCTCAGACACAGACAGACAGCTCTCATCCCACTCTCAGACACAGACAGACAGCTCTCATCCCACTCTCCTCAGACACAGACAGACAGCTCTCATCCCACTCTCAGACACAGACAAACAGCTCTCATCCCACTCCCCACAGACACAGACAGACAGCTCTCATCCCACTATCAGACACAGACAGACAGCTCTCATCCCACTCTCAGACACAGACAGACAGCTCTCATCCCACTCCCCTCAGACACAGACAGACAGCTCTCATCCCACTCTCAGACACAGACAAACAGCTCTCATCCCATTCTCCTCAGACACAGACAGACAGCTCTCATCCCACTCCCCACAGACACAGACAGACAGCTCTCATCCCACTATCAGACACAGACAGACAGCTCTCATCCCACTCTCAGACACAGACAGACATCTTTCATCCCACTCCCCACAGACACAGACAGACAGCTCTCATCCCACTCTCCTCAGACACAGACAGACAGCTTTCATCCCACTCTCAGACACAGACAGACAGCTCTCATCCCACTCTCCTCAGACAGAGACAGACAGCTCTCATCCCACTCCCCTCAGACAGAGAAAGACAGCTCTCATCCCACTCTCAGACACAGACAGACAGCTCTCATCCCTCTCCCCTCAGACACAGACAGACAGCTCTCATCCCACTCTCAGACACAGACAGACAGCTCTCATCCCAATCTCAGACACAGACAGACAGCTCTCATCCCACTCTCAGACACAGACAGACAGCTCTCATCCCACTCTCAGACACAGACAGAAAGCTCTAATCCCACTCCCCTGAGACACAGACAGACAGCTCTCATCCCACTCTCCTCAGACACAGACAGACAGCTCTCATCCCACTCTCAGACACAGACAGACAGCTCTAATCCCACTCCCCTGAGACACAGACAGACAGCTCTCATCCCACTCTCAGACACAGACAGACAGCTCTCATCCCACTCCCCTCAGACACAGACAGACAGCACTCATCCCACTCTCAGACACAGACAGACAGCTCTCATCCCACTCCCCACAGACACAGACAGACAGCTCTCATCGCACTCTCCTCAGACACAGACAGACAGGTCACATCCCACTCCCCTCAGACACAGTTGGACAGCTCTCATCCCACTCTCAGAGACAGACAGACAGCTCTCATCCCACTCCCCTCAGACACAGACAGACAGCTCTCATCCCACTCTCCTCAGACAGAGAAAGACAGCTCTCATCCCACTCCCCTCAGACAGAGAAAGACAGCTCTCATCCCACTCTCAGACACAGACAGACAGCTCTCATCCCTTACCCCTCAGACACAGACAGACAGATCTCATTCCACTCTCAGACACAGACAGCTCTCATCCCACTCTCAGACACAGACAGACAGCTCTCATCCCACTCTCAGACACAGACAGACAGCTCTCATCCCACTCTCAGACACAGACAGACAGCTCTCATCCCACTCTCAGACACAGACAGAAAGCTCTAATCCCACTCCCCTGAGACACAGACAGACAGCTCTCATCCCACTCTCCTCAGACACAGACAGACAGCTCTCATCCCACTCTCAGACACAGACAGACAGCTCTAATCCCACTCCCCTGAGACACAGACAGACAGCTCTCATCCCACTCTCAGACACAGACAGACAGCTCTCATCCCACTCCCCTCAGACACAGACAGACAGCACTCATCCCACTCTCAGACACAGACAGACAGCTCTCATCCCACTCCCCATAGACACAGACAGACAGCTCTCATCCCACTCTCCTCAGACACAGACAGACAGCTCTCATCCCACTCTCAGAGACAGACAGACAGCTCTCATCCCACTCCCCTCAGACACAGACAGACAGCTCTCATCCCACTCTCAGACACAGACAGACAGCTCTCATCCCACTCCCCTCAGACACAGACAGACAGCTCTCATCCCACTCCCCTCAGACACAGTTGGACAGCTCTCATCCCACTCTCAGAGACAGACAGACAGCTCTCATCCCACTCCCCTCAGACACAGACAGACAGCTCTCATCCCACTCCCCTCAGACACAGACAGACAGCTCTCATCCCACTCTCCTCAGACAGAGACAGACAGCTCTCATCCCACTCTCCTCAGACACAGACAGACAGCTCTCATCCCACTCTCCTCAGACACAGACAGACAGCTCTCATCCCACTCTCCTCAGACAGAGACAGACAGCTCTCATCCCACTCTCCTCAGACACAGACAGACAGCTCTCATCCCACTCTCCTCAGACACAGACAGACAGCTCTCATCCCACTCTCCTCAGACACAGACAGACAGCTCTCATCGAACTCCCCTCAGACACAGACAGACAGCTCTCATCCCACTCTCAGACACAGACAGACAGCTCTCATCCCACTCTCCTCAGACACAGACAGACAGCTCTCATCCCACTCTCCTCAGACACAGACAGACAGCTTTCATCCCACTCTCAGAGACAGACAGACAGCTCTCATCCCACTCTCAGACACAGACAGACATCTCTCATCCCACTCCCCTCAGACACAGACAGACAGCTCTCATCCCACTCTCCTCAGACACAGACAGACAGCTCTCATCCCACTCCCCTCAGACACAGGCAAACAGCTCTCAGACACAGACAGACAGCTCTCCTCCCACTCTCCTCAGACACAGACAGACAGCTCTCCTCCCACTTTCCTCAGACACAGACAGACAGCTCTCATCCCACTCTCAGACACAGACAGCTCTCCTCCCACTTTCCTCAGACACAGACAGACAGCTCTCATCCCACTCTCCTCAGACACAGACAGACAGCTCTCATCCCACTCTCAGACACAGACAGAAACTCTAATCCAACTCCCCTGAGACACAGACAGACAGCTCTCATCCCACTCTCCTCAGACACAGACAGACAGCTCTCATCCCACTCTCAGACACAGACAGACAGCTCTCATCCCACTCTCAGACACAGACAGAAAGCTCTAATCCCACTCCCCTGAGACACAGACAGACAGCTCTCATCCCACTCCCCTCAGACACAGATAGACAGCTCTCATCCCACTCCCCTCAGACACAGGCAGACAGCTCTCATCCCACTCTCAGACACAGACAGACAGCTCTCATCCCACTCTCCTCAGACACAGACAGACAGCTCTCATCCCACTCTCAGACACAGACAGAAAGCTCTAATCCCACTCCCCTGAGACACAGACAGACAGCTCTCATCCCACTCTCCTCAGACACAGACAGACAGCTCTCATCCCACTCTCAGACACAGACAGACAGCTCTCATCCCACTCTCAGACACAGACAGACAGCTCTCATCCCACTCCCCTCAGACACAGACAGACAGCACTCATCCCACTCTCAGACACAGACAGACAGCTCTCATCCCACTCTCAGACACAGACAGACAGCTCTCATCCCACTCCCCACAGACACAGACAGACAGCTCTCATCCCACTCTCCTCAAACACAGACAGACAGGTCACATCCCACTCCCCTCAGACACAGACAGACAGCTCTCATCCCACTCTCAGACACAGACAGACAGCTCTCATCCCAATCCCCTCAGATACAGACAGACAGCTCTCATCCCACTCTCAGACACAGACAGACAGCTCTCATCCCACTCCCCTCAGACACAGACAGTCAGCTCTCATCCCACTCTCCTCAGACAGAGACAGACAGCTCTCATCCCACTCTCCTCAGACACAGACAGACAGCTCTCATCCCACTCTCCTCAGACAGAGACAGACAGCTCTCATCCCACTCTCCTCAGACAGAGACAGACAGCTCTCATCCCACTCTCCTCAGACACAGACAGACAGCTCTCATCCCACTCTCCTCAGACACAGACAGACAGCTCTCATCCCACTCTCCTCAGACACAGACAGACAGATCTCATCCCACTCCCCTCAGACACAGACAGACAGCTCTCATCCCACTCTCAGACACAGACAGACAGCTCTCATCCCACTCTCCTCAGACACAGACAGACAGCTCTCATCCCACTCCCCTCAGACACAGACAGACAGCTCTCATCCCACTATCAGACACAGACAGACAGCTCTCATCCCACTCTCAGACACAGACAGACATCTCTCATCCCACTCCCCACAGACACAGACAGACAGCTCTCATCCCACTCTCAGACACAGACAGACAGCTCTCATCCCACTCCCCTCAGACACAGACAGACAGCTCTCATCCCACTCTCCTCAGACAGAGACAGACATCTCTCATCCCACTCTCCTCAGACAGAGAAAGACAGCTCTCATCCCACTCTCAGACACAGACAGACAGCTCTCATCCCTCTCCCCTCAGACACAGACAGACAGATCTCATCCCACTCTCAGACACAGACAGACAGCTCTCATCCCACTCTCAGACACAGACAGACAGCTCTCATTCCACTCTCAGACACAGACAGACAGCTCTCATCCCACTCTCAGACACAGACAGACAGCTCTCATCCCACTCTCAGACACAGACAGAAAGCTCGAATCCCATTCCCCTGAGACACAGACAGACAGCTCTCATCCCACTCTCCTCAGACACAGACAGACAGCTCTCATCCCACTCTCAGACACAGACAGACAGCTCTAATCCCACTCCCCTGAGACACAGACAGACAGCTCTCATCCCACTCTCAGACACAGACAGACAGCTCTCATCCCACTCCCCTCAGACACAGACAGACAGCACTCATCCCACTCTCAGACACAGACAGACAGCTCTCATCCCACTCCCCACAGACACAGACAGACAGCTCACATCCCACTCTCCTCAGACACAGAGAGACAGGTCGCATCCCACTCCCCTCAGACACAGTTGGACAGCTCTCATCCCACTCTCAGAGACAGACAGACAGCTCTCATCCCACTCCCCGAAGACACAGACAGACAGCTCTCATCCCACTCTCAGACACAGACACACAGCTCTCATCCCACTCCCCTCAGACACAGACAGACAGCTCTCATCCCACTCTCCTCAGACAGAGACAGACAGCTCTCATCCCACTCTCCTCAGACACAGACAGACAGCTCTCATCCCACTCTCCTCAGACAGAGACAGACAGCTCTCATCCCACTCTCCTCACACAGAGACAGACAGCTCTCATCCCACTCTCCTCAGACACAGACAGACAGCTCTCATCCCACTCTCCTCAGACACAGACAGACAGCTCTCATCCCACTCCCCTCAGACACAGACAGACAGCTCTCATCCCACTCTCAGACACAGACAGACAGCTCTCATCCCACTCTCCTCAGACACAGACAGACAGCTCTCATCCCACTCCCCTCAGACACAGACAGACAGCTCTCATCCCACTCTCAGACACAGACAGACAGCTCTCCTCCCACTCTCCTCAGACACAGACAGACAGCTCTCCTCCCACTTTCCTCAGACACAGACAGACAGCTCTCATCCCACTCTCCTCAGACACAGACAGCTCTCATCCCACTCTCAGACACAGACAGAAAGCTCTAATCCCACTCCCCTGAGACACAGACAGACAGCTCTCATCCCACTCTCCTCAGACACAGACAGACAGCTCTCATCCCACTCTCAGACACAGACAGACAGCTCTCATCCCACTCTCAGACACAGACAGAAAGCTCTAATCCCACTCCCCTGAGACACAGACAGACAGCTCTCATCCCACTCTCAGACACAGACAGACACCTCTCATCCCACTCCCCTCAGACACAGACAGACAGCACTCATCTCACTCTCAGACACAGACAGGCAGCTCTCATCCCACTCTCATACACAGACAGACATCTCTCATCCCACTCTCAGACACAGACAGACAGCTCTCATCCCACTCCCCTCAGACACAGACAGACAGCTCTCATCCCACTCTCAGACACAGACAGACATCTCTCATCCCACTCCCCACAGACACAGACAGACAGCTCTCATCCCACTCTCAGACACAGACAGACAGCTCTCATCCCACTCCCCTCAGACACAGACAGACAGCTCTCATCCCACTCTCCTCAGACAGAGACAGACAGCTCTCATCCCACTCCCCTCAGACAGAGAAAGACAGCTCTCATCCCACTCTCAGACACAGACAGACAGCTCTCATCCCTCTCCCCTCAGACACAGACAGACAGATCTCATCCCACTCTCAGACACAGACAGACAGCTCTCATCCCACTCTCAGACACAGACAGACAGCTCTCATTCCACTCTCAGACACAGACAGACAGCTCTCATCCCACTCTCAGACACAGACAGACAGCTCTCATCCCACTCCCCTCAGACACAGACAGACAGCACTCATCCCACTCTCAGACACAGACAGACAGCTCTCATCCCACTCCCCACAGACACAGACAGACAGCTCACATCCCACTCTCCTCAGACACAGAGAGACAGGTCGCATCCCACTCCCCTCAGACACAGTTGGACAGCTCTCATCCCACTCTCCTCAGACACAGACAGACAGCTCTCATCCCACTCCCCTCAGACACAGACAGACAGCTCTCATCCCACTCTCAGACACAGACATACAGCTCTCATCCCACTCCCCTCAGACACAGACAGACAGCTCTCATCCCACTCTCCTCAGACACAGACAGACAGCTCTCATCCCACTCCCCTCAGACACAGACAGACAGCTCTCATCCCACTCTCAGACACAGACAGACAGCTCTCATCCCACTCTCCTCAGTCACAGACAGACAGCTCTCATCCCACTCCCCTCAGACACAGGCAAACAGCTCTCAGACACAGACAGACAGCTCTCCTCCCACTCTCCTCAGACACAGACAGACAGCTCTCCTCCCACTTTCCTCAGACACAGACAGACAGCTCTCATCCCACTCTCAGACACAGACAGCTCTCCTCCCACTTTCCTCAGACACAGACAGACAGCTCTCATCCCATTCTCCTCAGACACAGACAGACAGCTCTCATCCCACTCTCAGACACAGACAGAAAGCTCTAATCCCACTCCCCTGAGACACAGACAGACAGCTCTCATCCCACTCTCCTCAGACACAGACAGACAGCTCTCATCCCACTCTCAGACACAGACAGACAGCTCTCATCCCACTCTCAGACACAGACAGAAAGCTCTAATCCCACTCCCCTGAGACACAGACAGACAGCTCTCATCCCACTCTCAGACACAGACAGACAGCTCTCATCCCACTCCCCTCAGACACAGACAGACAGCACTCATCTCACTCTCAGACACAGACAGGCAGCTCTCATCCCACTCTCAGACACAGACAGACAGCTCTCATCCCACTCCCCACAGACACAGACAGACAGCTCTCAACCCACTCTCCTCAGACACAGACAGACAGGTCACATCCCACTCCCCTCAGACACAGACAGACAGCTCTCATCCCACTCTCAGACACAGACAGACAGCTCTCATCCCACTCCCCTCAGATACAGACAGACAGCTCTCATCCCACTCTCAGACACAGACAGACAGCTCTCATCCCACTCCCCTCAGACACAGACAGACAGCTCTCATCCCACTCTCCTCAGACAGAGAGAGACAGCTCTCATCCCACTCTCCTCAGACACAGACAGACAGCTCTCATCCAACTCTCGTCAGACAGAGACAGACAGCTCTCATCCCACTCTCCTCAGACAGAGACAGACAGCTCTCATCCCACTCTCCTCAGACACAGACAGACAGCTCTCATCCCACTCTCCTCAGACACAGACAGACAGCTCTCATCCCACTCTCCTCAGACACAGACAGACAGCTCTCATCCCACTCCCCTCAGACACAGACAGACAGCTCTCATCCCACTCTCAGACACAGACAGACAGCTCTCACCCCACTCCCCTCAGACACAGACAGACAGCTTTCATCCCACTCTCAGAGACAGACAGACAGCTCTCATCCCACTCTCAGACACAGACAGAAAGCTCTCATCCCACTCCCCTCAGACACAGACAGACAGCTCTCATCCCACTCTCCTCAGACACAGACAGACAGCTCTCATCCCACTCCCCTCAGACACAGGCAAACAGCTCTCAGACACAGACAGACAGCTCTCCTCCCACTCTCCTCAGTTACAGACAGACAGCTCTCATCCCACTCTCAGACACAGACAGACAGCTCTCCTCCCACTTTCCTCAGACACAGACAGACAGCTCTGATCCCACTCTCAGACACAGACAGCTCTCCTCCCACTTTCCTCAGACACAGACAGAGAGCACTCATCCCACTATCAGACACAGACAGACAGCTCTCATCCCACTCTCAGACACAGACAGGCAGCTCTCATCCGACTCCCCTCAGACATAGACAGACAGCTCTCATCCCACTCCCCTGACACAGACAGACAGCTCTCATTCCACTATCAGACACAGACAGACATCTCTCATCCCACTCCCCACAGACACAGACAGACAGCTCTCATCCCACTCTCAGACACAGACAGACAACTCTCATCCCACTCCCCTCAGACACAGACAGACAGCTCTCATCCCACTCTCCTCAGACAGAGACAGACAGCTCTCATCCCACTCTCAGACACAGACAGACAGCTCTCATCCCTCTCCCCTCAGACACAGACAGACAGCTCTCATCCCACTCTCAGACACAGACAGACAGCTCTCATCCCACTCTCAGACACAGACAGACAGCTCTCATCCCACTCTCAGACACAGACAGACAGCTCTCATCCCACTCTCAGACACAGACAGACAGCTCTCATCCCACTCTCCTCAGACACAGACAGACAGCTCTCATCCCACTCTCAGACACAGACAGAAAGCTCTAATCCCACTCCCCTCAGACATAGACAGACAGCTCTCATCCCACTCCCCTGACACAGACAGACAGCTCTCATCCCACTATCAGACACAGACAGACAGCTCTCATCCCACTCTCAGACACAGACATACATCTCTCATCCCACTCCCCACAGACACAGACAGACAGCTCTCATCCCACTCTCAGACACAGACAGACAGCTCTCATCCCACTCCCCTCAGACACAGACAGACAGCTCTCATCCCACTCTCCTCAGACAGAGACAGACAGCTCTCATCCCACTCCCCTCAGATACAGACAGACAGCTCTCATCCCACTCTCAGACACAGACAGACAGCGCTCATCCCACTCCCCTCAGACACAGACAGACAGCTCTCATCCCACTCTCCTCAGACAGAGAGAGACAGCTCTCATCCCACTCTCCTCAGACACAGACAGACAGCTCTCATCCAACTCTCCTCAGACAGAGACAGACAGCTCTCATCCCACTCTCCTCAGACAGAGACAGACAGCTCTCATCCCACTCTCCTCAGACACAGACAGACAGCTCTCATCCCACTCTCCTCAGACACAGACAGACAGGTCACATCCCACTCCCCTCAGACACAGACAGACAGCTCTCATCCCACTCTCAGACACAGACAGACAGCTCTCATCCCACTCCCCTCAGATACAGACAGACAGCTCTCATCCCACTCTCAGACACAGACAGACAGCTCTCATCCCACTCCCCTCAGACACAGACAGACAGCTCTCATCCCACTCTCCTCAGACAGAGAGAGACAGCTCTCATCCCACTCTCCTCAGACACAGACAGACAGCTCTCATCCAACTCTCCTCAGACAGAGACAGACAGCTCTCATCCCACTCTCCTCAGACAGAGACAGACAGCTCTCATCCCACTCTCCTCAGACACAGACAGACAGCTCTCATCCCACTCTCCTCAGACACAGACAGACAGCTCTCATCCCACTCTCCTCAGACACAGACAGACAGCTCTCATCCCACTCCCCTCAGACACAGACAGACAGCTCTCATCCCACTCTCAGACACAGACAGACAGCTCTCACCCCACTCCCCTCAGACACAGACAGACAGCTCTCATCCCACTCTCAGACACAGACAGACAGCTCTCATCCCTCTCTCCTCAGACACAGACAGACAGCTCTCATCCCACTCTCCTCAGACACAGACAGACAGCTCTCATCCCACTCTCAGACACAGACAGAAAGCTCTCATCCCACTCCCCTCAGACACAGATAGACAGCTCTCATCCCACTCTCCTCAGACACAGACAGACAGCTCTCATCCCACTCCCCTCAGACACAGGCAAACAGATCTCAGACACAGACAGACAGCTCTCCTCCCACTCTCCTCAGTTACAGACAGACAGCTCTCATCCCACTCTCAGACACAGACTGACAGCTCTCCTCCCACTTTCCTCAGACACAGACAGACAGCTCTGATCCCACTCTCAGACACAGACAGCTCTCCTCCCACTTTCCTCAGACACAGACAGAGAGCACTCATCCCACTATCAGACACAGACAGACAGCTCTCATCCCACTCTCAGACACAGACAGGCAGCTCTCATCCGACTCCCCTCAGACATAGACAGACAGCTCTCATCCCACTCCCCTGACACAGACAGACAGCTCTCATTCCACTATCAGACACAGACAGACATCTCTCATCCCACTCCCCACAGACACAGACAGACAGCTCTCATCCCACTCTCAGACACAGACAGACAGCTCTCATCCCACTCCCCTCAGACACAGACAGACAGCTCTCATCCCACTCTCCTCAGACAGAGACAGACAGCTCTCATCCCACTCCCCTCAGACAGAGAAAGACAGCTCTCATCCCACTCTCAGACACAGACAGACAGCTCTCATCCCTCTCCCCTCAGACACAGACAGACAGCTCTCATCCCACTCTCAGACACAGACAGACAGCTCTCATCCCACTCTCAGACACAGACAGACAGCTCTCATCCCACTCTCAGACACAGACAGACAGCTCTCATCCCACTCTCCTCAGACACAGACAGACAGCTCTCATCCCACTCTCAGACACAGACAGAAAGCTCTAATCCCACTCCCCTCAGACATAGACAGACAGCTCTCATCCCACTCCCCTGACACAGACAGACAGCTCTCATCCCACTATCAGACACAGACAGACAGCTCTCATCCCACTCTCAGACACAGACATACATCTCTCATCCCACTCCCCACAGACACAGACAGACAGCTCTCATCCCACTCTCAGACACAGACAGACAGCTCTCATCCCACTCCCCTCAGACACAGACAGACAGCTCTCATCCCACTCTCCTCAGACAGAGACAGACAGCTCTCATCCCACTCCCCTCAGACAGAGAAAGACAGCTCTCATCCCACTCTCAGACACAGACAGACAGCTCTCATCCCTCTCCCCTCAGACACAGACAGACAGCTCTCATCCCACTCTCAGACACAGACAGACAGCTCTCATCCCACTCTCAGACACAGACAGACAGCTCTCATCCCACTCTCAGACACAGACAGACAGCTCTCATCCCACTCTCAGACACAGACAGACAGCTCTCATCCCACTCTCCTCAGACACACACAGACAGCTCTCATCCCACTCTCAGACACAGACAGAAAGCTCTAATCCCACTCCCCTGAGACACAGACAGACAGCTCTCATCCCACTCTCCTCAGACACAGACAGACAGCTCTCATCCCACTGAAAGACAGCTCTCATCCCACTCTCAGACACAGACAGACAGCTCTCATCCCTCTCCCCTCAGACACAGACAGACAGCACTCATCCCACTCTCAGACACAGACAGACAGCTCTCATCCCACTCTCAGACACAGACAGACAGCTCTCATCCCACTCCCCTCAGACACAGACAGACAGCACTCATCCCACTCTCAGACACAGACAGACAGCTCTCATCCCACTCTCAGACACAGACAGACAGCTCTCATCCCACTCCCCACAGACACAGACAGACAGCTCTCATCCCACTCTCCTCAGACACAGACAGACAGGTCACATCCCACTCCCCTCAGGCACAGTTGGACAGCTCTCATCCCACTCTCAGAGACAGACAGACAGCTCTCATCCAACTCCCCTCAGACACAGACAGACAGCTCTCATCCCACTCTCAGACACAGACAGACAGCTCTCATCCCACTCCCCTCAGACACAGACAGACAGCTCTCATCCCACTCTCCTCAGACAGAGACAGACAGCTCTCATCCCACTCTCCTCAGACACAGACAGACAGCTCTCATCCCACTCTCCTCAGACAGAGACAGACAGCTCACATCCCACTCTCCTCAGACACAGACAGACAGCTCTCATTCCACACCCCGAAGACACAGACAGACAGCTCTCATCCCACTCCCCTGAGACACAGACAGACAGCTCTCATCCCAAACTCAGACAAAGACAGACAGCTCTCATCCCACTCTCCTCAGACAAAGACAGACAGCTCTCATCCCACTCCCCTCAGACACAGCTCTCATCCCACTCTCGGACACAGACAGACAGCTATCATCACACTCTCAAACACAGACAGCTCTCATCCCACTCCCCTCGGCAACAGACAGACAGCTCTCTTCCCACTCCCCTCAGACACAGACAGACAGCTCAAATGCCACTCTCAGACACAGACAGACAGTTCTCATCCAACCCTCAGTCTCAGACAGACAGCTCGCATCCCACTCTCAGACACAGACAGACAGCTCTCATCCCACTCTCCTCAGACACAGACAGACAGCTCTCATCCCACTCTCAGACACAGACAGACAGCTCTCATCCCACTCCCCTCAGACACAGACAGACAGCTCTCATCCCACTCTCCTCAGACAGAGACAGACAGCTCTCATCCCACTCCCCTCAGACAGAGAAAGACAGCTCTCATCCCACTCTCAGACACAGACAGACAGCTCTCATCCCTCTCCCCTCAGACACAGACAGACAGCTCTCATCCCACTCTCAGACACAGACAGACAGCTCTCATCCCACTCTCAGACACAGACAGACAGCTCTCATCCCACTCTCAGACACAGACAGACAGCTCACATCCCACTCTCAGACACAGACAGACAGCTCTCATCCCACTCTCCTCAGACACAGACAGACAGCTCTCATCCCACTCTCAGACACAGACAGAAAGCTCTAATCCCACTCCCCTCAGACATAGACAGACAGCTCTCATCCCACTCCCCTGACACAGACAGACAGCTCTCATCCCACTATCAGACACAGACAGACAGCTCTCATCCCACTCTCAGACACAGACATACATCTCTCATCCCACTCCCCACAGACACAGACAGACAGCTCTCATCCCACTCTCAGACACAGACAGACAGCTCTCATCCCACTCCCCTCAGACACAGACAGACAGCTCTCATCCCACTCTCCTCAGACAGAGAAAGACAGCTCTCATCCCACTCTCAGACACAGACAGACAGCTCTCATCCCTCTCCCCTCAGACACAGACAGACAGCTCTCATCCCACTCTCAGACACAGACAGACAGCTCTCATCCCACTCTCAGACACAGACAGACAGCTCTCATCCCACTCTCAGACACAGACAGACAGCTCTCATCCCACTCTCAGACACAGACAGACAGCTCTCATCCCACTCTCCTCAGACACAGACAGACAGCTCTCATCCCACTCTCAGACACAGACAGAAAGCTCTAATCCCACTCCCCTGAGACACAGACAGACAGCTCTCATCCCACTCTCCTCAGACACAGACAGACAGCTCTCATCCCTCTCCCCTCAGACACAGACAGACAGCACTCATCCCACTCTCAGACACAGACAGACAGCTCTCATCCCACTCTCAGACACAGACAGACAGCTCTCATCCCACTCCCCTCAGACACAGACAGACAGCACTCATCCCACTCTCAGACACAGACAGACAGCTCTCATCCCACTCTCAGACACAGACAGACAGCTCTCATCCCACTCCCCACAGACACAGACAGACAGCTCTCATCCCACTCTCCTCAGACACAGACAGACAGGTCACATCCCACTCCCCTCAGGCACAGTTGGACAGCTCTCATCCCACTCTCAGAGACAGACAGACAGCTCTCATCCAACTCCCCTCAGACACAGACAGACAGCTCTCATCCCACTCTCAGACACAGACAGACAGCTCTCATCCCACTCCCCTCAGACACAGACAGACAGCTCTCATCCCACTCTCCTCAGACAGAGACAGACAGCTCTCATCCCACTCTCCTCAGACACAGACAGACAGCTCTCATCCCACTCTCCTCAGACAGAGACAGACAGCTCTCATCCCACTCTCCTCAGACACAGACAGACAGCTCTCATTCCACACCCCGAAGACACAGACAGACAGCTCTCATCCCACTCCCCTGAGACACAGACAGACAGCTCTCATCCCAAACTCAGACAAAGACAGACAGCTCTCATCCCACTCTCCTCAGACAAAGACAGACAGCTCTCATCCCACTCCCCTCAGACACAGCTCTCATCCCACTCTCGGACACAGACAGACAGCTATCATCACACTCTCAAACACAGACAGACAGCTCTCATCCCACTCCCCTCGGCCACAGACAGACAGCTCTCTTCCCACTCCCCTCAGACACAGACAGACAGCTCAAATGCCACTCTCAGACACAGACAGACAGTTCTCATCCAACCCTCAGTCTCAGACAGACAGCTCGCATCCCACTCTCAGACACAGACAGACAGCTCTCATCCCACTCTCCTCAGACACAGACAGACAGCTCTCATCCCACTCTCAGACACAGACAGACAGCTCTCATCCCACTCCCCTCAGCCACAGACAGACAGCTCTCTTCCCACTCCCCTCAGACACAGACAGACAGCTCTCAACCCACTTTCCGCAGACACAGACAGACAGCTCTCATCCCACACTACTCAGACACAGACAGACAGCTCTCATCCCATCCTCAGTCACAGACAGACAGCTCTCATCCCACTCTCCTCAGACACAGACAGACAGCTCTCATTCCACTCTCAGACACAGACAGTCAGCTCTCATCCCACCCACCTCAGACACAGACAGACAGCTCTCATCCCACTCCCCTCAGACACAGACAGACAGCTCTCATCCCACTCTCAGACACAGACAGACAGCTCTCACCCCACTCCCCTCAGACACAGACAGACAGCTCTCATCCCACTCTCAGACACAGACAGACAGCTCTCATCCCACTCTCCTCAGACACAGACAGACAGCTCTCATCCCACTCTCCTCAGACACAGACAGACAGCTTTCATCCCACTCTCAGAGACAGACAGACAGCTCTCATCCCACTCTCAGACACAGAGAGACAGCTCTCATCCCACTCCCCTCAGACACAGACAGACAGCTCTCCTCCCACTCTCCTCAGACACAGACAGACAGCTCTCATCCCACTCCCCTCAGACACAGGCAAACAGCTCTCCTCCCACTTTCCTCAGACACAGACAGACAGCTCTGATCCCACTCTAAGACACAGACAGCTCTCCTCCCACTTTCCTCAGACACAGACAGAGAGCACTCATCCCACTATCAGACACAGACAGACAGCTCTCATCCCACTCTCCTCAGACACAGACAGACAGCTCTCATCCCACTCTCAGAAACAGACAGACAGCTCTCATCCCACTCTCAGACACAGACAGACAGCTCTCATCAGACTCCCCTCAGACATAGACAGACAGCTCTCATCCCACTCCCCTGACACAGACAGACAGCTCTCATCCCACTATCAGACACAGACAGACAGCTCTCATCCCACTCTCAGACACAGACAGGCAGCTCTCATCCCACTCTCCTCAGACACAGACAGACAGCTCTCATCCCACTCTCAGACACAGACAGAAAGCTCTAATCACACTCCCCTCAGACATAGACAGACAGCTCTCATCGCACTCCCCTGACACAGACAGACAGCTCTCATCCCACTATCAGACACAGACAGACAGCTCTCATCCCACTCTCAGACACAGACAGACATCTCTCATCCCACTCCCCACAGACACCGACAGACAGCTCTCATCCCACTCCCCTCAGACACAGACAGACAGCTCTCATCCCACTCCCCTCAGACACAGACAGACAGCTCTCATCCCACTCTCCTCAGACAGAGACAGACAGCTCTCATCCCACTCCCCTCAGACAGAGAAAGACAGCTCTCATCCCACTCTCAGACACAGACAGACAGCTCTCATCCCTCTCCCCTCAGACACAGACAGACAGCTCTCATCCCACTCTCAGACACAGACAGACAGCTCTCATCCCACTCTCAGACACAGACAGACAGCTCTCATCCCACTCTCAGACACAGACAGACAGCTCTCATCCCACTCTCAGACACAGACAGACAGCTCTCATCCCACTCTCCTCAGACACAGACAGACAGCTCTCATCCCACTCTCAGACACAGACAGAAAGCTCTAATCCCACTCCCCTGAGACACAGACAGACAGCTCTCATCCCACTCTCCTCAGACACAGACAGACAGCTCTCATCCCACTGAAAGACAGCTCTCATCCCACTCTCAGACACAGACAGACAGCTCTCATCCCTCTCCCCTCAGACACAGACAGACAGCACTCAGCCCACTCTCAGACACAGACAGACAGCTCTCATCCCACTCTCAGACACAGACAGACAGCTCTCATCCCACTCCCCTCAGACACAGACAGACAGCACTCATCCCACTCTCAGACACAGACAGACAGCTCTCATCCCACTCTCAGACACAGACAGACAGCTCTCATCCCACTCCCCACAGCCACAGACAGACAGCTCTCATCCCACTCTCCTCAGACACAGACAGACAGGTCACATCCCACTCCCCTCAGACACAGTTGGACAGCTCTCATCCCACTCTCAGAGACAGACAGACAGCTCTCATCCAACTCCCCTCAGACACAGACAGACAGCTCTCATCCCACTCTCAGACACAGACAGACAGCTCTCATCCCACTCCCCTCAGACACAGACAGACAGCTCTCATCCCACTCTCCTCAGACAGAGACAGACAGCTCTCATCCCACTCTCCTCAGACACAGACAGACAGCTCTCATCCCACTCTCCTCAGACAGAGACAGACAGCTCTCATCCCACTCTCCTCAGACACAGACAGACAGCTCTCATCCCACTCCCCTGAGACACAGACAGACAGCTCTCATCCCAAACTCAGACAAAGACAGACAGCTCTCATCCCACTCTCCTCAGACAAAGACAGACAGCTCTCATCCCACTCCCCTCAGACACAGCTCTCATCCCACTCTCGGACACAGACAGACAGCTATCATCACACTCTCAAACACAGACAGACAGCTCTCATCCCACTCCCCTCGGCCACAGACAGACAGCTCTCTTCCCACTCCCCTCAGACACAGACAGACAGCTCAAATGCCACTCTCAGACACAGACAGACAGTTCTCATCCAACCCTCAGTCTCAGACAGACAGCTCGCATCCCACTCTCAGACACAGACAGACAGCTCTCATCCCACTCTCCTCAGACACAGACAGACAGCTCTCATCCCACTCTCCGACACACAGACAGCTCTCATCCCACTCTCAGACACAGACAGACAGCTCTCATCCCATTCTCCTCAGACACAGACAGACAGCTCTCATCCCACTCTCAGACACAGACAGACAGCTCTCATCCCACTCCCCTCAGCCACAGACAGACAGCTCTCTTCCCACTCCCCTCAGACACAGACAGACAGCTCTCAACCCACTTTCCGCAGACACAGACAGACAGCTCTCATCCCACACTACTCAGACACAGACAGACAGCTCTCATCCCATCCTCAGTCACAGACAGACAGCTCTCATCCCACTCTCCTCAGACACAGACAGACAGCTCTCATCCCACTCTCAGACACAGACAGACAGCTTTCATCCCACTCTCCTCAGACACAGACGGACAGCTCTCATCCCACTCCCCTCAGACACAGACAGACAGCTCTCATTGACCTCTCCTCCCGGTCCCTGGGTTCCCCAGGTTCACCACCCATTCTAGGCCCATGCTCACCGTATCCATCTCCACCCATTAAAACTAATTGTGATCTTTATCAGTTCTTAACTTATTCCTGATTTAACCAACGCTATTGTTATCATTTTGTATTTTGTATTTTGAAGGCTGTTTCTAAACACCTGATTTGTTCGCCCTGATTCAGTTTTATTGGATATGATTCCGTTTATCAACATAGTAACATGAGGAGGCCATTCGGCCCATCCTGCCTGTACCGGCTCATTTCGTCCCAATCCCTTGCTCTTTCCCCATAACCCTGTAAATTTTTCCCTTCAAGTATTTATCCAATTCCCTTTTGAAAGTTATTATTGAATCTGCTTCCACCGCCCTTTCAGGCAGTGAATTCCAGATCATTACAATTATGTTTCCTCATGTCGCCTCTGGCTCATTTGCCAATCACTTTAAATCTGTGTCCTCTGGTTACTGACCCTTCTGCCACTGGAAACAGTTTCTCCATATTCACACTGTCAAAACTGTTCATGATTTTGAACACCTCTGTCAAATCTCCCCTTAACCTTCTCTGCTCCAAGGCGAACAATTCCAGCTTCTCCAGTCTCTCCACATAACTGAAGTCCCTCATCCCTGGAACCATTCTAGTAAATCTCCTCTGCACCCTCTCTAAGGCCTCGACATCCTTCCTAAAGTGTGGTGTCCAGAATTGGACACAATACTCCAGTTGAGGTCTAACCAGTGTTTAATAAAGGTTTAGCATAATTTCTTTGCTTTTGTACTCGATGCCTCTTAATTTAATCGCAGCGAGTTGTTATGATCTGGACTGCACTGCCTGAAAGGGTGGTCAATTGTAAACAATTTTACAACACCAAGTTATAGTCCAACAATTTTATTTGAAATTCACAAGCTTTCGGAGGCTTCCTCCTTCCTCAGGTGAATGTTGTGGAAATGAAATCCTCGAACCCTTCGCATTTATAAATCACAGAACAATACCTGGTGATTACAGAAAGTCTTTCCAACTGCCCGTTGCCAAGGCAATCACAGTGTGCAGACAGAGAGGTGTTACCTACAAGTCCACCGAATATACAAACCACCAAAAAAAAACAGAGAGAGAGAGGCAGAAACATAGAAAAGACAGCAAATGACCCGTTATATTAAAAACAGATAACATTTGTTCACTGGTGGGGTTATGTGTAGCGTGACATGAACCCAAGATCCCGGTTGAGGCCGTCCTCATGGGTGCAGAACTTGGCTATCAATTTCTGCTTGACGATTTTGCGTTGTCGTGTGTCTCGAAGGCCGCCTTGGAGTACGCTTACCCGAAGGTCGGTGGCTGAATGTCCTTGACTGATGAAGTGTTCCCCGACTGGGAGGGAACCCTCCTGTCTGGCGATTGTTGCACGGTGTCCGTTCATCCGTTGTCGCAGTGTCTGCATGGTCTCGCCAATGTACCATGCTCTGGGCATCCTTTCCTGCAACGTATGAGGTAGACAACGTTGGCCGAGTCACAGGAGTATGAACCATGCACCTGGTGGGCGGTGTCCTCTCGTGTGATGGTGGTATCTGTGTCGATGATCTGGCATGTCTTGCAGAGGTTGCCGTGGCAGGGTTGTGTGGTGTCGTGGACGCTGTTCTCCTGAAAGCTGGGTAATTTGCTGCGAACGATGGTCTGTTTGAGGTTGGGTGGCTGTTTGAAGGCGAGTAGTGGAGGTGTGGGGATGGCTATAGCGAGGTGTTCGTCGTCATTGATGACATGTTGAAGGCTGCGGAGAAAATGGTGTAGTTTCTCCGCTCCGGGGAAGTACTGGACGACAAAGGGTACTCTGTTGGTTGCGTCCCGTGTTAGTCTTCTGAGGAGGTCTATGCGATTTTTCGCTGTGGCCCGTTGGAACATTTGCATTAAAGATAAATGGAATACATCGGATTCAATCTGGTCAACAGCAGCCATACAGCCCATAACCTGAGCCGATGTGGGGAAACCAGAAGGGGCAGAATAGGCAGGGCAAGGTGAGGTTGTCTCTGTGCTCTGAAGGAGCAGCATCACCTGGGATCTCAAACACAGACCTTCCTTCACATTTTCGACAGCATCCTACAGGAATACTGCAGTTCACCTTTCCTCCCCCTGCCCTGTCCAGCACCCTTTTAATGAGCAGGGAAAGTCGTTGACCTGCTCCACCTGCACGATTCTCACTCTGTCCTCACCATCCTAAGAGAGTGCCCCTTTGTCTGTGGAGATCAGATGCTCACTCTGTGGCTTATTTTCCAGGAAGTGGTCGCACTCATCATAAGGTAGATGCCCTCCACTGTCAGTCCTCAATGTATAACATGACCCTATACGAAGATTGGGCCCTCCAGACCCTGGGTCGAGTCTACGGTCAGAAAGCAGGAGACAGAGAAGCAGGAGGCAAATGATGAAGAGGAGCTGCAGTATGTCAGTCGCCTGTCGAAAGTTACCCTGTCAGAAGTGGATCTGTAGACTATTTTTTCAACTGTGTCCTTTGTGTCAATTTGCTGGGAGTTGCTGCCAATCTCGGCTCCAATGATCTGCTCGGCATGGACATTCCATCAGCCTATTAATAGCTGTCCTGGGTTTGCAGGAGGAAGAGGAGTTCAGGTAGAGGGAGGAGAGTCTTCTGATGTCCATCTAGGGAACTAAATTCTCTGACCCACTTTCACCAGGATGATACCAGGGCTGAGGAACTATCGTTATGAGGAGAAACTTGAGATACTGAGACTATTTCCACTGGATCAGAGAAAGCTAAGACGAGATTTAATAGAGGTGTTTTAAAACAATGAAGAGATTTGACAGTTTGAATAGGGAAAGACCATTTCCTCTGCTTGGTGAGTCAATGCTTTGAGGTCAATTTAAAATTGTCACTAAGAGAGATTAGGAGAAATTTCTGTACAGGTAGAGTTGTTAGAGCATGCAATACTTTGCAGCAGGGAAGCGCTGAGAGAGACCTTTGCACTTTTAAGAGAAGCGCAGATAAAATTTGAAGCACTAGAGGTTAAAGAGCTTTGCGGAGAGAGGAGGGATTTGTTTTGGATTGCTCTAGCAAAGAGCTGACACAAATATAAAGGGCCAAATGGCCTCTATCTGTGCTGTAAATGTTTACAGTTCTACCTACTTGGCCATGTCTGAGGAAGACCTGCCTTTGCTTCACCAGGGAGACTGTAAGCTGGTTATTGGTGCCTAAACTGCTAATGGCCCCGGAACCCTGTATTTACCTTGAGCCTGGCAGGTGGCACTTGGATGTCCAACTTTCTACTGCTTCCTGACGCCTTCCTGGCTGTTTTTGGTCATGAAGTCAGCAAACAGACATGTTAATGTGGCCCTGCCATTAAAATTGGCGGGGCCTCCCTGACAGGCTCCACTCGCCAGGCCGCTTTCCAGCCCGGGAGTTCATTTTCCCCCCCCTCCCACAATGACCAAGATAAGGAACGCAGTATTCAGGGCACCTTCATCCCATCTCTCCATGACCGTCACATTTCATTAAAAAGGTTTTAATTTCAAATACAAACAAAATGCACCATGACTTGATTCTCCCCTGACCTTCTATGTC
Organism: Heptranchias perlo; assembly: GCF_035084215.1. Lineage (NCBI taxonomy): Eukaryota > Metazoa > Chordata > Chondrichthyes > Hexanchiformes > Hexanchidae > Heptranchias > Heptranchias perlo. The sequence goes on along the minus strand of NC_090341.1, from coordinate 61,950,621 downwards.
TCACATCAGTATCATTATGCCTTGTGATTTTAGGAATTATCTCTGATAATCACTCCCAAAAGGAGAATTTGTACCTGTACAAAACTGTACCTGATAATGGCAGTGTACTGCAGTGGTGCAATGGCTTTCTCGGCTTGGGATGGGGAATATTTCAGCTGTTCTACAGACAGGCAGCTTCAATGCTGAACACATCTTCAATTGCCTGTGTCATGGATGAATGGATGAGTAGAATTCCATGGGGAAGAGGTACTGAGGATGCTGTTAATGAGCATCAACTCCTCTTAGCGTTATATTTTATGAAGAGATTTTATTATTTAGTCGAAATTATTTTGCTGATTACAAACCGGTTCATTTTGTTTTCGATCCAATAAAACCCCAAATTATTCACTGCAGATTTCACCTGATTTTGACCCAGAGGGAAAAAAAAATAAAATCTAAACATCAGAAAGCCTAGGTAGCTGAACCATTAAACGGATGTAGGAATGGGAATGTTTGCAGTTGTACAACACATTGTTTCCTAGCAAGCCATCTTTAGTGTCAGGAAGGTGCAGAGAGAGATGATGTTCACTGTAATGCTAAAGTCAACTTCCTGAGCCAACTCGCTGGTTCAGAATGCAGCCAATCATCAATGGTGAAACCAGATCGACAAACGTGTGTTCCACACAATATTTCTCCACCCCAACCTCGATACAAATCCATCACGATATAATGGGCAGGCCTTATTCCAACAGTACTTTCATACTAATGTATCGATGGAGAAAGCATCATGGGCTCGTGTTTCCGCTTGTTTCCGTTAGTTTTGCGCCCAGATTCCAACACAATCGACCGGACCAGTGCGAAAGAGCGGGGAATTTTAAACGTGATTGAGTTATGCCCAAAACCACTTCCTCTCAAGTTTTCCGTGATCATTTACACTGGTTGAAGATTCAATTCGCCCGGATCAGGCTCCGCCCACAATACTGGCCACGCCCCCAGGTTGAGATTGGGAGATTCTGCAGATTGCACTGGTTCAGGAAGACTCTTCACATTGCTTTCATTTTCTTAGACACACAGACACCAGTGGGCACATTTTCAAAGTTTTCACATTTCAAAAAATATTTAATTTGCTAAGATACTGACTAGTGTACACCAATGAAATTAGTAAAGGGTTCAGTATAGTTTTTAAAATCATTTTCAGCGATCTTAAATCAGGTGCAGGACTGGACACTCTTATTAAAAATGCTTATTTTTGTTGATAAACCCATTTTCAGCTGAATTAATAAAAACACACCAGGTTACCACCCTTAAATACATCAAGAGGGAGGGCTTCAGATTCTTGGGGCATTGGCACCAGTTCTGGGGCAGGTGGGACCTGTTAAAGATGGACTGGTTGTACTTCAACAGAGCTGGGACCAGTGTCCTCGCGGGGAGGTTGACTAGTGGGGAGGGTTTAAACTAATTTGGCAGGGGGATGGGAACCAGGACATAGCATTGGAAAGGAGAAACAAGGTGCATAAAGGATCGGAGGAGACAGATAGCACTAGAGTAAAAAATAGTACGGTATGAGATGGGATCAGTCTGAGAGAATACGGGAATATGATGTCCGTGGTGATAACGGAGACCTGGCTCAAAAAAGGGCAGGATTGGGTACTAAATATTCCTGACTATAATATGTTCAGGAAAGATAGGGAAGGAAAGAAAGGAGGGAGGGGTGGCAGTATTGATTAAGGAGAATATTGCAGTGCTGGAGAGAGAGGATGTCCTGGAGGGGTCAAGGACAGAATCTATTTGGTTAGAGTTAAGAAACAATAAAGGCGCCATTACACTACTGGTGCAAGTTTGCAAGGAATTTAAGGAGGTGGAAGAACTATAGAGTAGTGATAATGGGGGACTTCAATTATCCTAATATGGACTGGGATAGTAATAGTGTAAAGGGCAGAGAGGGGGAAGGAATTTCTGAAGTGTGTTCTGGAGAACTTTCTTGATCAATAGGTTTCTGGCCCAATGAGGAAGGAGGCATTGCTGGACTTGGTTCTGGGGAATGAGGTGGGTTGAGTGGAGCAAGTGTCAGTGGGGGAACATTTAGGGAACAGTGATCATAGTATCATAAGGTTTAGATTAGTTATGGAAAAGGACAAGGAGCAATCTAGAGTAAAAATACTTAATTGAAGGAGGGCCAATTTCAGTGGGTTGAGGGCAGATCAGGCCCGGGTAAATCAGAATCAAAGATTAGCAGGCAAAACTGTAATCGGCCTTTAAAGAGGAGATGGTTCGGGTACAGTCTAGGTACATTCCCACAAGGGGGAAAGGTTGGACAACCAAAGCCAGACCTCCCTGGATGATGAAAGAGATAGAGAGTAAGGTGAAGCAGAAAAAAGGGGGCGTTTGATAGATGTCAAGTTGATAATACCAGTGAGAACCAGGCTGAATATAGAAAGTTCAGAGGAGAAGTGAAAAAGGAAATAAGAGGGGCAAAGAGAGAGTCTGAGAATAGACTGGCGGCCAACAGAAAAGGGAATCGAAAAGTCTTGTATAGGCATATAAATAGTAAACAGGAAGCAAGAGGAGAGGTGGGGCCGATTAAGGACCAGAAAGGAGTTCTATGCATGGAGGCAGAGAGCATGGCTGAGGTACTAAATGAGTACTTTGCATCTGTCTTTACCAAGGAAGAAGTTGCTGTCAAAGTCACAATAAGTGAAGAGATAGTTGAGATACTGGATGGGCTAAAAAATAATAGAGGAGGTACTAGAGAGGCTGGCTGTACTTAAAGTAGATAAGTCACCCGGTCCGGATGGGTTACATCCTAGGTTGCTGAGGGAAGTAAGGGTGGAAATTGCGGAGGTGCTGGCCATAATCTTCCAATCATCCTTAGAAACAGGGGGTGGTGCCAGAGGATTGGAGAATTGCAAATGTTACACCCTTGTTCAAAAAAGGGTGTAAGGATAAACCCAGAAACTATAGGCCAGTCAGTTTAACCTCAGCGGTGAGCAAACTCGTAGAAACGATAATCTGGGACAGAATTAACAGTCACTTCGACAAATGTGGATTGATTAGGGAAAGCCAGCATGGATTTGTTAAAGGCAAATCGTGTTTAACCAACTTGATCGAATTTTTTGATGAGGTAACAGAGGGTCGATGAGGGCAATGTGGTTGATGTGATGTATATGGACTTTCAAAAGGCATTTGATAAAGTGCCACATAATAGGCTTGTCAGCAAAATTGAAGCCCATGGAATAAAAGGGGCAGTGGCAGCATGGATACAAAATTGGCTAAGTGACAGGAAAGAGAGAGTAGTGGTGAACGGTTGTTTTTCAGACTGGAGGGAGGTGTACAGTGGTGTTCCCCAGGGGTCAGTGCTGGGACCACTGCTTTTCTTGATATGTATTAATGACTTGGACTTGGGTGTACAGGGCACAATTTCAAAATTTGCAGATGACACAAAACTTGTAAGTGCAGTGCACAGTGTTCAGTTCCATTCGCAACCCCTCAGATAATGAAGCAGTCCGAGCCCGCATGCAGCAAGACCTGGACAACATCCAGGCTTGGGCTGATAAGTGGCAAGTAACATTCGCGCCAGATAAGTGCCAGGCAATGACCATCTCCAACAAGAGAGAGTCTAACCACCTCCCCTTGACATTCAACGGCATTACCATCGCCGAATCCCCCACCATCAACATCCTGGGGGTCACCATTGACCAGAAACTTAACTGGACCAGCCATATAAATATTGTGACTACAAGAGCCGGTCAGAGGCTGGGTATTCTGCGGCGAGTGACTCACCTCCTGACTCCCCAAAGCCTTTCCACTATCTACAAGGCACAAGTCAGGAGTGTGATGGAATACTCTCCACTTGCCTGGATGAGTGCAGCTCCAACAACACTCAAGAAGCTCGACACCATCCAAGATAAAGCAGCCCGCTTGATTGGCACCCCATCCACCACCCTAAACATTCACTCCCTTCACCACCGGCGCACTGTGGCTGCAGTGTGCACCATCCACAGGATGCACTGCAGCAACTCGCCAAGGCTTCTTCGACAGCACCTCCCAAACCCGCGACCTCTACCACCTAGAAGGACAAGGGCAGCAGGCGCATGGGAACAACACCACCTGCACGTTCCCCTCCAAGTCACACACCATCCCGACTTGGAAATATATCGCCGTTCCTTCATTGTCGCTGGGTCAAAATCCTGGAACTCCCTTCCTAACAGCACTGTGGGAGAACCTTCACCACACGGACTGCAGCGGTTCAAGAAGGCGGCTCACCACCACCTTCTCAAGGGCAATTAGGGATGGGCAATAAATGCCGGCCTTGCCAGCGACGCCCACATCCCGTGAACGAATAAAAAAAAAAGGATAGTGATAGACTTCAAGAGGATATAGACAGGCTGGTGGAATGGGCAGACACAAGGCAGATGAAATTTATTGCAGAGAAGTGCTAAGTGATACATTTTGGCAGGAAGAATGAGGAGAGGCAATATAAACTAAAGGGTACAATTCTAAAGTGGGTGCAGGAACAGAGAGATCTGGGGGTATATGTGCACAAATCTTTGAAGGTGGCAGGACAGGTTGAGAAAGCAGTTAAAAAAGCATACGGGGTCCTGGGCTTTATAAATAGAGGCAGATTACAAAAGCAAGGAAGTTATGTTTAACCTTTATAAAACACTGGTTCGGCCACAACTGTAGTATTGGGCCCGATGTTAGCAGGGCTGCGGGTTCTCGGTGGGGGGGCTATCGGGCGCGTGGGTAACCCGCCCGGTGAAATTAGTCAGCTTCCCGCGCAATTGTAGGATCCAATCCACTAATTGGATCCACTTACCTGCTCCTCCGGGTTCCCCACTGCTGATCTACGCGTCGGGCGGGCTGTGCATGCGCAGTAAGGTCTGTCAGCTGGAGGAGCTCTATTTAAAGGGGCAGTCCTCCACTGACTGATGCTGCAAGAAATAGTAAAAATTACAGCATGGAGCAGCCCAGGGGGAAGGCTGCTCCCAGTGTAATGATGCCTCACTCCAGGTATCAATACACGGGGTGAGGAGGAGGGGGAGGACAGAGATCTTCCCCCCGGCAGGCGGGAGGAAGCGGCCTGCCTCTGCCACCAAGAAGGCCTGGCTCGAGGTGGCAGAGGAGGTCACCAGCACCACCAACATATCGCCCACCTGCATACAGTGCAGGAGGCGCTCCAATGAGCTCAGTAGGTCAGCCAAAGTGAGAACACGTAGTCTTTCCCCTACACTCCATGTGCCACATCACTGCCCCCACCCCACATCTCCTTCAGCACTGCCAACACTACTCTATCACATCACTCCTCATACCCACTCAAACCTCATCCTCATCTTACCTGCACTTACTCACCTCACCAGTACTCATCCCACCACTACCACTCAACCCAATCCTCATACAATCTCATGGCTCTGTCTCATACTCACCCTCTCGTGCATCTCTTTCACGGCCAGCCTCACTCAACCTGCCACTACCTGTGCTGCAGCCACAGGGCATGCATCACATACGTGCAGTAGGCAGCGTAAGGCAAACGTGTCGTGAGCATGAAGGGGATGCACAAGGGTGTTTGAGGGTTTGTCATGGTTTTTACTTACATTGAATTTCTGACCAACTCACATAACATATTATATTGGCACCACTACTGTCACGTCTTTGCGAATCTTGTCTGGTTTGTGCAATAATGCCCTTTCCTGAGGATCACTATGAAGACCCACAACTGATGCCCCCCATTGTGTCACTGCAGAGTGGGTGTAGGTGTATTTGCAGGGCTCTTTTGTGCAGACGACTGAGAGACGTCGGCGATGTCCCCGGTGGCACCCTGGAAGGATGCGGAGGAGAAGTTGTTGAGGGTCATGGTGACTTTGACAGCGACAGGTAAGAAGATGGTGCTCGGGCCAGCCGGGAGCAGCTCGGCATGAAGGAGGCTGCAGATGTCCATGACTACATGTCGAGTGACTCTGAGCCTCCGTGTGCACTGCTGCTCAGAGAAGCTGAGCCTCGGTCTGTGGACCCTGTGGCGAGGGTAGTGCCCTCTGCGACGCATCTCTCTCTGCAGTTGCCCTCCCTCCTGCTGTACAGGTGGATGTGTCACAGCACTCTGTTGTGGAGCTCCACGTGTCAGAGGTGGACGGCGTGGCCGGCGAGGCTGGTGATGCTGTTCGCCCTCCGAGGAGGTCATGACTGCAGCTACGGCGGCCCCCATCCGGAAGATGTACTTCTGAGGGGGTCCGCAAGGTCGGTACATGTCTCCGGACCCCGGGGTAAGTGTGCAGGTTGGTGACTTTGACTGTCAGGAGGAGGGTGGTGGAGGCCAAACTTTGTCCCAAGTGACAGAGTGGCCTCCTGCAATGGGTGAGGGTCTCCCCCCACCCCACCTGTCAAATGGACCTTTGCAGCTGCCACAGGCTGACAGCTGCAACACGTCCATTTGACCTGGGAGTGTTTCCCCCAGTGTGAGAGACAGTCCCACTTTGTTCCAAAATCCCACCCCTCCTCACATAATCCGTTAATCAGGTCAGTTAATGACCTGAAATACCTAAATAAATACCTTCAAGTGGCATCCCGCTGGCTTTAATTGCCTGCGGGATTCCCACCAGCGGGGGCTGCGCGCGCACGCCGGCGCGTCAGCGGGGAACCCGGAAGTGGGCGGGATCAAGGCAGGCTCTGGTCCCGCTCCGGGATTCTCCGATTTTCAGAGCCCCCCCACCGGGAACGCCCCCGATAGCGTGTGCTAAAATGACGCCCATTGTGTCCAATAGGAAGGATGTGGAGGCCTTAGCAAGGGTGCAAAAAAGATTTACTGGAATGGTTCCAGGGATGAGTGACTTCAGTTATATGGATCGGCTGGAGAAGCTGGGATTGTTCTCCTTGGAGCAGAGAAGGTTAAGGGGAGATTTGATAGAAGTGTTCAAAATCATGAAGGGTTTCGATAAAGTAAATAAAGAGAAACTGTTCCCATTGGAGGAAGGGTCCAGAATCAGAGGACACAGATTTAAGGTGATTGGCAAAAGAACCAAAGATGAAATGAGGAAAAACGTTTTTACGCAGCGAGTGGTTATGATCTGGAATGCTCGGCCTGAAAGGGCAGTGGAAGCAGATTCAATCGTGGCTTTCAAAAAGGAATTAGATAAATACTTGAAGGGAAAAAATTTACAGGGCTATGGGGAAAGAGTGGAGGAATGGGACTAATTGGATAGCTCTTACAAAGAGCTGGCACGGGCTCGATGGGCCAAATGGCCTCCTTCTGTGCTGTAACCATTCTATGATTCTAAGGAATACTTTTTAATACAAACAAAATCAATAAATGATTGCATTGTATTACGTTGCCCGATTGCACTGGTCCATGGACGATTTTACATTTGTGATTATGCAAAAGCATTTTATCAGAAACTTGAACTGTGACCTAACTGGCACAATTTCGGGCACATTTTGGGCACAATTTTCCGATTATGCCCAAAGCGAAAAATCTCCCCCAACGGCACCATCTGGTCAGGTTTCGCACCGTGCTGTCCTTATCACATCGAGTCAAGATCAGTAAACATGTCAAACTGATTACCACAATCATCCAACACAGAAAGCTTGAAATAAAGTGAATTAAACAGGCCAAACATTATGCAAAAATTCTTCTAAACTAGTAATGTTCAAAGCTCTGAAAACATCCACATACAATGGGGTAGATTTTGACTTTGTATGAAACGAGTGATAGCGAATCAGCAGCCTGTTTTAGATGGTTTTTATTTCCATTGAAGTCACAAGCCCCCCCAGTGAGAGAGTGACTGTGCGGTTGGTCCCCTTCTCTCCTGAGTATTGACACTCCCTGTTGGACTACAGTTCCATGGGTACCGGTTTCCCTTTAGTAACTCACCCCAGTGGTCATTATTTATATGGGTAATTAGTATTGGCAGGCTGTTTTACCACAAGGTGCAGCAAAGGTGAGCCTGATCCTCTCCTCACCCCATGCACTTGCAGCAGGAGCCACTCGGAGGCAGTCAGGAGTGGGAACACTGAGTGATTTTCCTCTCCCTGACCGAGGGACAATGAGGCTTCCCTGAGGCCACTCCAGCTGAAATCAGCTAACTCAACACAGACCAGGATTGATCCCAGGATCTCCATGGTCTGAGGCACCAAGAAAGTCATCCACTGCCCCATCCATCCTTGTGAGATAGAGCGACCAATAGCCACTCCACCGCATAAATAAAAGTTCGAACAAGAGCCAGAATCTTTTACGTGAGAACATAAGAAATATGAGCAGGATTAGGCCATACGCCCCCTCGAGCCTGCTCCCCATTCAATCAGATCAAGGCTGATCTTCGACCTCAACTCCACCTTCCTGCCCGATCCACTATCCCTTGATTCCCCCAGAGTCCAAAAATCTATCGCTCTCAGACTTGAATATATTCAATGACTCAACATCCACAGCCCTCTGGGATAGAGAATTCCAAAGATTCCCAACGCTCAGAGTGAAGAAATTCCTCCTCCTCTCAGTCTTAAATGGCCAACCCCGTATTCTGCCATTATGCGATTATGCCCCCTAGTTCTGGGCTCTCCAGCCAGGGGAAACAACTCTCAGAATCTTATATGTTTCAATGAGATCACCTCTCATTCTTCTGAACTCCAGAGATTATAGGCCCAATCTACTCAACCTCTCCTCATAGGACAACCCTCTCATCCCAGGAATTAATCTAGTGAACCTTCGCTGCACCGCCTCTAAGGCAAGTCTCCTTAGATAAGGAGACCAAAACTGTATACAGTACTCCAGATTTGGTCCCACCAAAGCCCTGTACAATTGTAGTAAGACTTCCTTACTCTTGTACTCCAACCCTCTTGCAATAAAGGCCAACATGTCATTTGCCTTCCTAATAGCTTGCTGTAACTGCATACTAACTTTTTGTGTTTCTTGTACGAGGACACATAAGTCTGTCTGAGCACCAACATTTAATAGTTTCTCACCATTTAAAAAATATTCTGTTTTTCTATTCTTCCTACCTCACATTTCCCCACATCATACTCCATCTGCCACCTTCTTGCCCACTCACTTAACCTGTCTATATCCCTTTGCAGACTCTTTGTGTCCTCCTCACAACTTACTTTCCCACCTAGCTTTGTATCATCAGCAAACCTGGATACATTACACTCGGTCCCTTCATCTAAATCATTAATAAAGCTTGTAAATAGCTGAGGCCCAAGCACTGATTCTTGCGGCACCCCACTAGTTACAGCCTGACAACCTGAAAGTGACCCGTTTATCCCTACTCTCTGTTTTCTGTCCATTAACCAATCCTCTATCCATGCGAATATATTACCCCCAACCCCATGAGCCCTTACCTTGTGTAACAATCTTTTATGTGGCACCTTATCGAATACCTTTTGAAAATCCAAATATACGACATCCATTGGTTCCCCTTTATCTACCCTGCTAGTTACATCCTCAAAAAACTCTAATAAATTTGTCAAACACAATTTCCCTTTCATAAAACCATGTTGACTCTGCCTAATCATATTATGATTTTCTAAGTGCCCTGTTACCACTTCCTTAATAATGGATTCCAGCAATTTTAAATAAGGCAGTCCGTCTGGGATCGATTACCTTTGCCTGCCAAAGGTTTGGGGCCTTTCAAAAGGCCGCAGCAGAACTCCCACCAGTTCTCAACTGCAAACGTTCTGTTGGGCCTCATGAGGGCGGAACGGGCAAGAATCCCGGGGTAGTCTGGGAATTCCACAGATGGCAGGCAGAAGAATCACCCTCTCACCCACTTATGGGAAAATAGTTATCTACAAGAAACAGGCTGGAATCCTGGTGCAACCAGGTTCCACCCAAGATCCCAGCCACCCACGGACAATCCAAACACCCTCCACCCTTGGTCCCCACCTGAAATTCAGGGCCTATAACTTTACGAAACTACAGTGATTTCTGCTAACACAACAACAGTCATTAGTTTCAGCTCCACAAGAACCTATAAAATCCTCCTCTTGGCAAACCATCTAATGTATAACACTTTCAACAGACTGGATGAAGATAGAGAGCATCGAGTGGGATTGAATCAATACACAGCCAAATTAAACTAAAGCAATCCTCCACTACTCATAGAATCATAGAATCATAGAAGTTACAACATGGAAACAGGCCCTTCGGCCCAACATGTCCATGTCGCCCAGTTTATACCACTAAGCTAGTCCCAATTGCCTGCACTTGGCCCATATCCCTCTATACCCATCTTACCCATGGAACTGTCCAAATGCTTTTTAATAGAATCCAAATCATAAACTAAGGAAAGAAAGAACTTGTATTTATATCGCACCTTACATCACCTCAGTGCAATCACTGTTGCAATGGAGGGAAAGGTGGCACCAATTTACACACAGCAAGTTCCTACAAACAGAAATAAGGTGAATGACAACAACAGCTTGCATTTAAACAGTGCCTTTAATGTAGTAAAACGTCCCAAGGCGCTTCACAGGAGCAATTATCAAACAAAATTTGACACCGAGCCACATAAGCAGATATTAGGACAGGTGACCAAAAGCTTGGTCAAAGAGGTAGGTTTTAAGGAGCGTCTTAAAGGAAGAGAGAGGTCGAGAGGTTTAAGGAGGGAATTCTAGAAATTAGGGCCTAGGCAGCTGGACCGATGAAAATTGGGGATGAACAAAGGCCAGAATTGGAGGAGCGCAGAGATCTCGGAGGGTTGTGGGGCTGGAGGAGGTTACAGAGATTAGGGAGGGGCGAGGCCATGGAGGGATTTGAAAACAAGGATGAGAATTTTAAAATCAAGGTATTCCCGGACCGGGAGCCAATGTAGGTCAGCGAGCACAGGGGTGATGGGTGAACGGGACTCGGTGCGAGGTAGGATACGGGCAGTAGAGTTTTGAATGAGCTCAAGTTTATGGAGGGTGGAAGATGGGAGGCCGGCCAGGAGAGCACTGGAACAGTCAAGTCTGGAGGTAACAAAGGCATGGATGAGGATTTCAGCAGCAGATGAGCTGAGGCAGGGGCAGAGACGGGCGATGTTACAGAGGTGGAAGTAGGCGGTCTTGGTGATGGAACGGATATGGGGTCAGAAGCTCATCTCAGGGTCAAATAGGACACCAACAGACTGGTTCAGCCTCAGACTGTGGCCAGGGAGAGGGATGGAATCAGTGACCAGGGAAAGGAATTTGTGACGGGGACCGAGGACAATGGCTTTGGTCTTCTCAATATTTAATAGGAGGAAATTTCTGCTCATCCACTATTGGATATCGGACAAGCAGTGTGATAAATCAGGGGCAGTGGAAGGGTTGAAGGAGGTGGTGGTGAGGTAGAGCTGGGTGTTGTCAGCGTACGTGTAGAACCTGATGTTGTGTTTTTGGATGATGTCACCGAAGGGCAGCATGTAGATGGGAAATAGGAGGCGGCCGAGGATAGATCCTTGGGAGACTCCAGAAGTAACAGTATGGGAGCAGGAAGAGAAACCATTGCAAATGATTCTCTGGCTACAACTGGATAGATAAGAATGGAACCAGGCGAGGGCAGTCCCACCCAGCTGGACGACGGAGGAGAGATGTTGGAGGAGGGGACAGTGTGGTCAACCATGTCAAAGGCTGCAGACAGGTGGAGAAGGATGAGGAGGGATAGTTTAGCACGGGCACGGTCACAGTCACAGGATGTTATTTGTGACTTTGATAAGGGCCATTTCAGTTCTGTGGCAGAGGCGGAAACCTGATTGGAGGGATTCAAACAAGGAGTTGCGGGAAAGATGGGCATGGATTTGGGAGGTGACAACATGTTCCTGACCCGATAATGACCTGGAAATCTGATCTGTGGATATGGCCTCCTGCACAGTGCCCTCCTCCTCCTCCCTCTTGTGGCAGCTCCTCCTGCTCTGGGCTGCCTTCCTTGTTGCTCCCCCTTGTCCTCCATCCTTGAAGGCAGCCTTACCAGACCATCCATGACTGCACTCAAACTGTTTTAAAGACAACGAACAACAGTGCAACACCAGCAAAATCACATCCTCAGCAATCAACCTGAACTTTCCAGCGTTTCTTTGTGAGAGAGAGTTTAATTCAGTGACTATGGCCGATTTTAACTTGCTCTGTCCAGTGTGAATGGAGTGATAACGGTCCAAAGATTGCAATGCTGTAACCGCCCAGTTGCTGCTCTGCTCCTGCCTATCGCAATTTTGCTCAGGACCCCCACTCGAAGCCCAGAAGCCGGCCTGAAGCAGGTGGGAGCCTCATTAAAGTATTTAACTCGGGGGTCTATGATGTCAATAGGACCCCAAGGCCATTTTCACTGGGAAAAGTGGGGGTGGAGTGACGTGCTGGACCCGCCCACTACTACAGGTATGAAATGGTAATTGCAAGCGCTATTTAAAGGAGAACTCACCTGCAAGTACTCAGATCATTGATATCTGTGTACAATTCACCTGCAAGTACTCAGATCATTGATATCTGTGTACAATTCACCTGCAAGTACTCAGATCATTGATATCTGTGTACAATTCACCTGGTTGGATTTCTTCATGGGTTTTCCCATTGGAATTTGCTGATTTTCAGTTTTCTTCTGCTTCAAAAACCTTCCAGAAGCCCAATGCTCAAGATGGAAGCCTTCTTGGCCACTCTACTGTAGTTGGAGGAAAAAGAGCAGCAGCAGGTCATGGAACCTAACGGAGCTTCAGTCAGGGCTCTGAGAAGACCATACATGAGGAGAGCTGCTCACAGGAGCCCGTACACTGCCCATAGAGGCCATCACACACCTGTGCAGCCTTAACAACAAGACCTGAAACCCACTCTCCCAGCTGGCCATGATTGCCAGTGGCAGTCAAAGTAACTACAGCCCTTAATTGTTTTGCCTCAGGCTCTTTCCAGGCTCTAATATGTGACATCAGTCACATTAGTCAACCTGCAGTATTTGTCTGCATCAAGCAGGTCACTGATGCCCTCTTTACCAAGGCCAGTGATTTGATAACACTCCTCATGGACACCAGCAGTCAAGAGGAAAGGGAGATAGGATTTGCTGCCATAGTAGAATTCTCCCAAGTTCAGGCAGTAAATGACTGCACCCATTGAGGGCAGCATCCAATGAGACAGCAGGCTTCATGAACGAAAAAGGCTTCCACTCCCTTAATATTTGGCTGGTGAGTGACCACCGCCAGTGCATCATGCAGGTCTCTGCCCACTTTCCTGGCAGTTGTTATAACATAAGAACATTAGAAATAGGAGCAGGAGTAGGCCGTGCGGCCCCTCGAGCCTGCTCCGCCATTCAATAAGATCATGGCTGATCTTCGACCTTAACTCCACTTTCCTGCCCGATCCCCGTATCCCTTGATTCCCCTAGAGTCCAAAAATCTATCGATCTCAGCCTTGAATATATTCAATGACTCAGAATCCACAGCCCTCTGGGGTTGAGAATTCCAAAGATTCCCAACCCTCTGTGTGAAGAAATTACTCCTCATCTCAGTCCTAAATGGCTGACACCTTATTCTGTTACTATGCCCCCTAATTCTAGACTCTCCAGCTAAGGGAAACAGCCTCTCAGCAACTACCCTGTCAAGCCCTCTAAGAATTTTATACATTTCAATTAGATCTCCTCTCATTCTTCTAAACTCCAGAGAGTATAGACCCATTTTACTCAATCTCTCCTCATAGGACAACCCTCTCATCCCAGGAATTAATCCAATAAACCTTCGCTGCACCGCCTCCAAGGCAAGTATATCCTTCCTTAGATAAGGAGACCAAAACTGTACACAGTACTCAAGTGTGGTCTCTCCAGAACCCTACGTAATTGCAGCGAGACTTCCTTACTCTTACACTCCAACCCCCTTGCAATAAAGGCTAACGGACCATTTGCTTTCCTAATTGCTTGCTGTACCTGCATGCTAACTTTCTGTGTTTCTTGTACCAGGACACCCAAATCCCTCTGAACACCAACATTTCTTAGTTTCTCACCTTTTAACAAAATTTCTGTTTTTCTATTCTTCCTACCAAAGTGAATAACCTCACATTTCCCCACATTATACTCCATCTGCCATCTTCCTGCACACTCACATAACCTGTCAAATCCCTTTGCAGGCTCTTTGGGCTCGATTTTCGCACCCCCGAGCGGGTGCGTTCGTGGCAGGGGGGCTGCGAAAATCGGGGATTCCCGGAACGGGTCGGGAGCCCGTCTCCAACCCGCCCACTTCCGGGTTTCCCACAGACGCACTGACATGCGCGCGCAGCCCCCGCATGTGGGACTCCCGCTGGCAATTAAAGCCGGCGGGGGGCCACTTAAAGTACTCATTAAGGTATTTCAGGTCGTTTAGAGACCTGATTAACATGACATTTTAGGAGTGGTGGGATTTTACAAATAACTGGGACTGTTTCCCGTACTGGGGGAAATACTCCCAGTTCAAATGGACGTGTTGCAGCCATCAGCCTGTGGCAGCTGCAAAGGTCCATTTGACAGGTGGTGGGAGGGAGACCCTCACTCATTGCAGGAGGCCACTCTGTAACTTTGGACAAAGTTTGGCCTCCACCACCCTTCTCCTAACAATAAAATTCACCAACTTGCACACTTACCCCGGTGTCCAGACACATGTACCTACCTTACGGACCCCCTCAGAAGTACATCTTCCGGATGGGGGCCGCCGTAGCTGCGGTCATGACCTCCTCGGAGGGCGAACAGCATCACCAGCCTCGCCGTCCACGCCATCCACCTCTGACACGTGGAGCTCCACAACACAGTGCTGTGACACATCCACCTGTACAGCAGGAGGGAGGGCAACCACAGAGAGAGATGCGTCGCAGAGGGCACTACCCTCGCCACAGGGTCCACAGACCGAGGCTCAGCTTCCTGGACCTCTCTGAGCAGCAGTGCACACGGAGGCTCAGAGTCACTCGACATGTAGTCGTGGACATCTGCAGCCTCCTTCATGCCGAGCTGCTCCCGGCTGGCCCGAACACCATCTTCTTACCTGTCGCTGTCAAAGTCACCACTGCCCTCAACAACTTCTCCTCCGCATCCTTCCAGGGTGCCACCAGGGACATCGCCGACGTCTCTCAGTCGTCTGCACAAAAGAGCCCTGCAAATACACCTACACCCACTCTGCAGTGACACAATGGGTGGCATCAGTTGTGGGTCTTCATTGTGATCCTCAGGAAAGGGCATTATAACACAAACCAGACAAGATTCGCAAAGACGTGGCAGTAGTGGTGCCAATATAATATGTGATGTGAGTTGGTCAGAAATTAAATATAAGGAAAAACCGTGACAAACCCTCAAACACCTTTGTGCATCCCCTTCATGCTCACGACACGTTTGCCTTACGCTGCCTACTGCACATATGTGATGCCCTGTGGCTGCAGCACAGGTAGTGGCAGGTTGAGTGAGGCTGACCGTGAAAGAGATGCATGAGAGGGTGAGTATGAGATAGAGCCATGAGATTGTATGAGGATTGGGTTGAGTGGTAGTGGCAGGATGAGTACTGGCGAGGTGAGTAGGTGCAGGTAAGATGAGGATGAGGTTTGAGTGGGTGTGAGGGGTGATGTGATAGAGTAGTGTTGGCAGTGCAGAAGGAGATGTGGGGTGGGGGCGGTGATGTGGTAGACGGAGTGTAGGGGAATGAGTAAGTGTACTCACTTTGGCTGACCTACTGAGGTCATTGGAGCGCCTCCTGCACTGTATGCAGGTGGGCGATATGTTGGTGGTGCTGGTGACCCCCTCTGCCACCTCGAGCCAGGCCTTCTTGGTGGCAGAGGCAGGCCGCTTCCTCCCGCCTGCCGGGGGGAAGATCTCTGTCCTCCCCCTCCTCCTCACCCCATCCAATGATACCTGGAGTGAGGCATCATTAAACCTGGGAGATGCCTTCCCCCTGGGTTGCTCCATGCTGTAATTTTTCCTATTTCTTGCAGCATCAGTCAGTGGAGGACTGCCCCTTTAAATAGAGCTCCTCCAGCTGACAGACCTTACTGCGCATGCGCAGCCCGCCCGACGCGCAGATCAGCAGCGGGGAACCCGGAACAAGAGGTAAGTGGATCCAATCAGCCTGCGATTCCATGTGGAGCACCCCGATTTCACCGGGCACGTTACCCATGCGCCCAGTCGACCCCCCGCTGAGAACCCGCCAACCTCCTAATATTGGGCCGCTTTGTGTCCTCCTCACAGTTTACTTTCCCACCTCGCTTTGTATCATCAGCAAACTTGGATACATTACACTCGGTCCCTTCCTCTAAGTCAATAATATAGATTGTAAATAGCTGAGACCCAAGCACCGATCCTTGCGGGACCCCACGAGTTACAGCCTGACAACCTGTTTATCTCTACTCTCTGTTTTCTGTCTGTGCTAATATATTATCCCCAATTCCATGAGCCCTGATGTTGTCTACATTTTGCTCAGCAAGTTAGAGGCTGGCTGCTTGGAGACAAGGTCTATCCTCTTTACGCCTGGCTCATGAAACCTGGGAACATAGGAACAGGAGTAGGCCATTCAGCCCCTCGTGCCTGCTCCGCCATTTGATAAGATCATGGCTGATCTGTGATCGAACTCCATATACCTGCCTTTGGCCCATATCCCTTAATACCTTTGGTTGCCAAAAAGCTATCTATCTCAGATTTAAAATTAGCAATTGAGCTAGCATCAATTGCCGTTTGCGGAAGAGAGTTCCAAACTTCTACAAACCTTTCTGTGTAGAAATGTTTTCTAATCTCGCTCCTGAAAGGTCTGGCTCTAATTTTTAGACTGTGCCCCCTACTCCTAAAATCCCCAACCAGCGGAAATCGTTTTTCTCTATCCACCCTATCTGTTCCCCTTAATATCTCATAAACTTTGATCAGATCACCCCTGAACCTTCGAAACTCCAGAGAATATAACCCCAATTTGTGTAATCTCTCCTCGTAACTTAACCCTTGAAGTCCGGGTATCATTCTAATAAACCTACGCTGCACTCCCTCCAAGGCCAATATGTCCTTCCGAAGGTGCGGTGCCCAGAAATGCTCACAGTACTCCAGGTGCGGTCTAACCAGGGTTTTGTATAGCTGCAGCATAACTTCTGCCCCCTTGTACTCCAGTCCTCTAGATATAAAGGCCAGCATTCCATTAGCCTTCTTGATTATTTTCTGCACCTGTTCATGACACTTCAATGATCTATGTACCTGAACCCCAAAGTCCCTTTGGACATCCACTGTTTTTTAACTTTTTACCATTTAGAAAGTACCCTGTTCTATCCTTTTTTGATCCAAAGTGGATGACCTCACATTTGTCTACATTGAATTCCATTTGCCACAGTTTTGCCCATTCACCTAATCTATCAATATCCCTTTGTAATTTTATGTTTTCATCTCCACTGCTTACAATGCCACCAATCTTTGTGTCATCGGCAAACTTAGATATGAGACTTTCTATGCCTTCATCTAAGTCGTTGATAAATATTGTGAATAATTGAGGCCCCAAGACAGATCCCTGCGGGACTCCACTAGTCACATCCTGCCAATGTGAGCACCTTCCCATTATCCCTACTCTCTGTCGCCATTCGCTCAGCCAATTTCCGAACCAAGTCTGTAATTTTCCCTCGATTCCATGGGCTTCTATCTTAGCTAACAGCCTCTTATGTGGGACTTTATCAAATGCCTTCTGGAAGTCCATATAAATAACATCCATTGACATTGCCCTGTTCGCTACTTTAGTCACCTCTTCAAAAAATTCAATCAGGTTTGTCAGGCACGACCTACCTTTCACAAATCCATGCTGGCTCTCTCTGATTAACTGAAAATTCTCGAGGTGTTCAGTCACCCTATCCTTAATTATAGACTCCAGCATTTTCCCCACAACAGATGTTAGGCTAACTGGTCTATAATTCTCCGGTTTCCCTCTCTCTCCTTTCTTAAAAAGCGGAGTGACATGTGCAATTTTCCAATCTAGAGGGACAGTTCCTGAATCTAGAGAACTTTGAAAGATTATAGTCAGGGCATCTGCAATGTGCTCACCTGCTTCCTTTAAAACCCTGGGATGGAAACCATCTGGTCCTGGGGATTTGTCACTCTTTAGTGCTATTATTTTCTTAATTACTGTTGTTTTACTTATGTTAATTTTATCGAGTCCCTGTCCCCGATTCAATATTAGTTTTCTTGGGATTTCCGGCATGCTATCCCCTTTTTCTACTGTAAATAGTGACGCAAAGTAATTGTTCAACATGTCCGCCATTTCCCCATTGTCAATGACAATATCCCCACTTTCAGTTTTTAAGGGGCCAACACTGCTCCTGACCACCCTCTTTTTCCTAATGTAACTATAAAAGTTCTTCGTATTGGTTTTGATATCCCTTGCAAGTTTCTTTTCATACTCTCTTTTTGTAGCTCTTACTATCTGTTTTGTGACCCTTTGTTGATCTTTGTATCTTTCCCATTCGCCAGGATCTGTGTCATTTTTTGCCTTTTTGTATGCCCTTTCCTTATGTCTTATACTGTCCCTTACCTCTTTAGTTGTTCATGGCTGTTTTTTTTGGCAAGTAGAGTTCTTGCCCCTCAGGGGTATAAACTGGTTCTGTATCACGTTAAATGAGGGTCTGTGAAACCCAGCCTCATCCAGTGAACCACTGATCTGCTCAAACAATGCTGTCTCTGCCTGGACAGATCTGGGGACTTTCTACAGAACAGCCCACAAAGGGTCTCTTGGAATATGGTTGTCGGCTGCACTCTGCAACGGGCTCATGGAGCCTGCACAGCAAGAAAACCCTCGCTGATCCAATGAGGGGGAACCTGATGATGGCGAAGGTGAAGTTGGAGGGTGACAGCACCAGGCTGCAGCCAGAGCTCTTCACCCGAACTTCAGCTGATCTTCCCCACCCCCTGCATTAACACCCCTCAACATCACCTCTACCAGTCGGTCAACTGCAATAAAGAACTTCCAACCTCTGACCAACTTTCAGATATATGACCCCTGTCTCAATAGGCTCAATAGTTGCTGTGGAACTAAACTCTCAAAAGCGTCAAGTGTCAATTTCAAAATCTGCGATTTTTTTAAGGTCAACTAAAGAGCCATAACATCACATTTCTACCCTTGCATTAGCCCATGGTGCTTCTCTTAACTGATTACTTGCCTATTCTACCATTCCTCTGAGGTTCTCCCCGAGTGGTTTCAGCCTCGGTTGTGGAAGGCTGCTGATGGTCAGTTTAGAGGCCTTGAGACGCTAGTAGTTGGCAAGCTCAAGGATCCTGGGACAGAGAGGGTCTGACTACAGAGAGGGCCTGACTACAGAGAGGGTCTGACAACAGGGAGGGCCTGACTACAGAGAGGGTCTGACTACAGAGAGGGCCTGACTACAGGGAGGGTCTGACTACAGAGAGGGTCTGACTACAGGGTGGGCCTGACTACAGAGGGTCTGACAACAGAGAGGGCCTGACTACAGGGAGGGTCTGACTACAGAGGGTCTGACAACAGAGAGGGCCTGACTACAGACTGCAGCATCTCAGCAGCACCCAGCATCGTGCAGATTTGTGAGACAGCTTCTGTCTGTTGAGAGGGAGAAGCAACAAATTTTGAGCAGGATAGAGAGGTGAGAATGGGCAAGAAAGTGGCTCTCATGTGAAATATGAAAGCAGTTAGCAGAAAAGTGAAAAAGGTGAAGTGGGCAATTGGAATGAGAAGGAGAGTTGGTACAGTGTCACCATTGTGATTGGTGGAGAAACATGAGGAGTGGGGGAGGGGAGAGCTGGGGAAGAGGGGAGGAGCTGGGGAAGAGGGGGGGAGCTGGGGAAGAGGGGGAAGAGGGCAGAGCTGGGGAAGAGGGGGGGAGCTGGAGAAGAGGGCAGAGCTGGGGAAGAGGGGGGGAGCTGGAGAAGAGGGCAGAGCTGGGGAAGAGGGGGGGAGCTGGGGAAGAGGGCAGAGCTGGGGAAGAGGGGGGGAGCTGGGGAAGAGGGGAGAGCTGGGGAAGAGGGGGAGAGCTGGGGAAGAGGTGGGAGCTGGGGAAGAGGGGGAGAGCTGGGGAAGAGGGGGGGAGCTGGAGAAGAGGGCAGAGCTGGGGAAGAGGGGAGAGCTGGGGAAGAGGGGGGGAGCTGGGGAAGAGGGCAGAGCTGGGGAAGAGGGGGGGAGCTGGGGAAGAGGGCAGAGCTGGGGAAGAGGGGGGGAGCTGGGGAAGAGGGGAGAGCTGGGGAAGAGGGGGAGAGCTGGGGAAGAGGGGGGAGCTGGGGAAGAGGGGGAGAGCTGGGGAAGAGGGGGGGAGCTGGGGAAGAGGGCAGAGCTGGGGAAGAGGGGGGGAGCTGGGGAAGAGGGCAGAGCTGGGGAAGAGGGGGGGAGCTGGGGAAGAGGGGAGAGCTGGGGAAGAGGGGGGGAGCTGGGGAAGAGGGGGGAGCTGGGGAAGAGGGGGGGAGCTGGGGAAGAGGGGGGGAGCTGGGGAAGAGGGGGGGAGCTGGGGAAGAGGGGAGAGCTGGGGAAGAGGGGAGAGCTGGGGAAGAGGGGGGGAGCTGGGGAAGAGGGGGGGAGCTGGGGAAGAGGGGGGGAGCTGGGGAAGAGGGGAGAGCTGGGGAAGAGGGGAGAGCTGGGGAAGAGGGGAGAGCTGGGGAAGAGGGGGGGAGCTGGGGAAGAGGGGGGGAGCTGGGGAAGAGGGGGGGAGCTGGGGAAGAGGGGGAGAGCTGGGGAAGAGGGGGAGAGCTGGGGAAGAGGGGAGAGCTGGGGAAGAGGGGAGAGCTAAGGAAGAGGGGGAGCTGGAAAAGAGGGGTGAAGTGCTGTGACCACGCCTAGAGCAGAGAAATAGAGATAGGAAGACATCATTCTTAGCCTATAAGCACTTGAGGCACTGAACCCATGTCCTGGGGGTGATGCCATGGGCATTGACATTGTATGCCACCTCCCTCCAGGCCTGCTACAGCTTCTCCTTGGGCACCCATCTGCCGTCCAGGGTGAACAGGACCTCCCTGCGTGTCCTCCCCTGGTCCATGAGCCCCTCCACCAACATGTCAGTGAATCAAGGTGCTGTTGCCTGTGCTCTCCAGAGACCTCCCAGTGGCAGCACAGGTTTACACCGAGTTGAATGCTTTAAGAGATGCGTTCATTCTTTAAATGGGCGCTGGGCTTACCAGGAATCCCACTCTCTCATTGGAATGGGGGCCGATCACCGCTGGAAACGGGGGGGCAGCCTGTCCAATAAAGTGCAAGTGAGGCCCGAACATCAAAATAGCACAGCCTCAGAGTGGTGACATTGGGCAGGAGGCCCCATCACTCTGCTCACCACCCATGGCAACGATTGACCTTCAGAAAAACCAGAAAGATGTTTCTTATTCTGAAATATGTAATTTTTCCTGTGTTTATTGTATCAGCGAGGTTATTTCTAAAGTTTTTTTTTCCTTTTAGCAGAACAAAAAAGGAGCCAATTGAATTTCGAAAGCTTTTAAAGTAATTGCGGATGCCTGTTATTCTTTAATATTCTGGTCATGGAAAGCTGTTTAAGTGGCTTCTCTTGAAAGTCCTGAAAGAATCAGTGCACTTTGTGCTTTAAAGAAAGTGAGAAAACAAACACTGCTGATCATCGGGGAGTGGGGGAACTGATGGGAGAGCTCCATGAAAGGCCAAACCAAGTGTCATACCAGAGGGGTGGGGGTAGGTGACAGGTGAAAACACACGAGGGAGCCACAGTTTTCGAGTGGAAGAGACCACCCATTCACTGACGTGAATAAGGCATGTTATGTGTCAAAAGGAACACTTCAAACTGTCGGTAGCTCTGGGGGACAGTCTAAGTGGCACTGGGGTAGGGGTGCTGAGGTTGAGGAGAACTGTGGAAGGGAAATCTCTCTCTGTGTCAGTAGGGATTCAAACAGGAAGTATCGGGAGAGATGGGCGGATCTGGGGAGCGAGAACACATTCAAGAACCCTGGGGGGGAAATGGAGGTTGGATATCAGTTGGCGAGGACCGAGGGATTGAGGGTGTTTTTTTGAGGAAGGGGACAATGACAGTTGTTTTGAAAGGGTGGCAGATGGATGATATATAAGGTCAGTTACAAACAGGACCAGCAAGGGAATTTGGGTGGTCAGGAGTTTAATGGGTTGTCAGTCATGGGATTCCCCCTACCCAATGGTGTCAGACCCAATCCCTGCCCTCACTGTTAACAGACCAGGAATCCATCAACGAGCCAAACCGCACACCCACCACCCAGTTCTGCCAACTCCCAGGTTGCCCCCCCACAGTGATCCCGATCAAAGGACTCCCCGTCCATCAGTACTGTCGAACATAAAGATCCCCACCTCAGTTCTGCCAAAGCACAGGACTATCTCCTATTGCTTTCCTAGTCCAGGACCATCTCCTATTGCTTTCATAGTCCAGGACCATCTCCGATTGCTATCCTAGTCCAGGATCATCTCCGATTGCTTTCCTAGTCCAGGACCATCTCCTATTACTTTCCGAGCCCAGGACCATCTCCTATCGCTATCCTAGTCCAGGACCATCTCCTATTGCTATCCTAGTCCAGGACCATCTCCTATTGCTTTCCTAGCCCAGGACCATCTCCTATTGCTTTCCTAGTCCAGGACCATCTCCGATTGCTTTCCTAGCCGAGGACCATCTCCTATTGCTATCCTAGCCCAGGACCATCTCCGATTGCTATCCTAGCCCAGGACCATCTCCGATTGCTCTCCTAGCCCAGGACCATCTCCTATTGCTATCCTAGTCCAGGACCATCTCCGATTGCTATCCTAGCCCAGGACCATCTCCGATTGCTATCGTAGTCCAGGTCCATCTCCGATTGCTATCCTGGTCCAGGACCATCTCCGATTGCTATCCTAGCCCAGGACCATCTCCTATTGCTATCCGAGTCCAGGACCATCTCCGATTGCTATCCTAGCCCAGGACCATCTCCGATTGCTATCCTAGTCCAGGACCATCTCTGATTGCTATCCTAGCCCAGGACCATCTCCGATTGCTATCCTAGCCCAGGACCATCTCCGATTGCTTTCCTAGTCCAGGACCATCTCCTATTGCTATCCTAGCCCAGGACCATCTCCGATTGCTATCCTAGTCCAGGACCATCTCTGATTGCTCTCCTAGCCCAGGACCATCTCCTATTGCTATCCTAGTCCAGGACCATCTCCGATTGCTATCCTAGCCCAGGAGCATCTCCGATTGCTATCCTAGTCCAGGATCATCTCCTATTGCTTTCCTAGTCCAGGACCATCTCCGATTGCTATCCTAGCCCAGGAGCATCTCCGATTGCTATCCTAGTCCAGGATCATCTCCTATTGCTATCCTAGTCCAGGACCATCTCCGATTGCTATCCTAGCCCAGGACCATCTCCGATTGCTATCCTAGTCCAGGACCATCTCCTATCGCTATCCTAGTCCAGGACCATCTCCTATTGCTATCCTAGTCCAGGACCATCTCCGATTGCTTTCCTAGCCCAGGACCATCTCCTATTGCTTTCCTAGTCCAGGACCATCTCCGATTGCTTTCCTAGCCGAGGACCATCTCCTATTGCTATCCTAGCCCAGGACCATCTCCGATTGCTATCCTAGCCCAGGACCATCTCCGATTGCTCTCCTAGCCCAGGACCATCTCCTATTGCTATCCTAGCCCAGGACCATCTCCGATTGCTATCCTAGCCCAGGACCATCTCCGATTGCTATCGTAGTCCAGGTCCATCTCCGATTGCTATCCTGGTCCAGGACCATCTCCGATTGCTATCCTAGCCCAGGACCATCTCCTATTGCTATCCTAGCCCAGGACCATCTCCTATTGCTTTCCTAGCCCAGGACCATCTCCTATTGCTATCCTCGCCCAGGACCATCTCCGATTGCTATCCTAGCCCAGGACCATCTCCGATTGCTCTCCGAGCCCAGGACCATCTCCTATTGCTATCCTAGTCCAGGACCATCTCCGATTGCTATCCTAGCCCAGGACCATCTCCGATTGCTATCCTAGTCCAAGACCATCTCTGATTGCTATCCTAGTCCAGGACCATCTCCGATTGCTTTTCTCGTCCAGGAAAATCTCCGATTGCTATCCTAGTCCAGGACCATCTCCTATTGCTATCCTAGTCCAGGACCATCTCCTATTGCTATCCTAGTCCAGGACCATCTCCGATTGCTTCCCTAGCCCAGGACCATCTCCGATTGCTATCCTAGTCCAGGACCATCTCCTATTGCTTTCCTAGTCCAGGACCATCTCCGATTGCTATCCTAGCCCAGCACCATCTCCGATTGCTATGCTAGTCCAGGACCATCTCCGATTGCTTTCCTAGCCGAGGACCATCTCCGATTGCTATCCTAGTCCAGGACCATCTCCGATCGCTTTCCTAGCCCAGGACCATCTCCTATTGCTATCCTAGTCCAGGACCATCTCCTATTGCTATCCTAGTCCAGGACCATCTCCGATTGCTTTCCTAGCCCAGGACCATCTCCGATTGCTTTCCTAGCCCAGGACCATCTCCGATTGCAATCCTAGTCCAGGACCATCTCCGATTGCTATCCTAGCCCAGCACCATCTCCGATTGCTATCCTAGTCCAGGACCATCTCCGATTGCTATCCTAGCCCAGCACCATCTCCGATTGCTTTCCTAGCCGAGGACCATCTCCGATTGCTATCCTAGTCCAGGACCATCTCCGATTGCTTTCCTAGTCCAGGACCATCTCCGATCGCTTTCCTAGCCCAGGAGCATCTCCGATTGCTTTCCTAGCCCAGGACCATCTCCGATTGCTATCCTAGTCCAGGACCATCTCCGATTGCTGTCCGAGTCCAGGACCATCTCCTATTAATTTCCTAGCCCAGGACCATCTCCGATTGCTATCCTAGTCCAGGACCATCTCCTATTGCTATCCAAGTCCAGATCCATCTACGATTGCTATCCTAGCCCAGGACCATCTCCTATTGCTATCCAAGTCCAGGTCCATCTACGCTTGCTATCCGAGCCCAGGACCATCTCCTATTGCTATCCAAGTCCAGGTCCATCTACGATTGCTATCCTAGTCCGGGACCATCTCCAATTGCTATCCTAGTCCAGGGCCATCTGCTATTGCTTTCCTAGTCCAGGACCATCTCCTATTGCTTTCCTAGTCCAGGACCATCTCCTATTGCTATCCTAGCCCAGGACAATCTCCGATTGCTATCCTAGTCCAGGACCATCTCCTATTGCTTTCCTATTCCAGGACCATCTCCTATTGCTATCCTAACCCAGGACCATCTCCGATTGCTATCCTAGTCCAGGACCACCTCCTATTGCTATCCTAGCCCAGGACAATCTCCGATTGCTATCCTAGTCCAGGACAATCTCCTATTGCTTTCCCAGTCCAGGACCATCTCCGATTGCTTTCCTAGTCCATTACCATCTCCTATTGCTTTCCTAGCCCAGGACCATCTCCTATTGCTTTCCTAGTCCAGGACCATCTCCGATTGCTTTCCTAGCCCAGGACCATCTCCTATTGCTATCCTAGTCCAGGACCATCTCCTATTGCTTTCCGAGCCCAGGACCATCTCCTATTGCTTTCCGAGCCCAGGACCATCTCCTATTGCTATCCTAGTCCAGGACCATCTCCGATTGCTTTCCTAGCCCAGGACCATCTCCTATTGCTTTCCTAGCCCAGGACCATCTCCGATTGCTATCCTAGTCCAGGACCATCTCCTATTGCTTTCCTCGTCCAGGACCATCTCCGATTGCTATCCTAGTCCAGGACCATCTCCGATTGCTATCCTAGCCCAGCACCATCTCCGATTGCTATCCTCGTCCAGGACCATCTCCGATTGCTTTCCTAGCCGAGGACCATCTCCGATTGATATCGTAGTCCAGGACCATCTCCGATTGCTATCCTAGTCCAGGACCATCTGCGATTGCTATCCTAGTCCAGGACCATCTCCGATTGCTTTTCTCGTTCAGGACCATCTCCGATTGCTATCCTAGTCCAGGACCATCTCCTATTGCTATCCTAGTCCAGGACCATCTCCTATTGCTATCCTAGTCCAGGACCATGTCCGATTGCTTTCCTAGCCCAGGACCATCTCCTATTGCTTTCCTAGCCCAGGACCATCTCCTATTGCTTTCCTAGCCCAGGACGATCTCCGATTGCTATCCTAGTCCAGGACCATCTCCTATTGCTTTCCTAGTCCAGGACCATCTCCGATTGCTATCCTAGTCCAGGACCATCTCCGATTGCTATCCTAGCCCAGCACCATCTCCGATTGCTATCCTAGTCCAGGACCATCTCCGATTGCTTTCCTAGCCGAGGACCATCTCCGATTGCTATCCTAGTCCAGGACCATCTCCGATTGCTTTCCTAGTCCAGGACCATCTCCGATCGCTTTCCTAGCCCAGGAGCATCTCCGATTGCTTTCCTAGCCCAGGACCATCTCCGATTGCTATCCTAGTCCAGGACCATCTCCGATTGCTATCCGAATCCAGGACCATCTCCTATTAATTTCCTAGCCCAGGACCATCTCCGATTGCTATCCTAGCCCAGGACCATCTCGTATTGCTGTCCAAGTCCAGGACCATCTCCGATTGCTTTCCTAGCCCAGGACCATCTGCGATTGCTATCCTAGCCCAGGACCATCTCCTATTGCTATCCTAGTCCAGGTCCATCTCCGATTGCTATCCTAGTCGAGGACCATCTCCGATTGCTATCCTAGTCCAGGACCATCTCCTATTGCTTTCCTAGTCCAGGTCCATCTCCGATTGCTATCCTAGTCCAGGACAATCTCCGATTGCTATCCTTGCCCATGACCATCTCCGATTGCTATCCTAGTCCAGGACCATCGCCAATTGCTATCCTAGTCCAGGACCATCTCCTATTGCTTTCCTAGTCGAGGACCATCTCCAATTGCTATCCTAGTCCAGGACCATCTCCTATTGCTTTCCTAGTCCAGGACCATCTCCGATTGCTATCCTAGTCCAGGACCACCTCCTATTGCTATCCTAGCCCAGGACAATCTCCGATTGCTATCCTAGTCCAGGACAATCTCCTATTGCTTTCCTAGTCAAGGACCATCTCCTATTGCTATCCTAGCCCAGGACCATCTCCGATTGCTTTCCTAGCCGAGGACCATCTCCTATTGCTATCCTAGCCCAGGACCATCTCCGATTGCTATCCTAGCCCAGGACCATCTCCTATTGCTATCCTAGCCCAGGACCATCTCCGATTGCTATCCTAGCCCAGGACCACCTCCTATTGCTATCCTAGCCCAGGACCATCTCCGATTGCTATCCTAGTCCAGGACCATCTCCTATTGCTTTCCTAGTCCAGGACCATCTCCTATTGCTATCCTAGTGCAGGACCATCTCCGATTGCTTTCCTAGCCGAGGACCATCTCCTATTGCTATCCTAGCCCAGGACCATCTCCTATTGCTATCCCAGTCCAGGACCATCTCCAATTGCTTTCCTAGTCCATTACCATCTCCTATTGCTTTCCTAGTCCAGGACCATCTCCGATTGCTTTCCTAGCCGAGGACCATCTCCTATTGCTATCCTAGTCCAGGACCATCTCCTATTGCTTTCCTAGTCCAGGACCATCTCCGATTGCTATCCTAGTCCAGGACCATCTCCTATTGCTATCCTAGTCCAGGACCATCTCCTATTGCTATCCTAGTCCAGGACAATGTCCGATTGCTGTCCTAGTCCAAGACCATCTCCTATTGCTTTCCGAGCCCAGGACCATCTCCTATTGCTTTCCGAGCCCAGGACAATCTCCTATCGCTATCCTAGTCCAGGACCATCTCCGATTGCTTTCCTAGCCCAGGACCATCTCCTGTTGCTTTCCTAGCCCAGGACCATCTCCTATTGCTATCCTAGTCCAGGACCATCTCCGATTGCTTTCCTAGCCGAGGACCATCTCCTATTGCTATCCTAGCCCAGGACCATCTCCGATTGCTATCCTCGCCCAGGACCATCTCCGATTGCTATCCTAGCCCAGGACCATCTCCTATTGCTATCCTAGTCCAGGACCATCTCCGATTGCTATCCTAGCCCAGGACCATCTCCGATTGCTGTCCTAGTCCAGGACCATCTCCTATCGCTATCCTAGTCCAGGACCATCTCCTATTGCTATCCTAGTCCAGGACCATCTCCGATTGCTATCCTAGTCCAGGACCATCTCCGATTGCTATCCTAGCCCAGGACCATCTCCGATTGCTATCCTAGTCCAGGACCATCTCCTATCGCTATCCTAGTCCAGGACCATCTCCGATTGCTATCCTAGTCCAGGACCATCTCCGATTGCTTTCCTAGCCCAGGACCATCTCCGATTGCTATCCTAGTCCAGGACCATCTCCGATTGCTTTCCTAGCCCAGGACCATCTCCGATTGCTTTCCTAGCCCAGGACCATCTCCGATTGCTATCCTAGTCCAGGACCATCTCCTATTGCTATCCTAGTCCAGGACCATCTCCGATTGCTTTCCTAGCCCAGGACCATCTCCTATTGCTTTCCTAGTCCAGGACCATCTCCGATTGCTTTCCTAGCCGAGGACCATCTCCTATTGCTATCCTAGCCCAGGACCATCTCCGATTGCTATCCTAGCCCAGGACCATCTCCGATTGCTCTCCTAGCCCAGGACCATCTCCTATTGCTATCCTAGCCCAGGACCATCTCCGATTGCTATCCTAGCCCAGGACCATCTCCGATTGCTATCGTAGTCCAGGTCCATCTCCGATTGCTATCCTGGTCCAGGACCATCTCCGATTGCTATCCTAGCCCAGGACCATCTCCTATTGCTATCCTAGTCCAGGACCATCTCCTATTGCTTTCCCAGCCCAGGACCATCTCCGATTGCTATCCTAGCCCAGGACCATCTCCGATTGCTTTCCTAGCCGAGGACCATCTCCTATTGCTATCCTAGTCCAGGACCATCTCCGATTGCTTTCCTAGCCGAGGACCATCTCCTATTGCTATCCTAGCCCAGGACCATCTCCGATTGCTATCCTTGCCCAGGACCATCTCCTATTGCTTTCCTAGTCCAGGACCATCTCCTATTGCTATCCTAGTCCAGGACCATCTCCTATTGCTATCCTCGTCCAGGACCATCTCCTATTGCTTTCCTAGTCCAGGACCATCTCCTATTGCTATCCTAGTCCAGGACCATCTCCTATTGCTATCCTGGTCCAGGACCATCTCCTATTGCTATCCTAGTCCAGGACCATCTCCGATTGCTTTCCTAGTCCAGGACCATCTCCGATTGCTTTCCTAGTCCAGGACCATCTCCTATTGCTATCCTCGTCCAGGACCATCTCCTATTGCTTTCCTAGTCCAGGACCATCTCCTATTGCTTTCCTAGTCCAGGACCATCTCCGATTGCTATCCTCGTCCAGGACCATCTCCTATTGCTTTCCTAGTCCAGGACCATCTCCTATTGCTATCCTAGTCCAGGACCATCTCCTATTGCTTTCCTAGTCCAGGACCATCTCCTATTGCTTTCCTAGTCCAGGACCACCTCCTATTGCTATCCTAGTCCAGGACCATCTCCTATTGCTATCCCAGCCCAGGACCATCTCCTATTGCTTTCCTAGTCCAGGACCATCTCCTATTGCTATCCTAGCCCAGGACCATCTCCGATTGCTATCCCAGCCCAGGACCATCTCCAATTGCTTTCCTAGTCCAGGACCATCTCCTATTTCTATCCTAGCCCAGGACCATCTCCTATTGCTATCCCAGCCCAGGACCATCTCCGATTGCTATCCTAGTCCAGGACCATCTCCTATTTCTATCCGAGCCCCGGACCATCTCCCATTGCTATCCTAGCCCAGGACCATCTCCGATTGCTATCCTAGCCCAGGGCCATCTCCCATTGCTATTCCATCCGAGGACTGCTCCCAGTGCTACAAAATACAAGTCTTCTCCCAAGTGGAGCTAACCCCCATTCCCCACACCCTAGCACTGATAAGTACCTCCATGCATCTTGTCTATTATCCAACAGTGTATTCTCAGCTTCAAAAATAGTAAAGGAATATTTAACAGATAAAGGCCACTCATTTGCAATTTCATAGAATACTGGACATGTTATAGAATCTTACAGCACAGAAGGCGGCCATTTGGCCCATCGTGCCTGTGCCGGCTCTTTGAAAGAGCTATCCAATTTAGTCTCACTTCCCAGCTTTTTTCCCAAAACCCGACAAATTAGTCCTCATCAAGTACATGTCCATTTGCTGTTTGAAAGTTCCTATGGAATGTGTTTCCACCACCCTTTCAGGGAGTGCGTCCCAACCCTCTGTGTGAAAAAAATTCTCCGCATTTCCCCTCCAGCTCTTTGACCAATTATTTTAAATCTGTGACCTCTGGTTACCGACCCACTTACCAGAGGAAACAGTTTCTCCCCATTTGTTCTGTCAAAACCCCTCATTATTTTGAATACCTCGATGAGATCTCCCCTTAACCTTGGAATCATAGAATCCTAGAAAGGTTACAGCAAGGAAGGAGGCCATTCAGCCCATTGAGTCCGTGCCGGCTCTCTGCAAGAGCAATCCAGCTAGTCCCACTCCCCCGCCCTATCCCAATGGCCCTACAAATGTTTTCCTTTCAAGTACTTATCCAGTTCCCTTTTGAAGGCCATGATTGAATCTGCCTCCACAACCCCCTCGGGCAGTGCATTCCAGATCCTAACCACTCACTGTGTAAAAAAGTTTTTCCTCATGTTGCCTTTGGTTCTTTTGCCAATCACCTTAAATCTATGTCCTCTGGCTCTTATCCTTTCTGCCAATGGGAACAATTTCTCTCTATCCACTCTGTCTCGACCCTTCATGATTTTGAATACCTCCATCAAATCTCCACTCAACTGTCTCTGTTCCAAGGAGAACAATCCCAGATTCTCCAGTCTATCCACGTAACTAAAATCCCTCATCCCTGGAATCATTCTAGTAAATCTCTTCTGCACCCTCTCTGAGGCCTTCACATCTTTCCTGTAGTGCGGTGCACAGAACTGGACACAATACTCCAGTTGTGGCCGGACCAGTGTTTTATAAAGGTTCATTATGACTTCCATACTTTTGTACACTATGCCTCTATTTATAAAGCCCAGGATCCCGTATGCTGGGAGCAGTCCTCGGATGGAATAGCAATCGGAGATGCTTTCTCAACCTGCCCTGCCACCTTCAACGATTTGTGCACATATACCCCCAGATCTCTCTGTTCCTGTACCCCTTTTAGAGTTGTGCCCGTTAGTTTATATTGCCTCTCCTCGTTCTTCCTACCAAAATGTATCACTTTGCATTGTATCATTTCATCTGCCATGTGTCTGCCCATTCCAGCAGCCTGTCCATATCCTCTTGAAGTCTATCACTATCCTCCTCACTGTTTACTACACTTCCAAGTTTTGTGTCATTTGCAAATTTTGAAATTGTGCCCTGTAAGACCATAAGACCATAAGAGATAGAGGCAGGAGTAGGCCATTCGGCCCCTCGAGCCTCCTCCGCCATTTAATGAGATCATGGCTGATCTGATTTTTAACTCAACTCCACTTTCCCGCCCTTTCCCCATATCCTTTGACTCCTTTGCTGATCAAAAATTTGTCTCACTCAGCCTTGAATGTATTCAATGACTCAGCCTCCACAGCTTTTTGGGGGAAAGAATTCCAAAGATTCACGACCCTCTGGGAGAAGAAATTCCTCCTCATTTCCATCTTAAACGGGCGACCCCTTATTCTGAGAGTATGCCCCTAGTTTTAGATTCCCCCATGAGGGGTAACATCCTCTCAGCATCTACCCTATCGAGTCCCCTCAGAATCTTCTATGTTTTAATAAGATCTCCTCTCATTCTTCTAAACTCCAATGAGTATAGACCCAACCTGTTCAATCTTTCCTCATAAGACAACCCTTCCATACCTGGAATCAACCTAGTGAACCTTCTCTGAACTGCCTCCAATGCAAGTATGTCCTTCCTTAAATAAGGGCACCAGAACTGTACGCAGTACTCCAGGTGTGGTCTCACCAGCACCCTGTACAGTTGTAGCATGACTTCCCTGATTTTATGCTCCATCCCCCTAGAAATAAAGGACAATATTCCGTTTGCCTTCCGGATTACCTGCTGCACCTGTATGTTGACTTTTTGTGTTTCATGTATGAGGACACCCAGATCCCTCTGTACCGCAGCATTTTGTAGTATTTCTCCATTCAAATAATATTATGCTTTTTTATTTTTCCTCCCAAAGTGGATGACTTCACATTTTCCAACATTATATTCCATCTGCCAAATTTTTGCCCATTTGCTTAACCTGTAAATATCCCTTTGCAGACACTTTGTGTCCTCCTCACAACTTGCTTTTCCACCTATCTTTGTATCATCAGCAAATTTGGCCACAAGACACTCTGTTCCTTCATCCAAGTCACTGATATATATTGTAAATAGTTGAGGCCCCAGCACTGAGCCCTGCGGCACCCCACTAGTTACAGATTGCCATTTTGAAAATGACCCTTTTATCCCGACTCTTTGTTTTCTGTTAGTTAGCCAATCCTCTATCCATGCCAGTGTATTACCCCCAACACCATGAGCTCTTATCTTGTGCAGTAATCTTTTATGTGGCACCTTATCGAATGCCTTTTGGAAATCCAAATATACTGCATCCATTGGTTCCCCTTTATCCACCCTGCCCGTTACTTCCTCAAAGAACTCTAATAAATTTGTCAGACATGATTTCCCCTTCATAAAACTATGTTGACTCTCTTTGATTGTATTATGAGCCTCCAAATGTCCTGCTACTACTTCCTTAATAATGGATTCTAGCATTTTCCCAATGACAGATGTTAGGCTAACTGGTCTATAGTTACCTGCTTTCTGACTCACTCCCTTCTTGAATAGGGGTGTTACGTTTGCAGTTTTCCAATCCACTGGGACCTTTCCAGAATCGAGTGAATTCTGGATGATTACAACCAATGCATCCACTATCTCTGTAGCCACTTCCTTTAAGACCCTCGGATGCAAGCCATCAGGTCCAGGGGACTTGTCAGCCTTTAGACCCATTAGTTTGCCTAGTACTTTTTCTCTAGTGATAGTGATTGTTTTTAGTTCCTCCCTCCCCTTTGCCCCTTGATTTTCTACTATTATTGGTATATTATTAGTGTCTTCTACTGTGAAGACAGATACAAAATATCTGTTCAATTCCTCTGCCATTTCCTTGTTTTCCGTTATTATTTCCCCAGTCTCATCCTCTAAGGGACCAATGTTTACTTTAGCTACCCTCTTCCTTTTTATATACTTGGAGAAGCTTTTACTGTCAGTTTTTATATTTCTTGCTAGTTTACTCTCAATTTATTTTCTCCCTCTTTATTATTCTTTTAGTCATCCTTTGCTGGTTTTTAAAGTTTTCACAATCTTTGGGCTTACCAGTAATCTTTGCCATGTTGTATGCTTTTTCTTTAAACCTGATACCATCCTTGACTTCCTTAGTTAGCCATGGTTGGTTCATCCTTTTTGTGGAGTCTTTCCTCCTCACAGGGATATATTTTTGTTGCGAGTCATAAAATATCTTTTTAAATGTTTGCCGCTGTTTATCCAACATCATACATTAATGACTTGGATATGAATGTAAAAGGTATGATCAGTAAGTTCGCTGATGATACAAAAATTGGTAGGGTGGTAAATAGCGAGGAGGATAGCCTCAGTCTGCAGGACGATATAGATGGGTTGGTCAGATGGGCGGAACAGTGGCAAATGGAATTTAACCCGGAAAAGTGCGAGGTGATGCACTTTGGAGGGACTAACAAGGCAAGGGAATACACAATGAATGGGAGGACCCTAGGCAAGACAGAGGGTCAGAGGGACCTTGGTGTGCAAGTTCACAGATCCCTGAAGGCGGCGGAACAGGTAGATAAGGTGGTAAAGAAGGCATATGGGATACTTGCCTTTATTAGCCGAGGCATAGAATACAAGAGCAAGGAGGTTATGATGGAGCTGTATAAAACACTGGTTAGGCCACAGCTGGAGTACTGTGTGCAGTTCTGGTCGCCACACTACAGGAAGGATGTGATCGCTTTGGAGAGGGTGCAGAGGAGATTCACCAGGATGTTACCAGGGCTGGAGCGCTTCAGCTATGAAGAGAGACTGGGAAGATTGGGTTTGTTTTCCTTGGAGCAGAGGAGGCTGAGGGGGGACATGATTGAGGTGTACAAAATTATGAGGGGCACAGATAGGATGGATACTAAGGAGCTTTTTCCCTTCGTTGAGGGTTCTATAACAAGGGGACATAGATTCAAGGTAAAAGGCGGGAGGTTTAGAGGGGATTTGAGAAAGAACTTTTTCACCCAGCGGGTGGTTGGAGTCTGGAACTCACTGCCTGAAAGGGTTGTGGAGGCAGGAACCCTCACAACATTCAAGAAGCATTTGGATGAGCACTTGAAATGCCATAGCATACAAGGCTACGGACCAAATGCTGGAATATGGGATTAGAGTAGACAGGGCTGATGGCCGGCGCGGACACGATGGGCCAAAGGGCCTCTATCCGTGCTGTATAACTCTATGACTCTATGACTCTAATCTGTTTACCCAGTCCACTTTAGCCAATTCCGCCCTCATTCCTTTATAATTGCCCTTATTTAAGTTTAATGCAGTAGTTTCAGAACCAGGATCTTGTACACCCAAGTCCAAGTCATTAATATATATCAAGAGCAGTGGTCCCAGCACCAACCCCTGGGGAACACCACTGTACACCTCCCTCCAGTCCGAGAAACAACCGATCACCACTACTCTCTGTTTCCTGTCCTTTAGCCAATTCTGTATCCATGTTGCTACTGCCCCCTTTATTCCATGAGCCGCAATCTTGATGATAAGCCTACCAGGCAGCACTTTATCAAACGCCTTTTGAAAGTTCACATACACCACATCAACTGCATTGCCCTCATCTACCCTCTCTGTTACCTCATCAAAAAACTCTATCAGGTTAGTTAAACACGATTTGCCTTTCACAAATCCGTGCTGGCTTTCCCTAATCAATCCACACTCAACCAAGTGACTGTTAATTCTGTCCCAGATTATCAATTCTAAAAGTTTCCCCACCACTGAGGTTAAACTGACTGGCCTATAGTTGCTGGGTTTATCCTTACACCCTTTTTTGAACAAGGGTGTAACATTTGCAATTCTCCAGTCCTCTGGCACCACCCCCTTATCTACGGATGATTGGAAGATTATGGTCAGGACCTCCACAATTTCCCCCCTGACTTCCCTCAGCAACCTAGGATGCATCCCATCTGGACCGGGTGACTTATCTACTTTAAGTATGGCCAGCCTTTCTAATACCTCTTCTTTATCAATTTTTAGCCCATCCAGTTTCTCAACTATATCTTCCTTTACTGAGACTCTGGCAGCATCTTCTTCCTTGGCAAAGACAGATGCAAAGTACTTATTTAGTACCTCGGCCATGCCCTCTGCCTCCATGAGCAGATCTAGTTCATGGACCCTAACCAGCCCCACCCCTCCTCTTACTCCCGTTAACATGTCTGTAGAAGACTTTTGGATTCCCTTTTATGTTGGCCGCCAGTCTTTCCTCAGACTCTCTCTTTGCCCCTTTTTTTTCCTTTATCACTTCCCCTCTAAACTTTCTATATTCTGCCTGGTTCTCACTTGTGTTATCAACTAGACATCGGTCAAACACCCTTTTTTTCCATTTCATCTTACTCACTATCTCTTTTGTCATCCAGGGAGCTCTGGCTTTGGTTGTCCTACCTTTCTGCCCCGGGGGAATGTGCCTAGACTGTATCCGAACCATCTCCTCTTTAAAGACCGCCCACTCTTCAATTACAATTTTGCCTGCCAATCTATGATTCCAATTTATCCAGGCCAGATCTGTTCTCATCCCATTGAAATTGGCCCTTCTCTGCTCTAAGGAGAACAAACCCAGCTTCTCCAATCTCTCCACATAACTGAAGTCCCTCATCCCTGGTATCATCCTGATAAACCTCCCCTGCACCCTCTCCAAGGCCTTGACATCCTTCCTAAAATGTGGTGCCCAGAATTACATGCAATACTCCAGCTGAGGCCTAACCAATGATTTGTAAAGATTGAGCATGACTTCCTTGTTTTTGTATTCATTGCCTCTATTTATAAAGCCAAGTAACACACACACTTTCTTCACCAC
This sequence comes from Heptranchias perlo, assembly GCF_035084215.1. Taxonomy (NCBI): domain Eukaryota; kingdom Metazoa; phylum Chordata; class Chondrichthyes; order Hexanchiformes; family Hexanchidae; genus Heptranchias; species Heptranchias perlo. Next base: position 61,914,673 of record NC_090341.1, on the reverse strand, counting down.
CTTATCAACTTGCCCTGCCATCTTCAAAGAATAGTGTATATGTCGTTGATTCTTAATTGCCCTCTGAAATGGCCGAGCAAGCCACTCAGTTGTAAAATCTCGCTAAAAAAAGTCATAATAAAAATAAAACCGGACGGACCACCCGGCATCGGACCACTAGGCACCGGACACGACAAAGGCAAACCAAGCCCAGTCGACCCTGCAAAGTCGTCCTCACTAACATCTGGGGACTTGTGCCAAAATTGGGAGAGCTGTCCCACAGACTAGTCAAGCAACAGCCTGACAGAGCCATACTCACAGAATCATATCTTTCAGCCAACGTCCCAGACTCTTCCATCACCATCCCTGGGTATGTCCTGTCCCACCGGCAGGACAGACCCACCAGAGGTGGCGGTACAGTGATATACAGTCAGGAGGGAGTGGTCTTGGGAGTCCTCAATATTGACTCTGGACCCCATGAAATCTCATGGCATCAGGTCAAACATGGGCAAGGAAACCTCCTGCTGATTACCACCTACCGTCCTCCCTCAGCTGATGAATCAGTCCTCCTCCATGTTGAACACCACTTGGAGGAAGCACTGAGGGTAGCAAGGGCACAAAATGTACTCTGTGTGGGGAACTTCAATGTCCATCGCCAAGAGTGGCTCGGTAGCACCACGACTGACCGAGCTGGCCAAGTCCTGAAGGACATAGCTGCCAGACTGGGCCTGCGGCAGGTGGTGAGTGAAGCAACACGAGGGAAAAACTTACTTGACCTCGTCCTCACCAATCTCCCTGTCGCAAATGCATCTGTCCATGACAGTATTGGTAGGAGTGACCACCGCTCAGTCCTCGTGGAGACGAAGTCCCGTCTTCGCACTGAGGATACCATCCAACGTGTTGTGTGGCACTACCATCGTGCAGAATGGGATAGATTCAGAACGGATCTAGCAGCTCAAAACTGGGCATCCATGAGGCGTTGTGGGCCATCAGCAGCAGCAAAATTGTATTCCAGCACAATCTGTAACCTCATGGCCCGGCTATTCCTCACTCTACCATGACCAACAAGCCAGGGGATCAACCCTGGTTCAATGAGGAGTGCAGAAGTGCATGCCAGGAGCAGCACCAGGCATACCTAAAAATGAGGTGCCAACCTGGTGAAGCTACAACTCAGGACTACATGCATGCTCAACAGCGGAAGCAACAGGCAAAAGACAGAGCTAAGCGATTCCACAACCAACGGATCAGATCAAAGCTCTGCAGTCCTGCCACATCCAGTCGTGAATGGTGGTAGACAATTAAACAATGAACGGGAGGAGGAGGCTCTGTAAACATCCCCATCCTCAATGATGGCAGAGTCCAGCATGTGAGTGCAAAAGACAAGGCTGAAGCGTTTGCAACCATCTTCAGCCAGAAGTGCCGAGTGGATGAACCATCTCGGCCTCCTCCCGATATCCCCACCATCACAGAAGCCAGTCTTAGCCAATTCGATTCACTCCACGTGATATCAAGAAACGGCTGAGTGCACTGGATACAGCAAAGGCTATGGGCCCCGACAACATCCCAGCTGTAGTGCTGAAGACTTGTGCTCCAGAACTAGCTGCGCCTCTGGCCAAACTGTTCCAGTCCAGCTACAACACTGGCATCTACCCGACAATGTGGAAAATTGCCCAGGTATGTCCTGTCCACAAAAAGCAGGACAAATCCAATCCGGCCAATTACCGCCCCATCAATCTACTCTCAATCATCAGCCAAGTGATGGAAGGTGTCGTCGACAGTGCTATCAAGCGGCACTTACTCACCAATAACCTGCTCACCGATGCTCAGTTTGGGTTCCGCCAGGACCACTCGGCTCCAGACCTCTTTTGAGCCTTGGTCCAAACATGGACAAAAGAGCTGAATTCCAGAGGTGAGGTGAGAGTAACTGCCCTTGACATCAAGGCAGCATTTGACCGAATGTGGCACCAAGGAGCCCTCGTAAAATTGAAGTCAATGGGAGTCAGGGGGAAAGCTCTCCAGTGGCTGCAGTCATACCTAGCACAAAGGAAGATGATAGTGGTTGTTGGAGGCCAATCATCTCAGCCCCAGGGCATTGCTGCAGGAGTTCCTCAGGGCAGTGTCCAAGGCCCAACCACCTTCAGCTGCTTCATCAATGACCTTCCCTCCATCATAAGGTCAGAAATGGGGATGCTCGCTGATGATTGCACAGTGTTCAGTTCCATTCGCAACCCCTCAAATAATGAAGCAGTCCGAGCCCGCATGCAGCAAGACCTGGACAACATCCAGGCTTGGGCTCATAAGTGGCAAGTAACATTCGCGCCAGACAAGTGCCAGGCAATGACTATCTCCAACAAGAGAGAGTCTATCCACCTCCCCTTGACATTCAACGGCATTACCATCACCGAATCCCCCACCATTAACATCCTGGGATCACCACTGACCAGAAACTTAACTGGACCAACCATATAAATACTGTGGCTACAAGAGCAGGTCAGAGGCTGGGTATTCTGCGGCGAGTGACTCACCTCCTGACTCCCCAAAGCCTTTCCACCATCTACAAGACACAAGTCAGGAGTGTGATGGAATACTCTCCACTTGCCTGGATGAGTGCTGCTCCAACAACACTCAGGAAGCTTGAGACCATCCAGGACAAAGCAGCCCGCTTGATTGGCTTCCCATCCACCACCCTGGACATTCACTCCCTTCACCACCGGTGCACTGTGGCTGCAGTGTGTACCATCCACAGGATGCACTGCTGCAACTCGCCAAGGCTTCTTCGACAGCACCTCCCAAACCCGCGATCTCTACCACCTAGATGGACAAGAGCAGCAGGTACATGGGAACAACACCACCTGCACGTTCCCCTCCAAGTCACACACCATCCCGACTTGGAAATATATCACCGTTCCTTCATCATCACTGGGTCAAAATCCTGGAACTCCCTTCCTAACAGCACTGTGGGAGAACCGTCACCACACGGACTGCAGCGGTTCAAGAAGGCGGCTCACCACCACCTTCTCAAGGGCAATTAGAAATGGGCAATAAATGCCGGCCTCGCCAGTGACGCCCACATCCCATGAAAGAATAAATAAATAAAAAATGCCCCCCCAGGTCCCTCTGTTCTTGCACCCCCTCAAAATAGGACCATTTTGATTATATTGCCTCTCCATGTTGTTCCACCCAGAGTGCATCACTTCACACTTATCCACATTAAATTGCATCAGCCATATATCTGCCCATTTCACCAGTCTGTCTCTGTCCTCCTGAAGTCTGCTACTATCCTGCTCACGATTTACCACATTGCCAAGTTTTGTGTCATCCACAAACTCTGAAATTGTACTCCCTCGACCCAAATCCAGGTCATTTATATATAACAAGAAAAGCAATGGTCGTAATACCGACCCCTGTGGGACCCCACTTCATACTTAGAATCATAGAAATTTACAACATGGAAACAGGCCCTTCGGCCCAACATGTCCATGTCACCCAGTTTATACCACTAAGCTAGTCCCAATTGCCTGCACTTGGCCCATATCCCTCCATACCCATCTTACCCATGTAACTGTCCAAATGCTTTTTAAAAGACAAAATTGTACCCGCCTCTACTACTGCCTCTGGCAGCTCGTTCCAGACACTCACCACCCTTTGAGTGAAGAAATTGCCCCTCTGGACCCTTTTGTATCTCTCCCCTCTCACCTGAAATCTAAGCCCCCTCGTTATAGACTCCCCTACCTTTGGGAAAAGATTTTGACTATCTACCTTATCTATGCCCCTCATTATTTTATAGACTTCTATAAGATCACCCCTTAACCTCCTACTCTCCAGGGAAAAAAGTCTCAGTCTATCCAACCTCTCCCTATAAGGCAAACCATCAAGTCCCGGTAGCATCCTAGTAAATCTTTTCTACACTCTTTCCAGTTTAATAATATCCCTTCTATAATAGGGTGACCAGAACTGTGCACAGTATTCCAAGTGTGGCCTTACTAATGTCTTGTACAACTTCAACAAAAAATCCGAACTCCTGTATTCAATGTTCTGACCAATGAAACCAAGCATGCTGACTGCCTTCTTCACCACCCTATCCACCGGTGACTCCACTTTCAAGGAGCTATGAACCTGTACTCCTAGATCTCTTTGTTCTATAACTCTCCCCAACGCCCTACCATTAACGGAGTAGGTCCTGGCCCGATTCGATCTACCAAAATGCATCACCTCACATTTATCTAAATTAAACTCCATCTGCCATTCATCGGCCCACTGGCCCAATTTATTAAGATCCCGTTGCAATCCTAGATAACCTTCTTCACTGTTCACAATGCCACCAATCTTGGTGTCATCTGCAAACTTACTAACCATGCCTCCTAAATTCTCATCCAAATCATTAATATAGATAACAAATAACAGCGGACCCAGTACTGATCCCTGAGGCACACCGCTGGTCACAGGCATCCAGTTTGAAAAACAACCCTCTACAACCACCCTCTGTCTTCTGTCGTCAATCCAATTTTGTATCCAATTGGCTACCTCGCCTTGGATCCCGTGAGATTTAACCTTATGTAACAACCTACCGTGCGGTACCTTGTCAAAGGCTTTGCTAAAGTCCATGTAGACCACATCTACTGCACAGCCCTCATCTATCTTCTTGGTTACCCCTTCAAAAAACTCAATCAAATTCGTGAGACATGATTTTCCTCTCACAAAACCATGCTGACTGTTCCTAATCAGTCCCTGCCTCTCCAAATACCTGTAGATCCTGTCCCTCAGAATACCCTCTAACAACTTACCAACTACAGATGTCAGGCTCACTGGTCTGTAGTTCCCAGGCTTTTCCCTGCCGCCCTTCTTAATCAAAGGCACAACATTTGCTACCCTCCAATCTTCAGGCACCTCACCTGTAGCTGTCGATGATTCAAATATCTCTGCTCGGGGACCCGCAATTTCCTCCCTAACCTCCCATAACGTCCTGGGATACATTTCATCAGGTCCCGGAGATTTATCTACCTTGATGCTCGTTAAGACTTCCAGCACCTCCCTCTCTGTAATATGTACACTCCTCAAGATATCACTATTTATTTCCCCAAGTTCCCTAACATCCATGCCTTTCTCAACCGTAAATACCGATGTGAAATATTCATTTAGGATCTCACTCATCTCTTGTGATTCCGCACATAGATGACCTTGTTGATCCTTAAGAGGCCCTACTCTCTCCCTAGTTACTCTTTTGCCCTTTATGTATTTGTAGAAGCTCTTTGGATTCTCCTTTGCCTTATCTGCCAAAGCAATCTCATGTCCCCTTTTTGCCCTCCTGATTTCTCTCTTAACTCTACTCCGGCAATCTCTGTACTCTTCAAGGGATCCACTTGATTCCAGCTGCCTATGCATGTCATATGCCTCCTTCTTCTTTTTGACTAGGGCCTCAATCTCCCGAGTCATCCAAGGTTCCTTACTTCTACCAGCCTTGCCCTTCACTTTATAAGGAATGTGCTTACCCTGAACCCTGGTTAACACACTTTTGAAAGCCTCCCACTTACCAGACGTCCCTTTGCCTGCCAACAGACTCTCCCAATCAACTTCTGAAATTTCCTGTCTAATACCATCAAAATTGGCCTTTCCCCAATTTAGAATTTTAACTTTTGGGCCATTCTCCATAGCTATCTTAAAACTAATGGAATTATGATCACTGGTCCCAAAGTGATCCCTCACTAACACTTCTGTCACCTGCCCTTCCTTATTTCCCAAGAGGAGGTCAAGTTTTGCCCCCTCTCTAGTCGGGCCATCCACATACTGAATGAGAAATTCCTCCTGAATACACTCAACAAATTTCTCTCCATCCAAGCCCCGAATGCTATGGCTGTCCCAGTCAATGTTGGGAAAGTTAAAGTCCCCTACTATTACCACCCTATTTTTCTTGCAGCTGTCTGTAATCTCCTTACATGTTTGCTCGTCAATTTCCCGTTGACTATTTGGGGGTCTTCTCTCCAGTCAGAAAAACATCCGTTCACCACTACTCTCTGCCTCTCATCCCTTAGCCAATTACATAACCAGGTTATCACCATCTCATTAGTACCAAGTGCTTCTGTTTTCTGAATAAGTTCTGTTATGTGATACTTTATCAAATGCCTTTTGAAAATCCAAATATACAACATCTACTGCACTGCCTTCATCAACCCTCTCTGATAGTTCATCAAAGAACTCAACCAGGTTAGTCAGACACGATTTGCTGGCTGTCCCTTATTAACTCATGCTTCTCCAAGTGAGAATTAATTTTGTCCTTGACAATGGTCTCTTGTAGTTTTCCCACCACTGACGTTAGGCTGACTGGCCTGTAGTTACCAGGTTTATCCCTCTCCCCTTTTTTGAATAGGGGTGTAACATTTGCAATCCTCCAGTCCTCTGGCACCACTTCCATATTCAATGAGGATTGAAAGATTGTGGTCAGAGCTTCTGCTATCTCCACCCCAGCTTCCCTCAGTAACCAAGGATGCATCCCATCTGGACCGGGTGACTTGTTAACTTTGACTGATACCAACCTATTTGGCACCTCCTTTCTATCTATTTTTATCCAATCCAATATCTCTACTCCCTCCTCCTCTACTGCGACATTAACTTCATCCTCTCTTTGTGAAGACAGGTGCCAGTACCTCAGTCATGCCCTTTGCCTCCACAAAAAGATTGGATGACAAAAAGAGTGCCTTCTTTGTCCCTAATCAGCCCCACCATTCCTTTAACTATCCTTTTACTTTTTATATGTTTATGAAAGATTTTTGGGTTCCCTTTTATGTTCCCGACTAATCTTTTCTCATTCTTTCTCTTTGACCTTCTTATATTCTTTTTCAATTTCTCCCTGCACTCTCTGTATTCTGTCTGGTTTTCGACTGTATTCTGTACCTGACATTAGTCACAAACCTTTATTTCCTTTATCATCCAGGGAGCTCTAGCTTTAGATGCCCTGGGTTTCTTCCTTAAGGGAATGTGCTTGGTTTGTACCCAGACTATCTCTGCCTTGAAGGCCTGCCATTGCCCATTTACTGTTTTCCTGGTCAATCTTTGTTTCCAGTCCACCTGTGCTCGATCCCTTCTCAACTCACTGAAATCGGCTCTCTTCCAGTTGGGTATTTTCACCTTTGATTTTTCTTTGTCCCTTTCCGTAACTACTTTAAACCTGATTATATTATGATCACTATTACCCAGATGTTCTCCCACTAAAACACACTCCACTTACCCTACTTCATTCCCTAGAACTAGATCCAGCACTGCTTCCTTCCTCATTGGGCTAGAAACATACTGATTAAGGAAGTTCTCCTGTACATATTTTAGGAATTCTTCACCCTCCTTGCCTTGTACACTGTTTCCTCCCAGTCTATATTCGGGTAATTGAAGTCCCCCACTATTACTGCTCGATTATTATTACATTTCTCTGAAATTTGCCTACAGATTTGCTCCTCTCCCTCCTTCTCACTATTTGGGGGTCTGTAGTAAACACCCAGCAATGTAACGGCTACTTAACTCTAACCAGATAGATTCAGTCTTTGAAACCTCTCGTATATCGTCCCTCTGTAGAACTGTCATATTATCCTCGATCAATGCAGCCAACCTCGCCTCCTCTCTTTTCTCCTTCCCTATCCCTATGAATACATTGTAGCCAGGAATGTTTAGTTGCCATTCCTGCCCATGTTTAAGCCAGGTCTCTATTACAGCTTCTATATCATAACCCCAGGTGGCAACTTGTGCCTGCAGCTCATCAATCTTATTTGTAACACATTAGGGTTAGTGTTAACACACATTAACAGACATACATTCCAACACCATGCTGGTCGGTTTTGCTTCCTTCCTCCATCCAATTCCTGCTCTTTCTACACTATACTTTGTTCTGTTGCTGTGTGTCCCTCCTAGTTTTCCAATGACCTAGTCCCTCCTCTCTGTTACTACATCCTGGTTCCCCTCCCCCTGCCAAATTGGTTTAAACCCTCCCCCACAGCTCTAGTTAACTTCCCTGTGAGGAAATTGGTCCCAGCCCCATTCAGGTGCAATCCATTCATCTTGTACAGGTCCCTCCTGTCCCAGAACTGGTCCCAATACCCCAGGAATCTGAAGCCCTCCTTCTTGTACCACTTCTCCAGCCACACATTCACCTGCACTATCTTCCTGCTTCTGTACTTTCTAGCATGTGGCACTGGGAGTAATCCAGAGATTACCACCTTTAAGGTCCTGCTTCTTTCATCTTTTTCCTAGCTCCTGAAACTCTGAGTGCAGGACCTCGACCCTTTTCCTTCCTATGTCATTGGTTCCCACATGGACCGTGAATTCTGGCTGTCCCCCTTCCCCCCTCAATATGTCCTGCCCCCGTTCAGTGATGTCCTTTTACCCTGCCACCAGGGAGGCAGCTCGCCATGAGGGACTCACGTCGGGGATTGCAGAAACGCCTGTCCGTCCCCCTGACTATCGAATCCCCTATAACAACTGCATTCCTTGTACCCCCCCGGGGAAGTCGAGACTCCCACAGTGCCGTGGATTTGCTTCTGACTGCACTCCCCCAAGGTGTCAACACCTTCACTGGGATTCAACACTCAATACCTGTTTGTGAGTGCCACAGTCCCAGGGAATTCCTGCACTGCTGCCTGTTCCTCCTAGTCTGTCTGGTGGTCACCCACACCCTCTCCGTGTGAACTCTCTGTAGCTGCGGGGTGACCACCTCCTGTAAAGTGCTATCCACAAAATTCTCAGCTTCCTGTATACACTGTAGTGACGCCAGCCGCCCCTCAAACTCAGAAACTCGGAGCTCGAGCTCGGGCAGTTACTTAATGGCACTTCCTGCACATGTGGTTTTCCAGGACACACAAAGTGTTCTGGAGTTCCCACAAGGCACGGGATGTGCACGGGACGGGCCCGAGCTGTTCTGCTGTGTTAGCTGACATTTATTTAAAACAGTTTGCTTAGCTTTAAGGCTATTTAACTGTTTAGCTGACACTAAAACACTAACCACTAAAAACCCTAACCAACCATTAAAAACACTAACCATTAAATCACAAAAAACACCAACCGATAAACTAAATATTTACACTGACATACCCCCGCCACTCCTCCTTGTGTTGTGATGTCACTTTTTGATTGTTGTTTGCTGTTTGTTGTAGACTCGCTGCTCCTCTGGCCTCTCGTGATGCTCTAAGTTGTAGAACATAATTCCCAGAGTCCAGGAAAAATCCCAAAATGCCATTTAATAAAAATGGAATTTGACTAATGCAGTCAGTGTAAATCAGGGGTCCTAATGTTAACTCTACACGGCATAAAGAACCCTACTGATATAAAATAGTGAATCTACAGCCTCACCGTCAGTAACACTATGGGAGATTGACTAATGTGCATGTGTGTTCGTGTCACTTCCTTAGTGAGGCAGGACCGAAGTTTCCTAAAGCAATACTGGGAATCGCTATTCACCAAACTTTCCAAGTGGTCATAAGTCACATCCCATATAAGACTTTCCAATCACTTCCCTAAAATCAATGTCAGATTTGTATGCCGATTGTTACCAGGGTCTGATTTCTTCTCCTTCTTAAACAATGGGCCAGATGATCCTCCCTCCAATCCATGCTAACCAATACAGGATTCACTGAGTTACTGAAGATATGATCAATGACTCATGTGAGTTCCTTCATTTCCCTTCGTACTTTGGGAAATGGCACCAGGTCTTGCAGCACTCACAACCTGAAGGACATTCATCTTCACTAAAACCACTTCTATTGAAGCAACTTTAGCCACAAACTATCCTGTAGTACTGGAAACATGGCGTTGTCTTCAGAAGTGAGACCTGGTGCACAATATCTGTTGAGCTCAGCAGCCATATCTTAGCTGCCCATGTAACCTGCCCTGATAAATCCCTCAAACGACCAATGTGGCCTTTGATAGCTTTCTAACTTCTAATGCCTTCCCATCACTGCTATAACTCCGCACAATCCTTTCACCTAAAGCCTTTTTAGCATCACCAACACTCACTTTAGTTGTCTTCAGTTGTTTTTACCTGTTCCTATACCTCAAACTGAACATTTCATATAAATATTCGATTAAGAGACTTTATTTCAAGTTTAACATCTCTACCACCCTCCCTAGTTAGCCAAATAGGCTTAACTTTATCTTTTTATCCTGGGATATACAAGGCTTTCAACTCCATCACTTTTAACAATATTCCATTTTTCTTTTGTATTGGAGTTATTCTTACCCAATGACATCTCTCAATTCACCTTCCCCTAATCTTTGCCTGATATGGGGTGCTAACATTCAATTAGCAGCTTACAATTCATTTCAATTGGTTGGGAATTAAAAGCTTAGCTGAGAATGTAGAAAGTGCCAGGCACTTTGTGATCAAATGAGAGCAGCAGCAGCCACCAGTACTGTGTTGTTATCACTGGGGACATTCATCCACTAACTGGTCTGAAACGGGGCAGTCAAGTTCAGAAAGCGGCAATTGAATTATTTGTCGATAATGCCAATATGTTTAGGGAGAGAACTAGAAAAGACTTATAGGGCCAGAAATTCGTGCGGCCATTGTTGGGTGCACGGTGTGACACAATGTGACATATTCCCTGCATCTGAATGGAGAGGCCAGAGGCTCCCCAGGTAGTGGGCCTCAGGGTCGGGTCTGGGGTCAGGATCGGGGTCTGGGATCGGGATCGGGATCGGGGTCTGGGATCGGGATCGGGATCGAGGGTCGGTCTGGGATCGGGATCGAGGGTCGGGTCTGGGATTGGGATCGAGGGTCGGGTCTGGGGTCAGGATCGGGGTCTGGGATCGGGATCGAGGGTCGGGTCTGGGATCGGGATCGAGGGTCGGGTCTGGGATCGGGATCGAGGGTCGGGTCTGGGATCGGGATCGAGGGTCGGGTCTGGGATTGGGATCGAGGGTCGGGTCTGGGATCGGGATCGGGGTCTGGGATCGGGATCGAGGGTCGGGTCTGGGATCGGGATCGAGGGTCGGGTCTGGGATTGGGATCGAGGGTCGGGTCTGGGGTCAGGATCGGGGTCTGGGATCGGGATCGAGGGTCGGGTCTGGGATCAGGATCGAGGGTCGGGTCTGGGATCGGAATCGAGGGTCGGGTCTGGGATCGGAATCGAGGGTCGGGTCTGGGATCGGGATCGAGGGTCGGGAGAAGAGGCTGGGGGATGGGTGGGAGAATCGGGGGTGGGGAAAGGAGGCCCGGGGGGGGGGGGGGGGGTCGGGAACGGTTGTGATGAGGGGTGGGGGTTTGGGAGAGGTGGTGATTGGGGGAGGGGTTAAATGTGGGGCCAGGGGAACACATTCATGTAAGAAAATGTAAAAAACTTACTTTTTGGGTCACAGGCGATCCCAAGGTTTGGTTTTACTGAGTGCAGCCCTTAGGAAAATAGGATTATACAGATTTGAAAACAGCAATCTCTATTCATCGGGCTCGTCCCAAACGGTATAGACCTCATCCCCCACATTATCTCTCAAACCCTTTAATAGACCAGGCAGACAAACAATTATCCATCATTTTCTTAAAATTGGTATTGTCCACAGCTTCCAGTGCCCTTCCTCAGTAATCTGTTCCATCTTTACCAACTTTTGGGTGAAGAAGTTATATCTTAACTATGAACTCACCTTATCTCATGTAAGTTTAAATGTCCTTTATCCTACAGCTTATGTTAATATGGAACATCATTCAGAGCTCCAGTTAATCTATTCCCTTGAAGATCTTAAATAGCTCAATATCTAAGCTGTCTTTTTCTCATATAAATATCCCCAGTCCACATGGCCTTCCCTCTGAGCTCAGGTGTCTGAACCCATCAATTTAAGGGCTGAACTTCTACTCCTGGCAGCACAGCCATATTTTTCACGACACATTTTACACTGTTGGCACACAGAGGGGTACATGCCCAGGTTGTCCCCTCATGTAAATGCAGCTGGCGCCATCTCAGCGCGATTTGCATCAAGCAAGGAGCGTGCAGAAATGTGCTGGTACAGCTTAGAATCATAGAACACAGAAGGAGGCCATTCGGCCCATCATGCCTGTGCCATCTCTTTGAAAGAGCTATTCAATTAGTCCCACTGCCCCGCTCTTTCCCCAGAGCCCTGCAAATTTTTTCCTTTTCAAGTATGAATCTGCTTCCACCGCCCTTTCAGGCAGTGCATTCCAGATCATAACAACTTGCTGCGTAAAAAAAATTCTCCTCATCTCCCCTCTGATTCTTTTGCCTTCTTAAAGCTTCTTATCGGGGCCTCTGCACTTCCAGTTAGCACTGCAGCAAAGTTTGAAACTGGGTATTTTCTATTGTGTTTTGTGCTGACATGAAGTAGGAGATTAGCCTGTGTTGTTTCCCATATACTTTCCCCATTTTATTTTGTGCTCCCACTGTTTGTTTCTCTCCATGTTTCTACATTAAACAGCTCCCATTTTTTTGGTTCAATCCCCCATCCCGCCCAGGTGCCTTTGCAAGTAGCCCAATTGATTCCGAGTATTGATGACCCCCTCCCAATTTTGTATTATCAGCAAGTCTGGAGACCTTTAGTACTGTCCGTCTCTCCAAATCATCACCATGCATCCAAAGCTACAATGGCCCCAGGACCTGCTCCCTGCAGTATCCCTCTAATCACTGCTTTCCATGGAGATGCTGCTCCCTTAACAACTACACTTTGCATCCTTGACTCACCCAGTTACTTATCCACTTCAAAAGCTCCTGTCTTATTCAATGCTTTTCTACTTTGTGAAGCAATTTCCTATGTGGAATGTTGTCAAAGGCTTTGATAGAGTTTAGGTGCATTAAATCTACTGAATTCCCCTTATCAACTAAATGTGTTATATCTTCAAAGAATTCTGGTAGATTTGTTAAGCAAGATATACCACCTGTAAAGTCATGTTGACTTTTTTTTTATTGGCTTCTCAAGAATGTAGATACAAAATTAATGGAGATATTATATAGACGCATACATTCACAAATATATTTTCAAAGCCATTGTATGATTAAGGACACATTCATACACATAGTTTATGAGGTTAAATATATTTTATCATCTTGTTTCTCCTAGTGATTCACTACTCTTTCAGGATACTTATTATTATTTTCAAAACTACTGATATCAAGCTCCAAGTTTATAGTTCCCTGGGTTATCTTTGTTTATTTTTATAAATTGACACTGCATTGGCCTCTCCAGTCCCTTGGCACAATTCCCATATTTAGCGATTTCCTTAAGACATCCATCAAGTTGTGTTCAATTTAATTTGCCACTTCCTTTAACACTCTGTTTTGAAGTCTGTCAGGGCTAATGCTTTGCTCTCTTTTAGTTGGGATCGCACTATTTTGTGGTCAATTTCGATATCTATCAGATTTTCTTCCTCTCGCTTTAAATTCCAACCCTATATAGTTCTCAAATTCGTTTATAAATACTGACACAGCAGAATAATTTGGGACATTGGCTATTCCTTGGTAATTAATTATATCCCCTCTGCGATCTGATTAGGCCCTTGTAATTAGGGTTATCAAATCATAGTCAGGATCCACTCCTTCACCCTCATTTACTCAATGGAACAGTTTGAATAATGTCAACAGCTGCCATAATATACTGGAGTTAAAAACACTCGCAACAAAAAAAAGGCAGGAGTACAACTAAAATTCTTAACTTCAAGGAGGCAAGCTTTGAGCATTAACAAAGCGCCTTTCATGACATAGAAACATAGAAACATAGAAAATAGGAGCAAGAGTAGGCCATTCAGCCCTTCGGGCCTGCTCCGCCATTCAAAATGATCATGGCCGATCGTCTAACTCAGTACCCTGTTCCCGCTTTTTCCCCATATCCCTTGATCCTTTAGCACTAAGAAATATATCTATCTCCTTCTTGAATACATCTAATGACTTGGCTTCCACTGCCTTCTGTGGTAGAGAATTCCACAGGTTCACCACCCTCTGAGTGAAGATATTTCTCCTCATCTCAGTTCTAAATGGCATACCCCGTATCCTCAGACTGTGACCCCTGGTTCTGGACTCCCCAGCCATCGGGAACATCCTCCCTGGACCTCAAGATGTCCCAAAATGTTTCACAGTCAATTGAGTACTTTTTGAAGTGTAGTCACTGTTATAATGTAGGAAACCTGGCAGCCAATTTGCACTTAGCAAGGTCCCAAAAACAGTAATGTGATAATCATAGAAACATAGAATAGTTACAGCACAGAAGGAGGCCATTCAGCCCATTAAGTCCACGCCAGCTCTCTGCAAGAGCAATCCAGGTAGCCCCACTCCCCCGCCGTTTCCCCGTAGCCCTGCAAATTTTTTTCCTTCAAGTATTTATCCAGTTCCCTTTTGAAGGCCATGATTGAATCTGCCTCCACCACCCCCTCAGGCAGAGCATTCCAGATCCTAACCACTCGCTGTGTAAAAAAGTTTTTCCTCATGTCACCTTTGGTTCTTTTGCCAATCACCTTAAATCTATGTCCTCTGGTTCTTGACTCTTCCGCCAATGGGAACAGTTTCTCTCTATCTACTCTGTCTAGACCCTTCATGATTTTGAATACCTCTATCAAATCTCCTCTCAACCGTCTCTGTTCCAAGGAGAACAACCCCAGCTTCTCCAGTCTATCCACATAACTAAAGTCCCTCATCCCTGGAATCATTCTAGTAAATCTTTTCTGCACCCTCTCTAAGGCCTTCACATCTTTCCTAAAATACGGGGCCCAGAATTGGACACAATACTCCAATTGTGGCCGAACCAGTGTTTTATAAAGGTTCATCATGGCTTCCTTGCTTTTGTACTCTATGCCTCTTTTTATAAAGCCCAGGATCCCTCATGCTTTTTTAACTGCTTTCTCAACCTGCCCTGCCATCTTCAAAGATTTGTGCACATATACCCCCAGATCTCTCTGTTCCTGTACCCCTTTAGAATTGTACCCTTTAGTTTATATTGCCTCTCCTCATTCTTCCCACCAAAATGTATCACTTCGCACTTCTCTGCATTAAATTTCATCTGCCTTGTGTCTGCCCATTCCACCAGCCTGTCTATATCCTCTTGAAGTCTATCACTATCCCCCTCACTATTTACTACACTTACAAGATTTGTGCCATCTGCAAATTTTGAAATTGTGCCCTGTACACCCAAGTCCAAGTCATTAATATATATCAAGAAAAGCAGTGGTCCCAGCACTGACCCCTGGGGAACACCACTGTACACCTCCCTCCAGTCTGAAAAACAACCGATCACCACTACTCTCTGTTTCCTGTCACTTAGCCAATTCTGGATCCATGCTGCCACTGCCCCTTTTATTCCATGGGCTTCAACTTTGCTGACAAGCCTATTATGTGTCACTTTATCAAACGCCCTTTGAAAGTCCAAATACATCACATCAACCCTCTCTGTTACCTCATCAAAATACTCAATCAGGTGGGTTAAACATGATTTGCTTTAATCCGTGCTGGCTTTCCTTAATAATCCACACTTGTCCAAGTAACTGTTAATTCTTTCCCGGATTATTGTTTCTAAAAGTTTCCCCACCACTGAGGTTAAACTGACTGGCCTATAGTTGCTGGGTTTATCCTTACACCCTTTTTTGAACAAGGGTGTAACATTTGCAATTCTCCAGTCCTCTGGCACCACCCCCTGTATCTACGGATGATTGGAAGATTATGGCCAGTACCTCCGCAATTTTCCCCCTTACTTCCCTCAACAACCTAGGATGCATCACATCCGGACCGGGTGACTTATCTACTTTAAGTATGGCCAGCTTTTCTAGTGCCTCTTCTTTATCAATTTTTAGCCCATCCAGTATCTCAACTACCTCCTCTTTTACTGTGACTTTGCAACATCTTCTTCCTTGGTAAAGACAGATGCAAAGTACTCATTTAGTACGTCAGCCATGTCCTCCACCACCATGAGTAGATCTCCTTTTTGGTCCTTAATCGGCCTCACCTTTCCTTTTACTACCCGTTTACTGTTTACATGCCTATACAAGACTTTTGGATTCCCTTTTATGTTGGCCGCCAGTCCATTCTCATACTCTCTCTTTGCCCCTCTTATTTCCTTTTTCCCCTCTGAACTTTCTATATTCAGCCTGGTTCTCATTAGTTTTATCAACCTGACATCTGTCGTATGTCACCTTTCTCTGCTTCATCTTACTCACTATCTCTTTTACAATCCAGGGAGCTCTGGCTTTAGTTGTCCTACCTTTCCCCCTCATGGGAATGTACCTAGACTGTACCCGAACCATCTCCTCTTTAAAGGCCGCCCATTGTTCGATTACAGTTTTTCCTGCCAATCTTTGATTCCAATTTACCCGGGCCAGATCTGTTCTCAACCCACTGAAATTGGCCCTCCTCCAATTAAGTATTTTTACTCTAGATTGCTCCTTGTCCTTTTCCATAACTAATCTAAATCCTAAATGTTCCCCCACTGACACTTGCTCCACTTGGCCCACCTCATTCCCCAGCATTAGATCCAGCAATGCCTCCTTCCTCATTGGGCCGGAAATCTCCTGAACACATTTCAAAAATTCTTCCCCCTCTCTGCCCTTTACACTATTACTATTCCAGTCTATATTGAGATAGTTGAAGTCCCCCATTATCACTACTCTATGGTTCTTGCACCTCTCTGTAATTTCCCTGCAAATTTGCTCCTCTATATCCTTTCCACTAGTTGGTGGCCTATAGAATACACCCAGTAGTGTAATGGCACCTCTATTGTTTCTTAACTCTAACCAAATAGATTCTGTCTTTGACCCCTCCAGGGCATCCTCTCTCTCCAGCACTGCAATATTCTCCTTAATCAATACTGCCACCCTCCCCACTCCTTTCTTCCCTTCCCTATCTTTCCTGAACACCTTGTATCCAGGAATATTTAGTACCAAATCCTGCCCTTTTTTGAGCCAGGTCTCCATTATCACCACAACATCATATTCCCATGTCCCATGTGGCTATTTGTGCCTGCAGCTCACCAACCTTATTTACGTTTACACACATGCACTGTAAACCTATCTTAGACTTTCTTGTATTCTCAGTCTGATCCCACCTAATGCCTTACTATTTCTCACTCTAGTGCTATCTATCTTTCCCAATCCTTTGTGCCCCTTGTTTCTCCTTTCCAATGCTACATCCTGGTGCCCATCCCCTCCCCACCCACAGCACGACTGAACCTCCCCGCGACGACATTGGTCCCGGCCCTCTTGAGGTGCAACCCATCCGGCCTGTCCAGGTCCCACCTCCCCCAGAACTGGTCCCAATGCCCCAGGAATTTAAAGCCCTCCCTCCTGCACCATCTCTCCAGCCACACATTCATCTGCTCTATCCTCCTATTTCTATATTCACTAGCGCGTGGCACCGGGAGTAATCCAGAGATTACTACCCTTGAGGTCCTGCTTCTTAATCTCTTTCTAACTCCTTAAACTCTGCCTGCAGGACCTCATCCCTCTTTCTACCTATGTTGTTGGTACCAATATGGACCGCGACCTCTGGCTGTTCACCCTCCCCCCTCAGAATGTTCTGTAGCCACTCAGTGACATCCTGGGAGGCAGCATACCATCCTGGAATCACGTCTGTGGCCACAAAAACGCCTGCCTGTTCCCCTAACTATTGAATCCCCGATCACTATTGTTTTCCCGATCTTCCTCCTCCCCCCCTGTACAGCTGAGCTGCCTGTGGTGCCATGGACCTGGCTCTGGCTGTATTCCCCAGAGGAACCTCTGACCTCACCAGCAGTCATACTGGTTAGAGAGTGAGATGCACCAGATAATCTGTTTTTGTGATGTTGGTTGAGGGATAAATATTGACCAGGTCACCAGGGAGAACTCTCCCCTGCTTTTCTTTGAAATAGTGCCAGGGGATCTTTTACATCCACCTGAGAGGGCCGACAGTTTAATGTCTCATCCAAAAGACAACACAGCACTCCCTCAATACTGCACTGGAGTGTCAGCCTAGATTTTGTGCTCAAGTCTCAGAGTGGGACTTGAACCCACAACTTTCTAACTTGGAGGTAAGAGTGCTACCCACTGAGCCACAGCTGACACCATTCGAATTTGGGGTTTTTACATTGGATGTTCAATGTCACCAGTATCCCCACGAATGGACCTCATGTCTCCAATGAAACAAGGTGTATCTTCACCTGCTCAGTATCTCGGTAAACGTAGCAAGTCCCAAGAGTCAAATGGAAAACATTGGCCACTGCACGCCAGCTTATTGCAATATACCATGTGCTGTCACATGTTCTCCTCATCTTCAGTAGACAACAGAATAGACACTCAGACTGGGGCTCAGGCTATTAATCCAACAGACACATTTATTTAATGTTAAAACAGGCAAATGAACAATATCCAGTGCAAACAGTACATTTAAAGAAATTACAAACTTTACCATTCTCTTCAAAACATCCAAACTACAAAGGCACTTCTCCTGTGCTAATCCTCAACATAAGCTCGATGCTTGAAACATGGTCTCTCACTTCTTAAATGGTGAAATGCTGCCCTGAATAACTCTGTACCCCAGACACTTTCAGAATGATTATTGACTGGGAGAGTCAACCCCAAATACATCATTCAACATTAAGTGAAACAAAGGACATTAGAACTGCATTTCTCTCAACTATGTTAAATGACAGTGATCTATATGCAATTGGCTCCCATGTTGGTGTATTTGGAAGAAGTAAATGAAAAGCAGTAAAATGTTGATATAACCTGGGTTCCATGTGAATTGATGGGATATTGACAGGTTATTATTTCTGATCCAGTGTGGAATGCTCAGAGCAGAGGAGACATTGCCCAATATTTGTGCAAGAAAGGTAATTGTGCTCCCGTGTAAGGGAAGGCATTAATGTTGCCAAAGATAAATAAAACTCGGGCTTATTATGGGCTGTGTGAGGCTCATTGGAAGGAGGCAGTTTCCTGGCTGCCAGCCTGAGTCAGCAGTGCTGTCTTTTTGGAATAAGTATTTATGTAAAACTCCTGACAGACTTGAGACACTAATCCTCTCCGAACCTTCACACCACACCTACAAAGACACCAACCATTCTGTTCAGTCACTCGCACCTCTTTTATATTTTAACATTGTTCATAACTTTCCAACTTCTAGAACGTGTTACCTCATTTCTCACCTGAGCTCTCCTCTGTGATCTTGCCTGAGCAGATGGATAATCTCCCAGTCTTTCTTTATTCAGTACTATATCTTTACGCTTGTGAGTTTCTTTCTCCTTCACCTCAAATGCAAGCTTATCAGAATTCAGTATGTTGCAGCTCACAGCGCTAGAGAATTGGTTCTCAATGTCTAATTAATAAACTCTCCTCTTGTCACCTCATCTCCGACTGATCAATACCCATTGTTTTCTGCATCAGATGAGCCCTGTTCAGATTTATCTTTTAATATCCCTTTCAAAAGCATTAAATGTGTGGTGAAGCGATGAGTCAGTCAGACACTGGGTGTTTACTCCTGTATTTCCATTATTTACTCTGCATTGTGTACAGCGCTGCCATATCCTGTGTGATATAGATTTGGAGTATTGGTAATGATGATGCAGATCTTCACTTCTGACATTGCCAATAAATCACAGCAAGAGGAATGTCCAACCTAATAACATCCAACGCCAGCAGTCGAAAGAACTAAAAGCATCTGGGTATATTTCACTGTGTCCAACGTTTAACAAAAGAGTAAAGTCTATATTTTACTCTGTATGTGAATGTGCGAAGAATTCCATTCTATGATGTCTGGTGAAGAATTCAGAGTTAATAGGTAACAAAGAAAATCTATTATTTCCACTACTCTCACATGTAAACAGTTAGGAAGCAATCAACGGAAAATGCCTGTGAGTTGATTTTTAAAAATTTGGCCTCAGGATGTGGACGTCACTGGCAAGGTCCCATTTATTGACCATCCATAGTTGCCCTGAGAAGGTGATGGTGGGCCTTCTCATTGAGCCTCTGCAATCTATGTGGTGTGGTGCTACCATGCTAATGTTAGGTATGGAATTCCAGAATATTGACCCAACGACAGTGAAGGAAAGCCAATTTAAGTCCAAGGCAGGGTGGTGTATGACTTGGAGGGGAACTCGAAGGTGATCTTGCTGCTTTTGTCCTTCATGGGCATAGAGGTTGCAGGGCTAGGAGTGCTTTTGAAGTAAGCTCGGCGAGTTGCAGTGCACCACATCGATAGTGCATATTCCAGCCACAGTGTGCCGGAGATGAAGGGAGTCAAGATTGAGAGGTGCGAGAACCACTGGGTCCCGTGACAACACTGCTATTCATGCTGCCTGTTGTGTCCTGGGTGGTGCTGAGCTTCTTAAGTGTTGTTGCAGCTGCACCCATCCAGGTGAGTGGCCAGTATTCCCTCACACTCCTGAGTTCAACTCTGCACTTTGAGATCAGATGATCAGATATTAAGTAGACATTTACAAATTGCACTTGGTACATGCAGTAGGGAAACATATTCAAAATGTGCACCGTAAATAAGAGATCTTTAACATCAGCTTTTACCAATTTCCATCCATAAATTCATTGATTTTTTCAGGAATTGGGAATAAACGATTTCTGATTCTCACCCTTAAAATTCCAGATTCCCTTGGTCTTCCCAGGTCCCAGGGTAGTTGACTAACCTGCAGGATCAAAGATTATTCCTTCTTTGTAGTACAAGATGGTCAATGGCAGATGAAATTTAACGCAGAAAAGTGTGAAGTGATGCATTTTAGTAGGAAGAATGAGGCGAGGCAATATAAACTAAAGGGTACAATTTTAAAGGGGGTGCAGGAACAGAGAGACCTAAGGGTTCACATACACAAATCTTTGAATGTGGCAGGACAAGTTGAGAAGGCTGTTAAAAAAACATATGGGATCCTGGGCTTTATAAATAGAGGCACAGAGTACAAAAGCAAGGAAATTATGCTAAACTTTTATAATCAGTGGTTCGGCCTCAGATGGAGTATTGTGTTCAATTCTGGACACCACACTTTAGGAAGGATGTCGAGGCCTTAGAGAGGGTGCAGAAGAGATTTACTAGAATGGTACCAGGGATGAGGGACTTCAGTTATGTGGAGAGACTGGAGAAGCTGGAATTGTTCTCCTTAGAACAGAGAAGGTTAAGGGGAGATTTAATCGAGGTGTTCAAAATCATGAACAGTTTTGTTGGAGTAAATAAGGAGAAACTGTTTCCAGTGGCGGAAGGGTCAGTAACCAAAGGACACAGATTTAAGGTGATCGGCAAAAGAGCCAGAGGCGACATAAGGAAACATTTTTTTATGCAGCGAGTTGTTCTGATCTGGAATGCACTGCCTGAAGGGCGGTGGAAGCAGATTCAATAATAACTTCATTTGAGAAGGCAGCACTCAGTCAAAAAAGAAAAGATTATCTGTCTCCTGCACACAACACAGAGGAATGAATGAAAACTGCAATGTTTAACGGGGAATTATGGTCTTTGTGAAGTGTTAAAACTTCTTTACTCCAGGTGCGTAATGATTGACTGATTTTAGAAACATAGAAACACAGAAAATAGGAGCAGGAGTAGGCCATTCGGCCCTTCGAGCCATTCAATATGATCATGGCTGATCCTCTATCTCAATACCATATTCCCGTCTCTCCCCATACCCCTTGATGCCTTTTGTGTCTAGAAATCTATCTAGCTCCTTCTTAAATATATTCATTGACTTGGCCTCCACAGCCTCCTGTGGTAGAGAATTCCACAGGTTCACCACCCCCTGAGTGAAGAAATTTCTCCTCTTCTCAGTCCTAAATGTCCTACCCCGTATCCTGAGACTGTAACCCCTCGTTCTGGACCCCCCAGCCAGGGGAAACATCCTCCCTGCATCCAGTCTGTCGAACCCTGTCAGAATTTTATATGTTTCGATGAGATCCCCTCTCATGCTTCTAAACTCGAGTGAATACAGGCCGAGTCGACCCAATCTCTCCTCATACGACAGTCCTGCCATCCCAGGAATCAGTCTGGTGAACCTTCGCTCACTCCCTCTATGGCAAGTATATCCTTTCTTAGGTAAGGAGACTAAAACTGCACACAATACTCCAGGTGTGGTCTCACCAAGGCCCTGTATAACTGCAGTAAGACATCCTTGCTCCGAAACTCAAATCCTCTTGCAATGAAGGCCAACATACCATTTGCCTTCCTAACTGCTTGCTGCAGCTGCATGTTTGCTTTCAGTGACTGGTGTACAAGGACACCCAGGTCCCTTTGTACATCAACATTTCCCATTATCCACATTATACTGCATCTGCCATGTATTTGCCCACTCACTCAACGTGTCTAAATCCCCTTGAAGTCTCTTTGCATCCTCCTCAAAACTCGCGATCCCACATAGTTTTGTGTCATCAGCAAACTTGGAAATATTACATTTCGTTCCCTCATCCAAATCATTTATATATATATTGTGAATAGCTGGGGCCCAAGCACTGATCCCTGCGGTACCCCACTAGTCACTGCCTGCCACCCCGAAAAAGACCCGTTTATTCCTACTCTCTGTTACCTGTCTGTCAACCAATTTTCAATCCATGCCAGTATATTACCCCCAATCCCATGTGCTTTAATTTTGCACACTAACATCTTAAGTGGGACATAAAAAACTCCAGTAGGTTTGTCAAACATGATTTCCCTTTCATAAATCCATGTTGACTTTGTCTAATCCCGTTGATATTTTCTAAGTGTCCTGTTATCACATCCTTTATAATAGACTCCAGCATTTTCCCGATTACTGATGTTAGGCTAACTGGTCTGTAGTTCCCTGTTTTCTCTCTCCTTCCTTTTTTAAATAGTGGGGTTACATTTGCCACCCTCCAATCTGCAGGAACTGTTCCATAATCTATAGAATCATAGAATCATAGAAGTTACAACATGGAAACAGGCCGTTCGGCCCAACATGTCCATGTCGCCCAGTTTATACCACTAAGCTAGTCCCAATTTCCTGCACTTGGCCCATATCCCTCGATACACATCTTACCCATGTAACTGTCCAAATGCCTCTGGCAGCTCGTTCCAGACACTCACCACCCTTTGAGTGAAAAAATTGCCCCTCTGGACCCTTTTGTATCTCTCCCCTCTCACCTTAAATCTATGCCCCCTCGTTATAGACTCCCCTACTTTTGGGAAAAGATTTTGACTATCTACCTTATCTATGCCCCTCATTATTTTATAGACTTCTATAAGATCACCCCTTAACCTCCTACTCTCCAGGGAAAAAAGTCCCAGTCTGTCTAACCTCTCCCTGTAAGTCAAACCATCAAGTCCCGGTAGCATCCTAGTAAATCTTTTCTGCACTCTTTCTAGTTTAATAATATCCTTTCTATAATAGGGTGACCAGAACTGTACACAGTACTCCAAGTGTGGCCTCACTAATGCCCTGTACAACTTCAACAAGACATCCCAACTCCTGTATTCAATGTTCTGACCGATGAAACCAAGCATGCTGAATGCCTTCTTCACCACCTTATCCACCTGTGACTCCACTTTCAAGGAGCTATGAACCTGTACTCCCAGATCTCTTTGCTCTATAACTCTCCCCAACGCCCTACCATTAACAGAGTAGGTCCTGGCCCGATTTGATCTACCAAAATGCATCACCTCACATTTATCTAAATTAAACTCCATCTGCCATTCATCGGCCCACTGGCCCAATTTATCAAGATCCCGTTGCAATCCTAGATAACCTTCTTCACTGTCCACAATGCCACCAATCTTGGTGTCATCTGCAAACTTACTAACCATGCCTCCTAAATTCTCATCCAAATCATTAATATAAATAACAAATAACAGCAGACCCAGCACCGATCCCTGAGGCACACCGCTGGACACAGGCATCCAGTTTGAAAAACAACCCTCTACAACCACCCTCTGTCTTCTGTCGTCAAGCCAATTTTGTATCCAATTGGCTACCTCACCTTGGATCCCATGAGATTTAACCTTATGTAACAACCTACCATGCGGTACCTTGTCAAAGGCTTTGCTGAAGTCCATGTAGACCACGTCTACTGCACAGCCCTCATCTATCTTCTTGGTTACCCCTTCAAAAAACTCAATCAAATTTGTGAGACATGATTTTCCTCTCACAAAACCATGCTGACTGTTCCTAATTAGTCCCTGCCTCTCCAAATGCCTGTAGATCCTGTCCCTCAGAATACCCTCTAACAACTTACCCACTACAGATGTCAGGCTCACCGGTCTGTAGTTCCCAGGCTTTTCCCTGCAGCCCTTCTTAAACAAAGGCACAACATTTGCTACCCTCCAATCTTCAGGCACCTCACCTGTAGCGGTGGATGATTCAAATATCTCTGCTAGGGGAACCCGCAATTTCCTCCCTAACCTCCCATAATGTCCTGGGATACATTTCATCAGGTCCCGGAGATTTATGTACCCTAGAATTTTGGAAGATGACAACTAATGCATCCATTATTTCCATGGCTACCTCTTTTAGTACTCTGGGATGCAGATTATCAGGTCCTGGGGATTTATCGGCTTTCAGCCCCATTGATTTCTCCAGCACTATTTTTTTACTCATACTAATTTCCTTTAATTCCTCCTTCTCACCAGACCTTTGGTTCCCTAGCATTTCTGGGAAGTTATTTGTGTCCTCTTCCGTGAAGACAGAACCAAAGTATTTGTTTAATTGCTCTGCCATTTCCTTGTTCCCCGTTATAAATTCTCCCGTTTCTGACTGTAAGGGACCTACATTTGTCTTCACTAATCTTTTTCTTTTTACATACTTGTAGAAGCTTTTACAGTCCACTTTTATGTTCCTCGCAAGTTTACTCTCATACTCTATTTTTCTTAATCAATCTCTTGCTTCTTTTTTGCTGAATTCTAAACTGCTCCCAATCCTCAGGCTTGCTACTTTTTCTGGCAACGTTAAATGACTCCTCTTTGGATCTAATACTATCCTTAATTTCTTTTGTTAGCTATGGTTGGGCTGCTTTTCCTTTGCGTTTTTGCACCAGAAAGGAATGTATAACTGTTGCAATTCATGCATTCATTCCTTAAATGTTAGCCATTGCCTATCCACAGTCATGCCTTTTAATGAAGCTTCCCAATCTATCATAGCCAACTCACTCCTCATACCTTCGTAGTTTCCTTTGTTTAGATTTAGGACCCTAGTTTCAGATTGGACTACTTCACTTTCCATCTTAATGAAGAATTCTATCATGTTATGGTCACTCTTCCCTAAAGGACCCCGCACAACAAGATTATTAATTAACCCCTTCTCATTGCACAATACCCAATCTAGGATAGCCTGTTCCCTGGTTGGCTCCTCAACGTACTGGTCTAAAAAAACCATCTCGTACACACTCCAGGAATTCATCCTCCAGAGTATTATTGCTAATTTGGTTTGGCCAGTCTATATGCAGATTAAAGTCACCCATGATTACTGCAGTACCCTTGTTACATGCATCTCTAATTTCCTGTTTGATCCCATCCCCACATTACCACTACTGTTTGGAGGCCTATAGACAACTCCCACCAGTGTTTTCTGCCCCTTGGTGCTTCTTAACTCCACCCAGACTGATTCTACATCTTGATTTTCTGAGCCAATATCCTTTCTCACTATTGCTCTGATTTCATCCTTTACTAACAACGCCACCCCACCTCCTTTTCCTTTTTGCCTGTCCTTCCTAAATATCGAATACCCTTAAATATTCAGCTCCCAGCCTTGGTCACCCTGCAGCCATGTCTCTGTAATTGCTATTATATCATATCCGTTTACATCTATTTGCGCTGTTAATTCGTCTACCTTATTATGAATGCTTTGTGCATTCAGATACAGTGCCTTTAGATTTGCTTTTTAACATTTTTAGACATCTTAACATTTTTATGTACTATGGCCCTATTTGTCTTATTACCATTTTTTCTTACCTGGACCCTATTTGTTGTCTTTTGTTTGTACGCTCTGTCCCTTCCTGGCACAATCTGGTTATCCTTACCCCAATCACTTTCCTGCACAGCTTCTTTGCCTTTTCTCGTTAGCATTCTAGATTTCTCTTCACTGGGACCCTCCCCCTCCCCTTATTTAGTTTAAAGCCCTATCTATCTCCCTGTTATTCGATTCGCTAGAACTCTGGTCCCAGCACGGTTCAGGTGTAGTCCGCCCAATGGAACAGCTCTCTCTCTTTCCCCAGTACTGGTGCCAGTGTCCCACGAATCGAAACCCCCTTCTCCCACACCAATCTTTGAGCCATGCATCCATCTCCCTGATCGTATTGGCCCTGTGCCAATTTGCTCGTGGCTCGGGTAATAATCCGGAGATTATTACCTTTGTGGTTCTGCTTTTTAATTTAATCCCTAGCTGCTCAAACTCTCTCAGCAGAACCTTTTTCTTAGTCCTACCTATGATGTTGATACCTACGTGGACCACGACAACTGGATCCTCCCCCTCCCACTCCAAGTTTCTCTCCAGCCCTGAGGAGATGTCCTTAACCCTGGCACCGGGTAGGCAACGAAGCCTTCGGGACTCTCGCTCCTGGCTGCAGAGAACAGTGTCTATCCCCCGAATTATACTGTCGCCAACTACAACCACCTTCCTTTTTTACTCCCCCAACTTGAACGGCTTCCTGTACCACGGTGCTGTGGTCAGTTTGCTCGTCCTCCCTGCAGTCCCCGCACTCGTCCACAAGGGCTGCAAGAACCTCAAATCTATTGGACAAGTGGAGGGACTGAGGCTCCTGCAGTACTACCTCCTGGATCCCCATACCTGCCTCACTCGCAGTCACACCCTCCTGTCCCTGACCACGTGTCAATTCTAAAGTATTTAATCTAAGGGGTGTGGCTGCCTCCTGGACCAAAAGGCCCAGCTCACTTTCTCCCTCCCTGATGTCTCGCAATTTCTGCAGTTCGGACTCCAGCTCCTCAACTCGGAGCCGAAGTTCCTCGAGCTGCAGACACTTACTGCAGATGTAGTCGCCCTGGACAAAAATGTCCACAAGCTCCCACATATTGCAGCAGCAACACATCTCCTGTTCTCCCATTATTTTATTTATTTAATTAATCAGTTTAGTGTCAATCAAATTATTTACCTCATTTCATTTATTAGATTAATTAAATTAAGTTTAGTTTTTAGAATTTAGTTAAATGCTGCATGTTAACTTAAAGCTCAGCCCCCAGTCACGACCAATCACTCACCTGCCTCATCTGTGACGTCACTTTGCAGTTTTCTCTTGTTGCAGGTCTGCTGCTTTTATCCCCTCTCTCGGTCTGCTGCTGCTTTTATCCCCACTCTCGGTCTGCTGCTTTTATCCCCACTCTCGGTCTGCTGCTGCTTTTATCCTCACTCTCGGTCTGCTGCTGCTTTTATCCCCTCTCTCGGTCTGCTGCTGCCTTTATCCCCTCTCTCGGTCTGCTGCTTTTATCCCCTCTCTCGGTCTGCTGCTTTTATCCTCACTCTCGGTCTGCTGCTGCTTTTATCCCCTCTCTCGGTCTGCTGCTGCATTTATCCCCTCTCTCGGTCTGCTGCTTTTATCCCCTCTCTCGGTCTGCTGCTTTTATCCCCACTCTCGGTCTGCTGCTGCTTTTATCCCCACTCTCGGTCTGCTGCTGCTTTTATCCCCACTCTCGGTCTGCTGCTGCTTTTATCCCCACTCTCGGTCTGCTGCTGCTTTTATCCCCTCTCTCGGTCTGCTGCTTTTATCCCCACTCTCGGTCTGCTGCTTTTATCCCCACTCTCGGTCTGCTGCTGCTTTTATCCCCTCTCTCGGTCTGCTGCTTTTATCCCCACTCTCGGTCTGCTGCTTTTATCCCCACTCTCGGTCTGCTGCTTTAATCCCCACTCTCGGTCTGCTGCTTTTATCCCCTCTCTCGGTCTGCTGCTGCTTTTATCCCCTCTCTCGGTCTGCTGCTTTTATCCCCTCTCTCGGTCTGCTGCTGCCTTTACCCCCTCTCTCGGTCTGCTGCTGCTTTTATCCCCACTCTCGGTCTTCTGCTGCTTTTATCCCCACTCTCGGTCTGCTGCTGCTTTTATCCCCTCTCTCGGTCTGCTGCTGCTTTTATCCCCACTCTCGGTCTGCTGCTGCTTTTATCCCCACTCTCGGTCTGCTGCTTTTATCCCCACTCTCGGTCTGCTGCTGCTTTTATCCCCTCTCTCGGTCTGCTGCTGCTTTTATCCCCACTCTCGGTCTGCTGCTTTTATCCCCTCTCTCGGTCTGCTGCTTTTATCCCCACTCTCGGTCTGCTGCTGCTTTTATCCCCTCTCGCGGTCTGCTGCCTTTATCCCCTCTCTCGGTCTGCTGCTTTTATCCCCTCTCTCGGTCTGCTGCTTTTATCCCCTCTCTTGGTCTGCTGCTTTTATCCCCACTCTCGGTCTGCTGCTGCTTTTATCCCCTCTCTCGGTCTGCTGCTTTTATCCCCTCTCTCGGTCTGCTGCTTTTATCCCCACTCTCGGTCTGCTGCTTTTATCCCCACTCTCGGTCTGCTGCTTTTATCCCCACTCTCGGTCTGCTGCTTTTATCCCCTCTCTCGGTCTGCTGCTGCTTTTATCCCCTCTCTCGGTCTGCTGCTGCTTTTATCCCCTCTCTCGGTCTGCTGCTGCTTTTATCCCCTCTCTCGGTCTGCTGCTTTTATCCCCTCTCTCGGTCTGCTGCTTTTATCCCCTCTCTCGGTCTGCTGCTTTTATCCCCACTCTCGGTCTGCTGCTTTTATCCCCACTCTCGGTCTGCTGCTTTTATCCCCACTCTCGGTCTGCTGCTTTTATCCCCTCTCTCGGTCTGCTGCTTTTATCCCCACTCTTGGTCTGCTGCTTTTATCCCCACTCTCGGTCTGCTGCTTTTATCCCCTCTCTCGGTCTGCTGCTTTTATCCCCACTCTCGGTCTGCTGCTGCTTTTATCCCCACTCTCGGTCTGCTGCTTTTATCCCCTCTCTCGGTCTGCTGCTTTTATCCCCACTCTCGGTCTGCTGCTGCTTTTATCCCCACTCTCGGTCTGCTGCTTTTATCCCCTCTCTCGGTCTGCTGCTTTTATCCCCTCTCTTGGTCTGCTGCTGCTTTTATCCCCTCTCTTGGTCTGCTGCTGCTTTTATCCCCACTCTCGGTCTGCTGCTACTTTTATCCCCACTCTCGGTCTGCTGCTGCTTTTATCCCCTACTCGGTCTGCTGCTTTTATCCCCACTCTCGGTCTGCTGCTTTTATCCCCTCTCTCGGTCTGCTGCTTTTATCCCCACTCTCGGTCTGCTGCTGCTTTTATCCCCGCTCTTGGTCTGCTGCTGCTTTTATCCCCTCTCTCGGTCTGCTGCTTTTATCCCCTCTCTCGGTCTGCTGCTTTTATCCCCACTCTCGGTCTGCTGCTTTTATCCCCTCTCTCGGTCTGCTGCTTTTATCCCCTCTCTCCGTCTGCTGCTTTTATCCCCACTCTTGGTCTGCTGCTTTTATCCCCGCTCTTGGTCTGCTGCTGCTTTTATCCCCTCTCTCGGTCTGCTGCTTTTATCCCCACTCTCGGTCTGCTGCTTTTATCCCCTCTCTCGGTCTGCTGCTTTTATCCCCACTCTTGGTCTGCTGCCTTTATCCCCACTCTCGGTCTGCTGCTGCCTTTATCCCCGCTCTCGGTCTGCTGCTTTTATCCCCACTCTTGGTCTGATGCTTTTATCCCCACTCTCGGTCTGCTGCCTTTACCCCCTCTCTCGGTCTGCTGATTTTATCCCCACTCTCGGTCTGCTGCTTTTATCCCCACTCTCGGTCTGCTGCCTTTACCCCCTCTCTCGGTCTGCTGCTTTTATCCCCTCTCTCGGTCTGCTGCCTTTACCCCCTCTCTCGGTCTGCTGCTTTTATCCCCACTCTTGGTCTGCTGCCTTTATCCCCACTCTCGGTCTGCTGCTTCTATCCCCTCTCTCGGTCTGCTGCTGCCTTTACCCCCTCTCTCGGTCTGCTGCTTTTATCCCCGCTCTTGGTCTGCTGCTTTTATTCCCTCTCTCGGTCTGCTGCCTTTATCCCCACTCTCGGTCTGCTGCTGCTTTTATCCCCTCTCTCGGTCTGCTGCTGCTTTTATCCCCACTCTCGGTCTGCTGCTGCCTTTATCCCCTCTCTCGGTCTGCTGCTTTTATCCCCACTCTCGGTCTGCTGCTTTTATCCCCTCTCTCGGTCTGCTGCTACTTTTATCCCCACTCTCGGTCTGCTGCTGCTTTTATCCCTTCTCTCGGTCTGCTGCTTTTATCCCCACTCTCGGTCTGCTGCTTTTATCCCCACTCTCGGTCTGCTGCTTTTATCCCCACTCTCGGTCTGCTGCTTTTATCCCCTCTCTCGGTCTGCTGCTGCTTTTATCCCCTCTCTCGGTCTGCTGCTGCTTTTATCCCCTCTCTCGGTCTGCTGCAGCCTTTATCCCCTCTCTCGGTCTGCTGCTTTTATCCCCTCTCTCGGTCTGCTGCTTTTATCCTCACTCTCGGTCTGCTGCTGCTTTTATCCCCTCTCTCGGTCTGCTGCTGCATTTATCCCCTCTCTCGGTCTGCTGCTTTTATCCCCTCTCTCGGTCTGCTGCTTTTATCCCCACTCTCGGTCTGCTGCTGCTTTTATCCCCACTCTCGGTCTGCTGCTGCTTTTATCCCCACTCTCGGTCTGCTGCTGCTTTTATCCCCACTCTCGGTCTGCTGCTGCTTTTATCCCCTCTCTCGGTCTGCTGCTGCTTTTATCCCCTCTCTCGGTCTGCTGCTTTTATCCCCTCTCTCGGTCTGCTGCTGCTTTTATCCCCTCTCTCGGTCTGCTACTGCTTTTATCCCCACTCTCGGTCTGCTGCTTTTATCCCCACTCTCGGTCTGCTGCTGCTTTTATCCCCTCTCTCGGTCTGCTGCTTTTATCCCCACTCTCGGTCTGCTGCTGCTTTTATCCCCTCTCTCGGTCTGCTGCTTTTATCCCCATTCTTGGTCTGCTGCTTTTATCCCCTCTCTCGGTCTGCTGCTTTTATCCCCACTCTTGGTCTGCTGCTTTTATCCCCTCTCTCCGTCTGCTGCTTTTATCCCCACTCTCGGTCTGCTGCTTTAACCCCACTCTTGGTCTGCTGCTTTTATCCCCTCTCTCGGTCTGCTGCTTTTATCCCCACTCTTGGTCTGCTGCTTTTATCCCCTCTCTCGGTCTGCTGCTTTTATCCCCACTCTTGGTCTGCTGCTTTTATCCCCTCTCTCCGTCTGCTGCTTTTATCCCCACTCTTGGTCTGCTGCTTTTATCCCCACTCTTGGTCTGCTGCTTTTATCCCCTCTCTCCGTCTGCTGCCTTTATCCCCTCTCTCGGTCTGCTGCCTTTATCCCCACTCTCTGTCTGCTGCCTTTATCCCTCTCTCCGTCTGCTGCTTTTATCCCCACTCTCTGTCTGCTGCCTTTATCCCCTCTCTCGGTCTGCTGCTTTTATCCCCGCTCTCGGTCTGCTGCTTTTATCCCCGCTCTCGGTCTGCTGCTTTTATCCCCGCTCTCGGTCTGCTGCTTTTATCCCCGTTCTTGGTCTGCTGCTTTTATCCCCACTCTCGGTCTGCTGCTTTTATCCCCACTCTCGGTCTGCTGCTTTTATCCCCTCTCTCGGTCTGCTGCCTTCATCCCCACTCTTGGTCTGCTGCTTCTATCCCCTCTCTCGGTCTGCTGCTGCCTTTACCCCCTCTCTCGGTCTGCTGCTTTTATCCCCACTCTCGGTCTGCTGCTTTTATCCCCACTCTCGGTCTGCTGCTTCTATCCCCTCTCTCGGTCTGCTGCTGCCTTTACCCCCTCTCTCGGTCTGCTGCTTTTATCCCCACTCTCGGTCTGCTGCTTTTATCCCCACTCTCGGTCTGCTGCTTCGATCCCCTCTCTCGGTCTGCTGCTGCCTTTATCCCCTCTCTCGGTCTGCTGCCTTTATCCCCTCTCTCGGTCTGCTGCTGCCTTTATCCCCTCTCTCGGTCTGCTGCTTTTATCCCCTCTCTCGGTCTGCTGCTGCCTTTATCCCCTCTCTCGGTCTGCTGCTTTTATCCCCTCTCTCGGTCTGCTGCTGCCTTTATCCCCTCTCTCGGTCTGCTGCTTTTATCCCCACTCTTGGTCTGCTGCTTTTATCCCCACTCTCGGTCTGCTGCTTTTATCCCCACTCTCGGTCTGCTGCCTTTATCCCCTCTCTCGGTCTGCTGCCTTTATCCCCTCTCTCGGTCTGCTGCCTTTATCCCCTCTCTCGGTCTGCTGCTGCCTTTATCCCCTCTCTCGGTCTGCTGCTTTTATCCCCACTCTCGGTCTTCTGCTTTTATCCCCACTCTCGGTCTGCTGCTGCTTTTATCCCCTCTCTCGGTCTGCTGCTTTTATCCCCTCTCTCGGTCTGCTGCTGCTTTTATCCCCTCTCTCGGTCTGCTGCTTTTATCCCCTCTCTCGGTCTGCTGCCTTTATCCCCACTCTCGGTCTGCTGCTTTTATCCCCACTCTCGGTCTTCTGCTTTTATCCCCACTCTCGGTCTGCTGCTTTTATCCCCACTCTCGGTCTTATGCTTTTATCCCCACTCTCGGTCTGCTGCCTTTATCCCCACTCTTGGTCTGCTGCCTTTATCCCCACTCTCCGTCTGCTGCTTTTATCCCCTCTCTCGGTCTGCTGCTTTTATCCCCTCTCTCGGTCTGCTGCCTTTATCCCCACTCTCCGTCTGCTGCTTTTATCCCCTCTCTCGGTCTGCTGCTTTTATCCCCACTCTCGGTCTGCTGCTTCTATCCCCTCTCTCGGTCTGCTGCTTTTATCCCCACTCTCGGTCTGCTGCTTTTATTCCCACTCTCGGTCTGCTGCTTTTATCCCCTCTCTCGGTCTGCTGCTTCTATCCCCTCTCTCGGTCTGCTGCTGCCTTTACCCCCTCTCTCGGTCTGCTGCTTTTATCCCCACTCTTGGTCTGCTGCCTTTACCCCCTCTCTCGGTCTGCTGCTTTTATCCCCACTCTCGGTCTGCTGCTTTTATCCCCACTCTCGGTCTGCTGCTTTTATCCCCGCTCTTGGTCTGCTGCTGCTTTTATCCCCTCTCTCGGTCTGCTGCTTTTATCCCCACTCTCGGTCTGCTGCTTTGATCCCCACTCTCGGTCTGCTGCTGCTTTTATCCCCACTCTTGGTCTGCTGCTTTTATCCCCTCTCTCGGTCTGCTGCGTTTATCCCCTCTCTCCGTCTGCTGCTTTTATCCCCACTCTTGGTCTGCTGCTTTTATCCCCTCTCTCGGTCTGCTGCCTTTACCCCCTCTCTCGGTCTGCTGCTTTTATCCCCACTCTTCGTCTGCTGCCTTTATCCCCACTCTCGGTCTGCTGCTTTTATCCCCACTCTTGGTCTGCTGCCTTTATCCCCACTCTCGGTCTGCTGCTTTTATCCCCACTCTCGGTCTGCTGCTGCTTTTATCCCCACTCTCGGTCTGCTGCCTTTATCCCCACTCTCCGTCTGCTGCTTTTATCCCCACTCTTGGTCTGCTGCCTTTATCCCCTCTCTCGGTCTGCTGCTGCTTTTATCCCCTCTCTCGGTCTGCTGCTTTTATCCCCACTCTTGGTCTGCTGCTTTTATCCCCTCTCTCGGTCTGCTGCTTTTATCCCCTCTCTCGGTCTGCTGCTTTTATCCCCACTCTCGGTCTGCTGCTTTTATCCCCGCTCTCGGTCTGCTGCTTTTATCCCCACTCTCGGTCTGCTGCTTTTATCCCCACTCTCGGTCTGCTGCTTTTATCCCCACTCTCGGTCTGCTGCTGCTTTTATCCCCTCTCTCGGTCTGCTGCTGCCTTTATCCCCTCTCTCGGTCTGCTGCTTTTATCCCCATTCTTGGTCTGCTGCTTTTATCCCCTCTCTCGGTCTGCTGCTTTTATCCCCACTCTTGGTCTGCTGCTTTTATCCCCTCTCTCGGTCTGCTGCTTTTATCCCCACTCTTGGTCTGCTGCTTTTATCCCCTCTCTCCGTCTGCTGCTTTTATCCCCACTCTCGGTCTGCTGCTTTTATCCCCACTCTTGGTCTGCTGCTTTTGTCCCCTCTCTCGGTCTGCTGCTTTTATCCCCACTCTTGGTCTGCTCCTTTTATCCCCTCTCTCGGTCTGCTGCTTTTATCCCCACTCTTGGTCTGCTGCTTTTATCCCCTCTCTCCGTCTGCTGCTTTTATCCCCACTCTTGGTCTGCTGCCTTTATCCCCTCTCTCGGTCTGCTGCCTTTATCCCCACTCTCTGTCTGCTGCCTTTATACCCTCTCTCCGTCTGCTGCTTTTATCCCCACTCTCTGTCTGCTGCCTTTATCCCCTCTCTCGGTCTGCTGCTTTTATCCCCGCTCTCGGTCTGCTGCTTTTATCCCCGCTCTCGGTCTGCTGCTTTTATCCCCGCTCTCGGTCTGCTGCTTTTATCCCCGTTCTTGGTCTGCTGCTTTTATCCCCACTCCCCTGTCTGCTGCTTTTATCCCCACTCTCGGTCTGCTGCTTTTATCCCCTCTCTCGGTCTGCTGCCTTCATCCCCACTCTTGGTCTGCTGCTTCTATCCCCTCTCTCGGTCTGCTGCTGCCTTTACCTCCTCTCTCGGTCTGCTGCTTTTATCCCCACTCTCGGTCTGCTGCTTTTATCCCCACTCTCGGTCTGCTGCTTCTATCCCCTCTCTCGGTCTGCTGCTGCCTTTACCCCCTCTCTCGGTCTGCTGCTTTTATCCCCACTCTCGGTCTGCTGCTTTTATCCCCACTCTCGGTCTGCTGCTTCTATCCCCTCTCTCGGTCTGCTGCTGCCTTTATCCCCTCTCTCGGTCTGCTGCCTTTATCCCCTCTCTCGGTCTGCTGCTGCCTTTATCCCCTCTCTCGGTCTGCTGCTTTTATCCCCTCTCTCGGTCTGCTGCTGCCTTTCTCCCCTCTCTCGGTCTGCTGCTTTTATCCCCTCTCTCGGTCTGCTGCTGCCTTTATCCCCTCTCTCGGTCTGCTGCTTTTATCCCCACTCTTGGTCTGCTGCTTTTATCCCCACTCTCGGTCTGCTGCTTTTATCCCCACTCTCGGTCTGCTGCCTTTATCCCCTCTCTCGGTCTGCTGCCTTTATCCCCTCTCTCGGTCTGCTGCCTTTATCCCCTCTCTCGGTCTGCTGCTGCCTTTATCCCCTCTCTCGGTCTGCTGCTTTTATCCCCACTCTTGGTCTGCTGCTTTTATCCCCACTCTCGGTCTGCTGCTTTTATCCCCACTCTCGGTCTGCTGCCTTTATCCCCTCTCTCGGTCTGCTGCCTTTATCCCCTCTCTCGGTCTGCTGCCTTTATCCCCTCTCTCGGTCTGCTGCTTTTATCCCCACTCTCGGTCTTCTGCTTTTATCCCCACTCTCGGTCTGCTGCTGCTTTTATCCCCTCTCTCGGTCTGCTGCTGCTTATATCCCCTCTCTCGGTCTGCTGCTTTTATCCCCTCTCTCGGTCTGCTGCTGCTTTTATCCCCTCTCTCGGTCTGCTGCTGCTTTTATCCCCTCTCTCGGTCTGCTGCTGCTTTTATCCCCTCTCTCGGTCTGCTGCTTTTATCCCCTCTCTCGGTCTGCTGCCTTTATCCCCACTCTCGGTCTTCTGCTTTTATCCCCACTCTCGGTCTGCTGCCTTTATCCCCACTCTCGGTCTGCTGCTTTTATCCCCACTCTCGGTCTTCTGCTTTTATCCCCACTCTCGGTCTGCTGCTTTTATCCCCACTCTCGGTCTTCTGCTTTTATCCCCACTCTCGGTCTGCTGCCTTTATCCCCACTCTTGGTCTGCTGCCTTTATCCCCACTCTCCGTCTGCTGCTTTTATCCCCTCTCTCGGTCTGCTGCTTTTATCCCAACTCTCGGTCTGCTGCTTCTATCCCCTCTCTCGGTCTGCTGCTTTTATCCCCACTCTCGGTCTGCTGCTTTTATCCCCACTCTCGGTCTGCTGCTTTTATCCCCTCTCTCGGTCTGCTGCTTCTATCCCCTCTCTCGGTCTGCTGCTGCTCAGGTCCGCCGCTGCTCTGCGGAAAAAGTTAGGAAAAGCAATACAAAGCAGCACCTCCTTCCCCCACTTCACCGAACTCCCACACTCACCAAACTCTCAAGCTGCTCACTCTGTGCCCGCTGCACTCAGTGCCTATGCACTCACAGTCCCCTGTATTTCGACTGTTTGTGACTCAGGTGAGTCAGCCCTGCTCTGCTACTGTTTGAGGAACTAGTTAATCTAGCTAACCAATTAACCAACTACAGCAGCTCTCCTGTTACTTTCTCGTGTTAACTGCATCAGAAGTAGACATTATGAACATCTAAACTACAACCAATTACAAAATGTAATTTCTACAGAAGATGTCATTGAAGTACCTGTCAGAGGGGTTGCCCCATCAATGGTGCACATCTGGGCAAATTCCCCTTGAACACGTAAATGTGGAGACTTAACTGCATGGGCTCCCTCAAAGGAGTAATTGACTCTGGGATATTTTACAGGATAATCTCCACCTTAAGATGCACATCTGCACAAGTTCCTCACTAGGCTACAGATCTAAACTGGATGCCTTCTAAGTTGAACATCTGGATGGACCGATCCCTGGGGTATTTGTTTAGGTTCCTGCTGTGGCTTCTTTTCGAGACTCTGGACAAGGCTCATTTTTCCATATTTCAACAAGACTGGAGTTTCTTCAGAATATCTGATCTACTTTTCAGCAGGTTAAGGCTCATTTATGAAATTTCGTTGCTGGGTTTGATCTAAGCATGTGCAGGTTCATGCAGTACAATATGTTAATAATGTCAGTCTTGGCTCAGTGCTCAGCACTCATGGCTCTGAGATAGAAGTTTCAAGTCTCACTCTAGAGGCTCGAGCACATAATCTAGGCTGACATTCCAGTGCAGTACAGAGGGAGTGCTGCAGTGTTGGAGGTGCCATCTTTCAGTTGAGACATTAAACCGAGGCCCCGTCTGCCCTCTTAGGCGGACATTAAAGATCGTATTTAAAGAACAGCATGGGAATTCTCCTTGGTATCTTGACCAATATTTATCCCTCAACCAACATCACGAAAGAAACAGATTACCTGTTTATTTATTTCATTGCTGTTTGTGGGATCTTGCTGTGTAGACAGTGGCTGTCGCATTTCCTTACATTACGAAAGTGACTACATTTCAAAAGTACTTCATTGGCTGTAAAGCACTTTGGGACGTCCTGAGGTTGTGGAAGGCCTATAGAAATGCACGTTCTCCTTCCTCATCAACCAGTGTGCAATTCAGAAGGAGAAACAAGAGCAGAAAATTCTGGAAAGGCACAGCACAAGAAAGAAGTCAGATTTTTGGTTTGAGGTACAATCCTTCATTAGGACACTTCTGATGAAAACTACATCCCAACTTTCTCTTTCAGGCCTCAGCGATATAAATGCACTCGAATACATGTTCAGTTCCTATTTTTCTAATCTATCAGGAGTGGTACCCTCCCACCCCACCATCAATTTTCAAAACTTTTCTCTCCTCTCACTACGCCCAAGTGGTTATTCTTCATGTGTGAGCCAAGCCAGAGTGTCAGCAGGCTATTCACCCAATGGGGTATAATTGCTGGGCCTGATCCTGCTCTCCTTCACATTTATCAGTTCATTACTTTCCAGTAGGGTTCACTGTACAGATATCAGGAGCAGGAACCCTGATGCTTTTCGCTCTTTCCCAGTTCAGGGATCTTGAAGCCAATTGTTGCATCCCACCTGCTGAAACCATTATTTGCATCTGTCCCCATTTATTTCCCCCTGTTCATATATTCCAATATTAGTTCAACTGTGTCAGGAGCTGAGGCAGACCAGGCAGGAAACTCTGCTATTACAGCAAATTACACTGCTGTGGTTCACATGAAGACGAGGATGGTGCAATCAGAAATGGTTCAGGATTTCTAAGCAATATGTACTTAAAAACTACTTGCAGATGCTAAAAGTTGAATTAAAGAAATGTAAAAATAAAACTGCCATTTGTCTAAAGCACAATAATCATTGGACTCATTGTTGTGAATTGCTTTGAGACATTTCAAGGTGATAAGGGCTTTAATTGGATAGCCATGTGGTGAAAGATCGAATACTAGAGCCTGGTCTTCAGTTGTTTCCAAACCTTTATTCACAGATTCCCCTGACACACACACCTCACATCCTGGATAAACTCTCTTATAAATTGATACAAGAGATTCCCCAATTGATACACACCTGATATAATTAACATTAATTGATATAAATCACATGATACAATTAACACTAATTGAAATAAATCACATGGATACAATCAACAACAAGACACTGTATTTTTTATTCGTTCATGGGATGTGGGCGTCGCTGGCGAGGCCGGCATTTATTGCCCATCCCTAATTGCCCTTGAGAAGGTGGTGGTGAGCCGCCTTCTTGAACTGCTGCAGTCCGTGTGGTGACGGTTCTCCCACAGTGCTGTTAGGAAGGGAGTTCCAGGATTTTGACCCAGCGACAATGAAGGAACGGTGATATATTTCCAAGTCAGGATGGTGTGTGACTTGGAGGGGAACGTGCAGGTGGTGTTGTTCCCACGTACCTGCTGCTCTTGTCCTTCTAGGTGGTAGAGGTTGCGGGTTTGGGAGGTGCTGTCGAAGAAGCCTTGGCGAGTTGCTGCAGTGCATCCTGTGGATGGTACACACTGCAGCCACAGTGCGCCGGTGGTGAAGGGAGTGAATGTTTAGGGTGGTGGATGGGGTGCCAATCAAGCGGGCTGCTTTGTCCTGGATGGTGTCGAGCTTCTTGAGTGTTGTTGGATCTGCACTCATCCAGGCAAGTGGAGAGTATTCCATCACACTACTGACTTGTGCCTTGTAGATGGTGGAAAGGCTTTGGGGAGTCAGGACGTGAGTCACTCGTCGCAGAATACCCAGCCTCTGACCTGCTCTCGCAGCCACAGTATTTATATGGCTGGTCCAGTTAAGTTTCTGGTCAATGGTGACCCCCAGGATGTTGATGGTGGGGGATTCAGCGATGGTAATGCCGTTGAATGTCAAGGGGAGATTGTTAGACTCTCCCTTGTTGGAGATGGTCATTGCCTGGCACTTATCTGGCGCGAATGTTACTTGCCACTTATGAGCCCAAGCCTGGATGTTGTCCAGGTCTTGCTGCATGCGGGCTCGGACTGCTTCATTATTTGAGGGGTTGCGAATGGAACTGAACACTGTGCAATCATCAGCGAACATCCCCATTTCTGACCTTATGATGGAGGGAAGGTCATTGATGAAGCAGCTGAAGATGGTTGGGCCTAGGACACTGCCTTGAGGAACTCCTGCAGCAATGTCCTGGGGCTGAGATGATTGGCCTCCAACAACCACTACCATCTTCCTTTGTGCTAGGTATGACTCCAGCCACTGGAGAGTTTTCCCCCTGATTCCCATTGACTTCAATTTTACTAGGGCTCCTTGGTGCCACACTCGGTCAAATGCTGCCTTGATGTCAAGGGCAGTCACTTTCACATCCCCTCTGGAATTCAGCTCTTTTGTCCATGTTTGGACCACGGCTGTAATGAGGTCTGGAGCCGAGTGGTCCTGGCGGAACCCAAACTGAGCATCGGTGAGCAGGTTATTGGTGAGTAAGTGCCGCTTGATAGCACTGTCGACGACACCTTCCATCACTTTGCTGATGATTGAGAGTAGACTGATGGGGCGGTAATTGGCCGGATTAGATTTGTCCTGCTTTTTGTGGACAGGACATACCTGGGCAATTTTCCACATTGTCGGTAGATGTCAGTGTTGTAGCTGTACTGGAACAGCTATATAAATGCATTATTATTATAACTAGTTTTATGAGATAATTGTCACAAGGCAAGCCGGCTTCTACATGCATACAGTAAAGAAATGGGAAGCTAGAAGATAAAAGACCTTTTATCTTGTGTGAAACCTACACTAATGCCACTAAGTTCCCAAAGTGCAATTCTTGTGTGGCCAGCTGCAAGTCAAATGTAAAACTGCCACCACTTGCTAATACTGGCTTCTGGGAAGACCATTTTTTACCAGGACTCTGGGCGGCCAGTCTTCGCGAGGCCTGACAATTTTACATTTGGCTTGTCGTTGTCTGGGTAACTCGCAGTTGGGGCACTTGGCAACCTGAGCACAGTATAAAAGTGCACATATACCGATGTACTTCAGTGTCAGTCATGGCTCAGTTGGTTAGCACTTCTTCCTCTAATATCAGATCACTAGTGGTTGTGGGTTCAAACCCCACTCCATGCAACTTGAGCACATAATGCAGGCTGACCCTTCAGTGCAGTACCACAGGAGAGCTGCACTGTTGGAGGTGCCGTCTTTCAGATGAGATATTAAACCAAGGCCCATGTCTGCTCTCTCAGGTGGATACTATTTTGAAGAAGAGCAGAGGAGTTCTCCCCGGTGTCCAG
Source organism: Heptranchias perlo (assembly GCF_035084215.1). Taxonomy (NCBI): domain Eukaryota; kingdom Metazoa; phylum Chordata; class Chondrichthyes; order Hexanchiformes; family Hexanchidae; genus Heptranchias; species Heptranchias perlo. Next base: position 61,874,524 of record NC_090341.1, on the reverse strand, counting down.
GCCAATATTTATCCCTCAGTCCACATCGCTACAACGGATTATCTGACCATTTATCTCAGTTGTTTCTGGGATCTTGCTGTGTGCAAATCGGCTACCACATTTCCTACATTACAACAGTGACTGTGCTTTCAGTTTGACATAACCATTTTTTCTAGTTTAGGGAAAATGGACCTGGAAAGAGAAATAATATATTAAATTAATTTACTGTTAGCTAAGATAGAAGCCCATGGAATCGAGGGAAAAGTATGGACTTGGTTAGAAAGCTGGCTGAGCAAAAGGCGACAGAGAGTAGGGATAATGGGTAGGTACTCACATTGGCAGGATGTGACTAGTGGAGTCCCACAGGGATCTGTCTTGGGGCCTCAATTATTCACAATATTTATCAACGACTTAGATGAAGGCATACAAAGTCTCATATCTAAGTTTGCCAATGACACAAAGATTGGTGGCATTGTAAGCAGTGTAGATGAAAACATAAAATTACAAAGCGATATTGATAGATTAGGTGAATGGGCAAAACTGTGGCAAATGGAATTCAATGTAGACAAATGTGAGGTCATCCACTTTGGATCAAAAAAGGATAGAACAGGGTATTTTCCAAATGGTAAAAAGTTAAAAACAGTGGATGTCCAAAGGGACTTAGGGGTTCAGGTACATAGATCATTGAAGTGTCATGAACAGGTACAAAAAATAATCAAGAAGGCTAATGGAATGCTGGCCTTTATATCTAGAGGACGAGAGTACAAGGGGGCAGAAGTTATGCTGCAGCTATACAAAACCCTGGTTAGACCGCACCTGGAGTACTGTGAGCAGTTCTGGGCACCGCACCTTCGGAAGGACATATTGGCCTTGGAGGGAGTGCAGCGTCGGTTTACTAGAATGATACCCGGACTTCAAGGGTTAAGTTACCAGGAGAGATTACACAAATTGGGGTTGTATTCTCTGGAGTTTTTAAGGTTAAGGGGTGATCTGATCGAAGTTTATAAGATATTAAGGGGAACGGATAGGGTGGATAGAGAGAAACTATTTTCACTGGTTGGGGATTTTAGGAGTAGGGGGCACAGTCTAAAAATTAGAGCCAGACCTTTCAGGAGCGAGATTAGAAAACATTTCTACACACAAAGGGTGGTAGAAGTTTGGAACTCTCTTCCACAAATGGCAATTGATACCAGCTCAATTGCTAAATTTAAATCTGAGATAGATAGCTTTTTGGCAACCAAAGGTATTAAGGGATATGGGCCAAAGGCAGGTATATGGAGTTAGATCACAGATCAGCCATGATCTTATCAAATGGCAGAGCAGGCACGAGGGGCTGAATGGCCGACTCCTGTTCCTTTGTACCTATAAATTAAAAACTAACTTTTAACATGGTAAACTGAAAAGGTTAGTAAGTGAATATCACTGTGCTACATAACTGTTGAAAAACTACCAACACTACAGAATTTACACCTCTGATGGTCAGCACCAAGAGTGATCATCGGGTAAGGCAGCCATATCAGCCACAGTGGTGCTCAACTCTATCCCAACATTTCAGTCATGGTCTCTGGAGGAGACAAAGCAGATCTGACTGGCAGCCTTCATTAGCACAGCCTTGCCACTAGCAATGAAGTTGACAGTATCTAACCCAAAGTTTACTTAAGCAGCTCAGGTTTATGGCTCTAGCTATCTGCAGCGTCAGCTGATCCACTCCGAATACCTGATTTTGATAAAGTTACCAGCACTCTTATTGTTAAGAATGAGTTCTGCCCATTGAGTGGTACAGGGATAAAATGCAGCTTGTCCTGATAAGATGCCAGCCTCCAACCCCTCTGCACTGTATAATGCAACAATGGAGAACTTTGCATCCCGTTCTCTTACACAATATCTTACACCAGTCCCTACCACAGACCTCTCCATCCTCGTTCTCTATTCCATGGGTTCCAGCACCCCTCTCTGATTGTGAGATTTACCATGTTCTCAGAGAGGAGGAAGCTGTTTGAATGGAATTCAATCGTTGGCTGATTGTTATCAATAACAAGCTGTTTCCTCTGCCTCTTTTGAGTGACTGTAACTGATTAGCTGGCTAATTTTTGATTAAAGTATTTGTGAACATTCTGTATTTTACCTACACAGATTCATACATCAGGTTAGGTCAGTTTAAACAAAAGTAACTGTTCATCACTGTCGTTGCACGCTCACTGCAGGATCAAGTTCAGAGGTGCATCTGTACAACAGATGAAGCATTCGAATTGATTCCCTCAGTAAGATTGCAGTTCAACAGCACTAAATAGAATAGATTTCAATTTGCTCTTGCCATGCATCTCCAGCCTGAACCAAGCTTTTAATGGCTTAAAGCCTTCTATCGATAAAGCAGATTAATATTCTCTGGATCTTGTTTGGTATTCCCACTTCAGATCCCTTCGGATGAAATTCTGGCCTTGACTGGGTCCCATAACTATGCAACACTGTCTGCAATAAAGTGTGCCTGGGGACTGAACAGTCAGATCCTACACACCAAGCATCTGCCATTTTATCTTTCACCTCAGTTAGAAAGGAGAGACAGTGTTGATGTGATGAGCATGAGGCTGGAGCCCTGCAGGGCTGAGGGAGGGACTGAAGGTCACTTTCAAAGGGGCTGATCCTATTGGAGCAGGGAGACAGATCCATGTGGTGCAACCATGAAGTGGGTCACAAATGATGAAAAATCAAAACCCCACTCCAAACTCAAAATCCAAATCCTCGTAAGATTAAAATCATCCAATCTCAGCGATTCAGTAAATATATCCCCCTCCCCCCACCACCAAGACTGACCTCACTTACCTTTGCTCAGCCTGGACTAGCTGACCCTCCCCATCACTGTCTGTCCTTCCTAATCTCCTGCAATTCACAAGGTGGAAACTCTTTAAAGTGCCCCAGACCTGGTCTTTCATTGACCTAAATGCACCAATCAAGAATCACCTTCTCCAGACTTGGGGGCTCGAACAGAAGAAAACAACTGTGAACCAGGCAGGAGGAGGTTTTGGACACTGCCATTTTAATACATCCCTCCTGCCACTGGGATCAGTGTCTCCTTATTCACTCGATCAAAACCCTTCATCATTTTGAAAACCTCGATTAAATCTCCCCTTAACCTTTTTACATTGTTTCAAGTATCCGACTGGAGGATCGGGAGCCCGGAGTCCAGAGTGAGCGTGGACCTGCGAGAGACGGGGGGCAAAGCGTCGGAGTGTCGGAGCGTCGGAGTGTCGGAGCGTCGGAGCGTCGGAGTGTCGGAGCACGGAGCGTCGGAGTGTCGGAGTGTCGGAGCGTCGGAGCGTCGGAGCGTCGGAGTGTCGGAGTGTCGGAGCGTCGGAGCGTCGGAGTGTCGGAGCACGGAGCGTCGGAGTGTCGGAGTGTCGGAGCGTCGGAGCGTCGGAGCGTCGGAGTGTCGGAGCGTCGGAGCGTCGGAGCACGAAGCGTCGGAGCGTCGGAGTGTCGGAGCGTCAGAGTGTCGGAGCGTCGGAGCGTCGGAGTGTCGGAGCGTCGGAGCGTCGGAGCACGAAGCGTCGGAGCACGGAGCGTCGGAGCGTCGGAGCGTCGGAGCGTCGGAGTGTCGGAGCACGGAACGTCGGAGCGTCGGAGCGTCGGAGCACGGAACGTCGGAGCGTCGGAGTGTCGGAGCACGGAACGTCGGAACGTCGGAGCGTCGGAGCACGGAACGTCGGAGCGTCGGAGTGTCGGAGCGTCGGAGTGTCGGAGCACGAAGGTTGGAGCGTCGGAGCGTCGGAGCACGGAACGTCGGAGCGTCGGAGCGTCGGAGTGTCAGAGCGCGGAGCGTCGGAGCGTCGGAGCGTCGGAGCACGGAACGTCGGAGCGTCGGAGCGTCGGAGCACGGAACGTCGGAGCGTCGGAGCGCGGAGCGTCGGAGCGTCGGAGCACGGAACGTCGGAGCGTCGGAGCGTCGGAGCGCGGAGCGTCGGAGCGTCGGAGCACGGAACGTCGGAGCGTCGGAGCGCGGAGCGTCGGAGCGTCGGAGCACGGAACGTCGGAGCGTCGGAGTGTCGGAGCACGGAGCGTCGGAGCACGGAGCGTCGGAGCGTCGGAGCACGGAGCACGGAGCGTCGGAGCACGGAGCGTCGGAGCGTCGGAGCACGGAGCGTCGGAGTGTCGGAGTGTCGGAGCACGGAGCGTCGGAGCGTCGGAGTGTCGGAGCACGGAGCGTCGGAGCGTCGGAGCGTCGGAGTGTCGGAGCACGGAGCGTCGGAGCGTCGGAGCGTCGGAGCGTCGGAGTGTCGGAGCACGGAGCGTCGGAGCGTCGGAGCGTCGGAGTGTCGGAGCGTCGGAGTGTCGGAGCGTCGGAGCACGGAGCGTCGGAGCGTCGGAGCACGGAGCGTCGGAGCGTCGGAGCGTCGGAGTGTCGGAGCACGGAGCGTCGGAGCGTCGGAGCACGGAGCGTCGGAGCGTCGGAGTGTCGGAGCACGGAGCGTCGGAGCGTCGGAGCACGGAGCGTCGGAGCGTCGGAGCACGGAGCGTCGGAGCGTCGGAGCACGGAGCGTCGGAGCGTCGGAGCGTCGGAGTGTCGGAGCACGGAGCGTCGGAGCGTCGGAGCACGGAGCGTCGGAGCGTCGGAGCGTCGGAGTGTCGGAGCACGGAGCGTCGGAGCGTCGGAGCACGGAGCGTCGGAGCGTCGGAGCACGGAGCGTCGGAGCGTCGGAGTGTCGGAGCACGGAGCGTCGGAGCGTCGGAGCGTCGGAGCACGGAGCGTCGGAGCGTCGGAGTGTCGGAGCGTCGGAGCGTCGGAGCGTCGGAGCGTCGGAGCACGGAGCGTCGGAGCGTCGGAGCGTCGGAGCGTCGGAGCACGGAGCGTCGGAGCGTCGGAGCGTCGGAGCACGGAGCGTCGGAGCGTCGGAGCGTCGGAGCGTCGGAGTGTCGGAGCACGGAGCGTCGGAGCGTCGGAGCGTCGGAGCGTCGGAGCGTCGGAGCGTCGGAGCGTCGGAGCGTCGGAGCGTCGGAGCACGGAGCGTCGGAGCGTCGGAGCGTCGGAGCGTCGGAGCGTCGGAGCGTCGGAGCGTCGGAGCGTCGGAGCGTCGGAGCGTCGGAGCACGGAGCGTCGGAGCGTCGGAGCGTCGGAGCGTCGGAGTGTCGGAGTGTCGGAGCGTCGGAGCGTCGGAGCGTCGGAGCGTCGGAGCGTCGGAGTGTCGGAGCGTCGGAGCGTCGGAGTGTCGGAGCGTCGGAACGTCGGAGCGTCGGAGCGTCGGAGTGTCGGAGTGTCGGAGTGTCGGAGTGTCGGAGCACGGAACGTCGGAGCACGGAGCGTCGGAGCGTCGGAGCACGGAACGTCGGAGCGTCGGAGCGTCGGAGCGTCGGAGCGTCGGAGCACGGAGCGTCGGAGCACGGAGCGTCGGAGCACGGAGCGTCGGAGCGTCGGAGCGTCGGAGTGTCGGAGCGTCGGAGCGTCGGAGCACGGAGCGTCGGAGCGTCGGAGCGTCGGAGCGTCGGAGCACGGAACGTCGGAGCGTCGGAGCGTCGGAGTGTCGGAGTGTCGGAGCGTCGGAGCGTCGGAGTGTCGGAGTGTCGGAGCACGGAACGTCGGAGCGTCGGAGCGTCGGAGCGTCGGAGCGTCGGAGCGTCGGAGCACGGAACGTCGGAGCGTCGGAGCGTCGGAGCGTCGGAGCGTCGGAGTGTCGGAGCGTCGGAGCGTCGGAGTGTCGGAGCGTCGGAGCACGGAACGTCGGAGCGTCGGAGCGTCGGAGCGTCGGAGCGTCGGAGTGTCGGAGTGTCGGAGCACGGAACGTCGGAGCGTCGGAACGTCGGAGCGTCGGAGCACGGAACGTCGGAACGTCGGAGCGCGGAGCGTCGGAACGTCGGAGCGTCGGAGCACGGAACGTCGGAACGTCGGAGCGTCGGAACGTCGGAGCACGGAACGTCGGAACGTCGGAGCGTCGGAGCGCAGAGCGTCGGAACATCGGAGCACGGAACATCGGAGCTCAGAACATCGGAGTGTCGGAATGTCGGAGCAGGTAAAAAGCGAGGCCCAGGATGCGAGGATAAAACCTAAAGTGAGATCAGCACAAGGGACGGAGCTGATTGGCGAGGAGTTGGTGAGTGGGTTTTTTTCAGTCTTTAGTTTATTTCTGTTCAGTGAGTTAGTAATCTAATAAATTGAGGCACGGCAGGGCAGCTCAGACCCATCGAATACACATCCTGTGCCATGTGGGAACTCCAGGACGCTTCCCTTGCCCTGGACGACCACAGGTGCAGGAAGTGTCGTCAGCTGGTGGAGCTCGAGCTCCGGGTTTCAGACCTTGAGCAGCAGCTGGTGTCACTGCAGAGCATCCACGAGGCTGAGAGCTCAGTGGATAACACGTTTCAGGAGGTGGTCACCCCGCAGCTTAAGAGAGTGCAGGCAGAGAGGGACTGGGTGACCGCCAGACAGACAAGGAGGACCAGGCAGGTAATGCAGGGGTCCCCTGAGGGCACCTCACTCTCCAACCAGTATTCAGTTCTGAATATTGGTGGGGGAGAGGGTTCCTGTGGGGAGTGCAGCCAGAGCCAAGACCAGAGCACCATGGGTTGCTCAGCTGTACATGGGAGGAGGAGAGCAATAGTGGTAGGAGATTCCATCGTTGGGGAGCTGATAGGTGTTTCTGCGACCACAGGCGTGATTCCAGGATGGTATGTTGCCTCCCTGGTACCAGGGTCAAGGATGTCACTGAGTGGCTGGAGAACATTCTGTGGGGGAGGGTGAACAGCCAGAGGTCATGGTCCATATCAGGACCAACGACATTGGTAGAAAGAGGGATGAGGTCCTTCAGGCAGAATTTAAGGAGTTAGGAAAGAGATTAATAAGCAGGACATCAAGGGATGATATTTTAGAAGGAGCATCAAATGAGGCCTTATGGGTTGAGCTAAAGAACAAAAAAGGGACAGTCACACAACTGGGAGTGTACTAACAGTCAGAGGGAGATAGAGCAGCAAATACGTAGGCAAATTTCTGAGAGGTGCAAAAACAATGGGGCAATAATAGTCGGGGATTTCAACAACCCCAATATTAACTGGATACAAACAGTGTGAATGGTATAGAGGGTGCAGAATTGTTAAAATGCATTCAAGAGAACTTTTTTAGCCGGTATATAGCAAATCCAACGAGAGGGTGGGCAGTTCTGGATTTAGTTTTAGGAAATGAAGAGGGGCAGGTGGAAGAAGTAGCAGTGGGAGAGCATTTTGGTGGTAGTGACCATAATACAGTTAGTTTTAGCACAGTTATGGAAAAGGACAAAGACAGAGCAGGAGTTAAAGTTTTCAATTGGGGAAAAGCCAATTTTACTAAACTGAGAAGTGATTGAGCAAAAGTAAACTGGAAACAGCTTCTTGAAGGTAAATCAGTGTCAGAGCAGTGGGAGGCATTCAAGGGGGAGATTCATGGGGTTCAGGGTAAACATGTTCCCACAAAGAAAAAGGGAGGGGCTGCCAAATCTAGAACCCCCTGGATGTCAAGAAGCATTCAGGGTAAGATAAGGCAGAAAAAGAAAGCCTGTGATAGACACCGAGAACTCAATACTACGGAAAGCTTAGAGGAGTATACAAAGTGCAGGGGTGAAGTTAAAAAGGAAATTAGGAAAGCAAAAATGCCCTATAAAAAATATTAGCAAGTAAAATCAAAGAAAACCCAAAGATGTTTTATAAATACATTAACAGGATAACTAAAGAAAGATTAGGGCCTATTAGAGACCAAAAAGATAAACTATGTGTGTAGGCGGAAGATGTGGGTATGGTTCTTAATGAATACTTTGCATCTGTCTTCACAAAGGAGAGGGATGATACAGGGATTGAAGTTAAGGAGGAGGAGTGTGAAATATTGGATGGGATAAACTTAGTAAGAGAGGAAGTATTAAGGAGAAAGTGGATAAATCACCAAGGCCGGATGAAATGTATCCCAGGCTGTTAAATGAAGCCAGGGAGGAAATAGCGGAGGCTTTAACAATCATTTTCCAAACTTCACTGGATACAGGCGTAGTGCCGGAGGATTGGAGGACTGCTAACGTCGTAGCGTTGTTTAAAAAGGGAGCAAAGGATAGACCGAGTAATTACAGGCCAGTCAGCCTAACCTCGGTGGTGGGCAAATTATTGGAATCAATACTGAGGGACAGGATTAATCATCATTTAGAAAGGCACGGAGTAATCAAGGACAGCCAGCATGGATTTATTAAGGGAAGGTCATGTCTGACTAACTTGATTGAATTTTTTGAGGAGGTAACAAGGAGGGTCGATGAGGGTAGTGCATTTGATGTAGTCTACATGGATTTTAGCAAGGCTTTTGACAAGGTCCAACATGGCAGATTGGTCAAAATAGTAAAGGCCCATGGATCCAAGGGAATGTGGCAAATTAGATCCAAAATTGGCTCAGTGGCAGGAAGCAAAGGGTAATGGTCGACAGGTGTTTTTGTGACTGGAAGGCTGTTTCCAGTGGGGTTCTGCAGGGCTTGGTACTGGGTCCCTTACTTTTTGTGATATATATTAATGATTTGGACTTAAATGTAGGGGGCATCATTAAGAAGTTTGCAGGTGATACAAAAATTGGCCGTGTGGTTGATAGTGAGGAGGAAAGCTGTAGACTGCAGGAAGATATCAATGGATATCAATTTTTTCACTCAAAGAGTGGTGAGTGTCTGGAACGAGCTGCCAGAGGCAGTAGTAGAGGCGGGTACAATTTTGTCTTTTAAAAAGCATTTGGACAGTTACATGGGTAAGATGGGTATAGAGGGATATGGGCCAAGTGCAGGCAATTGGGACTAGCTTAGTGGTATAAACTGGGCGACATGGACATGTTGGGCCGAAGGGCCTGTATCCATGTTGTAACTTCTATGATTCTATAATTCTATGACTGGTCAGGTGGGCAGAAAAATGGCAAATGGAATTCAATCTGGAGAAGTGTGAGGTAATGCATTGGGAGGGCAAACAAGGCAAGGGAATACACAATAAATGGGAGGATACTGAGAGGTGTAGAGGAACAAAGGGACCTTGGAGTGCATGTCCACAGATCCCTGAAGGTAGCAGGACAAGTAGACAGCGTGGTTAAGAAGGCATATGGGATACTTTCCTTTATTAGCTAAGGCATAGTATCTAAGAGCAGGGAGGTTATGCTGGAACTGTATAAAACACTAGTTAGGCCACAGCTTGAGCACTGTGTACAGTTCTGGTCACCACATTACAGGAAGGATGTGATTGCACCAGAGAGGGTACAGAGGAGATTTACGAGGATGTTGCCAGGACTGGAGAATTTTAGCAATGAGGAAAGATTGGATAGGCTGGGGCTGTTTTCTTTGAAACAGAGGAGGCTGAAGGGAGATTTAATTGAGGTGTATAAAATTATGAAGGGCCCAGATAGAGTGGATAGGAAGGACCTATTTCCCTTAGCGGAGGGGTCAATAACCAGGGGGCATAGATTTAAAGTGATTGGTAGAAGGATTAGAGGGGAGCTGAGGAGAATTTTTTTCACCCAGAGGGTGGTGGGGGTCTGGAACTCACTGTCTGAACGGGTGGTAAAGGCAGAAACGCTCAACTCATTTAAAAAGTACCTGGATGTGCACCTGAAGTGCAGTAACCTACAGGGCTACGGACCAAGTGCTGGAAAGTGAGATTAGGCTGGGTAGCTCCATTTCGACCGGCACAGACACGATGGGCCGAATGGCCTCCTTCTGTGCCGTAAATGTTCTTTGTCTCTATGTTTCTATTGTGCTGGTGATATTAGAGAAGAGATCTGTGTTTACTGTAGTTCTTCCACACGGGGAATGCACGAGTCCACAGCCTGACCTCACTGAAGAATCAAAAGTTTCTGTTCAAATCCGCTGTTATCATGGGGCAGATTTTCACGTTGGTTATGCACCTCCGTGCACCACTTCACATAGCGTGACACACCAGAAACCTGCAACGTTAGACCTCTGTCCCTCCTCCCCCCGAGGGGCTCACATTGCTGCCAGGCCTGTGTCAGAATCGGAGCTTCGTAATAAAATTCAAATGATGTGGGAGTGACATCATAACATCGCCCAGGTGTCAGCCAGTGTTCAGTGGCTGCACTTTCATCTCTGAGTCATTCCAGAGACTTGAGCACAAAATCTAGGCTGTACTGAGGGAGTGCTGTACTGAGGGAGTGCTGTACTGTTGAAGATGCCGTCTTTTGGATGAGACATTAAACCGAGGCCCAGGAAGATAAAGAGGAAGAGGAAAACTAGTAGATGGAAGCCGGGCAGGTCAGGCCGTCCCAGTGATGTTCTGTGCCTACCTCATCTACAGGCAGTGGCACACATACTTCACTTTAAAAGAAAGAACGAAAGACTTGCATTTATATAGTGCCTTTCACAACCACAGGACGTCCCAAAGCACAATGAAGTACTTTTGAAATGTAGTCACTGTTATAATGTAGGAAACACAGCAGCCAATTTGTGCACAAGGTCCTACAAACAGATATGTGATAATGGCCAGATCATCTGTTTTAGTGATGTTTGTTGAGGGATAAATAAGCTATGGAGAGACTCCAGCTCTCAAGGTAAGATGTGACAGCAGGCCCGGTGACACAGATAGTGTGAAGGCTTAACTGTTGAAGCCCCAATTACAGCCTGTGTTGCTTTCAGTGTCACTGCATGAAAGAAGGCATGCCAGGGTCACCGTCCGCCAACCATACCCGATTGGCCGATATGCCAAGCTGCCACTGACCATATTTGCAAGTGTTCTGCACCAGCTGTGTCCTTAAGCCGACCTTTACCTCTTTTCAGGGATTGTGCCTTGGAGTTGCAAACAGAGCCACCTTCCGTGTAATCACCTCATGCAGCATCACTTCAACTTCAGCAGCTAGCAAATGGGGTCAGGAGCTGGGCTGCTCGTCACTTGCCTGCATTGTGAGCTTCCTTTGACTCCCTTTTTGCCTATCACTTTTTAGTCCTCTCCTCTTTCAGTCTTGGCAAAGGCTGCCCATGAGTTGAGCATTCCCAAAGGCTGGAAGAAAGAATTCTCCCACTTCCCTTTATTTGTCAGCATGAGTTTATATTTCACCTGCACATAATTTTCCACTCCGACCACTAGTGTCCTTGTCTACACCTGTCCAAATCTGCACCAGGAGCTGGGAATAATTATGCAGATGAGCGAACACACAAAAATTGAGTTCTTTTACCTTTCCATCAAGATTTGCACTATTTAGGACTGATCTGCACCAGCACACAGAAATTCGCTCCCTCATCGTTTTATTCTCTATGTATGTTCTTCATCGTCTCTTTACAAATCCATATTAAATCAGTTACATTTAAGGAGGAGATCTGCAGGAAACTAATAGGGAAAGTTTAATTTGAGCTCACACTGAATGACCTCACGCAATCACAAATGATCTCCAAGGTACAGCATTTGCCGCAAGAGAACTAATGGCACTAAGCTGCTCAATCTGGTTCTTTGACTAGTTAGATGCACAGGAGAGCAAGATAAATAGAACAATGATTCAGTCCTCTGAAAAGCAATCTGATTTTAAAATATCTGAATGTCCTTGTCTCTAATATTCCCTTCTGGTTCAGTACTTCAGTACAGATCTGAGATAACTATGGCTGGGGTACAAGATTAGGAAAGTTTTATATTTTAACTATTTTTTTCCTGGAACAGTTTCACATCTGTTTGGAGAAAGAACTTGCACTGATATAGTGCCTTTCACAACATCCTAAGGCAGTTTATGAAGTACTTTATTACTAAGGTGCTGCCATTGTTGCAATGTCGCTAATTTGCACACAGCTGGGTCTCACAAATAGCAATGAGATAAATGACCAAATAATTTGTTTTAGTAATGTTGGTTGGGGGATAAATATTGGCCAGGAAACCTGGAAAACTCCCTTGCTCTCCTTCAAATAGTGCCATCTTTTACATCCATCTGGGAAGGGAGACAGGACTACAGTTTAACTTCTCATCCAAAAGATGGCACCTTCGACAGTGCAGCACTCCATCAGTACTGCACTAAAGTATCAGTCTAGGTTATGTGCTCAAGTTTCTGGAGTGGGACTTGAAGCCATGACCTGGTGGCTCAGAGGTGGGAGCGTTACCAACTGAACCATGTCTGACACTTTAGGCTTTTTGGCAGTTGTGTGTCAAAGTAGGTCACAAATTATATAAATGTTACATTAAATTGTCAATACATTAATCATGAGGGATACTTACATCAACACTGAGCAAACTAACTTTGCTGCAGCTTATACTTTTGTGTTTGTGCAATATGTGGGAGTGATTTAGTGCAGATGCCTATCCCTGATGGAAGGGTTGAGTTAGGTGAAGATGCAGATAGCTTGTCAGTTGATGGGTCTTCGTTTGGTGATAGGATGGTCCTCAGTGAAAAATTGTACAGTGATCGATGAAGTTCCAGGGGGTTTTCTCCCTGTATAACTTCTCCAAATCTTCAGCTCAGTGACACCAATTGCTGTTCTTTTTTTTGGCCTATCTTCATCTTCTCAACTTTGAGTAATTCGAGGTCTGGATATTTAACTATCCATTTATATAGTACCTTTCAAGTTCCCTTGACATCTCAAAACACTTTATAGTTAATTAATTACTTTTAAAATGTAGTCATTGTTGATATGAAGGCAAACGCAGCAGGTCCTACAAACAGCAATGAGACAAATGGCGACTCCAGCAATGCAGCACTCCCTCAGTACTGCACTGGAGTGTCAGCCTAGATTATGTGCTCAAGTCCCTGGAGTGGCGCTTGGACCCATGACCCTCTGACCCAGAGATGTAAGTGCTACCACTGAGCCAAGCAGATATATTGGTGGCACAGTCAACGCTGAGGCAGAAGGTCATGAGTTCAAGCTCTACAACCTTCTGATTCAGAGGTGAGAGTCCCATCAATTAATTTATTTAGTTAGCTTATCGCTGTTGTGGGACTATAGGGTTAGTTGTATATCACCTCTCTTGATCAAAGACTCATTTAGACTACAGAACTTTTGCATTGATGAGGATTTGTGCAATAATACTAATTCAGGATTTTATTACCTTGCCAATAAGTGCAAATATCATGAAAGCTTATTCTGGCCGTCCATTATCCTCAGGTATCTCAGACTGCTTGTGGTATTTATGAATTAGTTCTCTTTTGCTAACTTAATGCAATAGATTCTGATGGAATGTCCCACCTGAGACATTAACCCGTCTTTGCTGACTTACTTGCTGTGCATTTCCAGCATCTTCTGCTTTTATTTTAGGTTTTTCTTTATATTTCTCCTTTGCACCTCCTTTGCCCCTGCCTGCCATATCCTTAACCTTTGGGCGAATAGATTGAGAAATTTCCAACAACACTTCCACCGTCTCTCCGCTAAACCATCTTTCCCATCAAATGGAAGCTGAATCAGATGCTGTTGAGATCCCTACGGCAGGGTAGAAAGATGTAGCCGGGCCACATGATGTAGCGAAATACCATGAAACACGGACTAAAGTTTGCAAGTCAAGGGCCTGCACTGTTGGAGCCTGAATCTGGTCCTCAACAAGAGGGAAGAAATCCCTCCTGAAAAGAAATCCCTGGCTAGACAAAGCCACTCACTGCATCAGGGTTGCTTGGAGATGATCAAAACCTGCCCAACATGCCTGGGGACAACCCATATGTGCTTGGAAGGTGCTGGTCCCAGGACGGCCAGACATTTGACTCTTGCTCGAGTGTTTCAGGGTGAGCCTCTTGAGAAACTGACTTTCCATAATGAAAGGACTTTAGAGAATGTCACAGAATCTGCTACCAGCACCTGATCCAGCCTGTATCCCATACAACCACTTTAACCTAAGGGTGGAACCCAAAAGCTTCCCTATATCAGACCAACTTCTGTAGAATACTTTTAAGGTTCACAGACATGAGAAAGCCATTAAAAATAACATGCTGTGCTTGGTGCAACCAGAACTCTGGAGGATTCAGCTAACTTCCCTACGTTACAACATTTCAAAAAGTACTTCATTGGCTGTAAAGCGCATTGGGACATCCGGAGGTCGTGAAAGGCGCTATATAAATGCAAATCTTTCTTTTCTTTCTTTCTATCCCCTGGGCGTTAAAAGCCTCAGTAAATCTAACAATAGTTTCTAACGTCACCGAGAGGAGAGCATGTAGACGAGGAATGAGAGGGGGGGAAAGGATGGAACTTTGGGCACAATGAGATAACTGCATGAATGTGGGGGGTGAGGCTAATTCAGATGATGTGCAGGCTGTGTTGGGACAGGCAACAGTGGCTCTTGTGAAGGACATGGAGGATGGAGTGATCGACCAAGCCAAAAAATGCAAGGGGGGATAATGAATCACAATCACAAAGGATTCACTGCTGATTAACCAGGGTGGTCTCGAGGCCATAGCAGTGCAGAAACTAGATTAAAGGGGTTTGAACAGCGAACTGGGCCTAAGCGATTGGCCTCCCTGTTGGGCAGGTCCTAATGTGATAGAGAAAAGAGCCAGCAACCATGACAGTGGTTGAGCTGGAAGTCACACTCATTTAATCTGTTTCATCTGCTTTAATACACATCGTGGACCAACTTAACTTTACTGCAAACACTATGCTGTAATAAAGAAAATAAAAAAGTTAATGCTGGAAACACACAGCATCTGGGAGGAGAAAAGACATGTTAACATTTTTGGCTGGAGACCATGAATGAGACATTGAGAACTGCAGCAATAAACCTTTCTCTCTTCATTCCCCACAACGCAGTGAGGGTTTGGTTAAGAGCATAAGAAATTTTAAGAAAAGAAAATCAGCCTACCTTCCCACCATGCCCCTCAATTCTTTCTGTCTCCAGAAACAATTGTAATTGCTCCTTGCTGTCATTTATTACTGTCCCCTTGAATGGTATTCCCTGGTAACTGATCCCAGAATTCATTTACCTTTCATGTTTGAAAGTTCCACCTTTATAAAAAGGCCGGAAAAGAAAGAAATCTGAAGAAAAAATTCCATGGTCCCAGACCCAGAAGAGCTCCACTTCTGCCATTGGACACTTCAGGCTAAAACCAAGGGAGTTTATGGCCTGCATAGTCCCTCTTCCTGGTCACACCCCCTGTGATGTAAGAGGCTATTTTTGTGGCCCCTATGAATTCCAGGACCTGGTAGATCCGGGCCTTCGACACAGCCCCAGTAATCTTCCAATGGGAGTGTGCCATTCAGGATCATGAAAATTTAGGGCTCATGTTTGCTGAGATCATTGCCCCAAGGTTCCTCCACAAATAGAAACCGGCCTATTTTTGCCTAGAAGGCAATAAAGTGATTGACAAAAGGAACCAGAGGTGACATGAGGAAATAGTTTTTAAGCAGCGATTTGTTATGATCTGGAATGCACTGCCTGAAAACCTACAGGGGGATATAGACAGGCTGGGTGAGTGGGCGGAGATTTGGCAGATGCAATACAGTATTGGAAAATGTGAGGTTATGCACTTTGGCAGGAAAAATCAGAGAGCAAGTTATTATCTTAATGGCGAGAAACTGGAAAGTACTGCAGTACAAAGGGATCTGGGGGTCCTAGTGCAAGAAAATCAAAAAGTTAGTATGCAGGTGCAGCAGGTGATCAAGAAGGCCAACGGAATGTTGGCTTTTATTGCTAGGGGTATAGAATATAAAAACAGGGAGGTATTGCTGCAGTTATACAAGGTATTGGTGAGACCGCACCTGGAATACTGTATACAGTTTTGGTGTCCATACTTAAGAAAAGACATACTTGCTCTCGAGGCAGTACAAAGAAGGTTCACTCGGCTAATCCCGGGGATGAGGGGGTGGACATATGAGGAGAGGTTGAGTAGATTGGGACTCTACTCATTGGAGTTCAGAAGATTGAGAGGCGATCTTATTGAAACATATAAGATTGTGAAGGGGCTTGATCGGGTGGATGCGGTAAGGATGTTCCCAAGGATGGGTGAAACTAGAACTAGGGGGCATAATCTTAGAATAAGGGGCTGCTCTTTCAAAACTGAGATGAGGAGAAACTTCTTCACTCAGAGGGTGGTAGGTCTGTGGAATTTGCTGCCCCAGGAAGCTGTGGAAGCTACATCATTAAATAAATTTAAAACAGAAATAGACAGTTTCCTAGAAGTGAAGGGAATTAGGGGTTACGGGGAGCGGGCAGGAAATTGGACATGAATTTAGATTTGAGGTTAGGATCAGCTCAGCCATGATCTTATTGAATGGCGGAGCAGGCTCGAGGGGCCGATTGGCCTACTCCTGCTCCTATATCTTATGTTCTTAAAGGGCGGTAGGAGCAGATTCAATAATAACTTTCAAAAGGGAATTGGATAAATACTTGAAGGGAAAAAAATTATAGGGTATGGGGAAAGAGCAGGGGGATGAGACTCATTGGCTAGCTCTTTCAATTTATCTACCTGGCCTCCTCCTCCCATATCTACTATTATGATACTATGATGGAATTTTAGGGTTAATTTATATCATGATGTTGCCATGAAGTTAAATTCATACTACAAGGGGTTAACTCCCAGGTATACACAAGCTACCTGGAATGTTGATTAGGTCCATTTGTGGAGTACTGGATGAAGTGATTAACAGAATTGTATACTCTCAGAATACCATATCCATTTGAGACAATGTGGGGAGGGGGGTGTTAGCACATTCCAGAGAAGCCTGTGTCTATAATGTGGACTGGCTTCAGTCATTGGGCACAGGAGACTTATCTAGTCAGGCAATGTAACTGCCATGGTTCTCATGGTGGGGAAACTTCAGATCCAAGGTGGAAGCCTTAATTAGCAGCTTGTCGTGCCAATTCTCAAGAAAGAGAGCTGAGGGAGGAGGTGCTAGTTCAGTATTTGACTTCTCTCTCTGAAGGGAAAAAAGACAGTCTGCAGGAGGTTCGAGTTTGAGACAGTCAGAGAGAAAGAGGGGCCTCACTTTTGAAGTCAGGGCAGTTAGCTAGTGATATTGTCTTGTAAAGTGAAGTAGGCCCATATTAAGGGCAAAGTTTCACATATTTTGTTATTTTTGATGTCATGGAAATCGATAAGTCTCACTGTCAAAACAGTATTCTGTTCATTTATGTATTTCCTATAAAATAAACAAGTTGATTACAATTAGTCTTATCTCACGAGAGTGCTTATCAGTCAGCTTTCAGGTAGATAAGAAAATAGCATGTGGTGGTGCATGTGAGGGGTCTTCCTGATATAGCCCCGAGGTCACACTGTCGTATAACTAGATATTGGGCAGTAAAGGTAAACTCCTGGTCATGGGGAATGCAACATCCACTTACGGGAGTGAGTAGTGATGCTGAACCAGGAGAATATCTGTGGTTTTGGCAGGCCAATAATGTAAACACAATTCAGATCTAATTGTGGCAAAAATGGAGTATTTTTGTTTGTCTGGGTTTGGCTTGGTGCCTGTCCCTTTAAATCCAATCACAATCACAACATCAGCTGTGGCTCAGTGGTGGCACTCTCGTCTCTGACTCAGCAGGTCGTGGGTTCAAGTCCCATTCCACAAACTTGAACACATAATCTAAACTCTCAGGCAGATGGAAAAAGTCCCATGACTCCATTTTAAGAAGAGCAGGGGAGTTCTCCTGGTGTCCTGGCCAATCCCTCCACCAACATCACTAAAACAGATTCTCTGCTCATTATCTCATTACTGTTTGTGGGATCTTGCTGTGCGCAAATTGGCTGCAGCATTTCCTACATTGCAACAGCGACTACAATTCAAAAGTACTTCATTCAATGTAAAGCCCTTTGGGACGTCCTGAGGTTGTGAAAGGCGCTATATAAATACAAGTCCTTGTTTCTTTTTACACTAAGGAGTGAAATTAGTCTTGACCTGGAGCCCGAAACGGGCTGACAGGGAATCAGCAGCACATTTCACACCTGGCACATGTTCTTTTCCACTGAAAATAGGAGGTGATATAAAACGCACGGCCGATTCACTGCCAGTCTGATTTATATAAAACGCACTGCCGATTCACTGCCAGTCTGATTTGTATAAAACGCACTGCCGATTCACTGCCAGTCTGATTTGTATAAAACGCACTGCCGATTCACTGCCAGTCTGATTTGTATAAAACGGACGGCCGATTCACTGCCAGTCTGATTTGTATAAAACGCACTGCCGATTCACTGCCAGCCTGATTTGTATAAAACGCACGGCCGATTCACTGCCAGTCTGATTTATATAAAACGCACTGCCGATTCACTGCCAGTCTGATTTGTATCAAACGCACTGCCGATTCACTGCCAGTCTGATTTGTATAAAACGCACTGCCGATTCACTGCCAGTCTGATTTGTATCAAACGCACTGCCGATTCACTGCCAGTCTGATTTGTATAAAACGGACGGCCGATTCACTGCCAGTCTGATTTGTATAAAACGCACTGCCGATTCACTGCCAGTCTGATTTGTATCAAACGCACTGCCGATTCACTGCCAGTCTGATTTGTATAAAACGCACTGCCGATTCACTGCCAGTCTGATTTGTATAAAACGGACGGCCGATTCACTGCCAGTCTGATTTGTATAAAACGCACTGCCGATTCACTGCCAGTCTGATTTGTATCAAACGCACTGCCGATTCACTGCCAGTCTGATTTGTATAAAACGCACTGCCGATTCACTGCCAGTCTGATTTGTATAAAACGGACGGCCGATTCACTGCCAGTCTGATTTGTATCAAACGCACTGCCGATTCACTGCCAGTCTGATTTGTATAAAACGCACTGCCGATTCACTGCCACTCTGATTTGTATAAAACGCACTGCCGATTCACTGCCAGCCTGATTTGTATAAAACGCACGGCCGATTCACTGCCAGTCTGATTTGTATAAAACGCACTGCCGATTCACTGCCAGTCTGATTTGTATCAAACGCACTGCCGATTCACTGCCAGTCTGATTTGTATAAAACGCACGGCCGATTCACTGCCAGTCTGATTTGTATAAAACGCACGGCCGATTCACTGCCAGTCTGATTTGTATCAAACGCACTGCCGATTCACTGCCAGTCTGATTTGTATAAAACGCACTGCCGATTCACTGCCAGTCTGATTTGTATAAAACGCACGGCCGATTCACTGCCAGTCTGATTTGTATCAAACGCACTGCCGATTCACTGCCAGTCTGATTTGTATAAAACGCACGGCCGATTCACTGCCAGTCTGATTTGTATCAAACGCACTGCCGATTCACTGCCAGCCTGATTTGTATAAAACGCACTGCCGATTCACTGCCAGTCTGATTTGTATAAAACGCACTGCCGATTCACTGCCAGTCTGATTTGTATAAAACGCACGGCCGATTCACTGCCAGTCTGATTTGTATCAAACGCACTGCCGATTCACTGCCAGTCTGATTTGTATAAAACGCACTGCCGATTCACTGCCACTCTGATTTGTATAAAACGCACTGCCGATTCACTGCCAGTCTGATTTGTATCAAACGCACTGCCGATTCACTGCCAGTCTGATTTGTATCAAACGCACTGCCGATTCACTGCCAGCCTGATTTGCCTGACTGACGAAGTTTAAAGCCAGCTGCAGTTTAAAAAAACAAACCCATGTCCAACTAAATTCAATACAAATGCGGTGAAGTTAGTTTGAATTGGTTTTCCAACTGTCGGGTTGAGAGAGGAACCAAGCTACTTTAGGACAATCACCGACTGTGTAATTTGTCCTATTAAATGTATGAGAATGAATTATTTTGAATCTGACTGTCAGTTATGAAAATCCAAACTATCCACAGCAATCAGTGTAAAGGCCTTTAAACACTGGTCTCTGTTCACAATGCTGAGTTTGTAGAAAATAATTAAATCGATTGGAGAGGATAATGTAGACTAGCTAGTTCCTGTAATCAGAAAAAAGTACTAGAAAGGAGAGAGCTACACATCTGTAAAGGCTATCCATAAAATAATTACTTCGCATTAGATTGTGACTCATTTCTTTTACTCAACGAGTTAAATCGACTTTCTACTGTACATCATGCATGGACCATTCACTTGTCCATTGGTGTGAGGCTTTACCACTCTTGAAGATGGGTGAGATTCTGTGGATGCAAAGGATAAATTCCAGTAGCTTAAAAATAATTCCCAGATATTTATTATTCCAGGTACATTACTGAAGGTTAGGATATACACTTGAAGATCTATGGAGATGGGACTTTCCCATAAAGGTGATCTAAGATACAACAGCCAAAATCACCTCGAGCAAGAAGGGTAAAGAACCAAAGACGTAACAGCAACCATTATTATTCTATCAATGTCGTCGAGTCGGTCTTCCAATCAAGACCAAAACTTCAAAGTTCTACATCTCTTCAACATATTTCCCCAAACACACTCCTACTCACAGTATAATGCTTTAATATGATGATGTGACAATATATTCTTGCACAGTCAGTATGATGGTGATATTTTAACACATTTTTACACAAGTGTGATAGTAGTAACATACTCATTCACACTCAGTGTGACAGTACAAGATTACCAACATGTTTTTCTGGAATCAGTGTGATAAAATTGCATTACCAACACACCATAGGACCCTGAGGTTATATTTAAGTAAGTGTTTTGTACTTTTAACATTACCATCACTCTGACCCTTCATTACCATAACAATGATCTACTCCGTACCTCCTAACTACTATCACACTAACTCTGTGCACCCCTTTATTAACCACACACATAGTAATGTACCTTCTTGTCACCATTGTT
Source organism: Heptranchias perlo (assembly GCF_035084215.1). Lineage (NCBI taxonomy): Eukaryota > Metazoa > Chordata > Chondrichthyes > Hexanchiformes > Hexanchidae > Heptranchias > Heptranchias perlo. The sequence continues at coordinate 61,853,903 of NC_090341.1, read as the reverse complement.
CTGATTGTGCTAGTCTCCTATCATCATCCTGCTCCTCATTACTACCACAATGATTTAACTGTTTTCCTAGCCAATAGCCATGTGGGTAAAGACACTGGAAAGAGCTGTACTTTGATCATGTCACTGGACAGTGGAGATATTCAGTTCTGGTGAAAGGTCATCGACTTGAAACGTTAACTGTGTGTCTCTCTCTCTCTCCACAGATGCTGCCTGACCTGCTGAGTATTTCCAGTATATTCTGTTTTTATTTCCGATTTCCAGCATCCGCAGTAGTTTGCTTTTGTTTTCGGTATATCCTGTCTGTTTGCCAGCCTGGGTTTTCACTTCTATCCTGGAACTGAGTGGATGCATTAATTATCAGCATGCTGTGCACTTGCAAGAATAAATATTTACTTAAGCAGTAATGAACAAATCAGACTCCCGTCACAGTTGTCTGAGTGATATTCTTGTCGCTCAGCTTCATGAGGTATAATCTATTTTGCCTTTGTTGAGGGGCATGTGCTAATGATTCCCTGTTAAATGTTAATAGGTTGTGAGTCCCTGAAGTAAACTCAATAAGTGTGGCTTCGAGTCGGTGCCTCTGCTGGGATCACAGTAATTATCTGTCACTTTTCTATGGAGGCCAGGGATGAGGAAGAAGTATTTTCTCTTATCTATGTTCTTGACTTTTATCTTAAGACTTTTTTTTATTAACTTAGGAAAATGACAGACACACATTTTAAGAAAAGGTTGAAGACTGGTTCAGACACAGGAGAGCACATTCGTGGAAGAAAGATTCTCTCTAATATATGTACTGTCAATGAATGGGAACTCAAGACACAGCCTATTTGCAAGTAAAATCTATCAAATTTACAGAGGAACAAACAAGCTTGGATGAGAAAGATTTATATCTATTATCATTGCTGTCTAATTTAATATAAACAATCTGGCAGCAGATGATTTATTTCTAAAGCAGTGAACACAGGAAATGTGTATGTAAACAAACACTGCCTCAGTCCAATAATTCAATTACTGTCAGCAACACAATCCACCACAAATTACACCTTAAAGAGCGTCCAAGGAAATTTGCTTTTCCAAATTTTAAAATGAGAAAAATAAAGCAATAGTAGTAACAATTAGACATTTTTACTATTCATCAGTAATAGTAGTGTTCAGTTAAATGTAGGAGGGCCAGTGAAGGGTCTTCACAGTGCTGGAATGACCATAATAAGGAAACTGCAATCAGAAACAGTACAAATTACCGAAATACACAGCCTGCCAATTAGCATCTATAGAGAGAAAAGACAGGTTTGGGGTAGAACCCTACCTCAGAACTACGCTCGGGGTACATTTGTGTTGTGGTCATTTTACTGGACCAGTAACCCAGAGGCCTGGAGGATGTGAATTCACAATCCCACCATGGCAGTTTGAGAATTTGAATTCAGTTTAAGAAATCTGGAAATAAAGAGCTGGTATTGGTAAAAGTGACCATGTTTCTGATTGGAGTTTCCTTATTATGGTCATTCTAGCACTGTGAAGACCCTTCACTGGCCCTCCTACATTTAACTGAACACTACTATTACTGATGAATAGTAAACATGTCTAATTATTACTACTATTGCTTTATTTTTCTCACCGCCCACCCGCTGCCTTCTCAGGACTGTCGGATTGTTGTAAAAACCCAACAGGTTCACTAATGTTCTTTAAGGAAGGAAACCTGCTGTCCTTACCCAGTCTGTGTAACCCCAGTCCCACACCAATGTGGCTGGCTCTGATGTTGTCTTCAGAAGCCACTCAGTTGAATCAAACTGCTACAAAGAAGGCGGCCCACTGCCACCTTCTCAGGGTATCTAGGGATGGGCAATAAATACAGCCCACTGCCACCTTCTCAGGGTATCTAGGGATGGGCAATAAATACGGCCCACTGCCACCTTCTCAGGGTATCTAGGGATGGGCAATAAATACAGCCCACTGCCACCTTCTCAGGGTATCTAGGGATGGGCAATAAATACAGCCCACTGCCACCTTCTCAGGGTATCTAGGGATGGGCAATAAATACAGCCCACTGCCACCTTCTCAGGGTATCTAGGGATGGGCAATAAATACGGCCCACCGCCATCTTCTGAGGGCATCTAGGGATGGGCAATAAATACGGCCCACCGCCACCTTCTGAGGGCATCTAGGGATGGGCAATAAATACGGCCCACCGCCATCTTCTGAGGGCATCTACGGATGGGCAATAAATATGGCCCACCGCCATCTTCCGAGGGCATCTAGGGATGGGCAATAAATATGGCCCACCGCCATCTTCTGTGGGCATCTAGGGATGGGCAATAAATACAGCCTTGCCAGTGATGCCCACATCCTGAGAATGAATTTTTAAAAAACAGAAACCTGCCAGATAAACGAGCATTTAGTAGAGTCTGAAAAAGGGGAGGGAGAAAAAAACAAGAGACACTCCAATCTTTGACAGGAAGTTCATTGGCTGAATACCCTGCAACCTGCTTCAAAAGAAAACAGCAAATTCTTAGATGATACGAAAGATCAACAAAAACTTGCATTTATATAGCGCCTTTAACATAAAGAATGTCCCATGGTGCTTCACAATACACACTGAGCCAAAGGATGAGATGGTAGGAGAAGTGACCAAGAAATTGTTTTTTAGGGATGGTTTTAAGGTAGGAAAGGGAAGTAGAGAAATGAAGGTGTAGGGAGGGAATTCCAGAATGTGAGACTGAGGTAGTTGTAGGCACACTGGCGATGGTGGGGCAAATGGGGGGATGTACAAGAAGTCGGAGTTAGAGGAATGAAGAGTTTGGAGGGGGGAGTTGTAGTGCTGGAGGACGTAAGATAGGAAGAGATAGGAAGAGCAAAGCTATGGAGGGATTTAAACATAAGGATGAGAATTTTTAAATTTGAGGTGTTGGGACCTTACCTTTGTAAATCAGTAGGACCAGGATCACAAGCGAGTGAGACTTAGTGCAGCATAAGACATAAGCTGAAGTTTACAGAGGAGGAAGATGGGAGGCCGACCAGGAGTCCATTGGAATAGTCGAGCCTGGATTTCAATGGCAGATGGACTGAGGTAGGTTTGGAGACAATGGAGGAGGATAGTGTGGTTGACTGTGTCAAAGGATGCAGAGAGGCCAAAAAGGATAAGGAGGGATAATGCACCAGAGAATGTCAATCATGACTTTGGTTTGGGCCATTTCAGTGGGAGGCACAGAAACTTTATTGGAGGCCTTTAGCAGGGAGTTACAGGAATGATGCGCATAGATCTGAGAAGCAACAGCATGGTCAAGGAACTTAGAGAAAAGGGAGGTTGGAAATTGGGTGGTAGTTTGCAAGCACAGAGGGGTCGAGAGTGGGTTTTGAGACTGGGGTGATGACTGTGGTTTTGAAAGGGAGGGGGACAGTGTCTGAGGAAAGAAAACCAATTACAGTGTCAGCTAAAGTGGAGACGTGGAAGGGAAGTTGGGTGGCCAGCAGTTTAGTGGGATAGGGTCGAAGGGGCAGAAGTGGATGAGCTTGGAGAGGACATGGAAGGAGAGATGGGAGAGAAACTGGAGAGACATGGGTTCAGGGCTAGGGTAGGGAGAGGCTGGGAAGAGGTTTGGCTTGGTGACCAAAAGGGGAGAAAGGAGCCGAGGCAGCTAGAAAGGAGATTGGTAAGATTAACACCCAACAGGCACTTTGAGCAGAAAGGTTGGAGAGAGAGGACGGGCCAATTGGGGTTACTGCTCGTAAGGAGGCAGCAACGGGTGCCTTGATGGGCCCTTCGAAGAATGCTGAGAGACACAGAGGGTAGCCATCAGCCTATTCTAGGTGGATTCAAACCTGGGATGGTGACAGGATAGTAGGAAGGCAAAAAGGCAGTAAAAGGTTGGGGTAGGGATTTGGGAGCAAAGTAACTGAGAGATGAGTAATGAATGGTGGTGCAGCTGGGTGATAGGAAGCGGGGAAAGAGGAGAGAAGGACTCGAGGGACTGAGACAAAAAAGATAGGAGTAATAGGCTCGGGTTCACAGCGGCAGCCAAAATACACCTGAGTGGACACAGAGGGATTTAGGTAAGGTAGAGATGAGGAGAGACGTCACTGTTGTAGAGAACAGGGAGGAGATGATATGAAACAGTCAAAAGTTAATATCTGAGGGCCTGTGATGGGATGAGGTCAACTTGTAGACAGTGTGGAGTCGGTTTGGAGTGTCCATGAACCAGGTTTGAAATCTGTGGAGAGGTTGTTGATCCAGGAACTGTTCAAGGGGCCAACGGGCCAAGGCTGACACTAATCGTCCAGGCAAACACTCTCGGGAAAAGTGCAGTATTGATGCAATGCAACATTATTGAAGGTGTTGTTGACGTGATGTTAAATTGAGATCCTGTTTGTTGTTTCAGTGATTCAGGTCTATGTGAAAGGGCTTGTGGCATTATGCAAAGAGGTTTGTAAGTTAGGTGTCAGCTTTGGCTTGGTGATAGCACTCTCATCTCTGAGTCAGAAGGTTATGGTATCAAGTCTCAGTCTACAAACTTGAGGACAGAATGTAGGCTGACTCTTCAGTACCGTATCGTGGAGGTATTGTACTGTTGGAGATGCCGTCTTTCAGATGAGATGTTAAACTGAGGCCTCTGGTAGATGTAAAAGATGACACTATTTGAAGTTCTCCCAGTGGAGTTCTCCTAGTGTCCTGACCAATAGTTATCCCTCAACTAACATCGCTAAAACAGATGATCTGGTCATTATAACATTGCTGTTTGTGGGACTTTGCTGTCTGCAAATTGACTGCCGCGTTTCCTACATTACAACAGTTACTACACTTCATTGACTGTGAAGCACTTTGGGACGTCCTGAGATCATGAATAGTGGAGCAAGTCTTTCTTTCTGCAATTGTCTCCTGTCGACCAATCAAAAAAAGACACAGATTGGGAGTGATTTTAAACCCCAAGAACGGGTGGGTTCGGGACGGGTGGGAGTTGAAAATTGTTGTTTCTTGGGTCCTGACCCCTACCCGGCTTTATTTCCGGGTTGAATGTCGGTGTGTAAAATTCCAGGCTTCCCACTGGGAATGCAAAGTCTGAAAATTCTGCAGTTGTGTTAAAAAAAAACAACTATTTTCAACTCCCAACTGCCCTCAACCCACCCGTTCTTGGGGTTTAGAATCACCCCCATTATTTCTATTTGTGGGGACATACTATCTGCAAAATGGCAGCTATGTTTGCACTTCAAAGTAATATGAAGCAGTTTGAGATAAATACAAGCTTGTGAATGATATTGCAGCACAGTACTCAGTGAATCTCCACTCAATGTCATGGTGTTAAAATTGGTGCTTAAATGTTTATTTAACAATGAAATCAATGAGAGCTAATTCTGTGACAGTGACATGTTCAAAAATATATTTATTAAAAAAGACTTACAGCCACTTCGATGGAATCAGCAGCTAAACCAGATCACAACCATTCCTGTGATATCAATAACACAGATACCAGATCACAATCATTCCTGTGATATCAATAACAGATACCAGATCACACCCATTCCTGTGATATCAGTAACACAGATACCAGATCACACCATTCCTGTGATATCAATAACACAGATACCAGATCACACCATTCCTGTGATATCAATAACACAGATACCAGATCACACCATTCCTGTGATATCAATAACACAGATACCAGATCACACCCATTCCTGTGAAATCAGTAACACAGATACCAGATCACACCCATTCCTGTGAAATCAGTAACACAGATACCAGATCACACCCATTCCTGTGAAATCAGTAACACAGATACCTGATCACACCCATTTCTGTGATATCAGTAACACAGATACCAGATCACACCCATTTCTGTGATATCAGTAACACAGATACCAGATCACACCCATTTCTGTGATATCAGTAACACAGATACCAGATCACACCCATTCCTGTGATATCAGTAACACAGATACCAGATCACACCCATTCCTGTGATATCAGTAACACAGATACCTGATCACACTCATCCCATTCGGTGTCAGTAACAAATACCAGATCACTCTCATTCCTGATGTAACATCAACAGTGATATCTGATCACACCCATTGCATGTCGTCTCAGTAACACAGACCCAATGGAGTACATTGGTCTTTTGGATCTCTCTGACAAATATCTAGATCACAGCCCTCTTTGGGATCCCATTTTTTGTGGTGGCTGCAGGGTCAGCTATGTGCTCTCCCCAAAACACCAACATGCACGTTTTCAGCACTGGCATGATTGCGTGGACTTAATATGTCACTGTGCCATTATTCCATATGCTTACCATGCTGAACTGTCGAGCTCACCCCCCATGTTGATCACACTGCGGCACTGTTATCCTGTGAACTTACTGTGAACACTATTTGAAAATGTGTCCAGACTACTGATTAGCTCTGCACTAATTACAGAAACAAATGAAAAGGCACCATTTCTGTGTGAACAGGCCTCATTGTTTATTCTGATAATCATTTCATTACAGCAATTACCACATGTATGTGTTCCAGTGAAGAGTTTTAATGAATTTGAGAAGATTAATCCCAAGAGCTAAGTGAATAAATTTCACACCTAAAGCGCCTGATTAAGAGATAAAATTTCATTATAATTCCAAAATGGAATTTCTAATAGATGAGGCAGAGGGAATGATGGAGGATGAATGAGAGAGTGAGAGATGTGGAAAGAGGTATCGCCAGAAAGATAATTGGTGCTATTTTGGAATGTAACATCCATTTGATAAGGAAGTAAAACAGATAAAAAGAAAGTGAAACAAACAGACAGTAAGATGCATAAGAGAACCAAAAGACAGAGACAAATAGAAAATTAAAAGCACTGGGAGGGCTCTCACCATATGCCCACTGTTAATACCATGTATCTCCCCTTGAGCACACTGCATTAAACCCCATCTAGGCTACATATTTTGCTAGAAGGTACTTTCTGCTAATACTCACATGGTCGCTGATGTTAACAGTCACATTGCAAATTTTATATGATAACACTTTTGCCACATCATGCTCCAGAATGTGGCAGAAATGTTAACAGACCCTTCCCACCAGTGACCACAATTAACATTCCCACTCTTCGCTAATAATTGTGGACTCTTCTGCTCTCCACCAGGCTGACTCTTTGAGAGCACGCTTATTGGCACATTCTCTGCTAATACTTTCAACCGTGCTCTCTCCAAATACTCTACTCAGCATGCTGTTCCTACTAATGCAGGTGCACTGCACATTTACACCTATACTGGGATGAGTGAACTGCACCAGGTAGTTCTGTCATACTCAGTGCCAAGGGTCACTTCTATCAGCAAATCCTTGTTCCTCACAAACCATATATGCATTAATAGGACCGAGAACATTGTGTCTCCACTCCAGCAATGCTTCCCTGAAACTTCCTGTCCTCTTTATGAAGGCCCCCGTAGCGCTGTGTCAGAATCAGGTGCAGCAATGCCAATTTGAACTTCCTGCTGTGTTTCGAACATCTGCTCAATCTGGAACACCAATTCCTGGTCTCAGGTCATGTGTGAGCTGCTCACATAAAAAGAAGACTCTGTGAAAAAAAAAGCCAATTTTTGCTTCGGGAAATCGGCATTAACTGGGCGATGAAGGCCTAAAAGTAGGTTCAGTAGGCTTGCTGCCCCAATAGTGCTGATGATTGGTCTGCTGCTACTTTCACTGTTTCAGGTGGTAGGCCCCTTTCAATATGTAAATCAGGGTCTATGATGTAAATAGAACCCACCACCCCCACCCCAATTGCCATTTTAGGGTTGAACTGGCGGGAGCATGCACTGTGCACACAGTTCCACAGGAGACAGAACCAAAGAGGCTCTGAAAAGATCAGTTTGGTATGCAGGTGCAGCAGGTGATCAAGAAAGCCAACGGAATGTTGGCTTTTATTGCTAGGGGGATAGAATATAAAAACAAGGAGGTATTGCTGCAGTTATATAAGGTATTGGTGAGACCGCACCTGGAATACTGCATACAGTTTTGGTCTCCATACTTAAGAAAAGACATACTTGCTCTCGAGGCAGTACAAAGAAGGTTCACTCGGTTAATCCCGGGGATGAGGGGGCGGACATATGAGGAGAGGTTGAGTAGATTGGGACTCTACTCATTGGAGTTCAGAAGAATGAGAGGCGATCTTATTGAAACATACAAGATTGTGAAGGGGCTTGATCGGGTGGATGCGGTGAGGATGTTCCCAAGGATGGGTGAAACTAGAACTAGGGGGCATAATCTTAGAATAAGGGGCTGCTCTTTCAAAACTGAGATGAGGAGAAACTTCTTCACTCAGAGGGTGGTAGGTCTGTGGAATTTGCTGCCCCAGGAAGCTGTGGAAGCTACATCATTAGATAAATTTAAAACAGAAATAGACAGTTTCCTAGAAGTAAAGGGAATTAGGGGTTATGGGGAGCGGGCAGGAAATTGGACATGAAGCTGAGTTCGGATCGGTCAATGCCCTGTGGGTGGCGGAGAGGGCCCAGGGGCTATGTGACCGGGTCCTGCTCCGACTTCTTGTGTTCTTTAGATTTGAGGTTAGGATCAGATCAGCCATGATCTTATTGAATGGCGGAGCAGGCTCGAGGGGCCGATTGGCCTACTCCTGCTCCTATTTCTTATGTTCTTGACAATATTTTTGTGGGGCTTGGAGAAGCACTACTGCCAGGCCCAGCATGCCCTCCTCGGCCTCCCAGGACCTGCCAGGCCCAGCATGCCCTCCTCGGCCTCCCAGGACCTGCCAGGCCCAGCATGCCCTCCTCGGCCTCCCAGGACCTGCCTGGAGCTGGTGGCGGCATTCCAACTGGCTGACATTCCTGTGGGCCAGAGCCAGCGAGCTGCCTCGGGACTTACTTGGCCTCTGCAGCTCTCCAACCCAACTCAAATAAGGCCCGAGCCTCAGAATCACGGCAGCCTCTGATTCAGCCAACCAGCCAGTGAGTTCCACCAATCGGGTGCCCAAAAGTCAAAATCAACCCCAAAGTTCATTTTGAGCTCTGTGTGGTTTAACACTTCAAATGCAAAGCTGCAAAGACTGATGTTTTACTTGTATATTTTCTCGGGTTTGTTTCTTTGGATATTCTGTTGAAAGGGTTTTGGCTATTGGGAGGAAACTTTATTGTGCATATTATTGGGGGGGGGGGTCCTTTTGGAATCCCTCTGTACATGTGTTATCAGGAGGAGGAGAATGAGCTAAAGCCCGAGCAGTGAGGCAGCATCAGAGGAGGAGAGCCCCAATTCCGAGATGCCCAGCTGTGTGGGAATACCCTCCCCAAAGGACTTTTTTTGAAACTCAATGAGGGGCAGTGCTTGTGGAGACTGTGTTTCAGTTGGGAAGTGGTCAGAGTCATATCATCGGTCGGAGAGGACCTGCAAACTCATTCAAGAGTTAGCACTGGGCTCTTCGTGCCAGTGAAGATCACAACAGCATTATTTATTTTTTTTGGTTACTTTTTTGTTAATATTGTTTCTTGGCATATGGGCATCATTCTTTCCCCATAGACCTGTAAACTTTTTCCCTTCAAGCTTTAACCACTTCTCTTTTGAAAGTTATTATCAAATCTGTTTCCACCGTCCTTTCAGGCTGTGCATTCCAGATCATAACTCGCTGCATAAAAAAATGATTCCTTATGTCGCCTCTGGCTCTTTTGCCGATCACCTTAAATCTGTGTCCTCTGGTTACTGACCCTTCCACCACTGGAAACAGTTTCTCCTTATTCACCCTGTCAAAACATTTCAAGATTTTGAACCTCTATCAAATCACCTCATAACATCTCTTCTAAGGAGAATAATCCCAGCTTCTCCAGTCTCTCCACATAACTGAAGTCCCTCATCCCTGGTACCATTCCAGTAAATCTCTTCTGCACCCTCTCTCTAAGGCTTTGACATCCTTCATAAAATGTGGTGCCCAGAATTGGACACAATACTCCAGCTGAGGCCTAACCAGTGATTATAAAGGTTTAGCATAACGTCCTTGCTCTTGTACTCTGTGCCTCTATTTATAAAGCCCAGGATCCCATATGCTTTTTTAACAGCCTTCTCAACTTGTCCTGCCACCTTCAATGATTTGTGTACATACACCCCCAGGTCCCTCTGTTCCTGCACCCCCTTTAAAATTGTACCATTATATTGCCTCTCCTCATTCTTCCTACCAAAATGCATCACTTCAAACTTCTCTGCTTTAAATTTCATCTGCCATGTGTCTGCCCATTTCATCAGTCTGTCTATGTCCTCCAGAAGTCTTTTACTATTCTCCACATTGTTTATTATATTTCCGAGTTTTGTGTCATCTGCAAACTTTGAAATTATACCCTCTATACCCAAGTCCAGGTCATTAATATATATCAAAAAGAGCAGTGGTCCTAATACTGACCCCTGTAGACCCACTGTATACTTCCCTCTAGTCTGAAAAACAACCGTTCACCACTCCTCCCTTAGCCAATTTTGTATCCATACTGCCACTGTCCCTTTAATCCCATGGGCTTCAATTTTGCTAACAAGTCTATTATTTGGTACTTTATCAAATGCCTTTTGAAAGTCCAAATACACATCAGCTGCACTACTCTCAACCCTCTCCGTTACTTCATCAAAGAACTCAATCAAGTTAGTCAAACACGATTTTCCTTTAACAAATCTATGCTGACTTTCATTTATTAACCCATACCTTTCCAAGTGACAATTAATTTTGTCCCGGATTATCGTCTCTAAAAGTTTCCCCACCACCGACGTCAGGCTGACTGGCCTGTAATGCTGGGTTTATCCCTCTCCCCTTTTTTTGAATAGGGGTGTAATATTTGCAATCCTCCAGTCCTCTGGCACCATCCCCATATCTAAGGAGGATTGGAAGATTGTGGCCAGAGCCTCTGCAATTTCCACCCTTACTTCCCTCAGTAACCGAGGACGCATCCCATCCCATTTTAAATTACATTATAGTTGTTGCCTCACCTTACTTGTGATAAAGCACTCCGTGTTCTAATAATTGGTGAAAAAAATTCTTGTAGCTTCCCCCTTCATGTTGTGATAATTCTGAGCCCAGGCCCCCTTCTTACCAATTCACCAACCAGTGGAAACAACCTTTCACTGAAAACCTATCATAATTTTGACATCCTCCATGAGATCCCCCCATAACTTATTCTGTTCCAGTGAAAAGAGTCTGATATATTGGGCCTTTCCTCATAACAACAACCTTTCATTCCTGGTATCATTCTCCTGAATCTTCGCTGTACCCTTTCTATGGCTTTAAAATCCTTTCTGTAATGAGGTACCCAGACCATCGCAGAATACTTCAGCTGTGAGCTATCCAATGTCTTGCACAAATTGAAGATCACTTCTTTGCTTTTATATTCAATACTTCAACCCAAAGAATCATTTTTGTTTTTATGTCTTTTTCTTTTTGTAAAGAAAAAGTCTTTCTATCTTTAAAGGTCTGGAATCCCTAGATGTCTATATTCCTCCATTCTAAATTGTTTTACCCTTTAGGTTATACCCCTGTCACTGTTCTTTTACTCAAAATGTATTAACTCTCATATCTATTTTCCCTGAAAACCCATGAGTGCAATAAATCTTTATGTGCTGGCTGCTTCGTACCACATACAGTTGCATTAGTGTTTGAATATACCGTGTTTCACACCACCCCTGTAGGAGTCAGAGAATACCTAATATCACACAACCCACTTGTTTGCTGTACATTTAGTGCCTGGGTACAGGAATTGTCTGTGCTCATCACACAACTAGCAGTCTCACTACAGGCAAAACCAGGCAAACATACAACCCACCCAACAGGACCACTAATCCGGCCGACCCATTATGTTCCCTTCATCACTTCCCATTGCTAGAATAACAATCCCAAAAAAAACTCACCTATCAATATACTCCCATGCACCATGCAATCAGATTGCATAATGGCATCACAAAACTATGTTACCTACATGCAAACACTTGAAATTTGAAATAAAAAGCAGTAGTTTACTGTTCTATTCTGCATTAACCACCTCCACCTGTAAAAAAAGTGCAGCATCTAACTTTGGCACAATAAAAGCTTGAAATGGTATCTCGCAGATTACTTTTTGTTAATACTCTGACATGCTTTTCATTAATACTCCCAACAGAAAGAGCCATACTCTGTGAATATTCCCAGTAGGCGTACCTTCAGCTAATGTTGGGTATGCTCTTCACTAATATTCTAAGCAGGTATACTATACAGTAATAGAAAAAATCTCAAACACATTCGACTCAGAATACTTTCTGCTAAAACACCATACATCGTAAGTTAACATTCTGTTAACTTATTATAGATTGTTCTAATTCCCTGTGAACATCTGTCTCTGAGCCATTTCTTAACTCCTTTTATCCTAATCCCTACCCCACCTCCACTTTACTCTCTATCAGCCTCTGTCACCACACTCTCCCAACAACATCAACAACAACCCGCGTTTATATAGCGCCTTTAATGTAGTAAAACGTCCCAAGGTGCTTTACAGGAGCGTTATAGAATCATAGAATCATAGAAAGGTTACAGCATGGAAGGCAATCATTCGGCCCATCGAGTCCGTACCAGCTCTATGCAAGAGCAATCCAGCTAGTCCCACTCCCCCACCCTATCCCCGTAACCCTGCAAATTTTTCCTTTCAAGTACTTATCCAGTTCCCTTTTGAAGGCCATGATTGAATCTGCGTCCACCACCCCCTCGGGCAGTGCATTCTAGACCCTAACCACTCACTGTGTAAAAAAGATTTTCTTCTTGTCACCTTTGGTTCTTTTGCCAATCATCTTAAATCTATGTCCTCTGGTTCTTGACCCTTCCGCCAATGGGAACAGTTTCTCTCTATCTACTCTGTCTGGACCGTTCATGATTTTGAATATCTCGATCAAATCTCCTCTCAACTGTCTCTGTTCCAAGGAGAACAACCCCAGCTTCTCCAGTCTATCCATTTAACTGAAGTCCCTCATCCCTGGAATCATTCCAGTAGATCTTTTCTGCACCCTCTCTAATGCCTTCACATCTTTCCTCAAGTGCGTTGCCCAGAACTGGACACAATACTCCAGTTATCAAACAAAATTTGGCTCTGAGCCACATAAGGAGATATTACGACAAGTGACCAAAAGTTTGGTCAAAGAGGTAGGTTTTAAGGAGCTTCTTAAAGGAGGAGAACGAGGTAGAGAGGTGGAGAGGATTAGGGAGGGAATTCCAGAGCTGAAGGCACGGCCACCAATGGAGGAGTGATAAAAATTGGGGATGTGCAAGAGGCCAGAATTGGAGGAGCGCAGAGATTTCGGAGGGTTGTAGAGCTGGAGGAGGTTACAGAGACAGGCAGGGGTGAGGCCATGAGAAAATCACTGAGATAAACCACCGTACAATTAATACTCAATTTGTTTATGAGATTATGGAAAGAATTAGACCAGCTTTTCAAAGAAAATAGCCTCATTTTAGAATACAGGAAGCTTTATTGAAATAAGTTTATTTATCACTAAGGTTAGGTCTAGAAGTTCAGAATGTTTTTAAACTCTTTGCTTTGAATAAAATTGCTCCATAAGCAATAATATTTATTATACACTGAGAGGAAATGGATTAGAGAGAGAAGTCTACACATGGTTGATTGGAAAAAGAATTTTGCCACCAAAATGTAAAAAGGCAACTCTGTTGAATTCAAAGCAAGTGGCAGCTCCGACTGTTGCCTAAATATGATAAACATGCACAGTAATCACTCAAAAACAGTCTTTGTTGATCCCTCCTGCTGCGTCTGCCATCTGTTACATGAAATGATATTGCAAGTACTAATTAATGCAATGCAACCTGTGGTAAATGGAAAATCTGTTCCAGTTCAGATGCAGACATGCATTTGCTGATCCTCTGAGCAGGTGTACACTTTCAAGGTACTTGCCAATGTTAACGTCAAGCTACATTTTCAACATTCCTTGCTGACATTTGGGCAAATTCAAAATGGTGAGTGCCCAAAATCAAGTAGAAAATGTCAATTAACCAAGGATAAAGTGCAAACACACCACCATTCTTCATTTTCAAGATATATAGAGTTAGTCATAGAGTCATAGAGTTATACAGCACGGATAGAGGCCCTTCGGCCCATCGTGTCCGCGCTGGCCATCAAGCCCTGTCTACTCTAATCCCATATTCCAGCATTTGGTCCGTAGCCTTGTATGCTGTGGCATTTCAAGTGCTCATCCAAATGCTTCTTGAATGTTGTGAGGGTTCCTGCCTCCACAACCCTTTCAGGCAGTGAGTTCCAGACTCCAACCACCCTCTGGGTGAAAAAGTTCTTTCTCAAATCCCCTCTAAACCTCCCGCCTTTTACCTTGAATCTATGTCCCCTTGTTATAGAACCCTCAACGAAGGGAAAAAGCTCCTTAGTATCCATCCTATCTGTGCCCCTCATAATTTTGTACACCTCAATCATGTCCCCCCTCAGCCTCCTCTGCTCCAAGGAAAACAAACCCAATCTTCCCAGTCTCTCTTCATAGCTGAAGCGCTCCAGCCCTGGTAACATCCTGGTGAATCTCCTCTGCACCCTCTCCAAAGTGATCACATCCTTCCTGTAGTGTGGCGACCAGAACTGCACACAGTACTCCAGCTGTGGCCTAACCAGTGTTTTATACAGCTCCATCATAACCTCCTTGCTCTTGTATTCTATGCCTCGGCTAATAAAGGCAAGTATCCCATATGCCTTCTTTACCACCTTATCTACCTGTTCCGCTGCCTTCAGGGATCTGTGAACTTGCACACCAAGATCCCTCTGACCCTCTGTCTTGCCTAGGGTCCTCCCATTCATTGTGTATATCTGTTGGTTCAGTCATAAATATTAATTTTCCCACAAGAAAACTGCACCCATATCCTATCAGAGGGAGCCTTCTGCTTTCTTCTTCTGTTTTAAAGAGACAGAGAGAAAGACCCATGAAGAGACAAAGTGAGAGAGAAGTAGAGAAAGCAAGAACAAAGGGGGTTGGGAACCTGAGCAGGGAGAGAGAGGAAAGCGTAACAGGAAGGGACAGAAGGTATGGAGTAATAGGTAAAGTGTTAAAAAAGGAAAAAGCAGGAACTAAGCGTCACAAAACAGATTTGAAAGTTCTTTATCTGAATGCACGTAGCATTCGTAATAAAATGGACGAGTTAACGGCACAAATAACTACGTATGGGTATGATCTTGTGGCCATTACAGAAACATGGCTGCAGGGTGACAACGACTGGGAATTAAATATGCCAGGGTATTTAACAATCAGGAAGGACAGGCAGGAAGGAAGGGGAGGTGGGGTGGCTATGTTAATAAAGGAAGGAATCACTGTAATACAGAGAAATGATATTGGGACAAAGCATCAAGATAATGAAACAGTTTGGGTGGAGATAAGGAATAATAAGGGAAAAAAAACATTAGTGGGCGTAGTATATAGGCCTCCTAATAGTTGCAACTCTGCTGGAAGAAGTATTAATCAGGAGATAGTCGGGGCATGTAATAAGGGAACAGCCATAATTATGGGGGATTTTAATTATCATATTAACTGGACAAATCAAATTGGGCAGAGCAGCCTTGAGGACGAGTTCATTGAGTGCATCAGGGATGGATTTCTTGAGCAGTATGTAACTGATCCTACAAGGGGGCAGGCAACCTTGGACCTGGTCCTGTGTAATGAGTCAGGATTAATTAATAATGTCCTAGTTAAGGATCCCCTTGGAACGAGCGACCACAACATGGTTGAATTCCATATCCAATTAGAGGGTGAGAAGGTTGATTCTCAAACAAGCGTACTGAGCTTGAATAAAGGAGACTATGATGGTATGAGAGCGGAATTGATTAAAGTGGACTGGGAAAATAGATTAAAGGGTAAGACGGTACATGAGCAGTGGTGTTCATTTAGGGAGTTATTTTACAACTTTCAAAATAAATATATTCCACTGAGGAAAAAAGGGTGTAAAAGAAATGACAGCCATCCGTGGCTAAGTAAAGAAATCAAGGATAGTATCCGACTAAAAACAAGGACATATAAGGTAGCCAAACTTAGTGGGAGGATAGAAGATTGGGAATTCTTCAAAAGACAGCAAAAGGTAACTAAAGGATTGATTAAGAAAGGGAAGTTAGATTATGAAAAGAAATTAGCAAAAAATATAAAAACAGATAGCAAGAGTTTCTATAGTTATATAAAAAGAAAAAGGGTGGCTAAGGCAAACATAGGTCCCTTAGAGGATGAGACCGGGAAATTAATGGTGGGAAACATGGAGATGGCAAAAATGCTGAACAAATATTTTGTTTCAGTCTTTACAGTAGAGGACACTAAGAATATCCCAACACTGGACAAACAGGGGACTCTCGGGGGGGAGGAGCTAAACACGATTAAAATCACTCAGGAGATGGTACTCAGTAAAATAATGGGACTCAAGGCGGATAAATCCCCTGGACCTGATGGCTTCCATCCTAGGGTCTTGAGGGAAGTGGCAGTAGGGATTGTGGATGCTTTGGTGATAGTTTTCCAAAATTCCCTGGACTCAGGAGAGGTCCCGGCAGATTGGAAAACTGCTAATGTAACACCGTTATTTAAAAAGGGTAGTAGGCAGAAGGCTGGAAATTATAGGCCAGTTAGCTTAACATCTGTGGTGGGTAAAATTTTGGAGTCTATTATTAAGGAGACAGTAACGGAACATTTAGATAAGCATAATTTAATAGGACAAAGTCAGCATGGCTTTATGAAGGGGAAGTCATGTCTGACAAATTTGCTTGAGTTCTTCGAGGATATAACGTATAGGGTGGATAAAGGGGAACCAGTGGACATAGTGTATTTAGACTTCCAGAAGGCATTCGACAAGGTGCCACATAAAAGATTATTACTTAAGATAAAAAATCACGGGATTGGGGGTAATATTCTGGCATGGGTGGAGGATTGGTTATCGAACAGGAAGCAGAGAGTTGGGATAAATGGTTCATTTTCGGACTGGCAACCAGTAACCAGTGGTGTTCCACAGGGGTCGGTGCTGGGTCCCCAACTCTTTACAATCTATATTAACGATTTGGAGGAGGGGACCGAGTGCAACATATCAAAATTTGCAGATGATACAAAGATGGGAGGGAAAGTAGAGAGTGAGGAGGACATAAAAAACCTGCAAGGGGATATAGACATGCTGGGTGAGTGGGCGGAGATTTGGCAGATGCAATATAATATTGGAAAATGTGAGGTTATGCACTTTGGCAGGAAAAATCAGAGAGCAAGTTATTTTCTTAATGGCGAGAGACTGGAAAGTACTGCAGTACAAAGGGATCTGGGGGTCCTAGTGCAAGAAAATCAAAAAGTTGGTATGCAGGTGCAGCAGGTGATCAAGAAAGCCAACGGAATGTTTTTTTTTATTGCTAGGGGGATAGAATATAAAAACAAGGAGGTATTGCTGCAGTTATATAAGGTATTGGTGAGACCGCACCTGGAATACTGCATACAGTTTTGGTCTCCATACTTAAGAAAAGACATACTTGCTCTCGAGGCAGTACAAAGAAGGTTCACTCGGTTAATCCCGGGGATGAGGGGGCGGACATATGAGGAGAGGTTGAGTAGATTGGGACTCTACTCATTGGAGTTCAGAAGAATGAGAGGCGATCTTATTGAAACATATAAGATTGTGAAGGGTCTTGATCGGGTGGATGCAGTAAGGATGTTCCCAAAGATGGGTGAAACTAGAACTAGGGGGCATAATCTTAGAATAAGGGGCTGCTCTTTCAAAACTGAGATGAGGAGAAACTTCTTCACTCAGAGGGTGGTAGGTCTGTGGAATTTGCTGCCCCAGGAAGCTGTGGAAGCTACATCATTAGATAAATTTAAAACAGAAATAGACAGTTTCCTAGAAGTAAAGGGAATTAGGGGTTATGGGGAGCGGGCAGGAAATTGGACATGAAGCTGAGTTCGGATCGGTCAATGCCCTGTGGGTGGCGGAGAGGGCCCAGGGGCTATGTGGCCGGGTCCTGCTCCGACTTCTTGTGTTCTTTAGATTTGTGGTTGGGATCAGATCAGCCATGATCTTATTGAATGGCGGAGCAGGCTCGAGGGGCCGATTGGCCTACTCCTGCTCCAATTTCTTATGTTCTTATGTTCTAACAAAGGAAAAGAGGGAGACAGAAACAGAAGGGAGAGAAAGGGATTGACAGAGACAAAGATTGGAACACTGTAAATTACTAAGGGCTCCTTGACCAATTTGCTGACCTCTGAAGACTATCTGTGTAAAAAGGCGTCCAGAATGCATGCTTTCAATCAGAGATGTGACAACTCTCACATTGCACAGTGTGCAAGCATGCAAAAGTTTTCTTAACTGCATCAGTAATTCATAACTTCCAAACTCAATGAAGCACAATTTATAAAAATGCTACAACTATACAAAGAAATACTAATTAATGTGCTGAGAATACCTTCTCTCTGCTCTTGTGTGCTTTTGCTATTCAGCTAATGGAAGTCTTGAGAAGGACACAACACAAATGTAAATATCTCCATTTATCTATCAACAGAACTAAAAGTCATGCATTTGGTGCACATCTGTTGTATCAATGTATTTTAAGGCTTCACACTTGAAAGCTCCACAATTCATGGCATTACACATCCATAAGACAAAAGATTATCAATTGGTAACTGAACAGCCAAGTGTTAACAGTCAAGCACTCATTTCAGCCAATGAAATAACCAATTGACTAAACATAAATGAATCAAAAGCAATGAGGAATAGATTAGCAGCAGAAAACACTTCACAATAAAATGTCTATTCTTACTCAGAGTTGCCTGTAAATCCCTACAAAATGTTTTATTGGCCTTCAGCAAGGGACTCAAAATTGGATATTTGGCTGGGGTGGGCTTTGTTGGCCGTTTGTTTTCTGCACAAGCCAACTTGCTGCAGTCCCCATCAACCAGGGCAAGCCTCCCTCCACCCCCCACCCACCCCCCACCCTCCCACATTTTGGCTAAACTCACAGTCTCTGTTCAAGATCCACCGGCCCTTGCTCCCCTCAGCAGCCCGGTCCAACCTACTCCCCAGGTTCCTTTCAGTGATCTAGTCTGCCCAGAGTCCCTCACAGCCAAATCCACCCTGCCACAGTTGTTCCCAACCCATGCAAAGTTGCTTCCAATCCACCTAGAGATGTTTCCACCAGCTGATTTTGTCTTCAGCTGTACAGTCAACGACTTCTTCATTTGAAGTATCTGATAATTCAAATTTTTAGCACTAAATTCCCACCTTGTTATTTACATTACTTTATTCATATTACTGCAAAAAATGATCAGGAGTAGATTGTATCTGTGTTCAGACCTCCTGTTCTGCTTGCCAACTAGACTTGTGACATGTTCGAGAAAATGTATTTATCTTTCTCAGCTCCTTCATCGTCGCTGGGTCAAAATCCTGGAACTCCCTTCCTAACAGCACTGTGGGAGAACCTTCACCACACGGACTGCAGCGGTTCAAGAAGGCGGCTCACCACCACCTTCTCAAGGGCAATTAGGGATGGGCAATAAATGCTGGCCCTGCCAGCGACACCCACATCCCGTGAATGAATTAAAAAAAATTAGAGTGGGAGGAGGCTTATGTGCCGTATAAATACCAGCATAGACCAGATGGGTCAAATGGCCTGTTTCTGTGCTCTAGATTCTGTGTAATCCCCTAGCAGCTCATGATAGACCAGAAAGCAACTCAGAAAAGAGCAGCTCAATTCTGTTTAATGGCAGCTGACGTTTCACACTGACCTGGACCGCAAACCAGAGGCATCCTGACTTTGGAAAAATCATAGGCCCTCCACTACCTGAAATGAAACAGTCATCGGAAACATCACATGTCTCCATGAATCTGGAAATACAGGATGAAAACAAGGATAATTCATAATCATAGAAGAATCATAGAATCATAGAATGGTTACAGCACAGAAGGAGGCCATTCGGCCCATCGACCCAGTGCCGGCTCTTTGTGAGAGCAATCCAGTTAGTCCCATTCCCCCGCTCTTTCCCCACAGCCCAATGGATGAGAGATCTTGTTATTTTTTGAATGAGGTTGGGGAGTACTTTACGTGGTTTAAGGAATATAGTGTAATGAATCAATTGGAAAGGATTTGAGTTTGATCCATTGGAGATCCATACAGTAGAGGTAAATGGGAAAGGATTTGTTTTTATTGGAATTCTGTGCAATTAGTCTGACTGAGAAACTTTTTTTTTGCATTCAAACTATAACATCAATTTTCCAGTAATGGGAAAAATGAGGTTGAGCTGGCCCAATGCAAAGGTTCCTTTGCAGCACAGTAAGGCTGGCCTGGCTGAATTTTCCAATGGGTATCTATCCCCCAATTTGAATAGACAGACAAACCTTGGGTATCGGCAAATCCAGCAAAGCAGTAGCTCACTATTAGAGGGGAAGCTATGACAGAAAAGTGAAGAGATTGATCACAATGGACAGTGGAGATGTGGGCAGCACTGCTCCCTTTGATGCGGAGGAGTTGGAGGTCCTGCTGCAGGAGGTACACCAAAGCCCTGGGTGAAGCTGAAGTCCATCGCCCAGTAAAAGCACATATGCAAGGAATGTGCTGACTGAGTAAATACAGTCATTTAGATCCCTTGCAACTTCCTGAAAATGAAGAGTCAAATTTGCTAGTCTCAGGAGGAAGGCAAAGGTAAATCTGTTCACTTTTGAACACAGTTCCTGTGAGACCCATCAAGAATGGCACAAACCTAAGTTGAGAACTTGCATCTGTGAGGTACCATTTCAAGCTTTAATTGTGCCAAAGTTAGATGGTACACTTTTTTTCCACATGGAAGTGGTTAATGCAGGACAGGACAGTAAACTACTGCTCAGGTATCCAGCCCAAGGTCGTCCTCTACTGTTACAGCGATTCTCAATGGGGTCAGCAGCCATGAATGCAGATGTTAGCACTGGTCTCCTTAGAGCCATTCCCGCACCAACACACCTCACTATTTCCCCTCCTTCTACAAAATTACAATGGATTGCTGCTTACTGATGGCATCATAGATGTTTGCTGGATAATAGCCAGATATTATCTGGACATTAATTGAGCATAAACCATTTCTTTGCATGTAGGCCATTGGGTTGATATGAGGATCTCTGATGGCCATACCCAATGAAAAGTCTGTGTCCTCAACAGCTGATGTTTGCTTTCTACAGGGATAGCGATGAAGATACCCCTTGCAAACATCATGTCTATCACTTGCAGAATGCCTCATATGGCACATGTCCCTGATGTGGCTTGGAAGGATCTTGAAGCATGAAAGTTTCATGCTGTGATAACTTTAATTTCTACAGATATTCTCTGCCAGTCATCTTGTAACATTTGGTACAGCTGTGTGTCCGTGGTGAAATGGAGGCAGGGAAGACCAGTTTCCACTGATGTCCTGCTAAATGGAGAGGGATCTGTAAATGCGAGTCCTAGGGTAGTGATAGGTGTTTACCAAATGCTTTAGGTGCCATTGCACTCTGATTTGTTGTCCCATCATGAACTCTTCTTCCTCATCTCAAGCGTCCAGCATGTTTGGAACCCTGAAAGGAATGTCCTGCTCGCCATTCTGTATGGTGCAATTTAAATGCCAGCAGAAGCAAAGAAGAATGAAGGAAAGCATTGGCAGCAAGAAATACAAAAATAGCCGAGCTCCCAGCAATACAAACTAACATAAAAAGCAAAGATCAACAGAAATTAACAAATATAAACACAATCTAGGTAATAACAGAACATAATAACCCATCTGTAAAAAACATATTTGAGCCGACAAGGCAACAGGATCATTTAAAATCAACAAGCAGCTCATTGTGGGTGGAGTCTCACCCACTGTCGGAAAATTCAGCCAGGAGGACCCCATTTGATAAATAGTGAAGGGAACTGAAGCCTGTACATGCCAATTTGTAGCTTCATCCTCATCCCCAAAATGACCCGTCAGGAAATCAAGCCTGTTACAAATGTGGTGAGCAGGGTTTTCCATTGGTACCTGCTGTCACCAAGGCTGCATTCTGCATGCAGACTTCCCTGTGAATCTATAGTGGCTTGATCTGCTGCAATGTTATACAATATATAAATCAATGGGAAGTGGTGTGGTCTGTTGGAAATCTATATCAGGCTGAATGAAAAGTGGTTTGGTTCATTGGAATTTCATGCCAGTTTAAACAAAGGTAAATTATTTTGGTTTAATAATAGAGCTGTACTTTAATTGCACGATATATCCACTATAAGTGTCAACACTGTTGCTGGAATGGAAATAAATCAGATGTTCAGAGTCTATTGCTGGTTGGTTCCCTGATGCTTCCTGACTTTTGTAATTATATAAAAGACAAGTAGATCTCCTACACCATCGCTCAAAAGTAGCCTGGAACCTGGAGTGCAGTTTTTGACGTTTACCACCTGCTGCAGCCAAACACGACTACCACTCAGCAGAGCTTTAATACAGCAAATTTACTGGAGCCATATATCACAAGGTAAAAATATTACACCACACTGATACTGGAAGATATAGGTTTCAGAGATCAATTATTTGGAAGATTATTGGCCTATAACTTTACAACATTTTCTTCAGAAACAAGTAACGGGTTCTTTAATTCTCAATTCTTATTGTTCTCCAAGTGGCAGGCTAGTCTCTCCTTATTTGTTAGCGAGTTCAAACTGTTAGCTTTTACTTTTTGAGGTTTTATTTTCCCAGGAGTGCACTAATCGCACAACTTATACATTCTTTAATAAACAAATTTCCATTAAAGAATATTACCCTGTATAATGTATAAAGTTCATCCTTGCAGTTTCCAGAGCCCAGGTTTTCACTCTGCGTTTGGTGGGGGGCTGGACAAGCAACAAGAGGCCCGGGCTTCATGACCGTATTCCAAGACGGACTCCCGCCCAAACCCGATGGGAATGGCGAGCAGGCCAGCGGGCAAGAGCAGGAACCGAGCAAACAATACCCAGCACTATGGTAAGTCATCGGGGGAGAGGGGGGCAGGAACCGAGCAAACAATACCCAGCACTATGGTAAGTCATCGGGGGAGAGGGGGGCAGGAACCGAGCAAACAATACCCAGCACTATGGTAAGTCATCGGGGGAGAGGGGGGCAGGAACCGAGCAAACAATACCCAGCACTATGGTAAGTCATCGGGGGAGAGGGGGGCAGGCCCGGGACAGGAGAAGTCCAAGGTTTCCTTATGGTCTCCTCCTGTCCACAAAGAAACTGTTAAAAGTTTAAAAGATCCTACCTGGCTGGGCGTCTTCTGACCTTGGAGCCATTTGGTGACAGCAGAAGGCACTGTGCATGTCTCACACGGCCAAGGGTTAAAATCATGTCGGAGTCCACATGACATCAATGGACACTGACTTTTAAATATTCATGAGGTCCTCGTGGCTCACACACCTCCCGAAACCCAGGAGTTAAAATAGCAGCCGGCGGGAGGGCAGCCTGAATGGGGAGAGAAGTACCTTGCCCCTATTTTAACCCCCACATGCCCTGTTCTCATTGGGTGCAGGGAGTTAAAATCAGGTCTCAAGTTTTTATATAAAAAAAACATTAACTCAAAAATAGTTCAGGAGAGATTTCTTAACTGAATAGACAATCAAAAATGATGATGGTCTAAAAATGTTCTCAAGAAATAATATGTTTTATTTTTAAACTTCAACAAACAATCACATTTGTTATTATTCCGAGAGCTATCTCTCGTGACAACAGCTGCTGATGTCATGTGTTGATTCTGTTTTTGAGGAGTTCATAATACCACATTACACATTAGATATAATCTACAGCACAGAAACAGGCCATTCGGCCCAACAGGTTTATGCCGGTATTTATACTCCACCCGAGCCTCCTCCCACTTTAATGACCTCTTCCCACTCTGCATCAATACTATCTGCTTCAGTCACTCCATATGGCAGCGTGTTCCACATTCTCACCACTCCCTGTGTGAAGAGATTCCTCCTAAATTCTTTATTTGATGTGTTAGTGATTATTTATGTTTATCCCCCCTTGTTCTGGATTCACCCACGAGTGGAAACAGTTTCTCCAGGTCCACCCTATCAACAACAACTTGCATTTATATCGTGCTTTTAACTTAGTAACACGTCCCAAGGCGAACCCCTACATCATTTTAAAGATATCTCTCAGGTCTCCTCTTGGTCTTCTCTTTTCCAGTGAAAAGAACCCCAGCCTGCTCAATCTTTCCTGATAGTTGCATCCTCTCAATTCTGGAGAGGACCTTCTGAAATTCCATGGATACCACATCCACTGCATTGTCCTTCTCTACTCTTTCTGTTATTTCTTCAAAGAATTCAATAAGATTGATTAAACATGACCTTCCTTTTAGAAATGCATGCTGCATATTTTAATTATAGTCTCTGTCTTTGGACATTTTATTATCTATTCTTTATTATAGATTGTACTATCTTTCCTTCCCACTGATGTTAATATTTTTCTCCAGTTTACCTTCCTTGGCTCCATCTTCATTCCCTTATATTTGATTTTACTGTAATCTATTACTTTGGTCTTTGTATTATCTATATATCTCTCAAAAATTATCTTAAACCGTATTATATTGTGATCACTATTCCCTCGAGGATCTCTCACACTTACTTCTCTTATCTGCTCCGGCTCATTTCCCATTACTGCAGCAGTGTGTCTTCCCTTGTTGGGCTTCTTACGTATTGGCCCCGATATTTACGGGGAGGTGGGGAGGGTGCGGGGGAGGCCGAAAATGGCCAAAGAACCCGGCAAGGCCGGGAATGCAAAGGTCGTGCCGATCTTAAAGGCAGGACCTGATTAACATCTTGTAGCTGCACCTCCCTCCCGGCGACCGGCCAAATGGACAGCCTGGCTGGCGAGTGGGAATGCACAGTAGCAGCAGGAGGCCGCAGCCTGAGATCCTTGCGGATGGTCCCTGGCAATCAGGAGCAGGAGGAGAGGCCTGTGATCGGGGCTGGGGAAGGTCAAAGGCTTTCTTGAGGGTCGTGGGGGGAGCACCCTGCTTCTCCTGGCCAACAAGGAGTGCATGGAGCCACTTATCTTGCGGATCCGGCAGCTCCCGCCTCCGTTTCACTGCCGAACTTCCTGACCCCAGGAAACCCGTGCAACAGCAGTAAATTTCAAATCAGGCTCTCAACTGCAATATAACAGCCCGATTTAAGTATGTTAATTAAACATCCTGCCTCTCCAAGGCAGGAAGGAGGAAGTCTCCGAAAGCTTGTGAATTTAAAATAAAATTGCTGGACTATAACTTGGTGTTGTAAAATTGTTTACAATTGTCAACCCCAGTCCATCACCGGCATCTCCACATCATCTCCAAGGCAGGACATTCATCCACCACTGTAAAAATAGCGGCAGGCAGGTGTGCGGTGGGTCGGGGTTGAATGCTGCGCATTTCACTTTTTAACCCCCTGACCCTCTCCCACCCATCATGGGGGTGATGGTATCGAGGCCATTGGGTGATAAAGAAGTCTTGTACACACTGTTAAAACTCCATCCCCTTCCCCCCAGTCACTCCCTCTCCCTGCCAGTTTATTTGAGGGTAGTTGAATTCCCCCATGATTATGATTCTGTTTTTTTCACTCCTTCCACTATTTACCTACATATTTCTCCCTCCACTTCCATTCCACTATTTGATGGTCTGTTGTGTGCGTCTAATAGTGTGACTGATTCCATCTTTATCTCAATCCACATGGCTTCTGTTTCTATCTCTTGGTTAGTTATGTCCTTTCTTGCTCCTGCTCTTATGTTATTTCTGATTAACATAGCTAGCCCACCTTCCCTCCCAATCATTTCTAAATACATTATAGCCTGCAATATTTAACTGCCAATCCTGTCCAGTCTACAGCCATGTTTCCGTTATTCCCATTACATTTATTTCCTCAGTTTTAATTATTGTCCCCAATTCCCCAGTCTTGTTGCTGTTGCTCTGAACATCACTATACAGACAATTTAATATATTCTTATTTTTGATTACTCCTGTTTATTTTTGTCAGGTATTTTATTGTTATGTCATATAACCTTTTCTGTTCCCTATTTGTGTTATCATTATCTCTCTTTGTATTGTGAACTTTGCTCTTACCCTTCTTTTTCTGATATTTAGCTTACTAATATATCCACAGACCTAAAATTAGCTGTAAAGGTATTTGAAATGAGGATATCGTGGTATTTTTTAATGAAGGAGAGGGAGCACTACTCTTTCCCTAAACATTACCTTCTCTTCTAATGCAACAAAATCCTGGAACTCCCTTCCTAACAGCACTGTGGGAGAACCTTCACCACACGGACTGCAGCGGTTCAAGAAGGCGGCTCACCACCACCTTCTCAAGGGCAATTAGGGATGGGCAATAAATGCCGGCCTCGCCAGCGATGCCCACATCCCATGAATGAATAAAAAAAAACAACAGAGCTAGGAAATAGACCTTTTAAACTTCCAAACTGTAGTGGGATAGCAGTAACAGAGAACATATGCTTGAGCATATTTATGATATTCTCTTTGGTGGTTCTTTTGGTAACCTGCTGAAAGATTACTGACCCTGTAGTATCTTCTTCATTCTGTGAAGAAGGCATCTTCCATTAACTGAGGCAGTTCAGACTGAACAGATCACATTCTGGGAAAACCATGTTAAAAGAAAAATGGCTGACTTTTAGATGGTTCAACATCAGCTTGAATCAACATTGAGGCCTGCACGTCCTGTCCTGTCCTGTCCCCCCATTGATTAGCCTGCTGCCATGCAGTACACAAGGACTGCACACACATTGGAATGTTGGTTCATTTTTCCCACTAGAAAAGAATATTCAGAGCTGGACCCTTTCAATAGTCACATTTTCAGTAGCAATTGTGATACCTGGTTGCAATGCCAGATTGAGGTATTGTTTGAGATTTTAATGTATTTAACATGTCCTGAGGTGATTGTTTTGGTTGAATTGATAAATGAAGGATTGAATGGCTGCAGGACACTGTTTACAAACTGTTTATCTACAATGCAAACCAAGCAGAACAAGATAATGATGAATCTAGCAGGATTAGACTGTATGTGTTATCATTTTAAACAAAAAGCGACAATAAAAACCTGTAATGTGATTATTGAGTATCACTGTGCTACTCTGCCTGATGGTACTTTGCCTGAAACTTAGCAATTCCTTTACAGATCAGCCATGATCAATTGAATGGCAGAACAGGCTGGAGGGGCTGAATGGCCTCCTCCTGTTCCTATGTTCCGAGTAGCTGCGCATGGCACTCAAGTTTATACTTACATCCATATAAAGGAACACTCTCAATGATTAAATTATGTTTTAAAAACAGTCTTAAAAGTAAGAATGGCATACACTATATTCACATAGAAACATTGAAAATAGGAGCAGGAGTAGGCCATTCGGCCCTTCGAGCCTGCTCCGCCATTCAATATGATCATGGCTGATCCACTATCTCAATACCATATTCCCACTCTCTCCCCATACCCCTTGATGCCTTTTATGTCTAGAAATCTATCCTAGCTCCTTCTTAAATATATTCAGTGACTTGGCCTCCACAGCCTTCTGTGGTAGAGAATTCCACAGGTTCACCACCCTCTGAGTGAAGAAATTTCTCCTCATCTCAGTCCTAAATGTCCTACCCCGTATCCTGAGGCTGTGACCCCTCGTTCTGGACCCCCCCAGCCAGGGGAAACATCCTCCCTGCATCCAGTCTGTCTAGCCCTGTCAGAATTTTAATACTTTTCAATGAGATCTCCTCTCATTCTTCTAAACTCGAGTGAATACAGGCCGAGTCGACCCAATCTCTCCTCATACGACAGTCCTGCCATCCCAGGAATCAGTCTGGTGAACCTTCGCTGCACTCCCTCTATGGCAAGTATATCCTTTCTTAGGTAAGGAGACCAAAACTGCACACAATACTCCAGGTGTGGTCTCACCAAGGCCCTGTATAACTGCAGTAAGACATCCTTGCTCCTGTACTCAAATCCTCTTGCAATGAAGGCCAACATACCATTTGCCTTCCTAACTGCTTGCTGAACCTACATGTTTGCTTTCAGTGACTGGTGTACAAGGACACCCAGGTCCCTTTGTACATCAACATTTCCCAATCTATCACCATTTAAATAATACTCTGCCTTTCTGTTTTTCCTTCAAAGTGGATAACTTCACATTTATCCACATTATACTGCATCTGCCATGTATTTGCCCACTCACTCAACTTGTCTAAATCGCCTTGAAGCCTCTTTGCATCCTCCTCACAACTCACGATCCCACCTAGTTTTGTGTCGTCAGCAAACTTGGAAATATTACATTTGGTTCCCTCATCCAAATCATTGATATATATTGTGAATAGCTGGGGCCCAAGCACTGATCCCTGCGGTACCCCACTAGTCACTGCCTGCCACCCCCATAAAAGACCCATTTATTCCTACTCTTTGTTTCCTGTCTGTTAACCAATTCTCAATCCATGCCAGTATATTATCCCCAATCCCATGTGCTTTAATTTTGCACACTAACCTCATATGTGGGACTTTATCAAAGGCCTTCTGAAAATCTAAATAAACCACATCCACTGGTTCTCCCTTATCTATTCTGCCAGTTACATCCTCAAAAAACTCCAGTAGGTTTGTCAAACATGATTTCCCTTTCATAAATCCATGTTAACTTTGTCTAATCCTGTTGATATTTTCTAAGTGTTCTGTTATCACATCCTTTATAACAGACTCCAGCATTTTCCCCACTACTGATGTTAGGCTAACCGGTCTGTAGTTCCCTGTTTTCTCTCTCCCTCCTTTTTTAAATAGTGGGGTTACATTTGCCACCCTCCAATCTGCAGGAACTGTTCCATAATCTATAGAATTTTGGAAGATGACAACTAATGCATCCACTATTTCCATGGCTACCTCTTTTAGTATTCTGGGATGTAGATTATCAGGCCCTGGGGATTTATCAGCTTTCAGTCCCATTAATTTCTCCAGCACTATTTTTTTACTAATACTAATTTTCTTTATTTCTTCCTTCTCACTAGTCCCTTGGTTCCCTAGCATTTCTGGAAAGTTATTATTTAAGAAGGCAAGGAAAGCTGCCTCAATAGCTTAGTTGGTAAAAACAGCACCACACAGACCAGGAGCAACCAGTTTTGAATTCTAGGCAGTGCTGCGTTGGTTTATCTGGATTGGTGGAGTAACTTAGATGTTATAATTGGTTTCAGTGAAAGCCCTCTATTAAACTGAGCTTCGTTTTAGTCGAGACTTTTCACCACTTCTGTGGGGTAGCCCTTCTGCTGTAGAAGCTACCTCTTGCTTTCTCTTTTTTTTCCAGAGAGGAAACTCCCAAGTCCAACGGCTAGTTTGCCTGTAGAGAGAAAAAGTATAGAAAGAGAGAGAGAAAATTTAGGAGAAAGAGAAAAGTGAATATGGAAAAGAATCACCGATGCCAGTAAACCATTTCTCTCGCTATTGGGATGAATGGAGTTTACTGCTTGTGGATATGTTTATTTTTGGCCTTAATGGACACCAAAGCCCTGGGGTGGAAATACATTATGCGGGGCCAGGGCAGGTGGGAAGTGCCCATAACGGCACCATCATAAGGCCCCGACATTTTTAATGCCTAGGCCTCATTTAAATTTCGCTCCCAACTGAAGCCAGTGAAGATCACGTGAAAGCCAGCAGGCGGCAGCAGGATTTTGGGTGGCAGGGACCCGTAGGAACAGACCCAGCACTAAGGTAAGTCATTGGGGGTGAGGTCCGATGGGGAGCCCAGAGCACGGGAAGTCCAGGCTTTCCCTTTGAGAGAGTGAGGAGCACTCCTGCTCCTCCTGGCCCAGCTGAAAACTTGTAAAAAAAAAATGTTAAAATCACTTACCTTTGCCTCATCTGGCCCTGGGACCTGTCTGGCCCCCAACTTTCCCTGGTAGCTTCGGCATTGGACGTTGCAACCAGGATCCACGGTTAAAATCGCGTAGGGATCCGAATTACATCATTGGACCTGACTTTTTCATTGGAGGAGTCCAGTTACAATGACGTTGGCAATAGCAGTTTCTAGTCCTAATCAGTAACCCCAAACTTTAACCCCAATGCTAATTCCCTCACCTTAACAACCTAACCCCAACTCTAACCCTAACCACTAATAATCCCTACCCCAACCCCTAAACCCCATTGTAAACAGCGCAATGCAGGGCTGTCTGTGATGTCAATAGTCATTGGGACGCCATGGATGATGCGGGTTGGCTGCATTGTCGATCGTCTCTCAGTTCCATATTAATGAGGCCGTCACCCGCCTGGCAGTTAAAATGACGATGGGGGAGAATGTGGCAGGAAGGCAGTGTGTAATACCCGGCCACTATTTTAACAGCCCACCCACACCATTTCAGGGTTAAAATTAGAGTAGTGGTCTCACAAGTAGCATTTGTCCAGTGTTAATAGGTGTGCAGATCTTCAGTTCAACACAGTATCAGAGGGTAATTGATAGACACCAGTAATGTACAGATATTTCCCTTCATAACATTTCGGGATTATGGGCAGTTTGTTTGTGAACCTCAGTGGTAGCGCTCTGACCTTGACTCAGGAGGCCATGGTTCAAACCACTCTTCAAAGGTTCACTCTTCAAAGGTTCTTCAAAAACTCAGATGCATTAAGTACAATGAACAGGCACCTACTTAGGACGATCATTAAACTATCATTAACGTTTAAAGAAAAATAGCCTGGAAAGAAATATCACACCTTTTAGGATATCCCGAAGTGCTTCATAACCAACAAAATACTTTTCAGATATTGTCACTGTTGCAATGTAGGAAATGCGGCAGCCAATTTGCACACAGCAAGATCCAACAAACAGTAATGTAATAAATGACCAGATAATCTGTTTTAGTGATGATGATTGAGGGATAAATATTGGTCAGGAACTCCCCTGCTCTTTGAAACACATCCACCAGAGAGGGCAGACCTCGGTTTAACGTCTCATTCGAAAGAAGGCACCTCCGACAGTGCAGCACTCCCTCAGTACAGCACTGAAGTGTCAGCTTGGATTCTGTGCTCAAGTCTCTGGAGTGAGGTTTGAACCATGGCCTCCTGAGTCGAGGTCAGAGCCCTACCACTGAGGTTTGGCTGACACCTGTATCTCCTTTGATGACATTTCATATGAAGCTGACATTGTACATATTTTTGTATCTGCTGGAGTAATGTTATGACCAATCCCCACTGTTTGTCTGAATGGAAATTGTTGGCACCTGACAGCAAGTGGGAACCTTGTTCTCTGTCTTTCTGAAACATCATTGCAAACTCTTTCTTCGCCAATCTCCCAGTATATTTCTTCCATTCCTCTGCCTGTCTGGTATATTATTCCCACCCACCATCCATTGAGGAGATGACAGAAAATGTACCTTCTGCTCAGCTCGTCACTGTCACAATTAAAAAAAGACCGTTCAGTGGCCGAGTCCCGATCACAATGGCCATGTGACACAATCAGTGCAAATCACCCCCCGCTCTGTGCGCACATGTTGCTCCAGCCAGGGCTTGGTGTTGAGTGAGGGGAGTGATCACCATTTCCTACAGCCATAAGTGGCGTCTCAGAACTATCGAAAAGGGACCCCAGCCATAGCGAGACAAAATGTCAGGTTTCCATAACACCGCACAAAGCACTGTGAGTCTTTCTTGATACACATTGGGCCTGAATTTGCTGTCAAAATAACGGTGAGTCTAATGGCACTTGCCGTTATTTATGCGCAAATAGCACAGCAACTTCAGGCAAGGGGCCGATGCGAGGTTAAACTCAAATATCCAAAAGTTGCTGTCTGAGTTGTGCCGCTCGGCTGTTAGCTTTGTGAAAACGGCATCTCACTGTTTGCCTCACCATTGAAATGCATTGAATGGCGTGAAGTTGCTGTATTTGTGGGGTAGATACAAACTAAACTCGCCACAGAAAATTAATTCTTGTCCGTTTCAGTCTAAGAACACGTTTAACGATATGATAAGCATTAATTACTGCCAGTCAACCTCTCTGGCACTGAAAATTAACTGTTACAAGTGTGGAGTTTCATTCCCACAGGTTTTAATTGTTGGAGATTTTAAAATGTAAAATTTTTTTTTTTTTTTTACTTTTCCTTTCTGTCTCTTTTTTTCCCACTCTTAATCCGATCTTTCTTTCCCTCTCTTTATTTCTCTTTCTGTACCTGATTTGACATTGAATTCACCCCCTCTAATTCATACTTCCTTTCAGTCCTTGCACTATTAATTTCACAATCCTTCAATCTGATTGATTAAGGGGAGACCCAATTGCTTGCCCTTTTCACTCAAGTCCCAGATGCCCCGTTTCCCTTGCAGTGACGTTATCAGCTCGCACTCTCAGCAATTGCCACTCAAAAAATTTAAAAACCTAAACATGCAAGGGCAAATCTAGTTAACGGCAGATGCCATTAGATGCCCTGCCACAGCAAATTATGGCCCAATATATAAAAAATATATATTCTACACAAATTTATATATACTTATAATGCATTAAACATTTTGCACGCACACCCTTTCTGTCGGTACAACTTGACTTCCTGTTGCATGTTTGTCACACTTTGTGTCAATTTTTTCCCCATCATGTCCCTGTTTATACTGGGCTTTATCCAGGAAGACTAGTCACCCTGTGAATGCACAATCTGGCCACAGGTTTTCCATGTATCATTCAAAATGCTTTCTGAAAACTTTTCATCATCCATTTTTTTCTCAGCAGCTGAAATTTCTAATTTCCAAAATAAGGGTTCAAATAAAACATTCAAGGCAGCGGAGCAGAGGAGCGGCCCATAAAAAGCCGGGAGTGAGGAGCATAGGATCAGCTGAGGCGGAGGAGCAGAGGGGGGAGTGAGGAGCACAGGATCAGCTGAGGCAGTGGAGCAGAGGAGGGAGTGAGGAGCACAGGATCAGCTGAGACGGTGGAGCAGTGGGGGGAGTGAGGAGCACAGGATCAGCTGAGACGGCGGAGCAGAGGGGGGAGTCAGGAGCACAGGATCAGCTGAGACGGCGGAGCAGAGGGGGGAGTCAGGAGCACAGGATCAGCTGAGGCGACGGAGCAGAGGGGGGAGTGAGGAGCACAGGATCAGCTGAGGCGGAGGAGCGGGAGTGAGGAGCACAGGATCAGCTGAGACGGGGAGCAGAGGAGGGAGTGAGGAGCACAGGATCAGCTGAGGCGGAGGAGCGGGAGTGAGGAGCACAGGATCAGCTGAGGCGGAGGAGCGGGAGTGAGGAGCACAGGATCAGCTGAGGCGGAGGAGCAGAGGAGGGAGTCAGGAGCACAGGATCAGCTGAGGCGGTGGAGGAGAGGGGGGAGTGAGCAGCACAGGATCAGCTGAGGCGGAGGAGCAGAGGAGGGAGTGAGGAGCACAGGATCAGCTGAGGCGGAGGAGCGGGAGTGAGGAGCACAGGATCAGCTGAGGCGGAGGAGCGGGAGTGAGGAGCACAGGATCAGCTGAGGCGGAGGAGCGGGAGTGAGGAGCACAGGATCAGCTGAGGCGGAGGAGCGGGAGTGAGGAGCACAGGATCAGCTGAGGCGGAGGAGCAGAGGAGGGAGTCAGGAGCACAGGATCAGCTGAGGCGGTGGAGGAGAGGGGGGAGTGAGGAGCACAGGATCAGCTGAGGCGGAGGAGCAGAGGAGGGAGTGAGGAGCACAGGATCAGCTGAGGCGGAGGAGCGGGAGTGAGGAGCACAGGATCAGCTGAGGCGGAGGAGCGGGAGTGAGGAGCACAGGATCAGCTGAGGCGGAGGAGTAGAGGAGGGAGTCAGGAGCACAGGATCAGCTGAGACGGTGGAGCAGAGGAGGGAGTCAGGAGCACAGGATCAGCTGAGACGGAGGAGCAGAGGAGGGGAGTGAGGAGCACAGGATCAGCTGAGACGGAGGAGGAGAGGAGGGCGAGGGTTAGGGAGAGAAAAAAAAAACCAAAGTGACGTCAGCAGAAGGGAAGGAGCTGATTGGTGAGGAGCTGATTGTTTCGGGGGAGGATCGAGCTGCTGGAGGCACAAAGTCACAGCCAACAGGTCAGTGATTGGCTGGTGACTGGTAAGTAGTTTTTCTTTCCTTTTTTTTCTCTTGACATTGTAGTTGTTCTTAAGCTAACTTAAGGGTTAAGCCATGGCAGGAGATCCCAGGGCCGTGTCATGTTCCTCTTGTGGGATGTGGGAATTCAGGGCTCCTTCCTGTATCCCTGATTCCTTCACCTGCGGGAAGTGTGTCCAGCTGCAGCTATTGTTTGACCGCTTGACGGCTCTGGAGCTGTGGATGGACTCACTTTGGAGCATCCGCGATGCTGAGAAAGTCGTGGATAGCACGTTCAGTGAGTTGGTCACACCACAGATAAAAATTACTGAGGGAGATAGTGAATGGGTGACCAACAGACAGAGGAAGAGTAGGAAGGCAGTGCAGGGGTCCCCTGCGGTCATCTCCCTCCAAAAAAGGTATACCATTTTGGATACTGTTGCGGGAGACGGCTCACCAGGGGAAGGTGGCAGTGGCCAGGTTCATGGCACCGTGGCTGGCTCTGCTGCACAGGAGGGCAGGAAAAAAAGTGGCAGAGCTATAGTGATAGGGGACTCGATTGTAAGGGGAATAGACAGGCGTTTCTGCGGACGCAACCGAGACTCCAGGATGGTATGTTGCCTCCCTGGTGCAAGGGTCAGGGATGTCTTGAAGCGGCTGCAGGACATTCTGGAGGGGGAGGGTGAACAGCCAGTTGTCGTGGTGCATATAGGTACCAACAATATAGGTAAAAAACGGGATGAGGTCCTACAAGCTGAATTTAGGGAGTTAGGAGTTAAACTAAAGAGTAGGACCTCAAAGGTAGTAATCTCAGGATTGCTACCAGTGCCACGGGCTAGTCAGAGTAGGAATGACAGGATAGCTAAGATGAATACGTGGCTTGAGAGATGGTGCAAGAGGGAGGGATTCAAATTCCTGGGCCATTGGAACCGGTTCTGGGGGAGGTGGGACCAGTACAAATTGGACGGTCTGCATCTGGGCAGGACTGGAACCAATGTCCTAGGGGGAGTGTTTGCCAGTGCTGTTGGGGAGGGTTTAAACTAATGTGGCAGGGGGATGGGAACCGATGCAGGAAGTCAGTGGGAAGTAAAGTGGTGACAGAAACAAAAGGCAGTAAGGGAGAGTGTACAGAACATGACCGGACAGATGGTCTGAGAAAGCAGGGCAAAGACCAAGGGAAGTCTAGATTAAACTGCATTTATTTCAATGCAAGAAGTCTGATGGGCAAGGCAGATGAACTCAGGGCATGGATGGGTACATGGGACTGGGATGTTATAGCTATTACTGAAACATGGATAAGGGAGGGGCAGGACTGGCAGCTCAATGTTCCAGGGTACAGATGCTATAGGAAAGATAGAGCAGGAGGTAAGAGAGGAGGGGGAGTTACGTTCTTGATTAGGGAGAACATCACGGCAGTAGTGAGAGGGGATATGACCGAGGGTTCGCCCACTGAGTCTATATGAGTAGAACTGAAAAATAAGAATGGAGAGATCACTTTGATAGGATTGTACCACAGACCCCCAAATAGTCAACGGGAAATTGAGGAGCAAATATGTAAGGAGATTACAGACAGCTGCAAGAAAAATAGGGTGGTAATAGTAGGGGACTTTAACTTTCCCAACATTGACTGGGACAGCCATAGCATTAGGGGCTTGGATGGAGAGAAATTTGTTGAGTGTATTCAGGAGGAATTTATCATTCAGTATGTGGATGGCCCGACTAGAGAGGGGGCAAAACTTGACCTCCTCTTGGGAAATAAGGAAGGGCAGGTGACAGAAGTGTTAGTGAGGGATCACTTTGGGACCAGTGATCATAATTCCATTAGTTTTAAGATAGCTATTACAGCGTTGGT
Source organism: Heptranchias perlo (assembly GCF_035084215.1). NCBI lineage: Eukaryota > Metazoa > Chordata > Chondrichthyes > Hexanchiformes > Hexanchidae > Heptranchias > Heptranchias perlo. The sequence goes on along the minus strand of NC_090341.1, from coordinate 61,818,127 downwards.
CCAAACATGGACAAAAGAGCTGAATTCCAGAGGTGAGGTGAGAGTGACTGCCCTTGACATCAATGCAGCGTTTGACTGAGTGTGGCACCAATGAGCCCTAGTAAAATTGAAGTCAATGCGAATCAGGGGGAAAACTCTCCAGTGGCTGGAGTCATACCTAGCACAAAGGAAGATGGTAGTGGTTGGGAAGATGGGTATCGAGGGATATGGGCCAAGTGCAGGCAATTGCGACTAGCTTAGTGGTATAAACTGGGCGACATGGACATGTTGGGCCGAAGGGCCTGTTTCCATGTTGTAACTTCTATGATTCTATGATTCTATGATTGGTCTGGCCCAAAAGTTAAAACTCTAAATTGGGGAAAGGCCAATTTTGATGGTATTAGACAGGAACTTTCAGAAGTTGATTGGGAGAGTCTGTTGGCAGGCAAAGGGACGTCTGGTAAGTGGGAGGCTTTCAAAAGTGTGTTAACCAGGGTTCAGGGTAAGCACATTCCTTATAAAGTGAAGGGCAAGGCTGGTAGAAGTAGGGAACCTTGGATGACTCGGGAGATTGAGGCACTAGTCAAAAAGAAGAAGGAGGCATATGACATGCATAGACAGCTGGGATCAAGTGGATCCCTTGAAGAGTATAGAGATTGTTGGAGTAGAGTTAAGAGAGAAATCAGGAGGGCAAAAAGGGGACGTGAGATTGCTTTGGCAGATAAGGCAAAGGAGAATCCAAAGAGCTTCTACAAATACATAAAGGGCAAAAGAGTAACTAGGGAGAGAGTAGGGCCTCTTAAGGATCAACAAGGTCATCTATGTGCGGAACCACAAGAAATGGGTGAGATCCTGAATGAATATTTCACATCGGTATTTACGGTTGAGAAAGGCATGGATGTTAGGGAACTTGGGGAAATAAATAGTGATGTCTTGAGGAGTGTACATATTACAGAGAGGGAGGTGCTGGAAGTCTAAACGCGCATCAAGGTAGATAAATCTCCGGGACCTGATGAAATGTATCCCAGGACGTTATGGGAGGTTAGGGAGGAAATTGCGGGTCCCCGAGCAGAGATATTTGAATCATCGACAGCTGCAGGTGAGGTGCCTGAAGATTGGAGGGTAGCAAATGTTGTGCCTTTGTTTATTTATTTATTTATTTTTATTCGTTCGTGGGATGTGGGCGTCGCTGGCGAGGCCGGCATTTATTGCCCATCCCTAATTGCCCTTGAGAAGGTGGTGGTGAGCCGCCTTCTTGAACCACTGCAGTCCGTGTGGTGACAGTTCTCCCACAGTGCTGTTAGGAAGGGAGTTCCAGGATTTTGACCCAGCGACAATGAAGGAACGGCGATATATTTCCAAGTCGGGATGGTGTGTGACTTGGAGGGGAACGTGCAGGTGGGGTTGTTCCCATGTGCCTGCTGCTCTTGTCCTTCTAGGTGGGAGAGGTCGCGGGTTTGGGAGGTGCTGTCGAAGAAGCCTTGGCGAGTTGCTGCAGTGCATCCTGTGGATGGTACACACTGCAGCCACAGTGCGCCGGTGGTGAAGGGAGTGAATGTTTAGTGTGGTGGATGGGGTGCCAATCAAGCGGGCTGCTTTATCTTGGATGGTGTCGAGCTTCTTGAGTGTTGTTGGAGCTGCACTCATCCAAGCAAGTGGAGAGTATTCCATCACACTCCTGACTTGTGCCTTGTAGATGGTGGAAAGGATTTGGGGAGTCAGGAGGTGAGTCACTCGCCGCAGAATACCCAGCCTCTGACCTGCTCTCGTAGCCACATTATTTATATGGCTGGTCCAGTTAAGTTTCTGGTCAATGGTGACCCCCAGGATGTTGATGGTGGGGGATTCGGCGATGGTATTGCCGTTGAATGTCAGGGGGAGGTGGTTAGACTCTCTCTTGTTGAAGATGGTCATTGCCTGGCACTTATCTGGCGCGAATGTTACTTGTCACTTATCAGCCCAAGCCTGGATGTTGTCCAGGTCTTGCTGCATGCGGGCTCGGACTGCTTCATTATCTGAGGGGTTGCGAATGGAACTGAACACTGTGCAGTCATCAGCGAACATCCCCATTTCTGACCTTATGATGGAGGGAAGGTCATTGATGTAGCAGCTGAAGATGGTTGGACCTAGAACACTGCCCTGAGGAACTCCTGCAGCAATGTCCTGGGGCTGAGATGATTGGCCTCCAACAACCACTACCATCTTCCTTTGTGCTAGGTATGACTCCAGCCACTGGAGAGTTTTCCCCCTGATTCGCATTGACTTCAATTTTACTAGGGCTCATTGGTGCCACACTCAGTCAAACGCTGCATTGATGTCAAGGGCAGTCACTCTCACCTCACCTCTGGAATTGAGCTCTTTTGTCCATGTTTGGACCAACGCTGTAATGAGGTCTGGAGCCGAGTGGTCCTGGCGGAACCCAAACTGAGCATCGGTGAGCAGGTTATTGGAGAGTAAGTGCCGCTTGATAGCACTGTCGATGACACCTTCCATCACTTTGCTGATGATTGAGAGTAGACTGATGGGGCGGTAATTGGCCGGATTGGATTTGTCCTGCTTTTTGTGGACAGGACATACCTGGGCAATTTTCCATATTGTCGGGTAGATGCCAGTGTTGTAGCTGTACTGGAACAGCTTGGCTAGAGGCGCAGCTAGTTCTGGAGCACAAGTCTTCAGCACTACAGCTGGGATGTTGTCGGGGCCCATAGCCTTTGCTGTATCCAGTGCGGCAGGGAAAAGCCTGGGAACTACAGGTGAGCCTGACATCTGTGGTGGGTAAGTTGTTAGATGGTATTCTGAGAGATAGGATCTACAGGCATTTGGAGAGGCAGGGATTGATTAGGAACAGTCAGCATGGTTTTGTGAGAGGAAAATCATGTCTCACGAATTTGATTGAGTTTTTTGAAAGGGTAACCAAGAAGTTAGATGAGTGCTGTGCAGGAGACGTGGTCTACATGGACTTCAGCAAAGCATTTGACAAGGTACTGCATGGTAGGTTGTTACATAAGGTTAAATCTCACGGGATCCAAGGTGAGGTAGCCAATTGGATACAAAATTGGCTTGACAACAGAAGACAGAGGGTGGTTGTAGAGGGTTGTTTTTCAAACTGGAGGCCTGTGACCAGCGGTGTGCCTCAGGGATCGGTGCTGGGTCCGCTGTTATTTGTTATTTATATTATTGATTTGGATGAGAATTTAGGAAGCATGGTTAGTAAGTTTGCAGATGACACCAAGATTGGTGGCATTGTGGACAGTGAAGAAGGTTATCTAGGATTGCAACGGGATCTTGATAAATTGGGCCAGTGGGCCGATGAATGGCAGATGGAGTTTAATTTAGACAAATGTGAGGTGATGCATTTTGGTAGATCGAATCGGGCCAGGACCTACTCCGTTAATGGTAGGGCGTTGGGGAGAATTATAGAACAAAGAGATCTAGGAGTACAGGTTCATAGCTCCTTGAAAGTGGAGTCACGTGTGGATAGGGTGGTGAAGAAGGCATTCGGCATGCTTGGTTTCATTGGTCAGAACATTGAATACAGGAGTTGGGATGTCTTGTTGAAGTTGTACAAGACATTAGTGAGGCCACACTTGGAATACTGTGTATAGTTCTGGTCACCCTATTATAGAAAGGATATTATTAAACTAGAAAGAGCGCAGAAAAGATTTACTAGGATGCTACCGGGACTTGATGGTTTGACTTGTCGGGAGAGGTTAGACAGACTGGGACTTTTTTCCCTGGAGAGTAGGAGGTTTAGGGGTGATCTTATAGAAATCTATAAAATAATGAGGGGCATAGATAAGGTCGATGTCAAAATCTTTTCCCAAAGGTAGGGGAGTCTATAACGAGGGGGCATAGATTTAAGGTGAGAGGGGAGAGATACAAAAGGGTCCAGAGGGGCAATTTTTTCACTCAAAGGGTGGTGAGTGTCTGGAACGAGCTGCCAGAGGCAGTAGTAGAGGCGGGTACAATTTTGTCTTTTAAAAAGCATTTGGACAGTTACATGGGTAAGATGGGTATAGAGGGATATGGGCCAAGTGCAGGCAATTGGGACTAGCTTAGTGGTATAAACTGGGAGACATGGATATGTTGAGCCGAAGGGCCTGTTTCCATGTTGTAAACTTCTATGATTCTCTGATTCTAAATTATATATTTCACAATAACACAATTACATTTATCCACTGAATTGTGTTTTGTTTCTTTTAATACCTTCATTTAAGTTTTTATTTGAAGGCTCCAACTTGCCTTAAAAGCCTGGGCTTGGATTTGATGTTTTTGCCCAGAGCTGTGACTGAGCTGAATTTAGATTGTGCAATTTGGGCATTGTGCAGTCTGCATCAGTACCATTCAGTCAGATATACTGATGGAATATTTGTCTTCAATTTCGAGCACTTTAACTCAGTAGCTTTTCTTCAAATCATTTTGAAAAGCAAATTTCAAAAGTTCTACTGATGTCAAATTTATATATTTTTTGGAAGACTGCATGTTTGTGTGTGTGAATTGAGACTAAAATAGTCGTTTATAAGATATTAGGGGAACAGATAGGGTGGATAGAGAGAAACTATTTCCGCTGGTTGGGGATTTTAGGAGCAGGGGGCACAGTCTAAAAATTAGAGCCAGACCTTTCAGGAGCGAGATTAGAAAACATTTCTACACACAAAGGGTGGTAGAAGTTTGGAACTCTCTTCCGCAAATGGCAATTGATACTAGCTCAATTGCTAAATTTAAATCTGAGATAGATAGCTTTTTGGCAATCAAAGGTATTAAGGGATATGGGCCAAAGGCAGGTATATGGAGTTAGATCACAGATCAGCCATGATCTTATCAAATGGCGGAGCAGGCTCGAGGGGCTGAATGGCCGACTCCTGTTGCTATGTTCCTATATGTTCCTAAATAACTGTTCAGATTACACATCTCTTGCAGCTTTTGTGTTCTATAAGCTGCAGAAAGCAAATTCAGCTGAGACTGGGGGTCAGTGAGGCAGTGAGAGGGGGTGGAAAGAGAGTGCATGTGAAGTTGAACCTTGATGCCAATTAATTATCTGCCCGTAAGACAGAGATCCTAATCGCTAACACGTATGAACGAGAGAGAGGGAACGGGCAAAGGAGAGGGAGAGAGAGGGAGCAAAGTGGAGGGAAAGGCAAACAGGCAGTGTCTTTCCTTATTCTAATTTTGAAGGCAAACGAACACTCATTAAGTGAAATCGATAGGAAGGGAGGAGAAGAGGTGAACAGATTAAGGTAATCGACTTCTGGACTCTCACCACCTGCCCTTGGGGGAAGTGTGGAGGAGTGGATGGAAAGTTTTGGTTGAGGTGAGTGACAGTGAAACAAGGGAGGGGCGAATACGACTGTTGAGTGATTAAAGATAAGGGGACTAATGGGGGGCTATAGTGGAAGATGAAGTGGCAGGTGACATGAAGAGAGTGAGGAGGTGGAGAAAGTATGAGTGATTGGGGGAGTGGGATAGGAGGGGAGTCACTGAGGGCCACATCTTCCCCACTCCTCTTCCTGCCCCATCAAGCCATGCCACCCACTACCTCCACCTTTTTTTTATTCATGGGATGTGGGCGTCGCTGGCGAGGCCGGCATTTATTGCCCATCCTAAATTTCCCTTCAGAAGGTGGTGGTGAGCCGCCTTCTTGAACCGCTGCAGTCCATGTGGTGAAGGTTCTCCCACAGTGCTGTTAGGAAGGGAGTTCCAGGATTTTGACCCAGTGATGATGAAGGAACCGCGATGTATGTCCACGTCGGGATGGTGTGCGAATTAGAGGGGAACCTGGAGTTGCCATGCACCTGCTGCCCTTGTCCTTCTAGGTGGGTGGAGGTCAAGTGTATCCTGTAGGGGTTGCCCATTTACGACAGAGATGAGGAGAAATTTCTTCTCTCAGAGGGTTATGAACCTTTGGAATTCTTTACCCCAAAGAGTTGTAGAGGCTGAGTCATTGAATACATTCAAGGCTGAGTTAGAAATTTTTGATCAGCAAGGGAGTCAAAGGAAATGGGGAAAAGGCGGGAAAGTGGAGATGAGGCCAAAATCAGATCAGCCACGATCTCATTGAATGGCGGAGCAGGCTCGAAGGGCCAAATGGCCTACTCCTGCTCCTATCTCTTATGTTCTTATGTAGATAGTATAAACCGCAGTATCGGTACGATGATGGTAGAGGGAGTGGATGTTTAAGCAAGTGGATGGGGTGCCAATCAAGCGGACTGGATGGTGTCGAGCTTCTTGAGTGTTGCTGGAGCTGCACCCATCGAGGCAAATGCAAAATATTCCATCACACTCCTGCCTTGTGCTTTGTAGATGGTGGAAAGGCTTTGGGGAGTTAGGAGGTGAGCCTCTCGCTGCAGAATACCCAGCCTCTGACCTGCTCTTGTAGCCACAGTATTTATGTGCTGATAAATGGAAACCCCCAGGATGTTGATGGTGGGAGATTTGGCAATGATAATATAAACAGATGAAATTGATTGGTGGGAAAAGGCAAGCTGGTCCATCAAGCCTGCCCCACGCCATGGTGTCCGGACCATCGTGGCTAGACACTTCCTCGCTCCCCTGACCTCCCCCCGTCACACCCACCCCCACAGACCCTCCCCTGACCTCCCCCCATCACACCCACCCCCGCAGACCCTCCCCTGACCTCCCCCCATCACACCCACCCCTGCAGCCCCTCCCCCAATCTCTTCCCCTGTCACACCCACCCTGCAGCCCCTCCCCCAACTTCTCTCCCATCACACCCACCCTGCAGCCCCTCCCCCAACCTCTTCCCCTGTCACACCCACCCTGCAGCCCCTCCCCCAATCTCTTCCCCTGTCACACCCACCCCCGCAGCCCCTCCCCCAACCTCTTCCCCTGTCACACCCACCCTGCAGCCATGTAATCTCCTGGGAGAGGCAAAAACAACGCAGAAAAAAAACAGGGCTAATAAGGGAAAAAATACTCTAAAATTCCTCTCCGACCCCCTCAGGCCATTGAAACCAGTCCAGGAGATCACATGGACCAAGTGTTATCAATAAAGACACTGACCTTCTATATGATGCAATCTCTGTCCCAGCCAGGAACTGGTCCAACTCCCTCTCGAAGGCAGAGACTCAGCACCCACCACACCAGCCAGCAACACGTTCCAGAGTCTCACTACTCTCTGGGGAATGAGGAACCGCCCAACGTCCAGTCTATTCCTACTCTTCCAAAGTTTAAACTCGTGCCCCCTGGTCCTCCCAACCTGTTAAACTGGAATAATCTATCAATAGGGACACTATCCAGCCCGTTAATTATTTTATAGCCCTCTATCAGGTCACCTCTAAGTCTACGCTGCTCTAAAGTAAATAGACCGAGGTCCTTGAACCTATCGGAGTATCTGAGGTTCTTTGAACGATGAATGATTTTTGTAGCTCTCATCTGGACCTTTTCCATGGCCAGTGTATCACCCACCATGTGAGGGGACCAAAACTGGGCTCAGTACTCTAGATGTAGTCTGACCAGTGACCTGAATAGTATCAGAGTGGTATCCTTTGATTTATACTGAATGGTTCTATTAATACAACCCAATACCTTGTTAGCTTTAGCTACAGTTTCTCCACATTGGTGAGGAATCTTCAGTGATCTGAGCACAATAACACTAAGATCTTTTTCTCCCTCTTTCAGTATTGTTCCCTGAAAATGACATGTGGATTCAGTGTTGGCCCTACCAACATGCATGACATTACGCATGAAATTAAACTCCATTTGCCAATGTGTGGTCACTCCCCAGCACTCCGCAGGGTTTGAATGCACTCCTCTACCATCTTAACCCTTGCACAGATTTTAGTGTCATCTGAATATTCCCATATCGCTGTCCAGGTCTGCCACTATTACGCACCATCTTCTTTCCCAGAGATCTCTTGGCGAATCTTAAGTCTATTTTTGTCTTTCTTAATTGCATGCGATACTTTTCCCTGTTCTCCTGTAAGTTCAATGCCTTAAGAGTATAGAATGCCTCCTGTTTCAATCGAATTTGCCTCGGTACATTCCTCATCAACCAGAATGGTTTTGTTTTACAATGTGCCCTTCTTTAATCATTGGGGCATACATGGTTTCATTCTGTTTGAGAATGGTTTTAAATAGAACCCATCCTCAGTACTTGATTGCCTATCCAGTAGGGTTGCCCAGTCAACTTTTGCCAGATCTTCAGCCATTTTTGTAAAGTTAGCCCTCTTAAAATTTGGGACCAGCATTAGATTGGCTGCAGCCTTGGATTGGCCAAGAAGATTAAACCTAATTATATTGTGATCAGAGCTGGCCAGGTGTTCGCCCACATAGAGATTTGATACAGCACCAGGGTCACTGCTAAAAACCACATCGAGAATTTGTTTATCCCTAGTTGCCTCACCAACATGCTGTGTAAGGAAACAATTGTCAAAAAAACTATTAGGAAAGCAAAGAGGAACAATGAGATTAAATTATCAAGGAATATAAACAGAAATAGTAAAGTATTCTACAGACACATAAATAACAAAAGGAAAATCAGGATAGGGTTTGGGCCACAAAGGGATACAGACGATAAACTCACAGGTAATGACAGTGAAATAGCAGAAATATTGAATAATTACTTTGCCTCAGTATTTACCAGGGAGACTGACATGGTGGGCAGGTCATTAGAAAAATAGATCAAAAAAGATAGAAAGTGGGGAGATAATTGATAAACTAATCAAACTTAGAGAGGATAAAAGCCCTGGTCCAGATGGACTGCATCCGTGCATATTAAAAGAAGTTAGGGAAGAGATAGCAGAGGCTCTATTACATATATATAAAAAATCATTAGAAAAGGGAATAGTGCCAGAGGACTGGCGGACAGCTAATGTTATTCCTATATTTAAAAACGGAGATAGAACCAGTCCAGGGAACTATAGACCAATTAGCTTAACGTCAGTGGTGGGAAAGATAATGGAATCTTTCCTCAAAGATGTAATAGAAAAACATCTGGAAACCAAAAATATAATAAAGAATAATCAGCACGGATTTCAGAAGGGAAAGTCATGCTTTACCAGCCTTATTGAATTATTTGAAGAAGTAACAGAAAAGGTAGACAAGGGTAATGTAGTAGATGTAATATATTTGGATTTTCAAAAGGCCTTCGATAAGGTATCGCATTGTAGACTCATGACTAAGGTCAGAGCATGTGGAGTCAGGGGACAGGTAGCAGAATGGATCGCAAGCTGGCTACAAAAGAGAAAACAGAGAGTAGGGGTTAAAGGTGGTTACTCAGACTGGCAAAAGGTAGGAAGTGGTGTTCCACAGGGATCGGTGCTGGGACCATTATTGTTCACAATTTATATTAATGATATTAATTCCGGAATCAGAAGTACAATTTCAAAATTTGCGAACAATACCAAATTGGGGGGTGAGGTTAATACAAAGGAATAATGTGTCAAAATACAGGAAGACGTTAATAAACTTGCAGAATGGATATGTAATTGGCAAATGAATTTCAATATAGATAAGTGTGGTAGGAAGAATAAGGAGACCACATACTCCTTGGACAATAAGAGTTTAAACAGGATAGAGAAGCAAAGGGATCTGGTGGTACGGATACACAAATCACTAAAAGTAGCAACGCAGGTTAATAAGGCCATAAAAAAAGCACCAGGGTTCATTTCTAGAGGAATAGAATCAAAAAACAAAGAAGTTATGCTAACCTTTTTATTAATTCGTCCATGGGATGTGGGCGTCGCTGGCGAGGCCGGCATTTATTGCCCATCCCTAATTGCCCTTGAGAAGGTGGTGGTGAGCCGCCTTCTTGAACCGCTGCAGTCCGTGTGGTGAAGGTTCTCCCACAGTGCTGTTAGGAAGGGAGTTCCAGGATTTTGACCCAGTGACGATGAAGGAACGGCGATATATTTCCAAGTCAGGATGGTGTGTGACTTGGAGGGGAACGTGCAGGTGGTGTTGTTCCCATGTGCCTGCTGCTCTTGTCCTTCTAGGTGGTAGAGGTCGCGGGTTTGGGAGGTGCTGTCGAAGAAGCCTTGGCGAGTTGCTGCAGTGCATCCTGTGGATGGTACACACTGCAGCCACTGTGCGCCGGTGGTGAAGGGAGTGAATGTTTAGGGTGGTGGATGGGGTGCCAATCAAGCAGGCTGTTTTGTCCTGGATGGTGTCGAGCTTCTTGAGTGTTGTTGGAGCTGCACTCATCCAGGCAAGTGGAGAGTATTCCATCACACTCCTGACTTGTGCCTTGTAGATGGTGGAAAGGCTTTGTGGAGTCAGGAGGTGAATCACTCACCACAGAATACCCAGCCTCTCTGACCTGCTCTTGTAGCCACAGTATTGATGTGGCTGGTCCAATTAAGTTTCTGGTCAATGGTGATCCCCAGGATGTTGATGGTGGGGGATTCGGCGATGGTAATGCCATTGAATGTCAAGGGGAGATGGTTGGACTCTCTCTTGTTGGAGATGGTCATTGTGCAGAACCTTGGTTAGTCCACACTTGAAGTAATATTATACAGTACTGGTCTCCTTATTATAAAAAGTATATAGAGATATCGGCGAGGGTGCAAAAAAGATTTACAAGGTCGATACCAGAACTGAAATGATATCCTTATTAGGAAAGACTGAACAGGCTGGGGCTCTTTTCTCGAGAATAGAGAAGACTGAGGGTGACCTCATAGAGGTCTTCAAGATAATGAAAGGGTTTGATAGGGTAGATGTAGAGAAAATGTTTCCATTTCTTGGGGAGTTCAAAACTAGAGGTCATTAATATAAACTAGTCGCTAATAAATCCAATATGGAATTCAGGAGAAACTTCTTAACCCAAAGAATGGTGAGAATGTGGAACTCACTACTACATGGAGTAGTTGAGGCAAATAGTATAGATCATTTAAGGGGAAGCAAGATAAACACATGAGGGAGAAAGGAATAGAAGGAGATGGTGATAGGGGTAGATGCAGTAGGGAGGGAGGAGGCTCGTGTGTAGCATAAACCAGTTGACCAGTTGGCCTAGACCAGTTGGGCCGAATGGCCTGTTTCTATGCTGTAGTTTTGATGTAACTCGATCTGATCGTTTACCCTGTTTACAAATGACTCAGCTACTCTCCCCACGACACGAGATGGTTCACCATCGGACCACTTAATACAAGGAAAGTTGAAGTCTCCCATAATGCAAATTGGGCCCAGGCTAAAAGATTCAGCAATTTGTGAACAAAGTTGCTCATCAGCTGGAGCTGCCTGTCCTGGAGGCCTATAACAGGTGCCAATCATAAACTTAGGGCCACTGACTTGGACTAATTTGAATCCAAACAGTCTCAGCTCCTGCTGATCTGCTAATATCGCTTACCACAGCAGGCAGGTTGTTTCTGACAAATAAGGCTACAGCTCCTCCCTTCTGACCTATTCTATCTTTCCTAAGACAGTTATACCCTGCGATATGGCATTCGGCACCATCATTTAAATCCAGCCATGTCTCAGTGACCCCTACAACATCTGGGTTTTCCAATGCTGCATAAGACTATAGTGAGACCAATTTATTTCTAAGACTTCTTGCATTAGCAGAGAAACATTTCAATGGCTTGTCAGTTAGCTGACTCTGGGACCATTCCTTTTCTTTTTTCTTATTTGTTCATGTGATGTGGGCGTCGCTGGCGAGGCCAGCATTTATTGTCCATCCCAAATTGCCCTTGAGAAGGTGGTGGTGAGCCTGTGCCCTGCCGTTAGAATATCTGGGTCGTCTTTTACTACCTCCCCCAGTAAAACTATCGCTTGGTTTGTCTATTCTAACCCTTGGCTCAACTAATTTAAATGCTCCCCAAAGGCTACCTCAAAATTCTTGGCCAACATCTGTGCGCTCAGAAAGTTAAGATGGAGTCCATCCCTTGCTCCTGAAAAATTCCCCAGTTGTCCATAAAAGTAAGTCTCTCCCTCTTACATAGGTCCTCGAGCCACAGGTTGAGTCCGATGATATTCCTTTTCCTTTATGCAGAAGCCCGTGGTCCTGGAAGAAGGCTTTCCTCCTTGTCCTTTAGTGCCTCCTGTAGTTGTCCTGCAAGAGAAAGGACTTTTTATCCATCACATTATTTGGTCCCACATGCAATGCCACGATGGTTCCATGTTTCTTAACTTTCATCCATTCTGTCATGAATTAACTTCGGCCCCTGGAAAACACAAAACCGCCCGGGACAAAGCCTCACCTCTGCACAGCGTGCAATGGAGTCCCCGATGACTAGAACTCTCCATCTTACCCATCTCTCTTTCTTTGACTGTGCCTTTCTGTTCTGCTTTGCCTTGCTTCGTTATCTTTTGGAGGCAGCTGTGCTGTCAGGTGTGGCTACAAAGATGCTGCCTTCTGCATCTTTGTAGCCACACTTTGTAGCCTTCTGCATCAGAATCGGTCTCTTCCTGTCCAAGACCTGCAAACCTGTTCTCGGAGGCAAACGTACAATCCAGAGTACAGAAAGAAGTGGAGTCAAGTGGAGAAATAGACTTACCTATTGTCTGATTAACCAGGGATTTCAGGTCCTCTACTCGTTTCAAGTTGCTGATCTCCCGCTTAAAACACTCAATTTCCACACATTTAGAGCATGTGACTGAACCGTAGTGCCTAATGTCATTGCCCTCCCTTCCCAAACTTCCCTTAAGTGTGTACATGTTACACATTTCACACTGAGCACGCTCTCCTCTAGGCACAGCTCTGGAGGTGGCCATGATATTTGGAAGAGGCAGAAAACTGCAAGGGTATCAGCAAATTAAAGAGTCAAGATGAATGGAACTGCTCTGTACCAAACACCCCTGTTCTCAACTCCAAAATAATTGACTTCTCACTCTGTTGAACCTCTCACTCAGCTGAGATCTCACTCTGTTGAACCTCTCACTCCGCTGAAATCTCACTCTGTTGAACCTCTCACTCCGCTGAGATCTCACTCTGTTGAACCTCTCACTCGGCTGAGGTCTCACTCCGTCAAAACCATTGAATGGCAAGCGATGAAGCCTCCTCCTTCCGTTAGTTGTTTAATTGTCCACCACCATTCACGACTGGATGTGGCAGGACTGCAGAGCTTTGATCTGATCCGTTGGTTGTGGAATCGCTTAGCTCTGTCTATAGCATGTTGCTTCCGCTGTTTAGCATGCATGTAGTCCTGAGTTGTAGCTTCACCAGGTTGGCACCTCATTTTTAGGGATGCCTGGTGCTGCTCCTGGCATGCTCTTCTGCACTCCTCATTGAACCAGGGTTGATCCCCTGGCTTGTTGGTAATGATAGAGAGTGAGGAATATGCCGGGCCATGAGGTTACAGATTGTGCTGGAATACAATTCTGCCACTGATGATGGCCCACAGCGCCTCACGGATTCCCAATTTTGAGTTGCTAGATCTGTTCTAAATTTTAGCACGGTGGTAATGCCACATGACATGATGGACAGTGTCCTCAGTGTGAAGACGGGACTTCGTCTCCACAAGGACTGTGCGTTGGTCACTGTTACCAATACTGTCACGGCCAGATGTATCTGCGACAGGGTGTGGATGAGGTCAAGTAGGTTTTTCCCTCATGATGGTTCTGTCAACACCTACCTCAGGTCCAATCTGGCAGTTATGTCTTTCGGGATTCGGCCAGCTCGGTCAGTGTTGGTACTACTGAGTCACTCTTGGACATTGAAATCCCCCGCCCAGAGTGTATTCTGTGCCCTTGGTACCTTCAATGCTTCCTCCAAGTGGTGTTCAACAGGGAGGAGGACTGATTCTTCAGCTGAGAGATGGCGGTAAGTGGTAATCGGCAGCATGTTTCCTTGTCCATGTTTGGCTTGAAGCCATGAGACTTCATGGGGTCAGGAGTCAATGCTGAGAACTCCAAGGGCTACTCCCATCTGACTATATCCAACTGTGCCCTGTAGCGGGTGGTGGTGTGTGTCAGCTTCACCTCTGACTTCTGAGCGGTTCGAATCGCTCCCACTCCTTGGGTTCTAGACCTTGGATTTATTTGGAGGTTGTGACAAAGTGCAGCAGACAACTGGTTTTGGTGCAAGAAACTTTGATCTTTATTCAAGAGAGAAAATACAACACAACAATCTTAACACTCTAATAAAATGGGGAACACTTCGGTACACACAAGGGAAAGATACCTCACCCCTCCCAATCCCACTAATTAGCTAAGTTGGACTCTAAAGGGCCAGAGATAATGCTCACCAATCGAATCCTTGACAATAATTCACCCAGAGGTAAGTCAGAAATAGATCGTAGAGTGGAAACTTTGCGGATCTTCGGTTTTCTTCCGAGTTGGTTTTCTTTGGTCGCGGTGGCCCAGTATTACCCGGTTGGTTGGTGGTAATATTCGGTTGGTTGTTTCGTAAGGCCCTTGTTGCCGCGAGGTGTCTGATGATCACTGGGACTGTTGCTCTGGTTTCTTCTTGTGTGTCGGCCTGCTTCTAGAGCTGCTGTCCTTCCCTGTCGAACCGCTTGCCTTGTTGTTCGCTGGAAGCTGCTCTTCCTTCCAGAGACAGGCAGAACAAGACAAGCAGAACACAACAGCCAGCAAGAGCCAGAGAGAGAGAGAGAGAGAGGGGGGATTTGAGTTTCCACTTCTAATAACCCCCTCTTACAATGGTCTTCGACACTTGTAAAAAAAACACTTCATGTCTGTTTAAACAGTTCTTACAAAGTCCTTAAGAATCTTTGATGGCTTTTTGATGGTCCCTCATCATGTTGCAATTGCTTCTCCCGATGGATCACTGTTAATTCCGATTTTTGAGCTTTTCACACAAGGCTTCCTTTTGTATCCAACATCCTAGGTGTTGATCGGTTTTGCTTTAAAACAAAGACATGGCCCCACCATGTCTGGAGCAGTTGCCTCTTTCAATGGCCTTGAGTGTTGACCACCTGCTGTTGGTTTTGCATTAAAACAGAGACATGTCTGAAGCAGTAATTCTCCCACATTCCACTGTGTGTGTTGTTGATTCGTCTGGTGACCTCTCACCTATCCTTCCATCTTAGGATTTCAGTCAATGGCCAAAGTTTTTCCATACTCAGGGAAAAGGTGAATTCCCAGAATTCTTACAGTCGCCCTTACAAGGAAGCGAGTCCCTTAAAGGACGTGGATTCCTCGAAAAGTACTTTTCCCTGGATTATGCTTCTTGATGCGGCGCGTGTGTGAGTCACCCTGAAATGGTTGGAAAAGAGTCCAAAGTCCTTTTCTTCAGGGTTTTTCTCCGAGTTTTGGGGGATCTGTGAATTTTGAGAATCTTACAGCCCTCACCTCTGGACATACCTTGGGATAGTGATGGAAGAGTTTGGGACATTGGCTGAAAGGTATGACTCTACGAGCTAAATTTGGATTGTGTAGTATGAGCCTCATTTCCCTGGATGCATCAGTACCGTTTAGTCAGCTACACTGATGGAATATTCCAGCAGTTTCTACTCAAACCTTTTTCAAAATTATTTGAAGAAAAGGTAGAGGATAAATTTCGAAATCTTCAGGTAAAATTTATATTAATTTTTTTAACAGAGAAGCTGTGAGAATGGGAAAAAAGATAGACTTCGGATTACACACCTGTTGAAGCTTTTGTGTTCTTCAAACTCCAGAAAGTGCATTAAAGTCAGAGAGTTACAGCGGCTCTGAACATCTGCATAGGTTTCCCCAAACTTCGGCTCTAACTTCAGTGGGAGACTGGCGGAACCCCCAGAGAAATGGCCATTTTTCTGGGAGTTCAGATGTTCTCCCTCTGAAGATACGACGGGAGCTTGAAATACCCCGTATAAACTCAGGGCCACGGCTTTTCCTCATTACAATGGAGTTCATTTTTCAGAAAGTTAGAATTTTAAAGCAAACATTCTCCAATTATCTCACCTGACTATCACCTGTTCTGTTGACAGTTTGAAAATGTAAATGTTCTAATTACTAACAGCTATGAGAGAGAGACAGACAAAGTGTCTTTCCTCATTTTAATTTGTGTTTTTTTAAATAAAAAGCTATAATTACCACCTGAGTTTTGTTGATGATAATTGGAATGTTTACATTTTCTTGAGTGTGTGAGAGGGGCTCCAACAGCCCCACTGCAGTTCTGTCGAATCCCAGGACCCTCACCCCAGTTCTACTAAACCATATACAAACCCAGAACTCCTCCCATTGCCACCTAAACACAAGACTGCCCCCAAATGTAGCTAAAGCCCAATTCCCCCTCCCAAGTGGTGCTAAATACCAAATATCTACCTCGAATTCATGCATTTGCAGACCATTTTACTGTATATTTTCAACTTTAAAAATGGCAACAGATAAAAGTTAAATACCAAGTTGCGTCGGTCTGTGGTGCTCAAGGGCAGGTCCTAACTCAAGTCTCACACATGAGATACCTCAGCCACTTGCTACAGAGATGAGGTGGTTTATATCTTCGGAGTACCTTCTCCTAGATGGGCTGTAACCAAGATTAAAGAGCCCCATATACCCCTTACAATGGGAAGGGGGAGACACCCGCACCTACTGGATGCAAGTACCCCCCGCTGTATGTCAATCCAGTATTCAGAGCTGAGGCTCTGGCCTTTGCTTGCCGGGCTATCTGGAATGGGGCCCAATCACAATCCTTCTGATTCAGGTGGGATTGCTACCACTGAGCTAAGAGTCAAGGAACATATAGAAAAGCCATTCATTTAGTCATCACCGAATAATGGACAGAGTTGTGAAATTAAATTCCCAGAATACCAGTAAGAAAAAACCCAGAATACATTTCTTAAACAAACCGGAGTCTGACTTATTAGATGGTAGTCATGATGTGGAGATGCCGGTGATGGACTGGGGTTGACAATTGTAAACAATTTTACAACACCAAGTTATAGTCCAGCAATTTTATTTTAAATTCACAAGCTTTCGGAGACTTCCTCCTTCCTCAGGTAAATGTTTAAACACATTTACCTGAGGAAGGAGGAAGTCTCCGAAAGCTTGTGAATTTAAAATAAAATTGCTGGACTATAACTTGGTGTTGTAAAATTGTTTACAATTGACTTATTAGAGTCAGTGGCTCTGATATTATACCTGGATGACATGATCAACCCTGCTGTTATAAACCAGAAAATCCTCTGATTCACAGCCTGACTACCAGCACAGGAGATCTACTAATAAAGTATGAAGTGACTAGAGAAGATAATCCCAGAATATTACTTTTAAGGTTGGTTAAGCCGGTAGAACAAGAGGAAAGAAATTTAAAAGAGTGAAAAGTAAATTTAAATAAATCTTAAAAAGATATATATTCACTTACAGAATGAGCATCTTGGGATATTTTTCGATGTTAAAGTCACTGTATCGATATAAGTTGTTGATATCATCTTAGAATGACCGACCAGGTAATGTAGTGGAACTGGAGATGTTGGAAGAGTTGCAGTTGTGTACAAGGCAGGGCCCATTGAAATACCCGAGGTGAGAGCTTAAAGGATCGAATGGCTTTTTCTTCTGTTGTTATTAACCAAAATGATCACTCAAGCAACTTTGAATTTTTTATCCATAGATTGGGTCGCTTTTATGCAGATTGCTAGTTGCTCCCTGGCTGTTTTTTAGTGAATGGAAAATGTTTCTAGCCTCAATTTTCCAGTCAATCACGGGTGATTTTTGAATGTAGAATCAGTATAATAGATTTGAGACCCATTAGAGCAGATCTCTACCTCAGATTGCTGGTTCTGGGTTTTCTGGGCATGGGAAGCTTCCATTAGTCAGGAGCTGATGATGTAATTTCGATGTCCGTGCTATTTTCTGTTCCCACCCACTTGACGCTAATTCATGTTCCCAGCCATAAAAATAGTGGGTGTCCAGGGTTGCTAGGCACAGAGCTGAATGCAGAAATTGATTTCTAGAGCCCTGCCTGAAAATTGCCAGGAGCACTACCAAGTCATTTCTGAATCCTTCCTTTTTATTTGTTGTTCTCACTTGGTTGCAACAATTGTGGCCTGGCCAGTATTTGACAATGGGAGTAATCATAGTGCAAGGTCTTTCCCTGAGACAATCCCTTGTTGTCCTTCTCTGGGATTCCTTAACCATTTTTCGTGGAAAGGATGAGCTATGTCAAGATGGATTTTTTAGCAAAAGCCTACCTAAAACGGGTTAGTTTCCCACGACAGCACCAGGCTGAGTGATGGATCTCTGGAGGCAGATATTGCAAGATAAGAAATTGTTTCGTTCAGAGACACCAAAAAATAGCCAAGGCTCGTTATTCAAAAGAACACTTTGCCCCTTGATTTTTGGAAATCATTTTTTGATCTCCATAGAGGCTGTGAGAGAGGCTTTTAAACATTAGAGCACAGATACAGGGTGGTACACAGCAGGAGGATGTGAAAGGGACTGAACTAATGCCCTGGGTGGTAAAACAAGGCACAGAGAGGTTTTGCTTTTAGTAGAGTTACATTGGGTGTTCCATATTTCTGTAACAGTATGTGCACTTAAGTTGTACCAATTATACCAAGTGACTTTCATTGATTTAATTTTTCTGTGTGTTTTACCTACTGTGAAATAAAGCAACTTACGATTTGAACCAAACTTCACTTCACCCAGTATTAACTCAGCCTGCTTTCAGAGAAATAGGAGCACATGTAGAATTGTAGAATGGTTACAGCACAAAAGGAGGCCATTCAGCCCATCGAGACTGTGCCAGCTCTTTGTAAGAGCAATCCAGTTAGTCCCACTCCCCTGCTCTTTCCCTGTAGTCCTGCAACTTTTTTTCCTTCTAGTACTTATCCAATTCCCTATTGAAGGCCACAATTGAATCTGCCTCCACCACCCCCTCGGGCAGCACATTCCAGATCCAAACTACTCGCTGTGTAAAAAAGTTTTTCCTCATGTCGCCTTTGGTTCTTTTGCCAATCACCTTAAATCTATATCCTTTGGTTCTTGTCCCTTCCGCCAATGGGAACAGTTTCTCTCTATCTACTCTGTCTAGACCCTTCATGATTTTGAACACTTCCATCAAATCTCCACTCAACCTTGTCTGCTCCAAGGAGAACAACCCCAGATTCTCCAGTCTATCCACGTAACTGAAGTCCCTCATCCCTGGACCCATTCTAGTAAATCTTTCCTGCACCCTCCCTAAAGCCTTCACATCCTTCCTAAAGTGCGATGCCCAGAACTGGACATAATACTCCAGTTGTGACCAAACCAGTGTTTTATAAAGGTTCATCATAATTTCCTTGCTTTTGTATTCTATGCCTCTATTTATAAAGCCCAGGACCCCGTATGCTTTTTTAACCGCTTTCTCAACCTGTCCTGCCAACCTTCGAAGATTTGTGCAAAAATACCCCGAGATCCCCCTGTTCCTGCACTCAGAGTCCAGAGATCCAGTTGAGAAATACCCTGGGTTGAACACACAATGGAGTTCCACTGTTACACTCCAAGGTCCTGTTACTGTGTTATTAGATACAGGGCGGTGGGAGTCTGGCTGATGCGTGTACAGAAGCGCCTCTTGGAATTGAGGAGGTTCTTGCATCTTGTCGGCTGAGTCCTGGGATGGACCATCTGCAGGCTCGCCCCCTTTCGTGACTACATGAGTGCCTTGACCTTGTGTTCTTTTGACACATGGAGCCATTAGAAGGGACCAGCAGGAGGCCCAGGATATTTTGGTATTCCGAAAGATGGCATCATCATCTGTCCTCATGTCAGCCAAGTCCCTGTTACTGGGCAATGCTACGCTGTGGCCATTGATCACTATGACAGCAGCAATAATGGCACCAATTAAATCAGTGAATGCTTGCTTCATGGTTCTTTCGAGCCAATCCAAGACTCTCAGAGTGGCCTCGCTCCCCACGATTTGCAGGGACGCCTCACATGGTGTATTTTGCAAAGAGTTGAGGTTCTCCTCGGGTGTACTCTTCCTTTTATTATGGGCTGTCTTCTCCCACACAGTAGAAGCAGTGAGTGGTTGTACACGCATCATGCAGTTACGAACATACAAATTAAGAACAGGAGTAGGCCATTCGGCCCCTCGAGCCAGCTCTCCCATTTGATAAGATCATGGCTGATCTGATTGTGACCTCAACCCTACGTTCCCATCTACCTACTATAACCTTTGACTCCCTTGTTAATCAGGAATCTATCTAACTCAGCCTTAAAAATATTCAATGACCCTGCCTCCACCACTCTCTGGGGAAGGGAGTTCCACAGACTCACGACCCTCTGAGAAAAAAAAAATCTCCTCAACACTGTCTTTAAATTGGAGACCCCCCCTCATCCCAGGAATCATAGAATCATAGAATCATAGAAGTTACAACATGGAAACAGGCCCTTCGGCCCAACATGTCCATGTCGCCCAGTTTATACCACTAAGCTAGTCCCAATTGCCTGCACTTGGCCCATATCCCTCTATACCCATCTTACCCATGTAACTGTCCAAATGCTTTTTAAAAGACAAAATTGTACCCGCCTCTACTACTGCCTCTGGCAGCTCGTTCCAGACACTCACCACCCTTTGAGTGAAAAAATTGCCCCTCTGGATCCTTTTGTATCTCTCCCCTCTCACCTTAAATCTGTGCCCCCTCGTTATAGACTCCCCTACCTTTGGGAAAAGATTTTGACTATCGACCTTATCTATGCCCCTCATTATTTTATAGACTTCTATAAGATCACCCCTTAACCTCCTACTCTCCAGGGAATAAAGTCCCAGTCTGTCTAACCTCTCCCTGTAAGTCAAACCATCAAGTCCCGGTAGCATCCTAGTAAATCTTTTCTGCACTCTTTCTAGTTTAATAATATCCTTTCTATAATAGGGTGACCAGAACTGTACACAGTACTCCAAGTGTGGCCTCACCAATGCCCTGTACAACTTCAACAAGACATCCCAACTCCTGCATTCAATGTTCTGACCAATGAAACCAAGCATGCTGAATGCCTTCTTCACTACCCTATCCACCTGTGACTCCACTTTCAAGGAGCTATGAATCTGTACTCCTAGATCTCTTTGTTCTATAACTCTCCCCAACGCCCTACCATTAACGGAGTAGGTCCTGGCCCGATTCGATCTACCAAAATGCATCACCTCACATTTATCTAAATTAAACTCCATCTGCCATTCATCGGCCCACTGGCCCAATTTATCAAGATCCCGTTGCAATCCTAGATAACCTTCTTCACTGTCCACAATGCCACCAATCTTGGTGTCATCTGCAAACTTACTAACCATGCCTCCTAAATTCTCATCCAAATCATTAATATAAATAACAAATAACAGCGGACCCAGCACCGATCCCTGAGGCACACCGCTGGACACAGGCATCCAGTTTGAAAAACAACCCTCGACAACCACCCTCTGTCTTCTGTCGTCAAGCCAATTTTGTATCCAATTGGCTACCTCACCTTGGATCCCATGAGATTTAACCTTATGTAACAACCTACCATGCGGTACCTTGTCAAATGCTTTGCTGAAGTCCATGTAGACCACGTCTACTGCACAGCCCTCATCTATCTTCTTGGTTACCCCTTCAAAAAACTCAATCAAATTCGTGAGACATGATTTTCCTCTCACAAAACCATGCTGACTGTTCCTAATCAGTCGAGCGAACTTTCTCTGAACCGCCTCTAAAGCAATTATGTCCAAAACTGCACACAGTATTCTAGATGTGTTTACATTAGATGGGATGATTACTTTGACCTGAATGCTTCCAAGGATGTCTAGTGTATCATATACTGAATGGGTATTCATGGCAAACATTGAAAATAACACAGTTGCTTAGAACGTTGAATTAATGAAATGGGGAATGAAGTGGGGCAGGTGGAGCATGTTTCAGTGGGGGAGCATTTGGGAAACAATGATCATAATATCATTAGGTTTAGAATAGTTATGGAAAATCAAATGTGAAAATACTTAACTGAAGGAGGGTTAATTTCAATGAGTTGAAAAGGGATCTGGCCCTGGTGGATTAGAGTCAAAGATTGGAATCAAAGATTGGCAGGAAAAACAGTAAATGAATAATGGGAGGCCTTCAAAAAGGAGTACAGACTAGACACATCCAGGTGGAAAGGAAGGGCATCCAAAGCTAGAGCTCGCTGGATGACAAAAGAGATAGAGATTAAAATGAAACAGAAAAAGGAGGTTTATGATTAATATCAGGATCATAATACAGTGGAGAACCAGGCTGAATACAGAAGGTACAGAGGAGAACTGAAAAAACATAGAAAATCGGAGCAAGAGTAGGCCATTCAGCCCTTCGGGCCTGCTCCACCATTCAAAATGATCATGGCTGATCGTCTAACTCAGTACCCTGTTCCCGCTTTTTCCCCATATCCCTTGATCCCTTTAGCATTAAGAAATATATCTATCTCCTTCTTGAATACATCTAATGACTTGGCCTCCACTGCCTTCTGTGGTAGAGAATTCCACAGGTTCACCACCCTCTGAGTGAAGAAATTTCTCCTCATCTCAGTTCTAAATGGCATACCCCATATCCTGAGACTGTGACCCCTGGTTCTGGACTCCCCAGCTATCGGAAACATCTTCCCTGCATCTAGTCTGTCTAGTCCTGTTAGAATTTTAAAAGTTTTGATGAGATCACCTCTCAATCTTCTAAACTCTAGTGAATATAGGCCTAGTTGACCCAATCTCTCCTCATACGTCAGTCCTGCCATCCCAGGAATCAGTCTGGTAAACCTTCGTTGCACTCCCTCCATGGCAAGGACCTCCTTCCTCAGATAAGGAGACCAAAACTGCACACAATACTCCAGATGTGGTCTCACCAAGGCCTTGTACAACTGCAGTAAGATATCCCTGCTCCTGTACTCAAATCCTCTTGCAATGAACACCAACATACCATTCACCTTCCTAACTGCTTGCTGCACCTGAATGCTCGCTTTCAGCGACTGGTGTACAAGAACACCCAGGTCTCGCTGCACCTCCCCTTTTCACAATCTATCACCATTCAGATAATAATCTGCCTTTCTGTTTTTACAACCAAAGTGGATAACTTCACATTTATCCACGTTATACTGCACCTGCCATGTTCTTGCCCACTCACCCAACTTGTCTAAATCACATTGGAGCCTCTTTGCATCCTCCTCACAGCTCACATTCCACCCCAGCTTTGTGTTGTCTGCAAACTTGGAAATGTTACATTCCGTTCCCTCATCCAAATCATTGATATATATTGTGAATAGCTGGGGCCCAAGCACTGATCCCTGCGGTACCCCACTAGTCACTGCCTGCCACTCAGAAAAAGACCCGTTTATTCCTACTCTCTGTTTCCTGTCTGTTAACCAATTCTCAATCCATGCCAGTATATTCCCCCCAGTCCCATGTGCTTTAATTTTGCACACTAACCTCTTGTGTGGGACCTTATCAAAAGCCTTCTGAAAATCGAAGTAAACCACATCCACTGGTTCTCCCCTATCTATTCTACTAGTTACCTCCTCAAAAAACTCCAGTAGATTTGTTAAGCATGATTTCCCTTTCATAAACCCATGCTGACTTTGTCCAATCCCGTTAATGCCTTCCAAGTGTTCTGTTATCACATCTTTTATAATAGACTCCAGCATTTTCCCCACTACTGATGTTAGGCTAACTGGTCTGTAATTCCCTGTTTTTTCTCTCCCTCCTTTTTTAAATAGTGGGGTTACATTTGCCACCCTCCAATCTGTAGGAACTGTTCCAGAGTCTATAGAATTTTGGAAGATGACCGCCAATGCATCCACTATTTCCAGGGCCACTTCCTTTAGCACTCTGGGATGTAGATTATCAGGCCCTGGGGATTTGTCAGCCTTTAGCCCCATTAATTCCCCAGCACTATTTTTTTACGAATACTGATTTCCTTCAGTTCCTCCCTCTCACTAGACCCTCGGTTCCCTAACATTTCCGAGAGGTTATTTGTGTTCTCCTTTGTGAAGACAGAACCAAAGTATGTGTTTAATTGTTCTGCCATTTCTTTGTTCTCCATTATAATTTCCCCCATTTCTGACTGTAAGGGACCTACATTTGTCTTCACTAATCTTTTTTTCTTAACATATTTATAGAAGCTTTTACAGTCAGTTTTTATGTTCCCTGCTAGTTTATTCTCATACTCTATCTTTCCCCTCTTAATCAATCTCTATTGCATTCATTTCCTCCTTTACTAAAAACGCTACCCCACCTCCATTGCTGAATTCTGAACTGCTCCCAATCCTCAGGTTTGCCGCTTTTTCTGGCAATTTTATATGTCTCCTCTTTGGATCAAATACTATCCCGAATTCCTTTTGTAAGCCACGGTTGAGCCACCTTTCCTGTTTCATTTTTGTGCCAGACAGGAATGAATAATTGTTGTAATTCCTGCACACATTTTTAAAATATATTGCCTATCTACCATCATCCCTTTTAGTAAAGTTCCCCAATCTATCCTAGCCAACTCGCACCTCATACTTTCATAATTTCCTTTATTTGGATTCAGAACCCTAGTTTCAGATTCGACGACTTCACTCTCTATCTTAATGAGGAATTCTATCATGTTATGGTCGCTCTTCCCTAAGGGACCCCGCACAACAAGTTTGATAATTAATCCTTTCTCATTGCACAATACCTGGTCTAGGATCGCCTGATCTCTAGTTGGTTCCTCAACGTATTGGTCTAGAAAACCATCACGTACACACTCCAGGAATTCCTCCCCCACAGTATTATTGCTAATTTGGTTTGACCAATCTATATGTAAATTAAAGTCTCCCATCATTATAGTTGTACCCTTCTTGCATGCGTCTCTAATATCCTGTTTAATGCCCTCCCCTACATCTCCACTACTGTTTGGGGGCCTATAGACAACCCCCACCAACGTTTTCTGCCCCTTGGTGTTTCTTAGCTCCACCCATACAGATTCCACATCGTGATTTTCCAAGCCAATATCCTTCCTCACTATTGCATTCATTTCCTCCTTTACTAACAACGCTACCCCACCTCCTTTCCCTTTTTGCCTGTCCTTCCTAAATATTGAATACCCCTGGATGTTCAGTTCCCATCCTTGGTCACCCTGCAGCCATGTCCCTGTAATCGCAATTATATCATAACCATTAATATCTACCTGCGCTGTTAATTCATCTACCTTATTGCAAATGCTCTGCGCATTAAGACACAATGCCTTTAGACTTGTCTTTTTAAGATTGCTAGTCATCTGAGTTTTATTTTGCGCTATGGCCCCATTTGTTTTTTGCCCTTGTTTTCTCTGCCTTCCACTATTGCTTCTTCCCTTTCTGTCTTTTGTTTCTATCCTTGTTTCCCCCTCCTCTGTCTCCCTGCTCAGGTTCCCATCCCCCTGCCATTCTAGTTTAAACCTTCCCCAACAGCACAAAGAAACAAGAGGGGCAAAGAGAGAGTATGAGAATAGATTGATGGCTAACACAAAAGGGAACCCAAATGTCTTTTAGAAACGTATAAAAAGTCAAAGGAAGGGTGGGGCCGGTTAGGGACCAAAAAGGCAATCTTCTAGTGGAGGCAGAGGGTCTGGCTGAGATATTGAATGAATACTTCACATCGGTCTTCACTGGAGAAGAGGATGCTGCCGCTGTAATAGTAAAGGAGGAGGTAGTAGCGATATTGGATAGGATAACAATAGATAAAGAGGAGGTACTTAAAAGATTGGCAGTACTCAAAGTAGAAAAGTCACCCGGTCCAGATGGGATGCATCCTCGGTTACTGAGGGAAGTAAGGGTGGAAATTGTGGAGGCTCTGACCACAATCTTCCAATCCTCCTGAGATATGGGAGCGGTGCCAGAGGACTGGAGGATTGCAAATGTTACACCTTGTTCAAAAAAGGGGAGAGTGGTAAACCCGGCAACTACAGGCCAGTCAGCCTAACGTCAGTGGTGGGGAAACTTATGGAGTCAATAATCCGGAACAAAATTAATTGTCACTTGGAAAAATATGGGCTAATAAATGAAAGTCAGCACAAATTTGTCAAAGGCAAATTGTGTTTGATTAACTTGATTGAGTTCTTTGATGAAGTAACGGAGAGGGTTGATGAGGCTAGTGCCGTTAATGTTGTGTATATGGACTTCCAAAAGGCATTTGATGAAGTACCACATAATAGACTTGTTAGCAAAATTGAAGCCCATGGGATTAAAGGGACAGTGGCAGTATGGATACAAAATTGGCCAAGGGACAGAAAGCAGAGAGTAGTGGTGAACGGTTGTTTTTCAGACTGGAGGGAAGTATACAGTGGTGTCCCCCAGGGGTCAGTATTAGGACCACTGCTCTTTTTGGCATATATTAATGACCTAGAGTTGGGTATACAGGGTATAATTTCAAAGTTAGCAGATAACACAAAATTCAGAAATGTAGCAAACAATGAGGAGGGTAGTAACATAAATACTGTGGCTACAAGAGCAGGTCAGAGGCTGGGTATTCTGTGGCGAGTGACTCATCTCCTGACTCCCCAAAGCCTTTCCACCATCTACAAGGCACAAGTCAGGAGTATGATGGAATACTCTCCACTTGTCTGGAAGAGTGCAGCTCCAACAACACTCAAGAAGCTCGACACCATCCAGGACAAAGCAGCCCACTTGATTGGCACCCCATCCACCACCCTAAACATTCACTCCCTTCACCACCGGCGCACTGTGGCTGCAGTGTGTACCATCCACAGGATGCACTGCAGCAACTCGCCAAGGCTTCTTCGACAGCACCTCCCAAACCCGCGACCTCTACCACCTAGAAGGACAAAGACAGCAGGCACATGGGAACAACACCACCTGCACGTTCCCCCCCAAGTCACACACCATCCCGACTTGGAAATATATCGCCGTTCCTTCATCGTCGCTGGGTCAAAATCCTGGAACTCCCTTCCTAACAGCACAGTGGGAGAACCTGCACTACACGGACTGCAGCGGTTCAAGAAGGCGGCTCACCACCACCTTCTCAAGGACAATGAGGGATGGGCAATAAATGCTGGCCTCGCCAATGATGCCCACATCCCATGAACGAATAAAAAAAAACAGACTTCTGGAGGACATAGACAGGCTGGTGAAATGGGCAGACACATGGCAGATGAAATTTAAAGCAGAGAAGTGTGAAGTGATGCATTTTGGTAGGAAGAATGAGGCGAGGCAATATGAACTAAATGGTACAATTTTAAAAGGGGGTGCAGGAACAGAGGGACCTGGGGGTGTACGTACACAAATCATTGAAGGAGGCAGGACAAGTTGAGAAGGCTGTTAAAAAAGCATATGGGATCCTTGGGTTTATAAATAGAAGCATAGAGTACAAAGGTAATAAGTTATGCTAAACCTTTATAAAACACTGGTTAGGCCCCAGCTGGGATATTGTGGCCAATTCTGGGCATTCACTTTAGGAAGGATGTCAAGGCCCTGGAAAGGGTACAGAGGAGATTTACTAGAATGGTACCAGGGATGAGGGACTTCAGTTATGTGGAGAGACTGGAGAAGCTGGGATTGTTCTCCTTAGAGCAGAGAAGGTTAAGGGGAGATTTAACAGAGGTGTTCAAAATCATGAATGGTTTTGCAGGAGTAAATAAGGAGAAACTTTCCAATGGCAGAATGGTCAGTAACCAGAGGACACAGATTTAACGTGATTGGCAAAAGAACCAGAGGCAACATGAGGAAAAAAAAATTTACGCAGCGAGTTGTTCTGATCTGGAATTCACTGCCTGAAAGGGCGATGGAGGCAGATTCAATAATAACTTTCAAAAGGGAATTGGATAAATACTTGAAGGGGAAACATTTGCAGGGCTATGGGGAAAGAGCAGGGGAATGGGACTAATTGGATAGCTCTTTCAAAGAGATAACACAGGCCAAGATGATCCGAATGGCCTCCTTCTGTGCTGTATCATTCTCTGATTCTATGTAACAATATGTTCTCTTACCTTGGCTATCCTGGTAAGGTCAGTTCTCCCTACATTACCTCCAGGCACATAGTACATTGCTCATGGCATTAACGTTGGTTGCCACCTGCTGCCATTCCTAGTGAGCTTGCTTGAGAACTGTGGCACTCCACCTTGGAGAGCCAACCTTCCTCTGCCTCACTTTTTCCATCAGAATTTCTGATGTTCTATTGGAGAACAGGAATTTTCTGTGCCCAACTTAACTGCTTGCAGACATGTTTCCAACACCATGGTGCTGCCTTCTGAGCCTTAGTGCCTGCATCTTTAAGCTGCAGCAGAGATAACATTTAATAATTTTGATAGATGGAATGTAAACAATTTATGTCAAGGCTTCCAGCTCTGGTCAATTCCAAAAACATTTTTGTACCTTTTGTTTAGTTTTTATTTGGTTATATTAGTTCTATCATAGAGGTAAATGTCTTGATTTTCATCAAATATTAAAAAGTGCCTCATGGATATTTTGGCTCAAATATCTATTAAATGCATCTGGCATTTTGAAAATTTTTTCTGTAACATAAGCTACATACCAAATGCCACAATGTCCCTCTCAGGATCTTTGACAATATATTGATATTAAAACAACAGCAGGAAATCTATTGGTGTTTAAAAATGAATAGGTTTTTTTAATCATGACCTTTCCACTTTAAATGGCTTAAAAGTGACTTAAAAAGTGACATTTACAATATGCACAGATGGAGAAATGTACTTTATTTTTAGAATGTATTTCTATAGATTCTGTTCAAACACGGTGGGGCAGAAGTTTGCCTTGGGCAATAGTACAATTGTGTGGTATCGCATCAGCTGGCCGCATCGCCCTTCGGCCCAAGACAAATTTCTATCCCCGCAAATCGAAAAACTCGTGACTTTTAAGCCTCTCTTGGAACCAGCATGAGACTGGTCGCCCTTACTCTTTCAGTCTGACAGACCATTTAAAGGTTACACTCATAAACTTTGTTACTAAAATAGGTATAATGGGCGCTAAATTGGGCCGAGTAGCGCCCGTTGTTTCGGCGTTCCACGGCCTCTCTGACATCTTGGATGTGTTTCCAGCGTGATGTGTGCCGGACGCCATCTTGGTATAGGAGTTAGTGCAGGCTCAGATAACGAACGCTGGAATCATGTAAAGTAGGGAGGAAACGGCTTCAATCAGTGTACAACGCTGATTTAAAGTGATAGACACCATTTTGGGACTTAACGCTCAACTCAACGCACAGTCTTAACCCCGACCATCTGAACGTGTCTTAGAGTGTCTGGAGGACCCCCCCAACCAGCGCTGTTTAAAGAGACCATGCTGGATTTATAGCTTAGTTGCTGGATTATTGCTTCTGGCTGCCGAGACATTTGTAACTGTTTTTGGAGGTTTCCTAGACTTGAATACTAGGACGCGGGGACATAGCCTAACATTTAGAGCCAGGACCTGCAGGAGTGAAGTTAGGAAATGATTCTACACACAAAGGGTGGGAGAAGTTTGGAACACTCTTCTGCAGACGGCAGTTGATGCTAGCTCACTTGTGAATGTTAAATCTGAGATTGATAGATTTCTGTGAACCAAGGGTATTAAGGGATATGGGGCTAAGGCGGGTATATGGAGTGAGGTCACAGGTCCACCATGATCTCACTGAATGGTGGAACAGGCTCGAGGGGCTAAATGCCACTGCCACTTGCTGCATCCTGATATGCGCCACCTTCTCCTGCAAGAAAGTAGGACGTGTGTCTGGGTGATGTGCCTGTCATGGTTGAAAAGCTGCCAGTGTGTGTGGCCTGTGAGTTGTGGATGGGCAGCTTGAAACAGTGGTAATATGTAAGGGTGAGATGAAGCATCTGATTGGAAGAGTTGAGTACTGATGGAAGGAGTTTGTTGGTATGTGGGTGATGGGGGTGTAGTGTGTGGTGCAGTTGGTCGGAGATGCCACTTGACAGTTGACCTCACTCACCTTGACAACTCGTGTCAAAGCATTGAACTTCTTCCTGCACTGCATCGAAGTCCATGATGCTGTGTGCCTGGCATTGACTTTGTCCCCCGTGGCCTCCCACTGCCTTTTGGATAAATGTCTGGAGGGCCTCTTGCCTTCCCCCAACCCCACCCCTGAGGATATCGGATGTCCCTCCTTCTGTCCACCTCTTGCACCAAGGTCTCTAGTGCATCATCAGAGAACGGCAGGCCTGGTGCACCTCAGGTTGGCCAATTGGTGAGGTCTGGCTTGCAGATTGGAGAATGTGGGATTTAGTGGTGCACAACCTTTATTCAATGTTTTAACATAACTCATCAGTGTGTAAACATAGGGATGGGACCTGCATCTGTGTTTTACGTGTGCGATGTCTGATCTCCATTCAGACTCCGTGCAGACAGTAAACTGTTATTTTCAGCAAATAACAGGTACCAGCTACCTTTAAGAAATTTCAAAGAAATATCCTCCCTTTAAGAGATTTGGTTCCCCCTGCTGGTGGAAAGTGTGAATTGCATTGATTCCACGTGCAAGGCCTGGACTGGAACGCTGGTTGCAGGTGAATCCTCGGGCCGGCCAAAACTCGGGTCCTGCCTGTGCAGGGTCATTGGGCACGGGGTAATAGAGCATCACACTACCCGCGCCCAAAAACGGCCCTTATCCAATTTTTTTCTCCCCCCAATATATTATTTTAAGAAACCCATCACATGCAATATGGACTCTGAATGAAAACGAGATTATCTATTGATTATTTTAAAGTGTGGGAGTTACCAACAGGAGTTGGGTTGTGTCAGCGATAGCAGTGGTAGTTATGTTGGGATTGTCAGTAGTGGACAGATTGCACTGATCCTGAGTTCCTGCTGTCACACGATCGGAGATGAGTGGGCAGTCTTATTCTCTAGTTCATCAAATATAGGGTACACCTTTGATGCAAACTGTTTTTCCAAATTGTCATTTAGTCAGAGTTTCAGGGCCCACTATTAGGAGGGAGGCGGGTTGGCAGCGGGGGGTCGACTGGGCGCGTGGGTAACGCGCCCAGTGAATTCGGGGTGCTCCGCACGCGATCACAGCCTAATTGAAGGCACTTACCTTGGCTTCCGGGTTTCCCGTTCTAGACCTGTGCAGCGGGCGCACTGCGCACCCGCATCACAAGCTGTCAGCAGGAGGAGCCCTATTTAAAGGGGCAGTCCTCCAATGCTCCTCCTGCAGCAAAGAACCAAAAAAATAGAATGGAGCAGGTCAGAGGAAAGGCTGCTCCAAGGTTCTCTGACTCCTCACTCCAGGTGCTGCTCGATGGGGTGAGGAGGAGGAGGGAAACGTTTTTCCCATCAGATGGGAGGAGGTGGCCTGCCTCTGCCACCAAGAAGGTCTGGCTGGAGGTGGCCGAGGAGGTCACCAGCAGCGGCAATGTGTCCAGAACCTGGGTCCAGTGCAGGAAGAGATTTAATGACCTAACCAGGTCAGCCAAAGTGAGTATCCTTACGCATTCCCGCACACTCCGTCTTCCACATCACTTCCACCACCACATAACTCCTTCTGCACTGCCACCACAACACTCTCGCATCACTCCTCACCTTGCCTGCACGTACTCACCGCCCCAGTTCCCAATCCTCATTACAATCTCATGGCTATGTCTCACACGCACCCTCCCATGCATCTCCCTCGCGCTCACCCCCACCCACACCAATGCATGCAACGGGTCACCATGCAACCATCACTCAATCACGCCTCTGTGTTTTGCCTTGATAGGAGAAGAGATGCCAGAATGCCCGGGAGAGGGCAAGGACCGGAGGGGGCCCGCCACACCAGGTGGCCTTAACAGATGTGGAACAACATGTACTCAAAATAAGCCGGACGCTGGAGTGCCTGTCCGTGGCGGACGCCGAGACTGGGAGTGCACAAGCGGCTGGTGACAGAAATCTAACACTCAGCACTCATGATAGAGAATGATCTTAGCATCACTTGGCATTTGCAGCACCTCAACATCTGTCCACATGCTTAATATTGCTTTCTGTTCTCTTGCAGGGCCATCTGCGACCACCGTGACTGTAGAGGGCGATTTCTCAGACAACCTGCCGGCCTCTGAGGGTGCATCGTCACATCTGAGCCAGCCATCCACCAGCGCAGATACACACACCTCGGTGGGTCCCCGTCCTCATTGAGTTGGGCTTGCACATGGTGAGTCACCACGCACATGTGAGCACGAGCAGACCCTGGTGGCAGGGGCAGCCGTGGAGAGTCCGCGTTGGTGGGAGCACTCTTCTCCAGGCTCTGCTCAGCTGGACCCAGATACTGAACCCTGGGGGCCAGCCGTGAAAAGGACAGTAATCGAGGGGCATCAGCACATTGCCGAGGTACTGGAACAGTTGCCATGCGCACTCTCCACAATCGCGCAGAGCCTGGAGGAGTCCAACTCCTGCATGAGTGGAATACTGTCACAGGGACGTGAAGACATCTCTGAGATAGTGTCGCGGGTAGGTGCGGGAATGTCTGCGATGGAGGGAAGGCTAGCCTCCAAGAGCTTCAAGCACGGCTCAACAATGAGTCCATTCAGGCCCTGACAACAGCCGCTCGGATTCAGGGTGAGCAACATTCTGCCGCCTTAAACAGGCTGACAGATACCCTACAACTGGCCTTCCACGGCTTCACACAAGTCCTCCAAACTGTTCTCCAGCAGGGTGGTAGGAGTGATGTGGGCCTGGGCCAGAGGGATGATGGTGAAAGGGGACATGGAAGTGGGAACGCCACTCAAAGCGCTCCCACGTCTCACCCGTTGCCCCCCTCTCAACCAGTACCTGCAATGCTGCCCCCTCTCCAGGTGGCCGAGTCTGCCCCTGCACAGCTGCAGGTGGAGCAGTCTTTGGAGGGGCCCTCATGGGCACCGAAACCCGGAGGGCGTCCGCGCAAAGCATCTCATCGGTCAGGGCATGGACAAGAGCAACCTGCCACTACCTCTGCTGAAGCCACAGAGGTAGCACCACGTAGGGGTTCCCGTAAATGTAAGGCTAAGGTTTTGTGAGCACAAAGGGGATGCACAAGGATGTAAGACGAAATGTCATGTGTTTCATTTAGTTTTGTTTGTTTTGCAAAGCACATTAAATGTTGTTATCACCATTACTGCCACGTCTTTGCAAATCTTGTCTGGTTTGTGCAATAATTCCCTTTCCTGAGGATCACCATGAAGACCGACACCTGATGCCACCCATTGTGTCACTGCAGAGTGGGTGTAGGTGTATTTGCAGGGCTCTTTTGTGCAGACGACTGAGAGACGTCGGCGATGTCCCCGGTGGCACCCTGGAAGGATCCGGAGGAGAAGTTGTTGAGGGCAGTGGTGACTTTGACAGTGACAGGTAAGAAGATGGTGCAGTGGTGAACGGTTGTTTCTCAGACTGGAGGGAGGTGTGTAGTGGTGAACGGTTGTTTCTCGGACTGGAGGGAGGTGTGTAGTGGTGAACGGTTGTTTCTCAGACTGGAGGGAGGTGTACAGTGGTGAACGGTTGTTTCTCAGACTGGAGGGAGGTGTGTAGTGGTGAACGGTTGTTTCTCAGACTGGAGGGAGGTGTACAGTGGTGAACGGTTGTTTCTCAGACTGGAGGGAGGTGTGTAGTGGTGAACGGTTGTTTCTCGGACTGGAGGGAGGTGTGTAGTGGTGAACGGTTGTTTCTCGGACTGGAGGGAGGTGTACAGTGGTGAACGGTTGTTTCTCGGACTGGAGGGAGGTGTACAGTGGTGAACGGTTGTTTCTCGGACTGGAGGGAGGTGTGTAGTGGTGAACGGTTGTTTCTCAGACTGGAGGGAGGTGTACAGTGGTGAACGGTTGTTACTCGGACTGGAGGGAGGTGTGTAGTGGTGAACGGTTGTTTCTCAGACTGGAGGGAGGTGTGTAGTGGTGAACGGTTGTTTTTCGGACTGGAGGGAGGTGTACAGTGGTGTTCCCCAGGGGTCAGTGCTGGGACCACTGCATTTCTTGATATATATTAATGACTTGGACTTGGGTGTACAGAGCACAATTTCAAAATATGCAGATGACACAAAACTTGGAAGGGTAGTAAACAGTGAGGGGGATAGTGATAGACTTCAAGAGGATATAGACAGGTTGGTGGAATGGGCGGACACGTGGCAGATGAAATTTAATGCCGAA
Source organism: Heptranchias perlo (assembly GCF_035084215.1). Lineage (NCBI taxonomy): Eukaryota > Metazoa > Chordata > Chondrichthyes > Hexanchiformes > Hexanchidae > Heptranchias > Heptranchias perlo. Next base: position 61,784,300 of record NC_090341.1, on the reverse strand, counting down.
AAATGTGAAGTGATACATTTTGGTCGGAAGAAGGAGGAGAGGCAATATAAACTGGAGGGCACAATTCTAAAAGGGGTACAGGAACAGAGAGATCTGGGGGTATATGTGCACAGGTCACTGAAGGTGGCAAGGCAGGTTAAGAAAGCAGTCAAAAAAAATGCGGGATCTTGGGCTTTATAAATAGAGGCACAGAGTACAAAAGCAAGGAAGCCATGATGAACCTTTACAAAACACTGGTTTGACCACAACTTGAGTTCTGGGCACCGCACTTTAGGAAAGATGTGAAGGCTTAGAGAGGGTGCAGAAGAGATTTACTCGAATGATTCCAGGGATGAGGGACTTTAGTTATGTGGATAGACTGGAGAAGCTGGGATTGTTCTCCTTGGAACAGAGACGGTTGCGAGGAGATTTGATAGAGGTATTCAAAATCATGAAGGGTCTAGACAGAGTAGATAGAGAGAAACTGTTCCCAATGGCGGAAGGGTCAAGGACCAGAGGACATAGATTTAAGGTGATCGGCAAAAGAACCAAAGGTGACATGAGGAAAAACTTTTTTACACAGCGAGTGGTTAGGATCTGGAATGCACTGCCCGAGGGGGTGGTGGAGGCAGATTCAATCATGGCCTTCAAAAGGGAACTGGATAAGTACTTGAAAAGAAAAAATTTGCAGGGCTATGGGGAAAGGGCGGGGGAGTGGGACTAGCTGGATTGCTCTTGCATAGAGCTGGCACGGACTCGATGGGCCGAAAGGCCTCCTTCCGTGCTGTAACCTTTCTATGATTCTATGATTCTATGGAATCCCACCACAGCAGTTTGAGAATTTGAATTCTGTTTTTTAAAAAAATCTGGTCGATAATGCCAGAGTAAAAGTGACCCTTCTTTAGGGAAGGAAACCTGCCAGCCTTACCCGGTTTCACCTACATGTGATTCCAGTCCCACACCAACAGTGGCTGACCCTTAACTGCCCTCGAAGTGTTCTAGCACGCCACTCAGTTGTAACAAACCACTACAACAGCGGTTCAAGAAGGCGGCTCATCACCATCTTCTCAAGGGGCAACTAGGGATGGGCAATAAATCATAGAATCATAGAAGTTTACAACATGGAAACAGGCCCTTCGGCCCAACATGTCCATGTCGCCCAGCTTATACCACTAAGCTAGTCCCAATTGCCTGCACTTGGCCCATATCCCTCTATACCCATCTTACCCATGTAACTGTCCAAATGCTTTTTAAAAGACAAAATTGTACCCGCCTCTACTACTGCCTCTAGCAGCTCGTTCCAGACACTCACCACCCTTTGAGTGAAAAAATTGCCCCTCTGGACCCTTTTGTATCTCTCCCCTCTCACCTTAAATCTATGTCCCCTCGTTATAGACTCCCCTACCTTTGGGAAAAGATTTTGACTATCGACCTTATCTATGCCCCTCATTATTTTATAGACTTCTATAAGATCACCCCTTAACCTCCTACTCTCCAGGGAAAAAAGTCCCAGTCTATCTAACCTCTCCCTACAAGTCAAACCATCAAGTCCCGGCAGCATCCTAGTAAATCTTTTCTGCACTCTTTCTAGTTTAATAATATCCTTTCTATAATAGGGTGACCAGAACTGTACACAGTATTCCAAGTGTGGCCTAACTAATGTCTTGTACAACTTCAACAAGACATCCCAACTCCTGTATTCAATGTTCTGACCAATGAAACCAAGCATGCTGAATGCCTTCTTCACCACCCTATCCACCTGTGACTCCACTTTCAAGGAGCTATGAATCTGTACTCCCAGATCTCTTTGTTCTATAACTCTCCCCAACGCCCTACCATTAACGGAGTAGGTCCTGGCCCGATTCGATCTACCAAAATGCATCACCTCACATTTATCTAAATTAAAATCCATCTGCCATTCATCGGCCCACTGGCCCAATTTATCAAGATCCCGTTGCAATCCTAGATAACCTTCTTCACTGTCCACGATGCCACCAATCATGGTGTCATCTGCAAACTTACTAACCATGCCTCCTAAATTCTCATCCAAATCATTAATATAAAGAACAAATAACAGCGGACCCAGCACCAGGATCCCGTGAGATTTAACCTTATGTAACAACCTACCATGCGGTACCTTGTCAAAGGCTTTGCTAAAGTCCATGTAGACCACGTCTACTGCACAGCCCTCATCTATCTTCTTGGTTACCCCTTCAAAAAACTCAATCAAATTCGTGTGACATGATTTACATAAGAACATAAGAACATAAGAAATTGGAGCAGGAGTAGGCCAATCGGCCCCTCGAGCCTGCTCCGCCATTCAATAAGATCATGGCTGATCTGATCCCAACCACAAATCTAAAGAACACAAGAAGTCGGAGCAGGACCCGGCCACATAGCCCCTGGGCCCTCTCCGCCACCCACAGGGCATTGACCGATCCGAACTCAGCTTCATGTCCAATTTCCTGCCCGCTCCCCATAACCCCTAATTCCCTTTACTTCTAGGAAACTGTCTATTTCTGTTTTAAATTTATCTAATGATGTAGCTTCCACAGCTTCCTGGGGCAGCAAATTCCACAGACCTACCACCCTCTGAGTGAAGAAGTTTCTCCTCATCTCAGTTTTGAAAGAGCAGCCCCTTATTCTAAGATTATGCCCCCTAGTTCTAGTTTCACCCATCTTTGGGAACATCCTTACTGCATCCACCCGATCAAGACCCTTCACAATCTTATATGTTTCAATAAGATCGCCTCTCATTCTTCTGACTCCAATGAGTAGAGTCCCAATCTACTCAACCTCTCCTCATATGTCCGCCCCCTCATCCCCGGGATTAACCGAGTGAACCTTCTTTGTACTGCCTCGAGAGCAAGTATGTCTTTTCTTAAGTATGGAGACCAAAACTGTATGCAGTAGTGAGAGAGGATATATCCGAGGGTTCGCCCACAAAACCATGCTGACTGTTCCTAATCAGTCCCTGCCTCTCCAAATGCCTGTAGATCCTGTCCCTCAGAATACCCTCTAACAACTTACCCACTACAGATGTCAGGCTCACTGGTCTGTAGTTCCCAGGCTTTTCCCTGCCGCCCTTCTTAAACAAAGGCACAACATTTGCTACCCTCCAATATTCAGGCACCTCACCTGTAGCGGTGGATGATTCAAATATCTCTGCTAGGGGACCCACAATTTCCTCCCTAACCTCCCATAACGTCCTGGGATACATTTCATCAGGTCCCGGAGATTTATCTACCTTGATGCGCGTTAAGACTTCTAGCACCTCCCTCTCTGTAATATGTACACTCCTCAAGACATCACTATTTATTTCCCCAAGTTCCCTAACATCCATGCCTTTCTCAACCGTAAATACCGATGCGAAATATTCATTCAGGATCTCACCCATCTCTTGTGGTTCCGCACATAGATGACCTTGATGATCCTTCAGAGGCCCTACTTTCTCCCTAGTTACCCTTTTGCCCTTTATGTATTTGTAGAAGCTCTTTGGATTCTCCTTTGCCTTATCTGCCAAAGCAATCTCATGTCCCCTTTTTGCCCTCCTGATTTCTCTCTTAACTCTACTCCGGCAATCTCTATACTCTTCAAGGGATCCACTTGATCCCAGCTGCCTATGCATGTCATATGCCTCCTTCTTCTTTCTGACTAGGGCCTCAATCTCCAGAGTCATCCAAGGTTCCCTACTTCTACCAGCCTTGCCCTTCACTTTATAAGGAATGTGCTTACCCTGAACCCTGGTTAACACATTTTTGAAGGACTCCCACTTACCAGACGTCCCTTTGCCTGCCAACAGACTCTCCCAATCAACTTCTGAAAGTTCCTGTCTAATACCATCAAAATTGGCCTTTCCCCAATTTAGAATTTTAACTTTTGGGCCAAACCTATCCTTCTCCATAGCTATCTTAAAACTAATGGAATTATGATCACTGGTCCCAAAGTTATCCCTCACTAACACTTCTGTCACCTGCCCTTCCTTATTTCCCAAGAGGAGGTCAAGTTTTGCCCCCTCTCTAGTCGGGCCATCCACATACTGAATGATAAATTCCTCCTGAATACACTCAACAAATTTCTCTCCATCCAAGCCCCTAATGCTATGGCTGTCCCAGTCAATGTTGGGAAAGTTAAAGTCCCCTGCTATTACCACCCTATTTTTCTTGCAGCTGTCTGTAATCTCCTTACATATTTGCTCCTCAATTTCCCGTTGACTATTTGGGGGTCTGTAGTACAATCCTATCAATGTGATCTCTCCCTTCCTATTTTTCAGTTCTACCCATATCGACTCCGTGGGCGAACCCTCGGATATATCCTCTCTCACTACTGCCGTGATGTTCTCCCTAATCAAGAACGCAACTCCCCCTCCTCTCTTACCTCCTGCTCTATCTTTCCTATAGCATCTGTACCCTGGAATATTTAGCTGCCAGTCCTGCCCCTCCCTTAGCCATGTTTCAGTAATAGCTATAACATCCCAGTCCCATGTACCCATCCATGCCCTGAGTTCATCTGCCTTGCCCATCAGACTTCTTGCATTGAAATAAATGCAGTTTAATCTAGACTTCCCTTGGTCTTTGCCCTGCTTTTTCAGACCATTTGTCCGGTCATGTTTTGTACACTCTCCCTTCCTGCCTTTTGTTTCTGTCACCTCTTTACTTCCCACTGACTTCCTGCATCGATTCCCATCCCCCTGCCACTTTAGTTTAAACCCTCCCCAACAGCACTAGCAAATACTCCCCCTAGGACATTGGTTCCTGTCCTGCCCAGATGCAGACCGTCCAATTTGTACTGGTCCCACCTCCCCCAGAACCGGTTCCAATGTCCCAGGAATTTGAATCCCTCCCTCTTGCACCATCTCTCAAGCCACGTATTCATCCTAGCTATCCTGTCATTCCTACTCTGACTAGCCCGTGGCACTGGTCGCAATCCTGAGATTACTACCTTTGAGGTCCTACTTTTTAGTTTAACTCCTAACTCCCTAAATTCAGCTTGTAGGACCTCATCCCGTTTTTTACCTATATCGTTGGTACCTATATGCACCACGACAACTGGCTGTTCACCCTCCCCCTCCAGAATGTCCTGCAGCCGCTCCGAGACATCCCTGACCCTTGCACCAGGGAGGCAACATACCATCCTGGAGTCTCGGTTGCGTACGCAGAAACGCCTGTCTATTCCCCTTACAATCGAGTCCCCTATCACTATAGCTCTGCCACTCTTTTTCCTGCCCTCCTGTGCAGCAGAGCCAGCCACGGTGCCATGAACCTGGCTGCTGCCACCTTCCCCTGGTGAGCCATCTCCCACAACATTATCCAAAACGGTATACCTGTTTGAGAGGGGGTTGGCCACAGGGGACCGCTGCACTACCTGCCTGCACCTCTTACTCTTCCTGGTGGTCACCCATTCACTTCCTGCCTGTACTCCCTTTACCTGCAGTGTGACCAACTCGCTAAACGTGCTATCCACGAGTTTCTCTGCATCGCGGATGCTCCACAGTGAGTCCACCCGCAGCTCCAGCTCCGAGATACGATAGGTCAGTAGCTGAAGGTGGACACACTTCCTGCACACATGGTCGGCAGGGACACTGGTCGTGTCCATGACTTCCCACATCTTGCAGGAGGGGCATATCACGGGTGCGAGGTCTGCTGCCATGACTTGCCTTCGCTGAGTTACCCCTTTTAAATTACGTTGAAATTTGAAAATGTTAACTATACCAGGGACCTAGGTTCAGTAAAAAAAAACTACCTGCTATAAAAGCTGCCTAGTTTCCCAGCACTTAGTTTAAACCAATGCCCTAATTTAGAGAAGAAAAAAAACAGTAATATTCACCAACCAATCACTTACCTGCTGTCCTGTGACGTCACTCCTTGGTTTTCTGTTGTTGTTTTTGATCCGTTCAGGTCCCCCACCGCTCTGGTCTCGGGCCTCGGGCCGCCGCTCTTTTATCCCCGCTCTCGGTCTCTCTCCTCTGCTCCCGATCAGGTCCCCCACCGCTCTGGTCTCGGGGCTGGGGCCGCCGCTCTTTTATCCCCGCTCTCGGTCTCTCTCCTCTGCTCCCGATCAGGTCCGCCGCCGCTCTGGTCTCGGGGCTGGGGCCGCCGCTCTTTTATCCCCGCTCTCGGTCTCTCTCCTCTGCTCCCGATCAGGTCCCCCACCGCTCTGGTCTCGGGGCTGGGGCCGCCGCTCTTTTATCCCCGCTCTCGGTCTCTCTCCTCTGCTCCCGCTCAGGTCCGCCACCGCTCTGGTCTCGGGCCTCGGTCCGCCGCTCTTTTATCCCCGCTCTCGGTCTCTCTCTCCTCTGCTTCCGATCAGGTCCCCCACCGCTCTGGTCTCGGGCCTCGGGCCGCCGCTCTTTTATCCCTGCTCGGTCTCTCTCTCCTCTGCTCCCGATCAGGTCCCCCACCACTCTGGTCTCGGGCCTCGGTCCGCCGCTCTTTTATCCCCGCTCTCGGTCTCTCTCCTGCTCCCGATCAGGTCCGCCGCCGCTCTGGTCTCGGGCCTCGGTCCGCCGCTCTTTTATCCCCGCTCTCGGTCTCTCTCTCCTCTGCTCCCGATCAGGTCCGCCGCCGCTCTGGTCTCGGGCCTCGGTCCGCCGCTCTTTTATCCCCGCTCTCGGTCTCTCTCTCCTCTGCTCCCGATCAGGTCCGCCGCCGCTCTGGTCTCGGGCCTCGGGCCGCCGCTCTTTTATCCCCGCTCTCGGTCTCTCTCTCCTCTGCTCCCGATCAGGTCCGCCGCCGCTCTGGTCTCGGGCCTCGGGCCGCCGCTCTTTTATCCCCGCTCTCGGTCTCTCTCCTCTGCTCCCGGTACCAACGAAATGCTAGCCTTACGACCGACGTCCCCATCCCGAGAATGAATGACAGAAAAGAAATCCTACAATGTCTACCAAATAGACAGGTTTATGTTTGGGAGACAGAATTATTAGCTAGTTGATATTTACAAGAGATTTGATGAACTATGTTAGGTGCCCTGCTACATAGAACAATGTGTTGAGAGAGAGCTCATCCAAAGAGCCCATCTTGGAGTGATTTGGAGAAAGTCAACAATCTGACAGTGAGCATTGGATTAAGTTCTGGATGATTGAGATCAGGGTCAGAAGACCCAAAACCGTTCCCATTCAAACCTTTGAGATTTGAGCAGGATGTATGTCGTGATTTATCAATCTAAACAAAGTCTCAAAATAGATTTCTTGGCCCTGAATTTCCTCTGCTCCTGCTCTCCCACTGTATGTATAATACACCGAACCCCATCCTACATCCTGGGATCAAGGGCATTTCAATATTTCAGCTGGGAACAGATGTTATTTCCAGCACAGCTGGCCCCAGTGGTTGTAAAAGTGCCCTTTTTTAAATCGGTTGCTTTCTGTGAGTAATTGATTACTGCCCGGTCTCCAGCAATGCAGACACATAGGCATCTCCACCATTGTTAGGGTGGAAATGCTGCAAAATGCGGTGTATGAAGTATTGCCCTCATTTCTATATCATAATATGTAGGTGGGTTCATTACATAACTATCCCCAAATCGGACAGAAATTTTAGCTGGTGGAAAAAGGCCCGGGGACCCGTCCCACCCCAAAATCATTCTCTGCCTGCCCAGGTTATGCTGGTTTCCTGGTGCAAACTAAAATTTGGTTTGTATAGCTGCACTTCCATGAGAAGCATCATAAAGTATAATTAATCCATGGCATGACATTCATTTTTATGGCACTAATTAGCATTTAGTGATAGAAACAGCTTACCAGCCAGCCAGGTCTTTATTTCAAGAGTCGCTGTCCTCATGTTTGTTTCCATTACTCTGTGCAAAATGGAAGAATTGTGATTCCGCAGGTAAGTAATACCATAAGTGATGTTAAAATCCCTACCTCCCTTTTGAGACTAGTCAGACCTAGGACACTGCTTGAAGAACTCCTGCGGCGATGTCCTGGGGCTGAGATGTTTGGTCTCCAACAACCACAGCCATCGTCCTTTGTGCTAGGTATGATTCCAACCATTGGAGAGTTTTCCCCCTGTTCCCCAGCTTTACTAGGGCTCCTTGATGCCACGTTCGGTCAAATGCCGCCTTGATGTCAAAGGCAGTCACCCTCACCTCTGGAATTCAGAACTTTTGTCCATATTTGGACCAAGGCTGTAATGAGGTCTGGAGCCGAGTGGTCCTGGCGGAACTCAAACTGAGCAACAATGATTGGTGAGAAAGTGACGCTTGATAGCACTGTTGACAACTCCTTCCATCAATTTGCTGATGATTTGAGAGTAGACCGATCGGATGGTAATTGGTCGGGTTGGATTTCATAGAATCATAGAATGATAGAATAGTTACAGCACAGAAGGAGGCCATTCAGTCCATCGAGCCTGTGCCAGCTCTTTGTAACAGCAATCCGGTTAGTCCCATTCTTCTGCTCTTTCCCCATAGCCCTGCAAATTTTTTCCCTTCAAGTATTTATCTAATTCCTTTTTGAAAGCCACGATTCAATCTGCTTCCACCACCCTTTCAGGCAGCGCATTTCAGATCATAACCACTCGCTGTGTAAAAAAGATTTTTCTCCTGTCACCTTTGGTTCTTTTGCCAATCACCTTAAATCTGTGTCCTCTAGTTCTCAACCCTTCCACCAATGGGAACAGTTTCTCTTTATTTACTTTTTCTAACTGTTCCTGATTTTGGACACTTCTATCAAATCTCCTCTTAATCTTAGAGTCATAGAGTTATACAGCACGGATAGAGGCCCTTCGGCCCATCGTGTCCGCGCCGGCCATCAAGCCCAGTCTAATCTAATCCCATATTCCAGCATTTGGTCCGTAGCCTTGTATGCTATGGCATTTCAAGTGCTCATCCAAATGCTTCTTGAATGTTGTGAGGGTTCCTGCCTCCACAACCCTTTCAGGCAGTGAGTTCCAGACTCCAACCACCCTCTGGGTGAAAAAGTTCTTTCTCAAATCCCCTCTAAACCTCCCGCCTTTTACCTTGAATCTATGTCCCCTTGTTATAGAACCCTCAACAAAGGGAAAAAGCTCCTTAGTATCCATCCTATCTGTGCCCCTCATAATTTTGTACACATCTTCTCTGTTCTAAGGAGAACAATCCCAGCTTCTCCACTCTCTCCACATAACTGAAGTCTCTCATCCCTGGAAACAATCTTACGAATTTTTTCTGCACCCTCTCTAAGGCCTTCACATTCTTCCTAAAGTGTGATGCCCAGAACTGGACACAATACTCCAGTTGTGGTCGAACCAGTGTTTTATAAAGGTTCATCATAACTTCCTTGCTTTTATACTGTATCCTCTATTTATAAAGCCCAGGATCCCATATATTTTTTTAACTGTTTTCTCAACCTGTCCTGTCACCATCAAAGATTTGTGCACATATACCCCCAGACCTCTCTGTTCCTGCACCCCTTTTAGAATTGTACCATTTAGTTTATATTGCGACATGAGGAAAAACTTTTTTACACAGCGAGTGGTTAGGATCTGGAATGCACTGCCCGAGGGGGTGGTGGAGGCAGATTCAATCATGGCCTTCAAAAGGGAACTGGATAAGTACTTGAAAGGAAAAAATTTGCAAGGCTACGGGGATAGGGTTGGGGAGTGTGACTAGCTGGATTGCTCTTGCAGAGAGCTAGTACAGGGTTGATGGGCCGAAGGGCCTCCTTCTGCGCTATAACCATTCCATGATTCTATGTGTCCGCCCATTCCACCAGCCTGTCTATATTCTCTTGAAGTCTATCACTATCCTCCTCACTGTTTACTACCCTTCCAAGTTTTGTGTCATCTGCAAATTTTGAAATTGTGCTCTGTACACCCAAGTCCAAGTCATTAATTTATATTTTAAAAAATGCAGTGGTTCTGGTACTGACCCCTGGGGAACACCAATGTACACCTCCCTCCAGTCGAAAAACAACCGTTCACAACCACTCTCTGTTTCCTGTCACTTAGCCAATTCTGTATCCATGCTGCCACCGCCCCCTTTATTCCATGGGCTTCAACTTTGCTGACAAGCCTATTATGTGGCACTTTATCAAACGCCTTTTCAAAGTCGATATACACCACATCAACCGCATTGCCCTCATTGACCCTCTCTGTTACCTCATCAAAAAACTCAATCAAGTCAGTTAAACACGATTTGCCTTTAACAAATCTGTGCAGCCTTTCCTTTATTAATCCACACTCGTCCAAGAGACGATTAATTCTGTCCCGATTATCATTTCTAAAAGTTTCCCCATCACTGAGGTTAAACTGACTGGCCTGTAGTTGCTGGGTTTATCCTTACACCCTTTTTTGAACAAGGGAGTAACATTTGCAATTCTCCAGTCCTCTGGCACCACCCCTGTATCTTTTTTTTTTATTCGTTCACGGGATGTGGGCGTCGCTGGCGAGGCCAGCATTTATTGCCCATCCCTAGTTGCCCTCGAGAAGGTGGTGGTGAGCCGCCGTCTTGAACCGCTGCAGTCCGTGTGGTGACGGTTCTCCCACAGTGCTGTTAGGAAGGGAGTTCCAGGATTTTGACCCAGCGACAATGAAGGAACGGCGATATATTTCCAAGTCGGGATGGTGTGTGACTTGGAGGGGAACGTGCAGGTGGTGTTGTTCCCATGCGCCTGCTGCTCTTGACCTTCTAGGTGGTAGAGGTCGCGGGTTTGGGAGGTGCTGTCGAAGAAGCCTTGGCGAGTTGCTGCAGTGCATCCTGTGGATGGTGCACACTGCAGCCACAGTGCGCCGGTGGTGAAGGGAGTGAATGTTTAGGGTGGTGGATGGGGTGCCAATCAAGCAGGCTGCTTTATCTTGGATGGTGTCGAGCTTCTTGAGTGTTGCTGGAGCTGCACTCATCCAGGCAAGTGGAGAGTATTCCATCACACTCCTGACTTGTGCCTTGTAGATGGTGGAAAGGCTTTGGGGAGTCAGGAGGTGAGTCACTCGCCGCAGAATACCCAGCCTCTGACCTGCTCTCATAGCCACAGTATTTATATGGCTGGTCCAGTTAAGTTCTGGTCAATGGTGACCCCCAGGATGTTGATGGTGGGGGATTCGGCAATGGCAATGCCGTTGAATGTCAGGGGGAGGTGGTTAGACTCTCTCTTGTTGGAGATGGTCATTGCCTGGCACTTATCTGGCGCGAATGTTACTTGCCACTTATCAGCCCAAGCCTGGATGTTGTCCAGGTCTTGCTGCATGCGGGCTCGGACTGCTTCATTATCTGAGGGGTTGCGAATGGAACTGAACACTGTGCAGTCATCAGCGAACATCCCCATTTCTGACCTTATGATGGAGGGAAGGTCATTGATGAAACAGCTGAAGATGGTTGGGCCTAGGACGCTGCCCTGAGGAACTCCTGCAGCAATGCCCTGGGGCTGAGATGATTGGCCTCCAACAACCACTACCATCTTCCTTTGTGCTAGGTATGACTCCAGCCACTGGAGAGTTTTCCCCCTGATTCCCATGGACTTCAATTTTACTGGGGCTCCTTGGTGCCACACTCGGTCAAATGCTGCCTTGATGTCAAGGGCAGTCACTCTCACCTCACCTCTGGAATTCAGCTCTTTTGTCCATGTTTGGACCAAGGCTGTAATGAGGTCTGGAGCCGAGTGGTCCTGGCGGAACCCAAACTGAGCATCGGTGAGCAGGTTATTGGTGAGTAAGTGCCGCTTGATAGCACTGTTGACGACACCTTCCATCACTTTGCTGATGATTGAGAGTAGACTGATGGGGCGGTAATTGGCCGGATTGGATTTGTCCTGCTTTTTGTGGACAGGACATACTTGGGCAATTTTCCACATTGTTGGGTAGATGCCAGTGTTGTAGCTGTACTGGAACAGCTTGGCTAGAGGCGCAGCTAGTTCTGGAGCACAAGTCTTCAGCACTACAGCTGGGATGTTGTCGGGGCCCATCGCCTTTGCTGTATCCAGTGCACTCAGCCGTTTCTTGATATCACGTGGAGTGAATCGAATTGGCCGAAGACTGGCTTCCGTGATGGTGGGGATATCGGGAGGTGGCTGAGATGGATCATCCACTCGGCACTTCTGGCTGAAGATGGTTGCAAACGCTTCAGCCTTGTCTTTTGCACTCACGTGCTGGACTCCGCCATCATTGAGAATGGGGATGTTTGCAGAGCCTCCTCCTCCCGTTAGTTGTTTAATTGTCCACCACCATTCATGACTGGATGTGGCAGGACTGCAGAGCTTTGATCTGATCCGATGGTTGTGGAATCGCTTAGCTCTGTCTATAGCATGTTGCTTCCGCTGTTTAGCATGCATGTAGTCCTGAGTTGTAGCTTCACCAGGTTGGTACCTCATTTTTAGGTACGCCTGGTGCTGCTCCTGGCATGCTTACACTCCTCATTGAACCAGGGTTGATCTCCTGGCTTGTTGGTAATGGTAGAGTGAGGAATATGCTGGGCCATGAGGTTACAGATTGTGCTGGAATACAATTCTGCTGCTGCTGATGGCCCACAGCGCCTCATGGATGCCCAATTTTGAGCTGCTGGATCCGTTCTGAATCTATCCCATTTAGCACGGTGGTAGTGCCACACAACACGTTGGATGGTGTCCTCAGTGCGAAGACGGGACTTTGTCTCCACGAGGACTGTGCGGTGGTCACTCCTACCAATACTGTCATGGACTGATGCACCTGCGACAGGTAGATTGGTGAGGACGAGGTCAAGTAAGTTTTTCCCTCGTGTTGGTTCACTCACCACCTGCCGCAGGCCCAGTCTGGCAGCTATGTCCTTCAGGACTCGGCCAGCTCGGTCAGTAGTGGTGTTACCGAGCCACTCTTGGTGATGGACATTGAAGTCCCCATCTAAGGATGATTGGAAGATTATGGCCAGTACCTCTGCAATTTCTACCCTTACTTCCCTCAGCAACCGAGGATGCCTCCCATCCGGACCAGGTGATTTATCTACTTTAAGTACAGCTAGCCTTTCGAGTACCTCCTCTTTATCAATTTTTAGCCCATCCAGTATCTCAACTATCTCCTCTTTTACTGTGACTTTGACAGCATTTGTCTTGCTTTTTGTGGACGATACATACCTGAGTAATTTTCCATCTTGTCGAGTAAATGCCAGTGTTTAGCTGTGCTGGAACAGTTTGGCTAGAGGCACTGCTAGTTCTGGAGCACCAGTCTTCAGCACTACAGCCAGGATGTTGTCATGACATCTGGAAATTACTGCTGGTGTTTGCTCAAATAACAACAACAACTTGCATTTATATAGCGCCTTTAACATCGTAAAACGTCCCAAGGTGCTTCACAGGCGCGACTATCAAACAAAATTTGATCAAAAGCTTGGTCAAAGAGGTAGGTTAAGGAGTGTCTTAAAGGAGGAGAGAGAGGTGGAGAGGTTTCGGGAGGGAATTCCAGAGCTTAGGGCCCAGGCAGCTGAAGGCACGGCCGCCAATGGTGGAGCGATTAAAATCAGGGATGCGCAAGAGGCCAGAATTGAAGGAGCGCAGAGATCTCGGAGGGTTGTCGGGCTGGGGGAGGTTACAAAGATAGGGAGGGGCGAGACCATGGAGGGATTTGAAAACAAGGATGAGAATTTTAAAATCGATGTGTTGCCAGACCGGGAATCAGCGAGTACCAAGGTAATGGTGAACGGGATTTGGTGTGAGTTAGGAAACGGGTAGCAGAATTTACAGAGGGTGGAAGATGGGAGGCCGGCCAGGAGAGCATTGGAATGGTCCAGTCTGGAAGGAACAAAGACATGGATGAGGATTTCAGCATCAGATGAGCTGAGGCAGGGGCGGAGACGGGCGATGTTATGGAGTTGGAAGTAGGCGGTCTTGGTGATGGAGACGTTATGGGGTCAGAAGCTCAGCTCAGGGTCAAATAGGACACCGAGGTTGCGAACGGTCTGGTTCAGCCTCAGACTGTGGCCAGGGAGAGGGATGGAGTCGGTGGCCGAGGGATCGGAGTTTGTGGTGAGGGCTGAAGACAATGGCTCCGATCTTCCCAATACTTAATTGGAGAAAATTTCTGCTCATCCAATACTGGATATCGGATAAGCAGTGTGACAAATCAGAGACAGTGGAGGACTCGAGAGGGGTGGTGGTGAGGTGGAGCTGGGTGGCATCAGTGTACATGTGGAACCTGACGTGTTTTCCAATGATGTCAGGACATTTGGAGACTCATAATACAATTACAGAGAGTCAACATGGTTTTATGAAGGGGAAATTGTGTCTGACAAATTTATTAGAGTTCTTTGAGGAAGTAACGGGCAGGGTGGATAAAGGGGAACCAATGGATGCAGTATATTTGGATTTCCAAAAGACATTCGATAAGCTGCCACATAAAAGATTACTGCACAAGATAAGAGCTCATGGTGTTGGGGGTAATACACTGGCATGGATAGAGGATTGGCTAACTAACAGAAAACAAAGAGTCGGGATAAAAGGGTCATTTTCAAAATGGCAATCTGTAACTAGTGGGGTGCCGCAGGGATCAGTGCTGGGGCCTCAACTATTTACAATATATATCAGTGACTTAGGTGAAGGAACAGAGTGCATTGTGCCCAAATTTGCTGATGATACAAAGATAGGTAGAAAAGCAAGTTGTGAGGAGGACACAAAGTGTCTGCAAAGGGATATTGACAGGATAAGCGAATGGGCAAAAATTTGGCAGGTGGAATATAATGTGGGAAAATAGGAACATAGGAACATAGGAACAGGAGTAGGCCATTCAGCCCCTCATGCCTGCTCCGCCATTTGATAAGATCATGGCTGATCTGTGATCGAACTCCATATACCTGCCTTTGGCCCATATCCCTTAATACCTTTGGTTGCCAAAAAGCTATCGATCTCAGATTTAAATTTAGCAATTGAGCTAGTATCAATTGCGTTTACGGAAGAGAGTTCCAAACTTCAACCACCCTTTGTGTGTAGAAATGTTTTCTAATCTCACTCCTGAAAGGTCTGGCTCTAATTTTTAGACTGTGCCCCCTACTCCTAGAATCCCCAACCAGTGGAAATAGTTTCTCTCTATCCACCCTATCCGTTCCCCTTAATATCTTATAAACTTCGATCAGATCACCCCTTAACCTTCTAAACTCTGGAGAATACAATCCCAATTTGTGTAATCTCTCCTCGTAACTTAATCTTTGAAGTCCGGGTATCATTCCAGTAAACCTACGCTGCACTCCCTCCAAGGCCAATATGTCCTTCCGAAGGTACGGTGCCCAGAACTGCTCTCAGTACTCCAGGTGCGGTCTAACTAGGGTTTTGTATAGCTGCAGCATAACTTCTGCCCCCTTGTACTCTAGTCCTCTAGATATAAAGGCCAGCATTCCATTAGCCTTCTTGATTAGCCTTTGTTTAAGAAGGGCGGCAGGGAAAAGCCTGGGAACTACAGACCAGTGAGCCTGACATCTGTAGTGGGTAAGTTGTTAGAGGGTATTCTGAGGGACAGGATCTACAGGCATTTGGAGAGGCAGGGACTAATTAGGAACAGTCAGCATGGTTTTGTGAGAGGAAAATCATGTCTCACGAATTTGATTGAGTTTTTTGAAGGGGTAACCAAGAAGATAGATGAGGGCTGTGCAGTAGACGTGGTCTACATGGACTTCAGCAAAGCATTTGACAAGGTACCGCATGGTAGGTTGTTACATAAGGTTAAATCTCATGGGATCCAAGGTGAGGTAGCCAATTGGATACAAAATTGGCTTGACGACAGAAGACAGAGGGTGGTTGTCGAGGGTTGTTTTTCAAACTGGATGCCTGTGTCCAGCGGTGTGCCTCAGGGATCGGTGCTGGGTCCGCTGTTATTTGTTATTTATATTAATGATTTGGATGAGAATTTAGGAGGCATGGTTAGTAAGTTTGCAGATGACACCAAGATTGGTGGCATTGTGGACAGTGAAGAAGGTTATCTAGGATTGCAACGGGATCTTGATAAATTGGGCCAGTGGGCCGATGAATGGCAGATGGAGTTTAATTTAGATAAATGTGAGGTGATGCATTTTGGTAGATCAAATCGGGCCAGGACCTACTCCGTTAATGGTAGGGCGTTGAGGAGAGTTATCGAACAAAGAGATCTGGGAGTACAGATTCATAGCTCCTTGAAAGTGGAGTCACAGGTGGATAGGGTGGTGAAGAAGGCATTCGGCATGCTTGGTTTCATTGGTCAGAACATTGAATGCAGGAGTTGGGATGTCTTGTTGAAGTTGTACAGGGCATTGGTGAGGCCACACTTGGAGTACTGTGTACAGTTCTGGTCACCCTATTATAGAAAGGATATTATTAAACTAGAAAGAGTGCAGAAAAGATTTACTAGGATGCTACCGGGACTTGATGGTTTGACTTACAGGGAGAGGTTAGACAGACTGGGACTTTATTCCCTGGAGAGTAGGAGGTTAAGGGGTGATCATATAGAAGTCTATAAAATAATGAGGGGCATAGATAAGGTCGATAGTCAAAATCTTTTCCCAAAGGTAGGGGAGTCTATAACGAGGGGGCACAGATTTAAGGTGAGAGGGGAGAGATACAAAAGGATCCAGAGGGGCAATTTTTTCACTCAAAGGGTGGTGAGTGTCTGGAACGAGCTGCCAGAGGCAGTAGTAGAGGCGGGTACAATTTTGTCTTTTAAAAAGCATTTGGACAGTTACATGGGGAAGATGGGTATCGAGGGATATGGGCCAAGTGCAGGCAATTGGGACTAGCTTAGTGGTATAAACTGGGCGACATGGACATGTTGGGCCGAAGGGCCTGTTTCCATGTTGTAACTTCTATGATTCTATGATTCTATGATTATTTTCTGCACCTGTTCATGACACTTCAATGATCTATGTACCTGAACCCCAAAGTCCCTTTGGACATCCACTGTTTTTAACTTTTTACCATTTGGAAAATACCCTGTTCTATCCTTTTTTGATCCAAAGTGGATGACCTCACATTTGTTTACATTGAATTCCATTTGCCACAGTTTTGCCCATTCACCTAATCTATCAATATCCCTTTGTAATTTTATGTTTTCATCTCCACTGCTTACAATGCCACCAATCTTTGTGTCATCGGCAAACTTAGATATGAGACTTTCTATGCCTTCATCTAAGTCATTAATAAATATTGTGAATAATTGAGGCCCCAAGACAGATCCCTGCGGGACTCCATGAGTCACATCCTGCCAATGTGAGTACCTACCCATTATCCCTACGCTCTGTCGCCTTTCGCTCAGCCAATTTCCTAACCAAGTCCGTACTTTTCCCTCGATTCCATGGGCTTCTAACTTAGCTAACAGTCTCTTACGTGGGACCTTATCAAATGCCTTCTGGAAGTCCATATAAATAACATCCATTGACATTCCCCTGTCCACTACTTTAGTCACCTCTTCAAAAAATTCAATCAGGTTTGTCAGGCACGACCTACCTTTCACAAATCCATGCTGGCTCTCCCTGATTAACTGAAAATTCTCGAGGTGTTCAGTCACCCTATCCTTAATTATAGACTCCAGCAATTTCCCCACAACAGATGTTAGGCTAACTGGTCTATAATTCTCCGGTTTCCCTCTCTCTCCTTTCTTAAAAAGCGGAGTGACATGTGCAATTTTCCAATCTAGAGGGACAGTTCCTGAATCTAGAGAATTTTGAAAGATTATAGTTAGGGCATCTGCAATGTGCTCACCTACTTCCTTTAAAACCCTGGGATGGAAACCATCTGGTCCTGGGGATTTGTCACTCTTTGGTGCTCCACTTTGGGAGGAAAAATAAAAAAGCATAATATTATTTGAATGGAGAAATACTACAAAATGCTGCGGTACAGAGGGATCTGGGTGTCCTCGTACATGAAACACAAAAAGTCAACATACAGGTGCAGCAGGTAATCTGGAAGGCAAACGGAATATTGACCTTTATTTCTAGGGTGATGGAGTATAAAAGCAGGGAAGTCATACTACAACTGTACAGGGTGCTGGTGAGACCACACCTGGAGTACTGCGTACAGTTCTGGTGCCCTTATCTAAGGAAGGACATACTTGCATTGGAGGCAGTTCAGAGAAGGTTCACTCGGTTGATTCCAGGTATGGAAGGGTTGTCTTATGAGGAAAGATTGAACAGGTTGGGTCTATACTCATTGGAGTTTAGAAGAATGAGAGGAGACCTTATTGAAACATATTAGATTCTGAGGGGACTCGATAGGGTCGATGCTGAGAGGATGTTACCCCTCATGGGGGAATCTAAAACTAGGGGGCATAGTCTCAGAATAAGGGGTCGCCCGTTTAAGACGGAAATGAGGAGGAATTTCTTCTCCCAGAGGGTTGTAAATCTTTGGAATTCTTTCCCCCAAAAAGCTGTGGAAGCTGAGTCATTGAATACATTCAAGGCTGAGTTAGACAAATTTTTGATCAGCAAGGGAGTCAAAGGATATGGGGAAAAGGCGGGAAAGTGGAGTTGAGATAAAAATCAGATCAGCCATGATCTCATTCAATGGCGGAGCAGGCTCGAAGGGCCGAATAGCCTCCTCCTGATCCTATCTCTTCAGTTCCTATGGTCACCGAGGAGCAGGGTATAACACCCATTCAGCTCTGCCAGTCAGGTCAGACACCTGCAATAGCAGCTAATTTGTCCACAGGAGATCACAAAGCATTATTATTGGACTGATGCCTTCAAATTTGTCACTGACCAGCTGCAGCGGGCTGTACAATTCTGATGGCTTTCCTAGGGACCAGGGAGGCATTGATTGTACCATGTGACCATTAGCAATAAATAGAATTACATAGAATGTACAGCACAGAAACTGGCCATTCGGCCCAACAGGTTTATGCTCCACACGAGCCTCCTCCCTCCCTACTTCATCTACCCCTATCAACATATCCCTCTATTCCTTTCTCCCTCATGTGTTTATCGAGCTTCCCCTTAAGTGCTTTGATGCTAGCCGCCTCCACTACTCCTTGTGGTAGCAAGTTCCACATTCTCACCACTCTCTGGGTAAAGAAGTTTCTCCTGAATTCACTATTGGATTTATTCGTGACTATCTTATATTTATGGCCCCTAGTTCTGGTCTCCTCCACAAATGGAAACATCTTCTCTACGTCTGCCCTTTCATTATCTTGAAGGCCTCTATCAGGTCACCCCTCAGTCTTCTTTTTCTGGAGAAAAGAGCCCCAGCCTGTTCAATCTTTCCTGATAGATGTAACCTTTCAGTTCTGGCATCATCCTCGTAAATCTTTTTTGCACCTTGTCCAGTGCCTCTATATCCTTTTTACAATATGGAGACCAGGACTGTTCACAGTATTCCAAGTGTGATCTAACAAAGGTTCTATACAAGTTTAACATAACTTCTCTGCTTTTCAATTCTATCCCTCGAGAAATGAACCCTAGTGCTTGATTTGCCTTTTTATGGCCTTATTAACCTGAG
This sequence comes from Heptranchias perlo, assembly GCF_035084215.1. NCBI lineage: Eukaryota > Metazoa > Chordata > Chondrichthyes > Hexanchiformes > Hexanchidae > Heptranchias > Heptranchias perlo. The sequence goes on along the minus strand of NC_090341.1, from coordinate 61,765,000 downwards.
TCGCTACTTTTAGTGATTTGTGTATCTGTACCCCCAAATCCCTCTGCTCCTCTACCCCATTTAGACTCTTATTATTCAAGCAGTATGCGGCCTCAGAAAGAAGAGCAGAATCCTGAAAACTGGTGCATTCCAATAAGTGCCCAAGCTGTTCCATTTCTTGCACAGCTCAACAAAATAAAGTACCTTTTACCACCTACTGGTACAATTTCCTGTCTACTTCCATCAGTGTCTATCTTTTGTTGTGCGACTAAATTATTTTAAACAATTACACCTACATCAGTGTTCAAATCAAGTCCACATTCATTTCATTCGTTGTCTGGTGTGTGCATGTTGTCAGCATGATGCCCCTATCAATGCCCAATACTGTTGTGACTGGCTGGTCCTGTTTGCTTTCTGACACATCTATTATCATTTACACATGGATGCTTGATGGACCAGATGCTGCATTGCCTTGAAAGACAGCTGGCTTATCCATTCCTACTAGACATGCCCCTGCTGCTAAACACTCCCTCAGCATGTCTACTAGTCTGTGAGCAGCAATCAAGTCTGTGAATCCCTGCCTCAGGGGTATCTGTGTGGTCTCGCAGCATGTTGAAACTGGCCAAGAAAATATCTTTAAGATTTGAGCCTGAAGCCTTTGTAAAAGAGTATTAGCATTTCTGAAAGATGCTCCCATTGTGTCACTAAGGCCATTGCTGCAGTTACCACATGCTATGTGACGCACTGCAGCACAGAGAACCATCTTTCTATGATGGCACAGATCCAGGTCCTCTATACTCTTCACAAGATCTCGCAGTGTATTTTCCAGGGCCACAAATGACGTGTAGATGATCCTCCTCAGACAGTAAGTGGACTTGTGGCATCTGGATCCTAGCTGCTATGGCAGATGAAGGAACCATGCTAAACACCAGCCAGCAAGTGCCTGGCCTTAAGCAGCCACCACCACCACCACTTGCTTCTCCTCACCTGAACACTGTGCTATTTCCTCAATCTCACTGTCTATATTTTCCTGGGTTTGTGTAGCTATGTTGGTGCTTGGCACAGGTGGCAGTAGTGCCACCGGCTGCTGTGAGCTGGTAGCTTGCTTGGGGATACTGGTCTCAGTAGATTCTCTTCTTCCATCTGTGCTCCCCAAATAAGCAGCTTTAAGCAGTGTTAGGTTTTTGCCCCCTAATAGACTGAATATAAATTGAGTTTTTACAGGAAAATCCATATCTGAACCTTTTTAAACAAGCTCGAAAATTAGGAAACAATGAGGCTTCAGTTTAATGCTGTTTGATCATATTACTCAGCGCACTACATACAGTGACCATGAGATTACGGGTACAGACATACTCACGGTGGGGACATCAGGAAAAGGTGTGAGTGTGTAGTTCTAATCTGTTTACGCTGGTTAGAGATAGAAGTTCACGTGCCCCTGGGCTTTTGTGTGTTGTATCCTTTCTCGTATTTATAGTGTTAGTAACATCTTGCCAGTGTGATGTTAACATGTCAACACGTTCTGGTTATTTTTAATTAATACATTACACGTTAACCCGTTAAATCATCTTGTAAATTATGTAATTCTATTTAGTGTGCCTGTGTGACATTATCATTGCTTTTCTCACAGTTTGTACCTTACTATCCCATCCTTTCTCAACTAGTCTATTGCATTTGTAAGTCTCCTGATCATCTCCAAACTGTCTGGCTCAGCGTATCTGTTCTTGCACGTTATGAGTCCATTAATGTTAGTTCACAAGTTCGAATCTTGTCCTGAGCAGAGGGGTGTATCCTTGAATATCTGCATTCATTATGGTGATGGTGAATTCACAGTGGTGCAAAGTACGGAATTACAGGATTTTGACCTAGTGATGATGAAAGAACATTGATAAAGTAGAACTTACCTCTCACAATCGCAGGACATTCCAAAGCGCTTTGCAGCCCAAGAGATATTTTTGAAGTGTAGTCAATGTTGTAATGTAGGAAACACAGCAAGGTCCCACAAACAGTAACCAGATAATGATCAGATCTGTTTTAGTGATGATGGTTGAGAGATAAATATCAGCCAGGACACCAGGGAGAACTCTCCTGCTCTTCTTTGAAATAGTGCCATGAGATCTTTTACGTCCACCTGAGAGGGCAGACGGGGCCTCGGTTTAACATCTCATGCAAAAGACTTCCTTAGTACTGCACTCAGTAATGATTTTGTGCTCAACCCACAACCTTCTGACTCAGAAGGCAAGAGTACTACCCACTGAGCCACAGCTGGTACCTGGATATATGGCCAAGTCAGGACGCTGTATGACTGGGAGGGGAAATTGGAGGTGATGATGTTCCCATGAACGAGTTGCATCTGTTCTTCTTGTTGGTGGAGTCATGAGTTTGAGAGGTGCTGTTGAAGTAAGCTTAGTGAGTTGCTGCAATGCATCCTACAGACAGCACATACCGCTGCTGGTGGTGGAGGAGGGGCATGTTGAGCCCAGTGCCGGGTGGAACAATCAAGTGGAAAACTCTACTGTGATTGGTATTGAGCTTCCTGAGTGTTGTTGCAGCTGTCCCCATCCCAGTGAGTGGTGAGTGTCCCATCACACTCCTGACTTCAATCTTGTATCCACGAGTAGCAGTGTACCTACCTTGGAATGTCAGAGGAAAACTGTTTTGCAGGCTGCAGTTTACTAGGGGAGCCGATGGCGGAATTGTGTCATCTTCTAGAGCCTATGTTCCAGCTAAATTCCAACTCAGGGACAGCACTGCCTGCCAGTGGCTAGCAAGGACATCACAGCCCTGAAATTTTAAGCGGCTGATTCATTCCAACTTGCACCAGTAGAATTAGTCAGTCTGCAGTTCACAGATGTAGCAAGTAGGTGATGTTCATTGGTGCAAACAATTTTATCATTTTCCCCGTGGGCAATCGGCAGCAGAATAAGGGGGCTGTACAATATTTTGAACTGACTGGAGCATCACTGATAGCGCCCATGTGGACATAATTCCATGGACTTCATGAATCCTCAGGGCTTCCATTTGTAGTTCATCTGTGACCATCAAAACAGGATCATGCAAGTGAATGCCTGGCCCCTCAGGCAGTACCCCATGATTACTTCATTTTAAGACAATCCACATTTCTAGGAATATTTGACAGAGAAAGAAGCCAGCAAGAAAGACCTAGGTTACCTTCTTCAGCCCTGTCTGCTGACACCTCTGAGACAGCCATGAACAGCAGCAGAGTGCAGACACACCAAGGCCCATGCAGTCATCAGGATCATTATCAAACACATTATAGGCATCTTAAAACAGCACTTTAGATGCCTGGACAGATGAAGAGATGTCTTACAATCCAGGCCATCCGAGCTTCGAAAGATAATCTACACCCTCTACAACTTTGCCTACCAAAGAGACATAACCATGGTGGAGGTGGACACCTGCACCATCCAAACAAATCTCTCATAGAGTGATACAGCACAGAAGGAGGCCATTCAGCCCATTGTGCCTGTGCTAGCTCTTTGAAGGAGCTATCCAATTTGATGCAGTTGAAATAAAGTGTAATTAAATCTAATACCCTTTAAGTAATTTGTGTCCGTGCCTTCTGTTTTCCATCCCAATGTTTACCCTTGATGACGCTGCATGTTTTGTGTAGTCTGGAGCCTAATCTAGTGCTCCTGGTGTCAGAACCAAATTAGGTGGCTGGCTGCTCATTGTTAGTGGGAGCTTCTTAGGATTGAGGTTGTCCTTTCTTGTACTTGGTCATGAGATGGTCCTGCATCTGGGTCTGTCATGTCCTCTGCTGTAGCAGCATGATGCTGTTCACTGTCATTTGAGTGGGGTGGCTGGATGGATCAGATATTGCAGTCTGCAGGTCAGTCAGTTCTCAATGGCTAAGAACTGGTGCAGACCCTGCCTGAAAGCTTAGGTGTTAATAACACTCAATTTTGTGATGTAATCTAATTGTTTCATACTGATACACAGCACCAATTGCAGACTCAATTGCACATAGGGAGCACACAAGTGGTGGGAGTGGAAAATTGCTGGTGAAATTTGAGGGAATGGAATCACTAAAAGGGGAGTGTCACAATCGGGGGTAATTCAGAAGGTTTTGGCAAATCTGAGAAGGCATCTCAACCCAGGCCGAAAGGGCAAGGGGTTAAGAAGCAGCATGCAAAAATTAAGGGAAAGGGAATTCCAGGTGTAGGCATGAGTCTGCAGACATGTGGCAGGGCAGTCAGGAACCTGACCCCCTGCTTGGCTGCTGAAGTTGAAGTGATGCTGCTTCAGGTGTTTGTCTCTGGCATTCCACAGTACCACCTCAGGCCTGCAAAGAGGTGCAGCCAAGGTTCAGGCCACAGCTGGTCATTACCACATCTGCACAAGTCTATGTTCCGTGGTAGATGCATTTGCAGCAGATGGCACAACACTGTAAAATAACAAAAACAGAGAGAACTGGTTTAAAATCACTTCGTTTTCCATTAAGTAACTTTAATATGAACTTCCACCTGACCTGCCAATCCCTAGTAACCCTTTTCACCAAGGGGGAAATTTTAACCCCCAAGAACGGGTGGGTTGGGGGCAGGTGGGAGGAGAAAATTGCTGTTTTTTTTGATCGCAACCACAACCCGGCTTCCACAGGCCCACTTCCGGGTTTAACGAGGGCCCATTTGGATGTGTGCGCGCAACGTACTCACCGAGGTCGCGTCCCCAATTAGTGCCGGCGGGCGGGTCGTTAGCGGGACAATTAACGTAGTTAGTAAATGTCAAGGAGCTGTTTTTTTTAAATTGAATGTCACCAAAATTCAAATTTAACAACTCCAGTCGGGGTTTCCCAGAGCTTCTCAATCCCGCCAGTGAAACGGAGCTGAGATTGAGCCTCAGTTCATAGTATCATGGTAGGTGCAACACAAGAAAGGGCCATTCGGCCCATCGTGTCTGTGCCGGCTCTTTGAAAGAGCTATCCAATTAGCCCCACTGCCCTGCTGTGTAAATTCTTTCCCCTTCAAGTATTTATCCAATTCCCTTTTGAAAGTTATTATTGAATCTGCTTCCACCGCCCTTTCAGGCAGTGAATTCCAGATCAGAACAACTCGCTGCGTAAAAAAAATGTTCCTTATGTCACCTCTGGTTCTTTTACCAATCACCTTAAATCTGTGTCCTCTGGTTACTGACCATTCAACCACTGGAAACAGTTTCTCCTTATTTATTCTATCAAAACCGTTCATGATTTTGAACAGCTCCATCAAATCTCCCCTTAACCTTCTCTGCTCTAAGGAGAACAATCCCAGCTTCTCCAGTCTCTCCACATAACTGAAGTCCCTCATCCCTGGTACCATTCCAGTAAATCTCCTCTGCACCCTCTCTAAGGCCTCGACATCCTTCCTAAAGTGTGGTGTCCAGAATTGAACACAATACTCCATCTGGGGCCTAACCAGTGATTTATAAAGGTTTAGCCAAACTTCCCTGCTTTTGTACTCGATGCCTCTATTAATAATGCCCAGGATATCCAGTTCATGCGGGGAATTAAACTTTTAATTGCCCCATCTGAATAAAAGCACAGACATTGCTGCTGGTCTCTCGGTTCTCTCAGGCAAACGTTTGGCTGAGAGTTCCTGTGTTGAGACTGAGAGTTCCTGTGTTGAGACTGAGAGTTCCTGTGTTGAGACTGAGAGTTCCTGTGTTGAGACTGAGAGTTCCTGTGTTGAGACTGAGAGTTCCTGTGTTGAGACTGAGAGTTTCTGTGTTGAGACTGAGAGTTCCTGTGTTGAGACTGAGAGTTCCTGTGTTGAGACTGAGAGTTCCTGTGTTGAGACTGAGAGTTCCTGTGTTGAGACTGAGTGTTCCTGTGTTGAGACTGAGAGTTCCTGTGTTGAGACTGAGACTTCCTGTGTTGAGACTGAGAGTTCCTGTGTTGAGACTGAGAGTTCCTGTGTTGAGACTGAGTGTTTCTGTGTTGAGACTGAGTGTTCCTGTGTTGAGACTGAGAGTTTCTGTGTTGAGACTGAGTGTTTCTGTGTTGAGACTGAGTGTTTCTGTGTTGAGACTGAGAGTTCCTGTGTTGAGACTGAGAGTTCCTGTGTTGAGACTGAGAGTTTCTGTGTTGAGACTGAGAGTTTCTGTGTTGAGACTGAGAGTTTCTGTGTTGAGACTGAGAGTTCCTGTGTTGAGACTGAGAGTTCCTGTGTTGAGACTGAGTGTTTCTGTGTTGAGACTGAGTGTTCCTGTGTTGAGACTGAGTGTTTCTGTGTTGAGACTGAGAGTTTCTGTGTTGAGACTGAGTGTTTCTGTGTTGAGACTGAGTGTTTCTGTGTTGAGACTGAGAGTTCCTGTGTTGAGACTGAGAGTTCCTGTGTTGAGACTGAGTGTTTCTGTGTTGAGACTGAGAGTTCCTGTGTTGAGACTGAGAGTTTCTGTGTTGAGACTGAGAGTTTCTGTGTTGAGACTGAGAGTTCCTGTGTTGAGACTGAGAGTTTCTGTGTTGAGACTGAGAGTTTCTGTGTTGAGACTGAGAGTTCCTGTGTTGAGACTGAGAGTTCCTGTGTTGAGACTGAGAGTTTCTGTGTTGAGACTGAGAGTTCCTGTGTTGAGACTGAGAGTTTCTGTGTTGAGACTGAGAGTTTCTGTGTTGAGACTGAGAGTTTCTGTGTTGAGACTGAGAGTTTCTGTGTTGAGACTGAGAGTTTCTGTGTTGAGACTGAGAGTTCCTGTGTTGAGACTGAGAGTTCCTGTGTTGAGACTGAGAGTTCCTGTGTTGAGACTGAGAGTTTCTGTGTTGAGACTGAGAGTTCCTGTGTTGAGACTGAGAGTTTCTGTGTTGAGACTGAGAGTTCCTGTGTTGAGACTGAGAGTTCCTGTGTTGAGACTGAGTGTTTCTGTGTTGAGACTGAGAGTTTCTGTGTTGAGACTGAGAGTTTCTGTGTTGAGACTGAGAGTTTCTGTGTTGAGACTGAGAGTTCCTGTGTTGAGACTGAGTGTTTCTGTGTTGAGACTGAGAGTTTCTTGTGTTGAGACAGAGAGTTTCTTGTGTTGAGACAGAGAGTTCCTGTGTTGAGACTGAGTGTTTCTGTGTTGAGACTGAGAGTTCCTGTGTTGAGACTGAGAGTTCCTGTGTTGAGACTGAGAGTTCCTGTGTTGAGACTGAGAGTTTCTGTGTTGAGACTGAGAGTTTCTGTGTTGAGACTGAGAGTTTCTGTGTTGAGACTGAGAGTTCCTGTGTTGAGACTGAGAGTTCCTGTGTTGAGACTGAGTGTTTCTGTGTTGAGACTGAGAGTTCCTGTGTTGAGACTGAGAGTTTCTGTGTTGAGACTGAGAGTTTCTGTGTTGAGACTGAGAGTTTCTGTGTTGAGACTGAGAGTTTCTGTGTTGAGACTGAGAGTTTCTGTGTTGAGACTGAGAGTTCCTGTGTTGAGACTGAGAGTTCCTGTGTTGAGACTGAGTGTTTCTGTGTTGAGACTGAGAGTTCCTGTGTTGAGACTGAGAGTTCCTGTGTTGAGACTGAGAGTTCCTGTGTTGAGACTGAGTGTTTCTGTGTTGAGACTGAGAGTTCCTGTGTTGAGACTGAGAGTTTCTGTGTTGAGACTGAGAGTTCCTGTGTTGAGACTGAGAGTCTCTGTGTTGAGACTGAGAGTTTCTTGTGTTGAGACAGAGAGTTTCTGTGTTGAGACTGAGAGTTCCTGTGTTGAGACTGAGTGTTTCTGTGTTGAGACTGAGAGTTTCTTGTGTTGAGACAGAGAGTTTCTGTGTTGAGACTGAGAGTTCCTGTGTTGAGACTGAGTGTTTCTGTGTTGAGACTGAGAGTTTCTGTGTTGAGACTGAGAGTTCCTGTGTTGAGACTGAGTGTTTCTGTGTTGAGACGGAGTGTTTCTGTGTTGAGACGGAGTGTTTCTGTGTTGAGACTGAGAGTTCCTGTGTTGAGACTGAGAGTTTCTGTGTTGAGACTGAGAGTTCCTGTGTTGAGACTGAGAGTTTCTGTGTTGAGACTGAGAGTTCCTGTGTTGAGACTGAGAGTTTCTGTGTTGAGACTGAGAGTTCCTGTGTTGAGACTGAGAGTTCCTGTGTTGAGACTGAGAGTTCCTGTGTTGAGACTGAGAGTTCCTGTGTTGAGACTGAGAGTTCCTGTGTTGAGACTGAGAGTTCCTGTGTTGAGACTGAGAGTTCCTGTGTTGAGACTGAGAGTTCCTGTGTTGAGACTGAGAGTTCCTGTGTTGAGACTGAGAGTTCCTGTGTTGAGACTGAGAGTTCCTGTGTTGAGACTGAGAGTTCCTGTGTTGAGACTGAGAGTTCCTGTGTTGAGACTGAGAGTTCCCGTGTTGAGACTGAGAGTTCCTGTGTTGAGACTGAGTGTTTCTGTGTTGAGACTGAGAGTTCCTGTGTTGAGACTGAGAGTTCCTGTGTTGAGACTGAGAGTTCCTGTGTTGAGACTGAGAGTTTCTGTGTTGAGACTGAGAGTTCCTGTGTTGAGACTGAGAGTTTCTGTGTTGAGACTGAGAGTTTCTGTGTTGAGACTGAGAGTTTCTGTGTTGAGACTGAGAGTTTCTGTGTTGAGACTGAGAGTTTCTGTGTTGAGACTGAGAGTTTCTGTGTTGAGACTGAGAGTTTCTGTGTTGAGACTGAGAGTTTCTGTGTTGAGACTGAGAGTTTCTGTGTTGAGACTGAGAGTTTCTGTGTTGAGACTGAGAGTTTCTGTGTTGAGACTGAGAGTTTCTGTGTTGAGACTGAGAGTTTCTGTGTTGAGACTGAGAGTTTCTGTGTTGAGACTGAGAGTTTCTGTGTTGAGACTGAGAGTTTCTGTGTTGAGACTGAGAGTTTCGGTGTTGAGACTGAGAGTTCCTGTGTTGAGACTGAGAGTTCCTGTGTTGAGACTGAGAGTTTCTGTGTTGAGACTGAGAGTTTCTGTGTTGAGACTGAGAGTTTCTGTGTTGAGACTGAGAGTTCCTGTGTTGAGACTGAGAGTTCCTGTGTTGAGACTGAGTGTTCCTGTGTTGAGACTGAGAGTTCCTGTGTTGAGACTGAGTGTTTCTGTGTTGAGACTGAGAGTTTCTGTGTTGAGACTGAGAGTTTCTGTGTTGAGACTGAGAGTTCCTGTGTTGAGACTGAGTGTTTCTGTGTTGAGACTGAGAGTTCCTGTGTTGAGACTGAGAGTTCCTGTGTTGAGACTGAGAGTTCCTGTGTTGAGACTGAGAGTTTCTGTGTTGAGACTGAGAGTTTCTGTGTTGAGACTGAGAGTTTCTGTGTTGAGACTGAGAGTTCCTGTGTTGAGACTGAGAGTTCCTGTGTTGAGACTGAGTGTTTCTGTGTTGAGACTGAGAGTTCCTGTGTTGAGACTGAGAGTTTCTGTGTTGAGACTGAGAGTTTCTGTGTTGAGACTGAGAGTTTCTGTGTTGAGACTGAGAGTTTCTGTGTTGAGACTGAGAGTTTCTGTGTTGAGACTGAGAGTTCCTGTGTTGAGACTGAGAGTTCCTGTGTTGAGACTGAGTGTTTCTGTGTTGAGACTGAGAGTTCCTGTGTTGAGACTGAGAGTTCCTGTGTTGAGACTGAGAGTTCCTGTGTTGAGACTGAGTGTTTCTGTGTTGAGACTGAGAGTTCCTGTGTTGAGACTGAGAGTTTCTGTGTTGAGACTGAGAGTTCCTGTGTTGAGACTGAGAGTTCCTGTGTTGAGACTGAGTGTTTCTGTGTTGAGACTGAGAGTTTCTTGTGTTGAGACAGAGAGTTTCTGTGTTGAGACTGAGAGTTCCTGTGTTGAGACTGAGTGTTTCTGTGTTGAGACTGAGAGTTTCTGTGTTGAGACTGAGAGTTCCTGTGTTGAGACGGAGTGTTTCTGTGTTGAGACGGAGTGTTTCTGTGTTGAGACTGAGAGTTCCTGTGTTGAGACTGAGAGTTTCTGTGTTGAGACTGAGAGTTCCTGTGTTGAGACTGAGAGTTTCTGTGTTGAGACTGAGAGTTTCTGTGTTGAGACTGAGAGTTCCTGTGTTGAGACTGAGAGTTCCTGTGTTGAGACTGAGAGTTCCTGTGTTGAGACTGAGAGTTCCTGTGTTGAGACTGAGAGTTCCTGTGTTGAGACTGAGAGTTCCTGTGTTGAGACTGAGAGTTCCTGTGTTGAGACTGAGAGTTCCTGTGTTGAGACTGAGAGTTCCTGTGTTGAGACTGAGAGTTTCTGTGTTGAGACTGAGAGTTCCCGTGTTGAGACTGAGAGTTTCTGTGTTGAGACTGAGAGTTCCTGTGTTGAGACTGAGTGTTTCTGTGTTGAGACTGAGAGTTCCTGTGTTGAGACTGAGAGTTCCTGTGTTGAGACTGAGAGTTCCTGTGTTGAGACTGAGAGTTTCTGTGTTGAGACTGAGAGTTCCTGTGTTGAGACTGAGAGTTCCTGTGTTGAGACTGAGAGTTCCTGTGTTGAGACTGAGAGTTCCTGTGTTGAGACTGAGAGTTCCTGTGTTGAGACTGAGAGTTCCTGTGTTGAGACTGAGAGTTTCTGTGTTGAGACTGAGAGTTCCTGTGTTGAGGCAGCTTTAGGAAAACTTTAGAGTGTCTCAAACTGACAAGGTCGGGATGGGGGGTGGGGAGTGCAATGGATGTTATCCAGAGGACATCTGAGAAGGAGGAAAATGACAATCCACGGCAGCCACCTCGTGCTGTGTTGGGACCGGCAGGTGCACCAGAGAGAGGTGCACAACAAAGATCTGGAGAACAGCAGGGAGAAGAACTAAGTGGAAAACAGCAGAGAGGGGAGCATCGGAGGGACCAAGGTGGCAGGAGGGACGACCCACGTCAGAGGGTCTACTGGCAGAGACAGTGAGTTTCCTGGACCTCTCTGAGGAGCAGTGCCTACGGAGGCTCAGATTGAGTCGGCAGGTCGTCGCAGACACCTGCAGCCTCCTTGAGGAAGAGCTGCTCCTGGCTGGACCTGGTGGCCACGCACTGCCCGTCACAGTAAAAGTCACCACTGCCCCGTCACAGTAAAAGTCACCACTGCCCCGTCACAGTAAAAGTCACCACTGCCCCGTCACAGTAAAAGTCACCACTGCCCCGTCACAGTAAAAGTCACCACTGCCCCGTCACAGTAAAAGTCACCACTGCCCGTCGCAGTAAAAGTCACCACTGCCCCGTCACAGTAAAAGTCACCACTGCCCCGTCACAGTAAAAGTCACCACTGCCCCGTCACAGTAAAAGTCACCACTGCCCCGTCACAGTAAAAGTCACCACTGCCCCGTCACAGTAAAAGTCACCACTGCCCCGTCACAGTAAAAGTCACCACTGCCCCGTCACAGTAAAAGTCACCACTGCCCCGTCACAGTAAAAGTCACCACTGCCCCGTCACAGTAAAAGTCACCACTGCCCCGTCACAGTAAAAGTCACCACTGCCCCGTCACAGTAAAAGTCACCACTGCCCCGTCACAGTAAAAGTCACCACTGCCCCGTCACAGTAAAAGTCACCACTGCCCCGTCACAGTAAAAGTCACCACAGCCCGTCACAGTAAAAGTCACCACTGCCCATCACAGTAAAAGTCACCACTGCCCGTCACAGTAAAAGTCACCACTGCCCCGTCACAGTAAAAGTCACCACTGCCCCGTCACAGTAAAAGTCACCACTGCCCATCACAGTAAAAGTCACCACTGCCCGTCGCAGTTAAAGTCACCACTGCCAGTCGCAGTAAAAGTCACCACTGCCCCGTCACAGTAAAAGTCACCACTGCCCATCACAGTTAAAGTCACCACTGCCAGTCGCAGTAAAAGTCACCACTGCCTGTCGCAGTAAAAGTCACCACTGCCCATCACAGTAAAAGTCACCACTGCCCGTCGCAGTAAAAGTCACCACAGCCCGTCACAGTAAAAGTCACCACTGCCCATCACAGTAAAAGTCACCACTGCCCGTCGCAGTTAAAGTCACCACTGCCAGTCGCAGTAAAAGTCACCACTGCCCCGTCACAGTAAAAGTCACCACTGCCCCGTCACAGTAAAAGTCACCACTGCCCCGTCACAGTTAAAGTCACCACTGCCCGTCACAGTAAAAGTCACCACAGCCCGTCACAGTAAAAGTCACCACTGCCCATCACAGTAAAAGTCACCACTGCCCGTCGCAGTTAAAGTCACCACTGCCAGTCGCAGTAAAAGTCACCACTGCCCCGTCACAGTAAAAGTAACCACTGCCCCGTCACAGTAAAAGTCACCACTGCCCGTCACAGTAAAAGTCACCACAGCCCGTCACAGTAAAAGTCACCACTGCCCGTCGCAGTAAAAGTCACCACTGCTCTCAATTTCTTCACCTTTGGGTTCTTCCAGGGCGCCACCAGTGACATCTCCAGAGTGTGTCAATTGTCTGCATGTAAGTGTATAAGGCAGGTAACGGATGGTTTGTCAGGGTGTCCGATTACGTGAACCTCCCCTGTGACAACAATAGCCAGAATAAGTGGGCAGTCGGTTTTGACTCTCTGGCTGGCTTCCCACTGGTGCAAGGCACAATCGATTGCCCACACGTGGAAATCCAAGGACCACCACATGAACCAGGAGTCTTCATCAACCAAAAGGGGTTTCACTCCATCAATGCACAACTGGTGTGTGACCACAAGAAGAGATTTATGCAGATGTGCGCCAGATTCCCTGGCAGCTGTCATGATGCGTTTATACTACGGCAGTCCAACTTTCCAGACCTTTTCCAGACAGGAGACAGACTTAAGGGCTGGCTCGTTGGAGACAAGGGGTTACCGCTGCAAACATGGCTCATGACACCGGTGAGGAACCCCACCAATGAGGCAGAAGAGCACTACAAGCAGAGTCCCATGACCACCAGGTGTGTCATTGAACAAGCCGTCGGCATGTTGAAGATGTGCTTCAGGTGCCTGGATAGGCCTGGAGGCGTCCTTCAGTACTCGCCAGCGAGGGTCTCCAGAATCATCGTGGTGTGCTGCATCCTGCACAACGTAAACCAGCAGAGAGGTCGAGAGGTGGAGGAGAACGAAGGCACTCGTTAATCGTCCTCTGATGGTGACAGCATTGAAGAGAGGAAGAGACGGGGGATGAAGAGGAGGAGGAGGTGGAGGTGAAGGACAAGGAATATGAAGATGGGGCCAACGCCAGACCAGTGACGCACACTGCTGCCCGGGGATGCAAGGGATGCCCTCATCTCTCACAGGTTCTTATAATAAAAGTGTCAAAATAAAGACATTGAGATACTCAGAACGCCCGGAACAACCACACCAACCCCTCCCCCCTCCTCACCAGGTCAAAATCCTGGAACTCCCTTCCTAACCGCACTGTGGGAGAACCTTCACCACACTGCTGCCCGGGGATGCAAGGGATGCCCTCATCTCTCACAGGTTCTCATAGGGTGGGGAAAAAGAAACATTGAAATAATCAATCTGGCTCCGACCACCAACCCCATATCCACCCCCCCACCTCCACCGACTTTATACAAAATGGTCCTTCAACCATGCAAACACCCACTGCACATCCGCCCAATGGCTACTGAAATATATTCGCTTTCATCATGAAGCAAATGAAAGGGACACAATAATGGGCAAGACATGGAAGTGGTGCCAATCAATACATTTAATGAGCCAATGTATAAAATGGAGACTTCACAACATAATATTTCTTCAAACACCCATGTGCACACCCTTGGTGAACTACAATTGCTTTTTCTTACGCTTCCTACCACTTCTACCTGGTGCATCTCCTGTGGCTTCAGCAGAGGTCGAGGCAGGCTGCTCAGATCCCTGCCCTGACGGCTGAAATGCCTACGACCTCTGGGCTTTGGAGCCCGTGAGGTCCCCGCCAAAGACTGTTCCACCTGCACCTGTGCAGGGGCAGACTCGGCCATCGGGAGAAAAGGCATTGTGGTAAGTACAGTGCAGAAGAAGGCCATTTGGCCCATCGTGCCTGTGCTGGCTCTTTGAAAGTTCTATCCTAATAGATGAGTAATGTGATGTCGTAAACTTGTCAAGACAGAGTGAGAGGGGGATTGCTGAACACCACAGGATGTGGGTGAATCAGTAACTGGACTCACTTTTCCTGACCTGGTGAGGTCATTAAACTGCTTCCTGCAGCCAAGACCTGGGCACCGTGCTCCTGCTGCTCACCTCCTCAGCCACCTCCAGCCACACCTACTTGGTGGCAGAACCAGTTTTCTTCCTCCCATGACTGGGGTAAATGACCTCCCTCCTGGTTCTCACTACACCCAGCAGTACTTCCAGTGAAGCATCCATGACCCTGGGTGCTGCCCTTGCTCTCGTTGTATCCATTGCTTCATTTCCCCCTTTCTCCTACAAAATCCATTTTTGCATTGGCCCTTTAAATAGTGAACTTCCGATCGTGTTATGTGGGAGTGCAGGACGCCCGCTGCGCAGCTTGGAGACGCAAAACCTGGAAGCAAAAATTATTGGCTTCAATTAAGTTGCGATGGCAGATTCCAACACTTCCCTTCTCATGCGAAAATCCTCCACAGCCCCCCCATCCCCCGCTCTCTTCCCGGACTCCATGTAAAAATCATGCCCCAAGTTTCCTCAACTCATGCCCTACATATCTGTACATTGCTGCAGTGGCGAGTTTCACCCGCTGGTTGTGCTTACTGGTAAATCGTAGACTAGAATGCGTGACTAGTGAGCAAAGCACACTGCCAGGTGTGTGCATTTGTAAAATCATGATGCCTATGTACCATGTGCCAAGCTGTTATTAGTTAAGTAAGACCATAAGGCCATAAGAGACAGGAGCAGGAGTAGGCCATTCGGCCCCTCGAGCCTGCTCCGCCATTTAATGAGATCATGGCTGATCTGATTTTTACCTCAACTCCACTTTCCCGCCCTTTCCCCATATCCTTTGACTCCTTTGCTGATCAAAAATTTGTCTAACTCAGCCTTGAATGTATTCAATGACTCAGCCTCCACAGCTTTTTGGGGTAAAGAATTCCAAAGATTCACGACCCTCTGGGAGAAGAAATTCCTCCTCATTTCCGTCTTAAACGGGCGACCCCTTATTCTGAGATTATGCCCCCTGGTTTTAGATTCCCCCTGAGGGGTAACATGTTTTCAGCATCTACCCTATCGAGTCCCCTCAGAATCTTCTATGTTTCAATAAGATCTCCTCTCATTCTTCTAAACTCCAATGAGTATAGACCCAACCTGCTCAATCTTTCCTTGTAAGACAACCCTTCCATACCTGGAATCAACCGAGTGAACCTTCTCTGAACTGCCTCCAATGCAAGTATGTCCTTCCTTAAATAAGGGCACCAGAACTGTACGCAGTACTCCAGGTGTGGTCTCACCAGCACCCTGTACAGTTGTAGAATGACTTCCCTGCTTTTATACTCCATCCCCCTAGAAATAAAGGCCAATATTCCGTTTGCCTTCCGGATTTCCTGCTGCACCTGTATGTTGACTTTTTGTGTTTCATGTACGAGGACACCCAGATCCCTCTGTACCGCAGCATTTTGTAGTATTTCTCCATTCAAATAATATTTTGCTTTTTTATTTTTCCTCCCAAAGTGGATGACTTCACATTTTCCCACATTATATTCCATCTGCCAAATTTTTGCCCATTTGCTTATCCTGTCAATATCCCTTTGCAGACACTTTGTGTCCTCATCACAACTTGATTTTCCACCTATCTTTGTATCATCAGCAAATTTTGCCACAAGACACTCTGTTCCTTCATCCAAGTCATTGATATATATTGTAAATAGTTGAGGCCTCAGCACTGAGCCCTGTGGTACCCCACTAGTTACAGATTGCCATTTTGAAAAATGACCCTTTTATCCCGACTCTTTGTTTTCTGTTAGTTAGCCAATCCTCTATCCATGCCAGTATATTACCCCCAACATCATGAGCTCTTATCTTGTGCAGTAATCTTTTATGTGGCACCTTATCGAATGCCTTTTGGAAATCCAAATATACTGCATCCATTGGTTCCCCTTTATCCACCCTGCCCGTTACTTCCTCAAAGAACTCTAATAAATTTGTCAGATATGATTTCCCCTTCATAAAACCATGTTGACTCTCCTTGATTGTATTATGAGTCTCCAAATGTCCTGCTACTACTTCCTTAATAATGGATTCTAGCATTTTCCCAATGACAGATGTTCGGCTAACTGGTCTATAGTTACCTGCTTTCTGTCTCACTCCCTTCTTGAATAGGGGTGTTATGTTTGTGGTTTTCCAATCCACTGGGACCTTTCCAGAATCTAGTGAATTCTGGAAGATTACAACCAATGCACCCACTATCTCTGTAGCCACTTCCTTTAAGACCCTCAGGTGCAAGCCATCAGGTCCAGGGGACTTGTCAGCCTTTAGACCCATTAGTTTGCCTAGTACTTTTTCTCTAGTGATAGTGATTGTTTTTAGTTCCTCCCTCCCCTTTGCCCCTTGATTTTCTACTATTATTGGTATATTATTAGTGTCTTCTACTGTGAAGACAGATACAAAATATCTGTTCAATTCCTCTGCCATTTCCATGTTTTCCATTATTATTTCCCCAGTCTGATCCTCAAAGGGACCAATGTTTACTTTAGCTACCCTCTTCCTTTTTATAAACTTGTAGAAGCTTTTACTGTCAGTTTTTATATTTCTTGTTAGTTTACTCTCAATTTATTTTCTCCCTCTTTATTATTCTTTTAGTCATCCTTTGCTGGTTTTTAAAGTTTTCCCAATCTTCAGGTTTACCAGTAATCTTTGCCATGTTGTATGCTTTTTCTTTTATCCTGATACCATCCTTGACTTCCTTAGTTATCCATGGTTGGGTCACCCTTTTTGTGGAGTCTTTCCTCCTCACGGGGATATATTTTTGTTGCGAGTCATAAAATATCTTTTATATGGGAGGACCCTAGGCAAGACAGAGGGTCAGAGGGATCTTGGTGTGCAAGTTCACAGATCCCTGAAGACGGCGGAACAGGTAGATAAGGTGGTAAAGAAGGCATATGGGATACTTGCCTTTATTAGCCGAGGCATAGAATATAAGAGCAAGGAGGTTATGATGGAGCTGTATAAAACACTGGTTAGGCCACAGCTGGAGTACTGTGTGCAGTTCTGGTCACCACACTACAGGAAGGATGTGATCGCTTTGGAGAGGGTGCAGAGGAGATTCACCAGGATGTTACCAGGGCTGGAGCGCTTCAGCTATGAAGAGAGACTGGGAAGATTGGGTTTGTTTTCCTTGGAGCAGAGGAGGCTGAGGGGGGACATGATTGAGGTGTACAAAATTATGAGGGGCACAGATAGGATGGATACGAAGGAGCTTTTTCCCTTCGTTGAGGGTTCTATAACAAGGGGACATAGATTCAAGGTAAAAGGCGGGAGGTTTAGAGGGGATTTGAGAAAGAACTTTTTCACCCAGAGGGTGGTTGGAGTCTGGAACTCACTGTCTGAAAGGGTTGTGGAGGCAGGAACCCTCACAACATTCAAGAAGCATTTGGATGAGCACTTGAAATGCCATAGCATACAAGGCTACGGACCAAATGCTGGAATATGGGATTAGAGTAGACAGGGCTGATGGCCGGCGCGGACACGATGGGCCGAAGGGCCTCTATCCGTGCTGTATAACTCTATGACTCTATGACTCTACGTGTTATACAAGCATAAAACTAAGTTCGTTGCTAGGAGGTACTTCTCAACAAAAACTTGCATTTAAATAGTGCCTTTAACATAGTAAAACATCCAACGGCGCTTCATAGAAGACAAAAATCAACACCGAGCCAAAGAAGGAGACTTTGGGACAGGTGAAGGTTGGTTTTAAGCAGCAACTTAAAGGGGGAGAGAGAAGTGGTAAGGTTTGGGGCCTAAACAGCTGAAGGCTCGGCCCTCAGCGGTGGGGCGAAGGGAGTGGGGGATGTACAAGAGACCAGATTTGGAGGAGCGCACGGATCTCGGAGAGTTGTAGGGCTAAAGGAGATTACAGAGATAGGGAGGGATTTGAACATAAGGATGAGAATTTTAAAATCGACCGGGAGCCAATGTAGGTCAGTGAGCACAGGGTGTGATGGGTGAACGGGTCTTGGTGGGCAGAGGGTAGCCAACCAGCAAGTGCAGTGAGTGTGGATTCATTCAAAAGGGAGGAGTTCCAGAGGGTAGCTAATATATCTGGTAGGTCATTGGGGACTGTGTCACCCAGGCACTGTGGTCTCTTGTAACTTGTTTGATTGCATTTGAAGGTTGAAGAGGAATTTCCTGGAGTTTTTTCCGAAATTGGCCAAGGGTTTTTTTCCTCTGCCTTATTGTATCTCCCAAGAGATTACATGTGGGGGAAGGAATGGGGCGATGGTGTGAAGAATAGGGCAGGATCGAAGGACCAGCTAGTCTTCACCTGTCCTTTTTTGCATGTTTGTGTGTATATATATCATAGAATCATAGAAGTTACAACATGGAAACAGGCCCTTCGGCCCAACATGTCCATGTCGCCCAGTTTATACCACTAAGCTAGTCCCAATTGCCTGCACTTGGCCCATATCCCTCTATACCCATCTTACCCATGTAACTGTCCAAATGCTTTTTAAAAGACAAAATTGTACCCGCCTCTACTACTGCTTCTGGCAGCTCGTTCCAGACACTCACCACCCTTTGAGTGAAAAAATTGCCCCTCTGGACCCTTTTGTATCTCTCCCCTCTCACCTTCTATGCTTCTGTGTTACTGATTGAGAGTGAGTGAGGGTAACAATGAGACTAATGAAAGGAAAATACTTAGCCTCCCCTACTCCTTCACAGGCTCTGGCCCAAAGATGCTTTGTGCTATCTCCTCAGAGCATGACAGCTGCTTACAGTTTGCTTGCTGTGGATGTGTATGCTCACTATGGTTATAAGCAGCTTTCCTCTGAAAGTACAAAACATACAGATGTGAGAAATTGACAGAGCACCATGATATTCACCGTGTGGCCAGCCAACCTCTCCGATGGGTTGCCACCCATTTTGCTCTGCTTTATATCCAGGAACAGATATAAATGGATATCCATTATGGATACGGTAGCATAGCGGTTATGTTACTGGGCTAGTAATCCAGAGGCCCGGACTCATAATCCGGAGTCATGAGTTCAAATCCCGCCACGCCAGCTGGGGGAATTTAAATTCAATTAATTAAATAAAATCTGGAACAAAAAAAGCTAGTATCAGTAATGGTGGCCATGAAACTACCAGATTGTCGTAAAAACCCATCTGGTTCACCAATGCCCTTTAGGGAAGGAAACCTGCCGTCCTTACCCGGTCTGGCCTAAATGTGACTCCAGACCCACAGCAATGTGGTTGATTCTTAATTGCCCTCTGAAATGGCCGAGCAAGCCTCTCAGTTGCACAATCTCGCTTAAAAAAAGTCACAATAAGAATAAAACCGGACGGACCACGAGGCACCGGACACGACAAAGGCAAACCAAGCCCAGTCGACCCTTCTCACTAACATCAGGGGACTTGTGCCAAAATTGGGAGAGCTGTCCCACAGACTAGTCAAGCAGCAGCCTGACATAGCCACACTCACAGAATCATACCTTTCAGCCAACGTCCCAGACTCTTCCATCACCATCACTGGGTATGTCCTGTCCCACCGGCAGGACAGACCCACCAGAGGTGGCGGTACAGTGATATACAGTCAGGAGGGAGTGGCCCTGGGAGTCCTCAACATTGACTCGGGACCCCATGAAATTTCATGGCATCAGGTCAAACATGGGCAAGGAAACCTCCTGCTGATTACCACCTACCGTCCTCTCTCAGCTGATGAATCAGTCCTCCTCCATGTTGAGCACCACTTGGAGGAAGTACTGTGGGTAGCAAGGGCACAGAATGTACTCTGGGTGGGGGACTTCAATGTCCATCACAAAGAGTGGCTCGGTAGCACAACTACTGACCGAGCTGGCCGAGTCCTGAAGGACATAACTGCTAGACTGGGCCTGCGGCAGGTGGTGAACGAACCAACACGAGGGAAAAATTTACTTGACCTCGTCCTCACCAATCTACCTGTCGCAGATGAATCTGTCCATGACGGTATTGGTAGGAGTGACCACCGCACAGTCCTCGTCCTGTCTTCATACTGAGGACACCAAATCCAATCCGGCCAATTACCGTCCTATCAGTCTACTCTCAATCATCAGCAAAGTGATGGAAGGTGTCATCGACAGTGCTATCAAGCAGCACTTACTCACCAATAAACTGCCCACCAATGCTCAGTTTGGGTTCCGCCAGGACCACTCGGCTCCAGACCTCAATACAGCCTTGGTCCAAACATGCATGCTAAACAGCGGAAGCAACATGCTACAGACAGAGCTAAGCGATTCCACAAACAATGAATCAGATCAAAGCTCTGCAGTCCTGCCACATCCAGTCGTGAATGGTGGTGGACAATTAAACAACTAATAGGAGGAGGAGGCTCTGCAAACATCCCCATCCTCAATGGTGGCAGAGTCCAGCACGTGAGTGCAAAAGACAAGGCTGATGCATTTGCAACCATCTTCAGCCAGAAGTGCAGAGTAGTTGATCCATCTCGGCCTCTTCCCGATATCCCCACCATCACAGAAGCCAGTCTTCAGCAAATTCAATTCACTCCATATGATATCAAGAAACGGCTGAGGGCACTGGATACAGCAAAGGCTATGGGCCCTGACAACATCCCGGCTGTGGAGCTGAAGTCTGGTGCTCCAGAATTAGCTGCGCCTCTAGCCAAACTGTTCCAGTACAGCTACAACACTGGCATCTACCCAACAATGTGGAAAATTGCCCAGGTATGTCCTATCCACAAAAAGCAGGACAAATCTAATCCGGCCAATTTACTGTCCCATCAGTCGACTCTCAATCATCAGCAAAGTGATGGAAGCTGTCGTTGACAGTGCTATCAATAGGCACTTACTCACCAATAACCTGCTCACCGATGCTCAGTTTGGGTTCCGCCAGGACCACTCTGCTCCAGACCTCATTACAGCCTTGGTCCAAACATGGACAAAAGAGCTGAATTCCAGAGATGAGGTGAGAGTGACTGCCCTTGACATCAAGGCAACATTTGACCGAGTGTGACACAAAGGAGCCCCAGTAAAATAGGAATCAGGGGGAAAACTCTCCCGTGGCTCGAGTCATACCTAGCACAAAGGAAGATGGTAGTGGTTGTTGGAGGCCAATCATCTCAGCCCCAGGACATTGCTGCAGGAGTTCCTCAGGGCAGTGTCCGAGGCCCAACCATCTTCAGCTGCTTCATCAATGACCTTCCCTCCATCATGAGGACAGAAATGGGGATGTTCGCTGATGACTGCACAGTGTTCAGTTCCATTCGCAACCCCTCAAATAATGAAGCAGTCCGAGCCCGCATGCAGCAAGACCTGGACAACATCCAGGCTTGGGCTCATTAGTGGCAAGTAATATTCGCGCCAGGCAATGACCATCTCCAACAAGAGAGAGTCTAACCACCTCCCCTTGACATTTAACGGCATTACCATTGCCGAATCCCCCACCATCAACATCCTGGGGGTCACCGTTGACCAGAAACTTAACTGGACCAGCCACATAAATACTGTGGCTACAAGAGCAGGTCAGAGTCTGGGTATTCTGTGACGAGTGACTCACCTCCTGATTCCCCAAAGCCTTTCCACCATCTACAAGGCACAAGTCAGGAGTGTGATGGAATACTCTCCACTTGCCTGGAAGAGTGCAGCTCCAACAACACTCAAGAAGCTCGATACCACCCAGGACAAAGCAGCCTGCTTGATTGGCACCACATCCAACATCCTAAACATTCACTCCCTTCACCACCGGCGCACTGTGTGTACCATCCACAGGATGCACTGCAACAACTCGCCAAGGCTTCTTCAACTGCACCTCCCAAACCCGCGACCTCTACCACCTAGAAGGACAAGGGCAGCAGGCACATGGGAACAACACCACCTGCACGTTCCCCTCCAAGTCACACACCATTCCGACTTGGAAATATGTCGCCGTTCCTTCATCGTCGCTGGGTCAGAATCCTGGAACTCCCTCCCTAACAGCACTGTGGGAGAACCGTCACCACACGGACTGCAGCGGTTCAAGAAAGCGGCTCACCACCACCTTCTCAAGGGCAATTAGGGATGGGCAATAAATGCTGGCCTCGCCAGCGACGCCCACATCCCATGAACGAATAAAAAAAATCATTGTCAGCCTTGGCTTAGTGATAGCACTCTTCCCTGCGTAAGAAGGTTAAGCTCCATTCCAGGCCTTGAGCACATAATCTATACTGATATTTCAGCACAGTACTGAGGGAATGGAGCACTGTCAGAGATGCCTTTCAGAAGACACTAAACCGAGGCCCATCTGCCATCCCAGTGGATGTGAAAGATCTTAAGGCAGTATTGGAAGAAGAGCAAGGGAGTTCTCCTGGTGTCCTGAGAAACATTTATCCCTTAACTAACATCACCAAAACAGATTATCTGGTCATTTAGCTGATTTCTGTTTGTGGGATCTTGCTGTGTGCAAATCGGCTGTCAAGTTTGCACACATTACATTACGCTTCAAAGGTACTTAATTGGCTACAAAGCGCTTTGCAATGTGCTGAGGTTGTGAAAGACTATATAAATACAGGTTCATTCTTTTTTTTGTCCCAGTGGTTCCTATTGTTAAAAACAACTTGTGGGATGCTATATCGTTGTGAATTAAAGCTTAAAGTCCCAAAACCAAATTCATTTTCAGAAACACGTGGCTTAAAACAAAAATCCTTCCACGTCAAATGGTCAATAATCCCAAATCATGATAATCAGATGATAAACGCTATCAATCTACTTTCAAAATTGAACTAATTTGGGGGAATAACAATTCAATTTAAGATCAGGAAAGACATGCTGTCTCCGAATCCCCCTCTCTCTGGCTCACATTTTTTTTATTCGTTCATGGGATGTGGGCGTCGCTGGCGAGGCCAGCCTTTATTGCCCATCCCTAATTGCCCTTGAGAAGGTGGTGGTGAGCCGCCTTCTTGAACCGCTGCAGTCCGTGTGGTGAAGGTTCTCCCACAGTGCTGTTAGGAAGGGAGTTCCAGGATTTTGACCCAGCGACAATGAAGGAACGGCGATATATTTCCAAGTCGGGATGGTGTGTGACTTGGAGGGGAACGTTCAGGTGGTGTTGTTCCCATGTGCCTGCTGCTCTTGTCCTTCTAGGTGGTAGAGGTCGCGGGTTTGGGAGGTGCTGTCGAAGAAGCCTTGGCGAGTTGCTGCAGTGCATCCTGTGGATGGTACACACTGCAGCCACAGTGCGCCGGTGGTGAAGGGAGTGAATGTTTAGGGTGGTGGATGGGGTGCCAATCAAGCGGGCTGCTTTGTCCTGGATGGTGTCGAGCTTCTTGAGTGTTGTTGGAGCTGCACTTTTCCAAGCAAGTGGAGAGTATTCCATCACACTCCTGACTTGTGCCTTGTCGATGGTGGAAAGGCTTTGGGGAATCAGGAGGTGAGTCACTCGCCACAGAATGCCCAGCCTCTGACCTGCTCTTGTAGCCACAGTATTTATATGGCTGGTCCAGTTAAGTTTCTGGTCAATGGTCAATGGGTCACTAATTATAATTACATTCTCTAATGGTCACTATAACACAGGTTATAATTACAGGCTGTTTACTTCCAAAATCAAATTTCATGCTTTTTTTTGAAAAATGAACTCAAAATTAATATGAGGAAATTCTCTCTCTTTCTCTCTCTCAAACACTTTTTAAAATAACATTTAATTTAAGCTTGACCTGAATAAAGCTTTGGATGATGATTCACACAAAAACTGATTTTTACTCATTTTCTATGAATTCGCCCAGTTTTGGGGGCTTTATTTTCCCCCCAGTTTTTTTCTGTTTTTGATGTTAAAAAATAAAGACTGAATAAATCCAAGTTTTTTAATTGGCCTTTTTTTGCACACAATAAACACGAAAAACTACATATTTCACAACAACATCATTAAATGTGCCTTCCGAATTGCCTTTGAAGGGATCATTTTCTCACTTTGCACTCCTGTCGGGTAGCCTTGCCTGCCAAGAATGCAAATCGGAAATTCCAAAACATGCTGTGCACAATTTTCTGACCAATTAAAATAATGGGGGTAAATTTTCAGCTTCACTGCATGGGCTGTAATCTTGTGGGCAGATCGCCAAGGCATTACAGAGCTTGTCTGATCCTCATCCCATTGAAACAAACAGAATCAAAATTGGACAGGACCTACAATGGCCCAGTGATCTGCTTCACCAGATTACCAAACAAACATTTAGCCCATGGTTTTGAAAAACGGGAGTAGAATTTCTAATGTGTTCTCGGCAGGCGAGGCTCCACACTGGGAATACAATTTCATGAAATGACCCTTTAATGTGGGATTGAAACTTTGGAAATCTGAATCAGCAGCAGCGTGTCAGCTGCATAAAGACAGATTTTGCATTCAGTTCCTCTCCTGGATAGATGAGTGTGACAAAAATAGAATTTTTGTCTCAAAGGGGTTATGGTTTTAAAAGGCAATCGTAAAGTAGCTCCTGACATGGATGTTATAAAAGATGGGATTTTATTCAATCTTTGGAGTGTGACTGCTGATTTTGGTACATGCACAGGCATGGCCTACAATCTTCTGTTTCAGTGGGGTCATGTTGACAAACACCAGCCCAGGCTGGTCATTAAGCTTCCTTATAGCTACATATTCACACACTCACATAAGATGTTTGTTGTCCCGGGCCCTCTGTAACAACTTATCTTGCAATCCGCTTTCAAAAGGCCTGCATAGAATCATAGAATCATAGAAGTTTAGAATATGGAAACAGGCCCTTCGGCCCAACATGTCCATGTCGCCCAGTTTATACCACTCAGCTAGTCTGCACATAACAGGAAGGCAATAGGAGTCGCTAATGTTGCAAATCTTGACTTAAGAGGAGAGTCATCAGGTTAATGGGGCTGGAGTCAGTAGAGGGGATGAAGTAGGAGAGAATTTGGAAACCTCCCACCAACTCGTGGCTGGTATCCGTCACTTTTTATTGCCTATTTCCTTACTTATTTAACCATTTGGTCTTTCCCAGATGAGCTCCCCTTGCAATGCACTGCAATCTCTCACAGTGTGCAGCAATGTTTCAAGCAATATATTAATGCAAGCATCATGAAGTATCTTCTTCTGCATCTCAGGTGTCCAAGGGGAGGAGTTGGACCTGCCTCAGTCTAGCACTTCACGGTATCCTGTGTCACCCACTTATACGTGACAAGCAACACCACAGATATATTCACTCTGATAAGTGAGTTACATGATGGAGAACATGGTGAAGAGCTGAGCATAAGTGAGGAGGAAGAAGTACAGGTGAAATTGCAGGAGACGCTCCGTGCTCGCCCAAGGGTTGGCATGAGGCCTCTTTCAGCTGCTGTGCCCAGGGATTCGGACATTGACCTGCCTACAAAAGTTGTTTGGTTGATAACTTGAACACTTTATGTAGTCATTTGAGACTGTGCCATTTGAGACTATGCAGTTTGAGGCATCAGTGAATGACCCTGCAACCCACATCTGTTCAGTTGCACAACTGCCTTACTGAGCTACACACCACCAGGGGCAGCCTAGCCACACCAGGACCCTCTGCAGCAGAACATACCTTTGGCTGAGCTTCTAAGCTCAGGCTTCACTTTTCTCAGCAATGCCTGGATTACTGCTTTGGAGACCCTAAGCTTCAACCTGAAGCAGACTGTGTCCCCTGGATTAACCATAATGTAGAATCAGATTGAGACAGCCTTGGTGCAGGGCTTTAATACTTCATTGCTGCCCAGAGGTCTGCCTCACACTGGTACCTGTCCATGCTGCAATGAGCGTCCAGCAGCAGACCCCTGGCAGGAGTTGGTATGGATAATGGAGTTGCCTCTTGGGTTAATGGTAAATCCTTAATTTCCCTGTCACCTTACTCAAATGACTACTGGACAGTTGCACAATATAGTGGTCTGGGTAACCACTTCATCAGAAGTGGTGTCTTGACCTGTAGGGCCATCTTCAGACCCAGCAGGAAGGGGCCACCTCTGATATAGCCCAACTACTGATACACAACAGCCATCCACGTCACTTCCCCTCTCACTGAGGATCATCAAGAAGGATCACAGTATTAGGATGTATTAGGCCCACTGGGGCAAAACATTGGATGCACCTGCACCATACACTGTAAGGGTTAATAAAAGTGTTTTTGTTCTGAGACCCAATCATATTGTTGGGGGAAATGAGATTGCATTCATGGATGCTGATGTACAGTTTGGCCCAATGGAGGGAAGGCTTTTCTTTTGTATGGGGATTGAGCACCTGTGGTGTTGAATGTTATGCACTGGTGGAAAAGGCTATTATTAAAATGTTTGTGATATTAGTTCATGCCTAATAATTGAAACAGTTTCTGTAGCTCGTCTAGCCGGCAATTCTGCTCTAACATGCTCAGTCTCATATTCTTTGCCATCATCTTGCTGCCTTTGTTGTCTTAGGTGCTCCATCTTTTGGCTCCTTTTCAGGGCAAATTTTGGAGCACGTAGCAGGCAACAATAATCTTACTGGCCTTGAATGGGCTATATTGCAGAAAGCTCTCTGATCAGTTCAAGCAACAGTATAGCTTTGAGTAGACCATAGATTCCACTATGGCCCTGGTAGATGCATGGGTCACATTTGTTGGCCAGGGGATGCAGAAACCACTGAGTTTATTCGGAACTGCTGACACACAGGCAAAAGCAACTTTTGAACTGAAGTAACCTGAGTTCAGTCGCTGGCCTGAACTGGCTGGAACTGGTTTGAATTAACTAAGTTTCGTGAAAGACAAAGGAGATGTGATAAGACACAAGTCCTTATTTAGAAAAGGCGTAATGAGGTAATGCTACCTAAGTCCTTGGGACAGAGCCAATGAGGAGAAGACACAGACTAGGCGAGCAGGCCTAAACCAAAGGGAGAGAGAGACAGCACAGCTTGAAGAGATAAGATTTGGAATAAGAATGAAGAATCTCGGGCGTGGAGCCAGCGAAGACTCCGGAGACCAACCATTGCGGAAGTGGAAGAACCTACGTCAGGGACGTAGAAACGATGTCGGATATAAAGAGAGAACAGAACGCCTGGCCAGCGTCAGCTCTCCTTTTCGGGTATTAGCCTTTATATTCTGTGACCACTCAGGGAGTGTCAGAGAAACCTAGTGGGTGTGCATTTAGATCCTAGTTTGGGTATAAAACTGTATAACCTGGTGCAAACTGCATGTTTATATTTAACCAGACGTATAAGCTATATGTATATGATCTAACGACGTGAATAAAGCGAATTGAGAGTTAAGAGAGAATTGACTCTTCTCCTCTTTGTACTAAGCCAATAACAGTATCCGGTGACCTCCGGTCAACACATTGTACCTATCCTGCACTCTTTTCTCACCAGTGTCATGCGCCATGGTTGCAAATCATATTTTTAGCCCTCCAAAAATGATCCTTGGAGTCTTCTTGGCTGTTCAAATAAGGATGATAGGTGACTGCTGCAGAATGATGCAGTCCTGTGAACTGCCAGGAAAACATAAATCCAGGTGCCTGATTCTATTGTTGTAGTCAGAGACCACCTGTATACTGATTGAATGGTAGCCCTTTCTTATGAATGGCAGTGTTTGCATTAGAGGCACGATAGCCACATTTGTGCAGTCAATGATGGTCTCTACATGTGCTCTACTTAGTAGATGTGGAGCGTACTTTCTTGCTGCCAATAGGTTTCCATAGGAAACATGATGAAATTTCTGGCCCTGGCAAACAATGCATCAGCAACCTGCTTGGATTGAAAGTTGTGAGAAACGACAGATCTCCTGCACTTCCCAGGAGGGATGGCAACTGTCCGTCTCAAAAGACGATGGTGTAAGCCCTGAAGCAGTTCAGTTACTTTGACATGATACAACATTGTGGGTGGTTAAAGAGTCCAATTCATGAGAGACAGTCCTTGTCACAGATGGTGCAAGCGTAAATCGCAGGGCCAGATGATGGAGACGCATGGTATTAACTCTTGTAGCCTTATGTGCTTTCCTCTTTGCTCTCTTCTCTTTCATCTCACTCGGTCACCTCTCTTCAGTCCCTTTGGCTCTCTGAGACAGCACAGCCCTCTAGTGTAGCCTGTCATAAGCCACATCTTCCCAATTTACAGTATCGATGTTAAAAAATTTCAAGTCCCTCTTGCAAACATCTTTAACCCTGAGCTTAGGTCGACCAATGGCCTTGGAGCATCTGCAAATTCTTCATATTAAAGCTCCTTTGGAATATGCCCATCTGCCATCTGATATACATGACCAAGCCATGACCATGAGACGTCTGTGTTAGAGAAAAGTTAGTAGACTTGGCAACTTAGCTTCCTCAAGTACTTTGGTGTCATCCCACTTGATATTTAAAATACAGCGGAGACAGCGGGTGTGGAAGGAAAAGTAGGTGGTCCAGGTCTCGCTGCGTGGAGCAGTGTGCTCAGAACGCATGTTCAGTAGATCCGTACCTTGCTGCTCAATGTTAATTTCCTATTATTCCACACGCACTTAATCAATTGGTCGAATGTGGTTGCCGCCTTTCCAATGCAAGGGTTTAGCTCGTCATCTCGTCATAACTTACCCGATACAGTTGATTCTAGATCGCAAAACTTGTGTGAAAATTGTAGCGTGGTGTTAGCTGTTGAAATTTCTGGTGCAGTCAACACACCCTGTGTCATGATCACTGTCTTTAGACTGATGGTGAGACCAAATTCATCGCAAACTACTGAAATATTATTGCAAAGTTGTGTAAGCTTCACTTCACTGTGTGCAACGAGCACTGCATTGTCAGCCAAAAGAAGCTCTCTTACCAACAGATGTTTGATTATACTTTTTGCTTTTAGACTTGCAATATCAGAGTTTTCCATCTGATCTTGTATGAAGTAATCCACCTTCAGCATTAGGTGAGAAAGCAGAACAAAGCAGCACAGAGAAGAATATACCAGTGTTGGGCCAAAACACGTCCCTGTTTGACACTAGCACACTTTCAAAGCTGTCAGATTGATCACCATCCTACTGGATTGTAGCCTTCCTGCCATCACTGGGAGGATCGAGTAAGACTGAGGAGGACTGGGTGGGGGGCAACCAACTCTCTCCAGCAATTGAAAAAGACCCTTTCTGCTGACCAAGTCAAAAGCCTTTATAAGATCTGTAAAGGCCACATAAAGAGGCTTTCCCTGCTCTTGACACCTTTTTTGCAGTTGCCTTAGTGCAAAGACCATGTCGGTAGTTGATCTTCCAACACAGACCTGCACTGTCTCTCTGGATAAATATGTTCAGCAATTAATTCCAATTCTTTAAGAATGACCTGTGTGAATTGCCTTCCCAGCAATTATAGAGAGAGAAATTTCCCTCTGGTTGTTGAAATTGCTTTATTTCTCCGTTGTTTTTGTACAACGGAATCATGTTGGCATATTTCATGCCTTGTGGCACGCCTCCTTCCCTGCAACAGGCGAGCAAGACGAGACAGGCAAGAGAGTAGGGCCTCTTAAGGATCAACAAGGTCATCTATGTGCGGAACCACAAGAGATGGGTGAGATCCTAAATGAATATTTCTCATCGGTATTTACGGTTGAGAAAGGCATGGATGTTAAGGAACTTGGGGAAATAAATAGTGATGTCTTGAGGAGTGTACATATTACAGAGAGGGAGGTGCTGGAAGTCTTAACACGCATCAAGGTAGATAAATCTCCGGGACCTGATGAAATGTATCCCAGGACGTTATGGGAGGTTAGGGAGGAAATTGCAGTTCCCCTAGCAGAGATATT
This sequence comes from Heptranchias perlo, assembly GCF_035084215.1. Lineage (NCBI taxonomy): Eukaryota > Metazoa > Chordata > Chondrichthyes > Hexanchiformes > Hexanchidae > Heptranchias > Heptranchias perlo. The sequence goes on along the minus strand of NC_090341.1, from coordinate 61,735,367 downwards.
TGAATCATCGACAGCTACAGGTGAGGTGCCTGAAGATTGGAGGGTAGCAAATGTTGTGCCTTTGTTTAAGAAGGGCGGCAGGGAAAAGCCTGGGAACGACAGACCGGTGAGCCTGACATCTGTAGTGGGTAAGTTGTTAGAGGGTATTCTGAGAGACAGGATCTACAGGCATTTGGAGAGGCAGGGACTGATTAGGAACAGTTAGCATGGTTTTGTGAGAGGAAAATCATGTCTCACGAATTGGATTGAGTTTTTTGAAGGGGTAACCAAGAAGATAGATGAGGGCTGTGCAGTAGACGTGGTCTACATGGACTTTAGCAAAGCCTTTGACAAGGTACCGCATGGTAGGTTGTTACATAAGGTTAAATCTCACGGGATCCAAGGTGAGGTAGCCAATTGGATACAAAATTGGATTGACGACAGAAGACAGAGGGTGGTTGTAGAGGGTTGTTTTTCAAACTGGAGGCCTGTGACCAGCGGTGTGCCTCAGGGATCGGTGCTGGGTCCGCTGTTATTTGTTATTTATATTAATGATTTGGATGAGAATTTAGGAGGCATGGTTAGTAAGTTTGCAGATGACACCAAGATTGGTGGCATTGTGGACAGTGAAGAAGGTTGTCTAGGATTGCAACGGGATCTTGATAAATTGGGCCAGTGGGCCGATGAATGGCAGATGGAGTTTAATTTAGATAAATGTGAGGTGATGCATTTTGGTAGATCGAATCGGGCCAGGACCTACTCCGTTAATGGTAGGGCGTTGGGGAGAGTTATCGAACAAAGAGATCTAGGAGTACAGATTCATAGCTCCTTGAAAGTGGAGTCACAGGTGGATAGGGTGGTGAAGAAGGCATTCAGCATGCTTGTTTCATTGGTCAGAACATTGAATACAGGAGTTGGGATGTCTTGTTGAAGTTGGAATACTGTGTATAGTTCTGGTCACCCTATTATGGAAAGGATATTATTAAACTAGAAAGAGTGCAGAAAAGATTTACTAGGATGCTACCGGGACTTGATGGTTTGACTTATAGGGAGAGGTTGGATAGACTGAGACTTTTTTCCCTGGAGAGTAGGAGGTTTAGGGGTGATCTTATAGAAGTCTATAAAATAATGAGGGGCATAGATAAGGTAGATAGTCAAAATATTTTCCCAAAGGTAGGGGAGTCTATAACGAGGGGGCATAGATTTAAGGTGAGAGGGGAGAGATACAAAAGGGTCCAGAGGGGCAATTTTTTCACTCAAAGGGTGGTGAGTGTCTGGAATGAGCTGCCAGAGGCAGTAGTAGAGGTGGGTACAATTTTGTCTTTTAAAAAGCATTTGGACAGTTACATGGGTAAGATGGGTATAGAGGGATATTGTCCAAGTGCAGGCAATTGGGACTAGCTTAGTGGTATCAACTGGGCGACATGGACATGTTGGGCCAGTGGGCCTTTTTCCATGTTGTAAACTTTTATGATTCTAAGACATTGTGCAGATGTTTAAGTTCGACCTGTCCATCTTGTTTCAGTATTTCAGTTGGAATTCCATCTCTTCCTGCATCCTTTCCTGATGCTAGTGAGGTGATTGCCTTCTCAAGCTCATTTATAGATGGCTCTGTAACAAGCTCCCTGGAGGGAACTGACTGAATAAAAGTTAAAAGCAGCTGTAACCGTGACAGCCAATGACAGAGCTGCCCCTCTGCTGGAACTGGTCTCCAAGCCTGGCTGAACGATGTAATTTTCATTGATGACATCCTTCGGGAATCAAAATCTGTGCTGGCAAGTTTCGTCAGACAAGCATTTGATAAGAGACCCTAGGCATGTAAACACAAATGTCAGTTTAAGGATGGATCCACAGGTGCAGTCTCGCCTGTCTTTTGTGCCTTTTCTAATGATGTTTCTCCTCCTTCAGAAACTGCCAAGAGAGAGCCATGTCCACAGCAGTACCCATAGCTAAAAGGTAAAGAGCTGTCTGAAAATCACAGCCATACATTTACTAACAAAAGAGCCAGTACAGCTTGACGTAGTTGTCAGGAAGTCTACAACTAATTCTAAGAATGCCCATTGTGCTACATGACTAAAACAGTGCAGAAACAAAGTCACTCACAGATATCCAGCAAAATCCGCAATGTACCTTTAAGAACAAAAGTCACTCAGTTATCCAACAAAATCTGCAGTGTACCTTTAAGAACAAAAGTCACTCAGTTATCCAGCAAAATCTGCAGTGTACCTTTAAGAACAAAAGTCACTCAGTTATCCAACAAAATCTGCAGTGTACCTTTAAGAACAAAAGTCACTCAGTTATCCAGCAAAATCTGCAGTGTACCTTTAAGAACAAAAGTCACTCAGTTATCCAGCAAAATCTGCAGTGTACCTTTAAGAACAAAAGTCACTCAGTTATCCAACAAAATCTGCAGTGTACCTTTAAGAACAAAAGTCACTCAGTTATCCAGCAAAATCTGCAGTGTACCTTTAAGAACAAAAGTCACTCAGTTATCCAACAAAATCTGCAGTGTACCTTTAAGAACAAAAGTCACTCAGTTATCCAACAAAATCTGCAGTGTACCTTTAAGAACAAAAGTCACTCAGTTATCCAGCAAAATCTGCCATTCACCTTTAATAACAAGGGCCCGATTAAATGAACAGTCCTTCCTAGCAGCACATGACTTCAGTAGGCGTTTGGCCTAACAAGATCTACTCCTGCCTATCAATCCCATTATTGGGAGACCATCTCATTTAAATTAAATTGTAGGTTACAGTGAGCCTTGCACATGTCGTACAAATCCCCCACAATACGACAAGCTGGGTGCATCAGATTCAGAGGCAAATGTGGGCCTCAGTGCCTGTAAATAGGAAAACCCCGTGCCCGATTTACAATAACGCACTGGACATTGTATTATCAGCCTCTGCGTTGGTTCGAATGAAGAAAAACACCTGGAATCAAAAGACATCGTTGGGGGTTGAGCTTATTGGCCAGTTTACTTCTATCTAGAGCACCCATAATTCTTAAAAAAGATAAATTGATGCCTTCTAGACTGTTTTCAGATCTCTTACATAATTGTGCTGTTTAGTAGTTTGTATATATTCTCGCTTTTGTAAATAATTTATTTAATTGTAAATTCAATTAGTAATTGTAATCTGTACAAAGTGGGCCTAGCGTTCAGGATTGCTGAATAGGTTAACTGTTAGCCCCGTAACATGCTAACTGAGGACAGCAGCAGGTTTCAGATTACAAAAAAATGGGGACCATTTACAGAAACTGTTGTCAGGCTGTATCAATGAGAAAATGGTATTGGAAAAAACTTGACCATAACAAGGCTTCTGCCAAAGCTTCACCGCCAGAAAGAGCTTTCGAGAAAGCAGGCAATTCTACTGTATAACCTCAAAGAGTTTGGAAATACATTAATTAAGCATGAGGGATAGCATTGGAAATATATCCTTACCCACTGGATAAAATTAAAACAGACCAACAGTTGTTGCCAGTTGTCTTTATCATACATTTTATCCAATGATACGGCCAAAGTGAAATATTTATTTTAAAAGATTTTAAAAGTAAATGAGCAAGTTTTCCTGCAGTGTCAGATCAAAAGGTCACTTTGTGTATAATTTGGAGTAAGGAAATTTCCATGAGTTGGCAACATTTTGATTTTTCAGTCAGTAGTCAGTTCAGGCATATTCCATAGAGCAACTACCCACTTAATCAGCAATGAGAAAATAGCATGCTGAGAAACTCATTAATGAATGTCTGCTCAAAGATTGCTTGCAAATATTTCCTGATTTTGCTGGGAATCTTTTGTAGAACTTAACATTATAACCATCAAATCATAATACCGTCTATTCCTTTTTCAATTTCTGCTAATCTATCAGTTCTTGAGGATATGCAGTTTTCAAAGAATGCAGCAGAATCTGCCAATTCTTCCAATCTGTGTGTTTTTTTCGTTCATGGGATGTGGGCGTCGCTGGCGAGGCCAGCATTTATTGCCCATTCCTAATTGCCCTTGAGAAGATGGTGGTGAGCCGCCTTCTTGAACCGCTGCAGTCTGTGTGGTGAAGGTTCTCCCACAGTGCTGTTAGGAAGGGAGTTCCAGGATTTTGACCCAGCGACGATGAAGGAACGGCGATATATTTCCAAGTCGGGATGGTGTGTGACTTGGTGAGGAACGTGCAGGTGGTGTTGTTCCCATGTGCCTGCTGCCCTTGTCCTTCTAGGTGGTAGAGGTCGTGGGTTTGGGAGATGCTGTCGAAGAAGCCTTGGTGAGTTGCTGCAGTGCATCCTGTGGATGGTGCACACTGCAGCCACAGTGCGCCGGTGGTGAAGGGAGTGAATGTTTAGGGTAGTGGATGGAGTGCCAATCAAGCGGGCTGCTTTGTCCTGGATGGTGTCGAGCTTCTTGAGTGTTGTTGGAGCTGCACTCATCCAAGCAAGTGGAGAGTATTCCATCACACTCCTGACTTGTGCCTTGTAGATATTGGAAAGGCTTTGAGGAGTGAGGAGGTGAGTCACTCGCCACAGAATATCCAGCCTCTGACCTGCTCTTGTAGCCACAGTATTTATGTGGCTGGTCCAGTTAAGTTTCTGGTCAATGGTGACCCCCAGGATGTTGTTGTATGTGTATGTGCCATGCATGCATGTGGGGAAAGGCATCCAACTCCAGATGGTTTGGCTAGTGGCATTGATTTAATAGAGGTGTTCAAAATTATGAAGGGTTTTGATAGAGTAAATAAGGAGAAACTGTTTCCAGTGGCAGGAGGGTCAGTAACCAGAGGACACAGATTTAAGGTAATTGGCAAAAGAACCAGAAGGGAGATGAGGAGAGTTTTTTTTACGCAGTGAGTTGTAATGATCTGGAATGCACTGCCTGAAAGGACGGTGGAAGCAGATTCAATAGTAACTTTCAAAAGGGAATTGGATAAAAAGTTGAAAAGGAAAAACTTGCAGGGCCATGGGGAATGAGCAGGGGAGTGGGAATAATTGGATGGTTCTGTCAAAGAGCCAGCACAGCATAGACACAATGGGCTGAATGGCCTCTTTCTGTGCTATATGATTCTATGAATACCTAATGGAAGGGGACATCTGATTCAGTCCAAAGCAACTGGTTCCTGATGGTCTAATGGGACGACATTCAATTTTTGATTTTATTTTAGTGAAAGTAATATCCAATTCCTCGTGCTGTCCGAGGGACACCTTGTCCTGGATTTTAAAATTGAGACAATCACTCCCTGTTGCTATGCCTCAATTATTAACATACCTCAATGATTGAAAGTTTTGGTTTTGATCATGTGACCGGAGCCCATTTGATGGAGAAAAGACCATGTGCTCGAACCATGGGTTGTAAAAGCCCCCTTTACCCTTTCGGTTTATGGCCTTTCATGTGGAGATAGCCCCTTACATTTCTATACCCAGACAACCTTAATGGTCCTGATGTCTCCAATTTTGTTTGCTTCAATGGCTTCAAATCCATTCCTTATACCATTTGACCATATGTTGGGTGCAACACTATTTGATGTTTTACAAATCCCAGTTCTTTGAACAGACAACCAGATAAGAATGAGAGGCCCTGCTTTTTTCACACCTATCATTGCCTTCCTGATCCGAAGCCTTTGATGGATGTCCTTGTCGCCTTTTCTTACATCACCCCCTGCTGTGTTGAAAAGCTGGTGTGTTTTGAAAGCCTGACAACACTTTAAGTTCAATATTATCCACCTAGTTTATTTATTTAATGATCTCAATATCTGTCCGCAGGACAATGTCCTCGATCCCCAAACTCAGACTTCTCCACTGACATCAATGTCACTGGGGGAGAAACAGGATTTGCGAGAACACAGTTTACCACATGACTGTGTTTACAGGTTTATAAATGTCCTTGTTTAAAAGGTACAGTTAACCCTTTCCTTCAAATGTCCTTGTTTAAAAGGTACAGTTAACCCTTTCCTTCAAATGTCCTTGTTTAAAGGGTACAGTTAACCCTTTCCTTCAAATGTCCTTTTTTAAAGGGTACAGTTAACCCTTTCCTTCAAGTGTCTTTTGTTAAAGGGGTTTAGAATCCCACACTCAGTGGGTGTGCGTGGGAACCTGGAAGCAAAGTGAGCCTATTTAAATCTGTGATTACACCTCGATTGCAGTCAATTATCTTTGCTTCCGGGTTTTCAGTCTCCGAGCTGCACAGCGGGCGTACTGCACACGCAGATGCCCCGATCAGAACTGCATTATTTAAAGGACCAGTTCAACTCTGGATTTTGAAGGAGAAAGGAGAAATGGAGTTGAGGAAAGCAAAGGCAGATTTAGTGATGCATTCCTAGATGTGCTATTGGCTGCAGTGAGAGCCAGAAGGGAGGTTATTTTTCCATGGGATGGCAGGAAGAAACCTGGCTCTGTCACCAAAAAGGCTCGGCTGGAGGTAGCACAAGAGGTAACAAGCAGGAGCACGGTGCTCAGGTCTTGGCTGCAGTGCAGGAAGCGATGACCTGAGTAGGTCTGGAAAAGTGAGCACATTTGCATATTCACCCACATCTTTTTGTGTACAACACCCAACTTCCCTTCATCACTCTGTCTCGGCAAAGCATACTCCATCACAAGGCTCCTCACACCCAACCTCCCTTCATCACTCTGTCTCGGCAAAGCATACTCCATCACAAGGCTCCTCACACCCACTTAAGGTCACCAGAAACCATCCTTCACTTTCGATGTACTTGCTCACCTCCAAATTCATGAACCCAACACAGTCACTCATCCCAATCCTTATGCAACGTGATGCATCTGTGTGATAGTCAACCTCATCCAATGCACTGCATCCATTGGGTGAAAACAGCACCCGCAGCCACTCACAGGTATGTCCTGTTGCCCCTTGTATGAGAAGAGAGCAAAAATGCAAGAGGGCGAGGACTGGGGGTGGCCCTCCACAGATTGTGGAATTAACTGAAGTGGAGGAGGAGTCAATGGAGATAAGAGGCACATCTCTGGTCCACTCAATCGGAGATGAAGAGACTGAAACTCATATATGGCAGGTTACAGGATATAACACATAATTCACACAGATGCTGACTTTATTTAATCGACGCCTGAAGTATGAGAAGCCACAATATGGATATTGGCGAGATTGTTATTGTGCCAAGACAAAGTTGTTTCACTTTCTTTTGCCTTCCAGGACCTTCACGCCTACAAGAAGATCCTGTTGATATGGATGACGTCAATTCCTCAGAGGACCTCATTCCTTCTGAGGGTGCACCGTCACAGGACATACAGCCATGCACCAACGCAGATACTCGCACTTCGGTGGGTCCTGTTACACAGTTAGTTGGGTTTTCACCTGGTGAATCACAACTCACAAGTGAGCACGAGCAGACACTGGTGGCAGGGGCAGCTGTGGAGAGTTCGCATGGGAGGCGCACTCCTCTCCAAACTCTGCTCAGCTGGACACAGATGCTGAATTCCGAGGACAATCATTGAGAATGATTGAGGTACAGTTGCACCTTTGCGAGGTACTGAAAAATGTGCCATGCACACTCTCCACAATAGGTGAGAGGATGGAGGAGTCCAACTCCAACAGTAGTGGAGTGCTGTCACAGGTAAGAGAATAACCACCTCCATTGAGCTTCAAGCACAAATGAGTCTATTCAGGCCGTGACCACAGCCGTGCAGAAGATGTCTGCCTCCTTCAACAGGATGACAGATACCTGATCCATGGCCTTACAATGCATCAATGATCCTCACCAAGGTGCTCCCCAGCAGAATGGTAATAGTGATGTGACGCTGGCCCAGGGGAGGGATGAAGGCGAAAGGGGACATGGAGGTGGGAACTCCACTCAAAGCGCTCCCTCATCTCACCCGTAGCCCCCCCTCAACCAGTACCCGCAATGCTGCCTCCTCTCCCAATGGCCGAATCTGCTCCTGCACAGGTGCAGGTGGAACAGTCTTTGGTGGGGCCCTCACGGACTCCAAAGCCCAGAGGTCGTAGGCTGAAAACATCTCAGCCGTCAGGGCAGGGATCTGAGCAGCCTGCCTCGACCTCTGCTGAAGCCACAGGAGATGCACCAGGTAGAAGTGGTAGGAAGCGTAAGTTTAAGCAATTGTAGTTCACCAAGGGTGTGCACATGGGAGTTTGAAGAAATATTATGTTGTGAAGTCTCCTTTTTTCACATTGGCCCATTAAATGTATTGATTGGCACCACTTCCATGGGTGTTTGAAGAAATATTATGTTACAATTTATATTTCTTTTTATGTTGGCACGTAAAATTTATTCATTATCACCACTTCCAAATCTTAGGAACATAGGAACAGGAGTAGGCCATTCAGCCCCTCGTGCCTGCTCCGCCATTTGATAAGATCATGGCTGATCTGTGATCTAACTCAATTGCTAAATTTAAATGTGAGATAGATAGCTTTTTGCCAATCAAAGGTATTAAGGGATATGAGCTAGTATCAATTGCCGTTTGCGGAAGAGAGTTCCAAACTTCTACCACCCTTTGAGTGTAGAAATGTTTTCTAATCTCGCTCCTGAAAGGTCTGGCTCTAATTTTTAGACTGTGCCCCCTACTCCTAGAATCCCCAACCAGCGGAAATAGTTTCTCTCTATCCACCCTATCCGTTCCCCTTAATATCTTATAAACTTCAATCAGATCACCCCTTAACCTTCGAAACTCCAGAGAATACAGTCCCAATTTGTGTAATCGTTCCTCGTAACTTAACCCTTGAAGTCCAGGTATCATTCCAGTAAACCTACGCTGCACTCCCTCCAAGGCCAATATGTCTTTCCGAAGGTGCGGTGCCCAGAACTGCTCACAGTACTCCAGGTGCGGTCTAACCAGGGTTTTGTATAGCTGCAGCATAACTTCTGCCCCCTTGTACTCCAGTCCTCTAGATATAAAGGCCAGCATTCCATTAGCTTTATTGATTATTTTCTGCACCTGTTCATGACACTTCAATGATCTATGTACCTGAACCCCTATGTCCCTTTGGACATCCACTGTTTTTAACATTTTACCATTTAGAAAGTACCCTGTTCTATCCTTTTTTGATCCAAAGTGGATGACCTCACATTTGTCTACATTACACTATTGCTTCTAGACTTTTAAGTGGACCTTTCATTTGCTTCATGGTCAATGCCGAGACATGATGACACCCATTGGGCAGCTGTGCAATAGGTATGTGTGTGGCTGAAGGTCTATTTTGTGCAAAGGGGAGAGCTTGGTGGTGGTGGTGATGATTTTGCCAGATGGCATGAGTAGGTCAAAGATCTTTATTTTTGGAATTCATAATGAGAACCTGTGAGAGATGAGGGCATCCCGGACAGCAATGTGCACGGCCGGTCTAGCAATACGTGCACCATTGCCATATTCCTCCTCCTCTTCCTCCTCCTCTTCCTCCTCGTCATCCTCCTCTTCCTCTTCCACAATGTTGCCGCCGATAGAGGACGATTGAGGAGTGCCTTCGTCCTCGACCACCTCTCTGCTGGTTTACGTTGTGCAGGATGCAGCACACCACACTTATTCTGGAGACCCTCGCAGGCGAGTACTGAAGGACGCCTCCAGGCCTATCCAGGCACCTGAAGCACATCTTCAACATGCCGACGGCTTGTTCAATGACACACCTGGTGGTCATGGGACTCTGCTTGTAGTGCTCTTCTGCCTCATTGGTGGGGTTCCTCACCGGTGTCATGAGCCATGTTTGCAGCGGTAACCCCTTGTCTCCAACGAGCCAGCCCTTAAGTCTGTCTCCTGTCTGGAAAAGGTCTGGAAAGTTGGACTGCCGTAGTATAAACGCATCATGACAGCTGCCAGGGAATCTGGCGCACATCTACATAAATCTCTTCTTGTGGTCACACACCAGTTGTGCATTGATGGAGTGAAACCCCTTTTGGTTGATGAAGACTCCTGGTTCATGTGGTGGTCCGTGGATTTCCACGTGTGGGCAATCGATTGTGCCTTGCACCAGTGGGAAGCCAGCCAGAGAGTCAAAACCGACTGCCCACTTATTCTGGCTATTGTTGTCACAGGGGAGGTTCACGTAATCGGACACCCTGACAAACAAACCATCCGTTACCTGCCTTATAAACTTACATGCAGACAATTGATACACTCTGGAGATGTCACTGGTGGCACCCTGGAAGAACCCAAAGGTGAAGAAATTGAGGGCAGTGGTGACTTTTACTGTGACGGGGCAGTGGTGACTTTTACTGCGACGGGCAGTGGTGACTTTTACTGCGACGGGCAGTGGTGACTTTTACTGTGACGGGGCAGTGGTGACTTTTACTGTGACGGGGCAGTGGTGACTTTTACTGCGACGGGCAGTGCGTGGCCACCAGGTCCAGCCAGGAGCAGCTCTTCCTCAAGGAGGCTGCAGGTGTCTGCGACGACCTGCCGACTCAATCTGAGCCTCCGTAGGCACTGCTCCTCAGAGAAGTCCAGGAAATTCAGCCTTTGCCTGTAGACCCTCTGACGTGGGTAATCCCTCCTGCCACCTCAACCCTCCATTGCTCCCCTCTCTGCTCTTCTCCAGGTCCTTGTAGTGCACCTCTGCCTTGTGCAACTGCAGATCCCAGAACTGCATGACGTTCCTGCCGCGGATGGTGATTTTCCTCCTCCTCCGATGTACTGTGGAATAAATCCATTGCCCCCCCCCACCCCCATCCTGATCTTGTCAGTTTGAGGCTCCAAAATGTTGGTAACTCGATTTGAACACAAGAATTCTCAGTCTCAACAAAGAAATCTCAGTCTAAACACAAAGAACTCTCAGCCAAACGATTTCCTGAGAGAACCGAGTGGCCAGCTGCGATAACTGACCTTTTATTGAGATGTGTCAATCACAGGTTTGAAGGTCCAGCTTCTGCTGCATCTCACCTCCGTTTCATTGGCTTTCTGAAGCCATGGGAAACACGTGCAGGAGAAGTTAAATCCGTTACTGTTGCAGAATCAACAAAAAGTTAAGTACCTCAAATGTTTCAATGACCTACATTCCCCCTTTCAGCCCGCCAGCTCGAAGTGGGGACAGGACTTCTGGGTTTTGGAAGTGCACACGCATCCAAACTCGCCTGAGTTAAACCCGGAAGTGGGTGTGTTGCAGCCGGGATGTGGTCCCACTTCCAACTTCTGTCATTTTGCCCTCTCACCCGCCCCCAACCCGCCCGTTAAAATTCCCCCCCCCCACCTTGATTCCTGATGGAGGAAAGTAAAGTGATGGAGGGGATCCAACTCCTGATATACTTGTGGGATGACCAAGTCTTCATGGTCTTGTGATGACACCTGTCCCTGTCAGTCCACTGGGCCATCTGATCTGTTTCAAGCAGCCTATTGGGAATGTCTGTTTTCAGCACATTTAGAAGGGAATATCTGAATATTGATCGTTTAGTTGGAGTATTTAAGATACTGATTCTTGGAAAGATGACATTTGATTCCTCCTAGTCTATGGTAGGAGTTTGGCTCCTGCTGGTCCAGTTAGGACTGTTACAGATGTTTGTGTGGAGCTGGAGCTACCTAATTCCTGATGGTCTGATGGGTGCTCCATCCAGTTACTTGAGACCTTGTTTGGTGGAGAACCCCTTTAAAGTGATTCAGTCCCATACTCATTCACCCTGAACTGCAGCACCATGTGGCTTTTTCATGCTCTCTGTTATTTTGGTGACATTGTATTGACATTACTAAAAATGGCCTGACATAATATGAAGTGTCTGCAAACTCTTTGTCTCATGGAAAGACAGTTTCACTTATCAACTCCTCACTTTCAAAGAAAACTAAGACCAAACAATCGCAACAGCACCCTGATCACCATAACACATGCCCTTGTCCCTTAACCCAAGACAGAATAGGATGGAGATGTAGAGGACTGTCTTTCTGGTGCTGATCGAGGATGTTTCAGAAAAAGAAATGACAAGAGTATCCATCCCTGCTAAGAACAGCTTGTCTATGTTCTTTCATTTTCCACTAAGTAAATGGATAAGTAATCAAATATTTATCGAGTATTTCAGGAGTGACAGGACTCACTATGTGGTAAATGTACTCTTCATGATATCCTTAATGTGAAAATCAACAAAAGCTATGCCACTGCCTCTTCAATTATTAATACTCATTGCCGAGATATTATCTATACATTTGTCCCACGCTGGTTATTATGACTGTGCTTAACTCTCCAATGGCCTCACAATAAAGAGAATGAATGAAATAATCAGCAAAGCCATCACAATAATTGTATCTCGTTAATAATTATTGTGGGACTCAAAGATTGAAAATATAATTTTGCGAATAGAATTCCGGACAGTGGTTCTGATCAAGGATTGGTTGATGTTTGTTGCTCACCAAGTGCTAATGAGTTTGTGAGTAACTTGCTCTGTAAGTTAAGACACAAAACTAGCCAATCACAGTGCACCACTTATAATGCTATTTCCACATTGCTGGACCATCTAAATTACTATTTAAATTGTGAATATTTTGTTCAGGCTGTGGAGTTTGCAAGACTGAGCAAAACCATGTGGCCATCCAATTTGTAAAGACAAATTTAGTGATTGAAACAAGAAGGTGATAACAGTGGGGCCGATTCAGTGGTCATGTTGCAGGACTGTACCCTTTCACTGCTGTGCATGTTAGCAGAGCTGGAGATTGACTTCTGTCATATAGTGAGGTCAGCAAATTAACATAACGTTGCAGCAATCCCGGAGCGCATTGGAGTGCACTGGGTGAATGAGTGAGATACTCGGTACCAGCAGCTCGTGAAGATATTGGAGTGCACTGGGTGAATGAGTGAGATACTCGGTACCAGAGGCTTGTGAAGATATTGGAGTGCACTGGGTGAATGAGTGAGATACTCGGTACCAGAGGCTCGTGAAGATATTGGAGTGCACTGGGTGAATGAGTGAGATACTCAGTACCAGAGGCTCGTGAAGATATTGGAGTGCACTGGGTGAATGAGTGAGATACTCGGTACCAGCAGCTCGTGAAGATATTGGAGTGCACTGGGTGAATGAGTGAGATACTCGGTACCAGCAGCTCGTGAAGATATTGGAGTGCGCTGGGTGAATGAGTGAGATACTCGGTACCAGCAGCTCGTGAAGATATTGGAGTGCACTGGGTGAATGTTTGAGATACTCGGTACCAGCAGCTCGTGAAGATATTGGAGTGCACTGGGTGAATGAGTGAGATACTCGGTACCAGCAGCTCGTGAAGATATTGGAGTGCACTGGGTGAATGTGTGAGATACTCAGTACCAGCAGCTCGTGAAGATATTGGAGTGCACTGGGTGAATGAGTGAGATACTCGGTACCAGCAGCTCGTGAAGATATTGGAGTGCACTGGGTGAATGAGTGAGATACTCGGTACCAGCAGCTCGTGAAGATATTGGAGTGCACTGGGTGAATGAGTGAGATACTCGGTACCAGCAGCTCGTGAAGATATTGGAGTGCACTGGGTGAATGAGTGAGATACTCGGTACCAGCAGCTCGTGAAGATATTGGAGTACACTGGGTGAATGAGTGAGATACTCGGTACCAGCAGCTCGTGAAGATATTGGAGTGCACTGGGTGAATGTGTCAGATACTCAGTACCAGCGGCTCGTGAAGATATTGGAGTGCACTGGGTGAATGAGTGAGATACTCGGTACCAGCAGCTCGTGAAGATATTGGAGTGCACTGGGTGAATGAGTGAGATACTCGTTACCAGCAGCTCGTGAAGATATTGGAGTGCACTGGGTGAATGAGTGAGATACTCAGTACCAGCGGCTCGTGAAGATATTGGAGTGCACTGGGTGAATGAGTGAGATACTCGGTACCAGCAGCTCGTGAAGATATTAGAGTGCACTGGGTGAATGAGTTAGATACTCGGTACCAGCAGCTCGTGAAGATATTGGAGTGCACTGGGTGAATGAGTGAGATACTCGTTACCAGAGGCTCGTGAAGATATTGGAGTGCACTGGGTGAATGAGTGAGATACTCGGTACCAGAGGCTCGTGAAGATATTGGAGTGCACTGGGTGAACGAGTGAGATACTCGGTACCAGAGGCTCGTGAAGATATTCTGCTACTAAAGAGCAGGAAATTGCCCAGACAACTCAATGATCCAGCATTGGAGGTCATCACAAAAGAGTCCTATTATTTGAAGCGACAGGATATCATTTCTGTCAAACGAGATGTCAGAATAACCTGGATAGAAGTCCCAGAAGAAGTAAATGCAGTGTCAAATGAACTGATCATAGGGGCAGGTGAGAAGGAAATTTGCTAGTCTTTTGAAATGGTGCCAAGGTAAGTCCCCTCCCACTTTGCCAACTTTTATAATATGTCTTATAAGCATGTTAACACATTGTAAACCAGTGCAGCATCATAAACATGGACTGTGTTCTGGCAACTGTTCATCTCTTTTCCAAATGCACAGATGTGTGCATGTTTCTGCAGGGCATATTCTACTACTGTACTGCTACCATATGAATAAGCTTGCACAATTGAACATAATCTTGCAAACTAGGAACACAAAGCACACTGCTAACACAAACTGCCTTCATGCTGCATGTTCATGTACTCATATAAGATCTCTCATCTTCCTCATTCCGCATATATGGCTAAATTCCAGAGGTGAGGTGAGAGTGACTGCCCTTGACATCAAGGCAGCATTTGACCGAGTGTAGCCCCAGGAGCCCGAGTAAAAGTGAAGTTAATGGGAATCAGGGGGAAAACTCTCCAGTGGCTGGAGTCATACCTAGCACAAAGGAAGATGGTAGTGGCTGTTGGAGGCCAATCATCTCAGCCCCAGGACATTGCTGCAGGAGTTCCTCAGGGCAGTGTCCTAGGCCCAACCATCTTCTGCTGCTTCATCAATGACCTTCCCTCCATCATAAGGTCAGAAATGGGGATGTTCGCTGATGATTGCACAGTGTTCAGTTCTATTCAGATAATGAAGCAGTCCGAGCCCGCATGCAGCAAGACCTGGACAACATCCAGGCTTGGGCTCATAAGTGGCAAGTAACATTCGTGCCAGACAAGTGCCAGGCAATGACCATCTCCAACAAGAGAGAGTCGAACCACCACCCCTTGACATTCAACGGCATTACCATTGCCGAATCCCCCACCATAAACATCCTGGGGGTCACCATTGACCAGAAACTTAACTGGACCAGCCATATCAATTCTGTGGCTACAAGAGCAGGTCACCTCCTGACTCCCCAAAGCCTTTCCACCATCTACAAGGCACAAGTCAGGAGTGTGATGGAATACTCTCCACTTACCTGGATGAGTGCAGCTCCAACAACACTCAAGAAGCTCGACACCATCCAGAACAAAGCAGCCCGCTTGATTGGCACCCCATCCACCACCCTAAATATTCACTTCCTTCACCACCGGTGCACAGTGGCTGCAGTGTGTACCATCCACAGGATGCACTGCAGCAACTCGCCAAGACTTCTTCGACAGCACCTCCCAAACCCACGACCTCTACCACCTAGAAGGACAAGAGCAGCAGGCACATGGGAACACCACCTGCACGTTCCCCTCCAAGTCACACACCATCCCGACTTGGAAATATATCGCCGTTCCTTCATCGTCACTGGGTCAAAATCCTGGAACTTCCTTCCTAACAGCACTGTGGGAGAACCTTCACCACACGGACTGCAGCGGTTCAAGAAGACGGCTCACCACCACCTTCTCAAGGGCAATTAGGGATGGGCAATAAATGCTGGCCTCACCAGCGACACCCACATCCCATGAACGAATAAAGAAAAAAAAAAATTCCTTTTCTATTTCCTGAAGCAAAAGACCACACACAATCAGTGGCGTCAGTGCTAACTGGAACGGGATGGTGTAGTTAGGCCTTTGATTCTTTACGAGGACCGGGCACTCCGGATTCTGAATATGGAGGCAGCCGGAGTAGGGGGAGGGTTAGGTCAGAGACGTCCCCCAAGCTCACAGATAGTACCATCCTTTGCTTTTCATTCTCTGTCTCATTCATTCATTCCTTTGTAAGTAGGCGTACGTACATTGCATTGCTGCAACATAACGACTGTTTTAACAAGTGTGTCATTGCCAACATTGGAAAATATGCTTCTCTTTAGGTGCCTAAGAGGAGATGCTGCCTTGCACAGAGCACCTTACAGAACCTTGTTCACTCTACTATTGTGGCAAGCAGCAGCACAGACACGTCCACTCCGGGGGATTTAGTTAATGAGTCTCAGGAAGGAGTATTTGGTTAATCATTGAGCATGGATGAGGAGGAGCAAGTCGGGGTGGCATTGGGGGAATCATGACCTGTTATCCAGACGGCCAATGTGAGAGTTGATTCTGCTGCTGAACCCAGGGATTGGGAGCAGTTTGAAAGTTCAGCATCGGCATTTCATGAAGCCATTTGAGAGTGCCAAACAGCCTGCTAAATGTGGGGGTGTCCCTGGAGGACTCCACATCTGTCCAGTACTGCAAGACTGCCTGAAAGAGCTGCACCCAATCATGGAAAGCATGGTAACTTCAAAACTCTGTGTAGCAGAGCCCACTAGACCAAATTGCTAAGCTCAGTCATAGTTTGCATAACATGCTCTGACTGAGACTTTAAAGAACTTAGGCTCCAGTCTGCAGCAGATCTGTCATGTCTGAACTCACTATGCTGGGGAAATCAGATTGGGGCAGCCTTAACACAAGGCTTTAACAGTATCATTGCTGCCCAGCTCACCAGTTCTAACAGACCTCTTACTGAATGTCCGGCAACAAAGGAACAACAGGAACTGGAGGGAAATGTCTCTCAGAGTAAGACCACATCCATACCATCCAGCTGCCTCACTCAACTGACTCCAGATGTGCCAGATAGGCTACTGGAATACTTCTGGTACCTGTAGTTACAGTAACATCTGATCATCCAGCACAAGGAGTTAGTGGAGCACCTCTGGTCCTAAAGGCAGACATTGGCACCCAGCAGCTATACACCTTTCTCTTCCCACTGGAAATACACCTCAATGGAACACCCGATTAAGAATTAGCAGCTTGTTGAGACATGGATTGGGGAAGAAACAGTGTGGAGACTGATAGGGTGGAACAGCCACCTAACTAAAGACAAGTCAAGACATGTCCTTGCTAGCGATTGACTTCCTATTGTACAGATACAAATTGGGAATTACTCAAAGCCGGTAAAAATATACATAAGATAATTAGCTTTGAATTGATGAATGACATACAGAGACAGCCAGTCGAGGAAACAAAGATCAATCAAATACAGGGAAGTCACACATCACTCGAAACAGGACACAGAGATCTGGGCAAGATCAAGCTTTGATGGGAGAAAACTGACATCTAATTGAGGTGAACAAAGACACTAAATCTTTGTAAGTTGGTTATCACTCTCGCTCTCTCCCTTTTCTCATTCCCCTTATCCCTGGTTATCTCTCATCCTCTCCCCCTCTTCTCATTCCACTTATCCGTGCTTATCTAACTCCATCTCTCCCCTTTCTCATTCCCCTTATCCCTTGTTGTCTCTCTCCCTTTTCTCATTTCCCTTATCCCTTGTGATCTCTCTCTCTATCCCTTTTCTCATTCCCCTTACCCCTCGTTATCTCTCTCTCTCTCTCCCTTTTCTCATTTCCCTTATCCCTGGTTATCACTTTCCCTCGCTCCCTTTTCTCATTCCCCTTATCGCTGGTTATTTCTCTCCCACTCCCCCTTTTCTCATTCCCCTTATCCCAGATTATCTCTCTCCCTCTCTCCATTTTCTCATTCCCCTTATCCCTGGTTATCTCTCTTTCTCTCTCTCTCCCTTTTCTCATTCCCCTCATCTGCGGTTTTCTGACTCCCTCTCTCCTTTTTATCATTCCCACTATCCCTGGTTATCTTGCACCCTCTCTCCCTTTTCTCATTCCCCTTATCCCTTGTTATCTCTCTCCCTCTCCCTGCTTTCTAATTCCCCTTATCCCTGCTTAACTCTCCCTCTCTCCCTTTTCTCAGTCCCCTTATCCCTGGTTATCTCTCTCCCTCTCTCCCTTTTCTCAGTCCCCTTATCCCTGGTTATCTCTCTCCCTCTCGCCCTTTTCTCAGTCCCCTTATCCCTGGTTATCTCCCACCTCTCACATTTTCTCATTCTCCTTATCCCTGGTTATCTCTCTCCCTCTCCCCCTTTTCTCATTCCCCTTATCGCTGGTTATCTCAACCCTTCTCCCCCTTTTCTCATTCCCCTTATCCCTGGTTATCTTTCTCCCTCACTCCTTTTTCTCATTCCACTTATCCCTGGATATCTCGCTCTATCTCGCCCATTTCTCATTATCCTTATCCCTGGTTATCTCTCTCCCTATCTCCCTTTTCTCATTCCCCTTATCCCTGGTTATGTCTCTCCCTCTCCCCCTCTTCTCATTCAACTTATCCCTGCTTATCTATCTCCCTCTCTCCCTTTTCTCATTCCCCATATCCCTTGTTATCTCTCTCCCTCTCTCCCTTTTCTCATTTCCCTTATCCATTGAGATCTCTCTCTCTCTCTCCCTTTTCTCATTCCCCTTATCCCTCGTTATCTCTCTCTCTCTCTCCCTTTTCTCATTTCCCTTATCCCTGGTTATCTCTTTCACTCGCTCCCTTTTCTCATTCCCCTTATCCCTGGTTATCTCTCTCCCACTTCCCCTTTTCTCATTCCCCTTATCCCAGATTATCTCACTCCCTCTCTCCCTTTTCTCATTCCCCTTATCCCTGGTTATCTCTCTTTCTCTCTCTCTCCCTTTTCTCATTCCCCTTAACCCAGGTTATCTGACTCCCTCTCTCCACTTTCTAATTCCCATTGTCCCTGGTTATCTTGCACCTTCTCTCCATTTTCTCATTCCCCTTATCCCATGTTATCTCTCTCCCTCTGCCCCCTTTCTCATTCCCCTTATCCCTGGTTATCTCCCACCGCTCACCATTTTCTCATTCCCCTTATTCCTGGTTATCTTTCTCCCTCTCTCCCTTTTATCATTCCCCTTTTCCCTGGTGATCTCTCTCTCCCTCTCCCCCTTTTCTCATTCCCCTTTTCCCTGGTGATCTCTCTCTCCCTCTCCCCCTTTTCTCATTCCCCTTATCGCTGGTTATCTCAACCCTTCTCCCCCTTTTCTCATTCCCCTTATCCCTGGTTCTCTTTCTCCCTCACTCCTTTTTCTCATTCCACTTATCCCTGGTGATCTCTCTCTCCCTCTCGCCCTTTTCTCATTCCCCTTATCCATTGTGATCTCTCTATCTCTCTTTCACTTTTCTCATTCCCCTTATCCCTGTTTATCTCTCTCCCTCTCCCCCTCTTCTCATTCCACTTATCCCTGCTTATCTATCTCCATCTCGGCCTTTTCTCATTCCCCTTATCCCTTGTTATCTCTCTCCCTCTCTCCCTTTTCTCATTTCCCTTATCAGTTGTGATCTCTCTCTCTCCCTTTTCTCATTCCCCTTATCCCTCGTTATCTCTCTCCCTCGCTCCCTTTTCTCATCCCCCTTATCACTGGTTATCTCTCATCCTCTCCCCCTCTTCTCATTCCACTTATCCGTGCTTATCTATCTCCATCTCTCCCCTTTCTCATTCCCCTTATCCCTTGTTGTCTCTCTCCCTTTTCTCATTTCCCTTATCCCTTGTGATCTCTCTCTCTATCCCTTTTCTCATTCCCCTTACCCCTCGTTATCTCTCTCCCTTTTCTCATTTCCCTTATCCCTGGTTATCACTTTCCCTCGCTCCCTTTTCTCATTCCCCTTATCGCTGGTTATTTCTCTCCCACTCCCCCTTTTCTCATTCCCCTTATCCCAGATTATCTCTCTCCCTCTCTCCATTTTCTCATTCCCCTTATCCCTGGTTATCTCTCTTTCTCTCTCTCTCCCTTTTCTCATTCCCCTCATCTGCGGTTTTCTGACTCCCTCTCTCCTTTTTATCATTCCCACTATCCCTGGTTATCTTGCACCCTCTCTCCCTTTTCTCATTCCCCTTATCCCTTGTTATCTCTCTCCCTCTCCCTGCTTTCTAATTCCCCTTATCCCTGCTTAACTCTCCCTCTCTCCCTTTTCTCAGTCCCCTTATCCCTGGTTATCTCTCTCCCTCTCTCCCTTTTCTCAGTCCCCTTATCCCTGGTTATCTCTCTCCCTCTCGCCCTTTTCTCAGTCCCCTTATCCCTGGTTATCTCCCACCTCTCACATTTTCTCATTCTCCTTATCCCTGGTTATCTCTCTCCCTCTCCCCCTTTTCTCATTCCCCTTATCCCTGGTTATCTTTCTCCCTCACTCCTTTTTCTCATTCCACTTATCCCTGGTTATCTCGCTCTATCTCGCCCATTTCTCATTATCCTTATCCCTGGTTATCTCTCTCCCTATCTCCCTTTTCTCATTCCCCTTATCCCTGGTTATGTCTCTCCCTCTCCCCCTCTTCTCATTCCCCTTATCCCTGCTTATCTATCTCCCTCTCTCCCTTTTCTCATTCCCCATATCCCTTGTTATCTCTCTCCCTCTCTCCCTTTTCTCATTCCCCTTATCCCTTGTTATCTCTCTCCCTCTCCCTGCTTTCTAATTCCCCTTATCCCTGCTTAACTCTCCCTCTCTCCCTTTTCTCATTCCCCTTATCCCTGGTTATGTCTCTCCATCTCCCCCTCTTCTCATTCAACTTATCCCTTGTTATCTCTCTCCCTCTCTCCCTTTTCTCATTCCACTTATCCCTTGTTATCTCTCTCCCTCTCTCCCTTTTCTCATTCCCCATATCCCTTGTTATCTCTCTCCCTCTCTCCCTTTTCTCAGTCCCCTTATCCCTGGTTATCTCTCTCCCTCTCGCCCTTTTCTCAGTCCCCTTATCCCTGGTTATCTCTCACCTCTCACATTTTCTCATTCTCCTTATCCCTGGTTATCTCTCTCCCTCTCCCCCTTTTCTCATTCCCCTTATCGCTGGTTATCTCAACCCTTCTCTCCTTTTCTCATTCCCCTTATCCCTGGTTATCTTTCTCCCTCACTCCTTTTTCTCATTCCATTTATCCCTGGTTATCTCGCTCTATCTCGCCCATTTCTCATTATCCTTATCCCTGGTTATCTCTCTCCCTATCTCCCTTTTCTCAATCCCCTTATCCCTGGTTATGTCTCTCCCTCTCCCCCTCTTCTCATTCAACTTATCCCTGCTTATCTATTTCCCTCTCTCCCTTTTCTCATTCCCCATATCCCTTGTTATCTCTCTCCCTCTCTCCCTTTTCTCATTTCCCTTATCCATTGAGATCTCTCTCTCTCTCTCCCTTTTCTCATTTCCCTTATCCCTGGTTATCTCTTTCACTCGCTCCCTTTTCTCATTCCCCTTATCCCTGGTTATCTCTCTCCCACTTCCCCTTTTCTCATTCCCCTTATCCCAGATTATCTCACTCCCTCTCTCCCTTTTCTCATTCCCCTTATCCCTGGTTATCTCTCTTTCTCTCTCTCTCCCTTTTCTCATTCCCCTTAACCCAGGTTATCTGACTCCCTCTCTCCCCTTTCTAATTCCCATTGTCCCTGGTTATCTTGCACCTTCTCTCCATTTTCTCATTCCCCTTATCCCATGTTATCTCTCTCCCTCTGCCCCCTTTCTCATTCCCCTTATCCCTGGTTATCTCCCACCGCTCACCATTTTCTCATTCCCCTTATTCCTGGTTATCTTTCTCCCTCTCTCCCTTTTATCATTCCCCTTTTCCCTGGTGATCTCTCTCTCCCTCTCCCCCTTTTCTCATTCCCCTTTTCCCTGGTGATCTCTCTCTCCCTCTCCCCCTTTTCTCATTCCCCTTATCGCTGGTTATCTCAACCCTTCTCCCCCTTTTCTCATTCCCCTTATCCCTGGTTATCTTTCTCCCTCACTCCTATTTCTCATTCCACTTATCCCGGGTGATCTCTCTCTCCCTCTCGCCCTTTTCTCATTCCCCTTATCCATTGTGATCTCTCTATCTCTCTCTCACTTTTCTCATTCCCCTTATCCCTGGTTATCTCTCTCCCTTTTCTCATTCCCCTTTTGCCTGGTTATCTCTCTCCCTCTCCCCCTCTTCTCATTCCACTTATCCCTGCTTATCTATCTCCATCTCGGCCTTTTCTCATTCCCCTTATCCCTTGTTATCTCTCTCCCTCTCTCCCTTTTCTCATTTCCCTTATCAGTTGTGATCTCTCTCTCTCCCTTTTCTCATTCGCCTCATCCCTCGTTATCTCTCTCCCTCGCTCCCTTTTCTCATCCCCCTTATCCCTGGTTATCTCTCTTTCTCTGTCTCTCGCGTTTCTCATTCTCCTTATCCGCGGTTATCTGACTCCCTCTCTCCCTTTTCACATTCCCCTTATCCCTGGTTATCTCTCTCCCTCTCTCCCTTTTCTCATTCCCCTTATCCCTGGTTCTCTCTCTCCCTCACTCCTATTTCTCATTCCACTTCTCCCTGGTTATCTCTCTCCCTCTCTCCCTTTTCTCATTCCCCTTATCCCTGTTTATCTCTCTCCCTCTCCCCCTCTTCTCATTCCACTTATCCCTGCTTATCTATCTCCATCTCTCCCTATTCTCATTCCCCTTATCCCTTGTTATCTCTCTCCCTCTCTCCCTTTTCTCATTTCCCTTATCCCTTGTGATCTCTCTCTCTCTCCCTTTTCTCACTCCCCTTATCCCTCGTTATCTCTCTCTCTCTGTCCCTTTTCTCATTTCCCTTAACCCTGGTTATCTTTTTCCCTCGCTCCCTTTTCTCATTCCCCTTATCCCTGTTTATCTCTCTCCCTCTCCCCCTCTTCTCATTCCACTTATCCCTGCTTATCTATCTCCATCTCTCCCTTTTCTCATTCCCCATATCCCTGGTTATCTCTCTCCCTCTCTCCCTTTTCTCATTCCCCTTATCCCTTGTTATCTCTCTCCCTCTCCCTGCTTTCTCATTCCCCTTATCCCTGGTTATCTCCCTCCTCTCACCCTTTTCTCATTCCCCTTATCCCTGGTTATCTCTCTTTCTCTCTCTCTCCCTTTTCTCATTCCCCTTATCACTTGTTATCTCACTCCCTCTCGCGCTATTCTCATTCCCCTCATTCCTGCTTATCTCTCCCCATTCTCTAATTCCCCTTATCCCTGCTTCACTCTCCCTCTCTCCCTTTTCTCAGTCACCTTATCCCTGGTTATCTCTCTCCCTCTCGCCCTTTTCTCAGTCCCCTTATCCCTGGTTATCTCCCACCTCTCACCATTTTTTCATTCTACTTATTCCTGGTTATCTTTCTCCCTCTCTCCCTTTTATCATTCCCCTTTTCCCTGGTGATCTCTCTCTCCCTCTCGCCCTTTTCTCATTCCCCTTATCCATTGTGATCTCTCTCTCTCTCTCTCACTTTTCTCATTCCCCTTATCCCTTGTTATCTCTCTCTCTTTCCCTTTTCTCAATCCCATATCCCTGGTTATCTTACACCATCTCTCCCTTTTCTCATTCCCCTTATCCCTTGTTATCTCAACCCTTCTCTCCCTTTTCTCATTCCCCTTATCCCTGGTTATCTCTCTCCCTCTCCCCCTTTTCTCATTCCCCTTCTCCGTGGTTATCTCCCCCCTCACCCTTTTCTCATTCCCCTATTCCCTGGTTATCTCTCTCACTCTCCCCCTTTTCTCATTCCCATTTTCCCTTGTTATCTCTCTCCCTCTTCCCCCATTCTCATTCCCGTTATCCCTGGTTATCTCTCGCCAGCTCTCCGATTTCTCATTCTGCTTATCCCTGGTTATCTCTCTCCCTCTCCCCCTTTTCTCATTCCACTTATCCCTGGTTATCTCTCTCTATCTCTCCATTTTCTCATCCCCCTTAGACCTGATTATCTCTCTCCCACTCTCCCTTTTGCCTTTCCCCTTATCCCTGGTTATCTCTCTTCCGCTCTCCCTTTTCTCATTCCCCTTATCCCTTGTTATCTCACTCCCTCTCCCCCTTTTCTCATTCCACTTATCCCTGGTTATCTCTCTCAATCTCTCCCTTTTCTCCTTATCCTTATCCGTGTTTATCTCACTCCCTCTCACCCTATTCTCCTCCCTTTTCTCATTCCCTTATCCGCGGTTATCTCTCTCTCGCTCTCTCGCTTGTCTCTTTCCCCTTATACCTTGTTATCTCTCACCCTCTCTCCTTTTTCTCATTCTCCTTATCCCTGGTTATCTCTCTCCCTCTCCCTCTTTTCTAATTCCCCTTATCCCTGATTATCTCTCTCCCTCTCCCCCTTTTCTCATTCGACTTATCCCTGGTCATGACTCTCGCCCTCCCTTTTCTCATTCCCCTTATCCCTGGTTATTTTTCACCTTCTCTCCCTTTTCTCATTCACCTGATCCCTGGTTATCTCTCTCCCTCTCGCCGTTTTCTCATTCCCCTTATCGCTGGTTGTGTCTCTCCCCCTCCCCATTTTCTCATCCCCCTTATCCCTGGTTATCTCTCTTCCACTCTCCCTTTTCTCATTCCCAATATCCCTGGTTATCTCTCTCCCTCTCTCCCTTTTATCATTCCCTTTATCCCTGGATATCTCTCACCCTCTCGCCCGTTTCTCATTCCCCTTATCCGCTGTTATGTCTCTCTCCCTCTCTCGCTTTTCTCATTCCCCTTATCCCTGGTTATCTCTCTCTCCCTCTCTCCCTTTTCTCAATCCCCATATCCCTGGTTATCTCTCTCTCTCTCTCCATTTTCTCATTCCCCTTATCGCTGGTCATCTCTCTCCCACTCTCCCTTTTCTCATTCCCCTTATCCCTGGTCCTCTCTCCCTCTCACGATTATCTCATTCCCCTGATCCATGGTTGTCTCTCTCCCTCTCCCCGTTTTCTCATAGTCCTTCTCCGTGGTTATCTCTCTCCCGCTCCCCCTTTTCTCATTCCCATTATCCCTGGTTATCTCCCCGCTCACCCTTTTCTCATTCCCCTTATCCCTGGTTATCTCACTCTATCTCTCCCTTTTTTCATTCTCCTTATCCCTGGTTACCTCTCTCCACCTCTCCGCCTTTTCTCATTCCACTTATCCCTGGTTATCTCTCTCTATCTCCCTCTTTTCTCAGTCCCCTTATCCCTGGTTATCTCTCTCCCTCTCGCGCTTTTCTCAGTCCCCTTATCCCTGGTTATCTCTCTCTCTCCCTTTTCTCATTCCCCTAATCCCTTGTTATCTCTGTCTCTCTCGCCCTTTTCTCATTCCACTTATCCCTGGTTATCTATCTCCCTCTCTCCCTTTTCTCATTCCCCTTATCCTTGGTTATCTCTCTCCATCTCCCCCTTTTCTCATTCTCATTCTCCACGTTTATCACTCCCCCTCTGCCCCTTTTCTCATTCCCCTTATCCCTAGTTATGTCTCTCCCGCTCTCCCTTTTCTCATTCCACTTATCCCTTGTTATCTCTCTCCCTCTGCCGGTATTCTCATTCTCCTTCTCCATGGTTATCTAACCCCCTCACCCTTTTCTCATTCCCCTTATCCCTTGTTATGTCCCCCCTCACCCTTTTCTCATTCCGCTTATCCCTGGTTATCTCTCTCCCACTCTCGCTTTTCTCATTCCCCTTATCCCTGGTTATCTCCCTCTATCTCTCCCTTTTTTCATTCTCCTTATCCCTTGTGATCTCTCTCCCTCTCACCATTTTCTCATTCCTCTTATCCCTTGTTATCTCTCTCCCTCTCGGCCTTTTCACATTCCCGTTATTCCTGCTTATCTCTCTCGCTTTTCTCATTACCCTTATCCATGGTTCTCTCTCTCTCTCTTTTCTCATTCCACATATCCCTGGTTATCTCTCCCTCTCTCCGTTTTCTTATTCCCCTTATCCCTTGTTATCTCTCTCACTCACGTCCTTTTCTCATTCCCCTTATTCCTAGTTATCTCTCTCCGTCTCTCGCTTTTCTCATTCCCCTCATCCCTTGTTATCTCTCTCCCTCTCGCCCTTTTCTCAATCCCCCAATCCATTGTCATCTCTTTCCCTCTCGCTTTTCTCATTCCCCTTACCCTGGTTATCTCACCCCCTCTGCCCCTTTTCTCATTCCCCTTATCCCTGGTTATCTCTCTCCATCTCCCCCTTTTCTCATTCTCATTCTCCACGTTTATCACTCCCTCTCTTCCTTTTCTCATTCCCCTTATCCTTGGTTATCTCTCTCCATCTCCCCCTTTTCTCATTCTCATTCTCCACGTTTATCACTCCCCCTCTGCCCGTTTTCTCATCCCCTTATCCCTAGTTATTTCTCTCTCCCTCTCCCTTTTCTCATTCCCCTTATCCCTGGTTATCTCTCTCCATCTCCCTCTTTTCACATTCCACTTATCCCTGATGATCACTCTCCATCTCTCCCTTTTCTCATTCCCCTGATCCCTGGTTAACTCTCTCCCTCTCACGCTTTCCTCATTCCCCTTATCCCTTGTTATCTCTATCCCTCGCGCCCTTTTCACATTCCCCTTTTCCCTTGTTATCTCTCTCTCTCTCTATTCCTTTTCTCATTCCACTTATCCCTGGTTATCTCTCTCCCACTCTCCCTTTTCACATTCCCCTTATCCCTGGTCCTCTCTCCCTCTCACGATTTTCTCATTCCCCTGATCCATGGTTATCTCTCTCCCTCTCCCCGTTTTCTCATTCTCCTTCTCCCTGGTTATCTCCCCCCTCACCCATTTCTCATTCCCCATATCCATGGTTATCTCCTCCCTCACCATTTTCTCATTCCCCTTATCCCTGGTTATCTCTCTCACGGTCTCGCGTTTCTCATTCCCCTTATCCCTGGTCCTCTCTCCCTCTCACGATTTTCTCATTCCCCTGATCCATGGTTATCTCTCTCCCTCTCCCCGTTTTCTCATTCTCCTTCTCCCTGGTTATCTACACCCCTCACCCTTCCCTCATTACCCTTATCCCTGGTTATGTCCCCCCTCACCCTTTTCTCATTCCCCTTATCCATGCTTATCTCTCTGTCTCTCACTTTTCTCATTCCCCTTATCCCTTCTGATCACTCTTACTCACGCCATTTTCTCAGTCCTCTTATCCCTAGTTATCTCTCCCCATCTCACCCTTTTCTCATTCATCTTATTCCTGCTGATCTCTCTCCCTTTTCTCATTCCCCTTATCCCTGGTTTTCTCTCCCTCTCTCCCTTTTCTCATTCCCCTTATCCCTGGTTCTCTCTCCCTCACTCCCTTTTCTCAGTCCCCTTATGCCTGGATATCTCTCTCTCTCCCATTTATCATTCCCCTTATCCCTGATTATCTCTCTCTCTCTCTCCGTTTTCTCATTCTCTTTATCCCTTGTTATCTCTCTCCCTCTCGCCCTTTTCACATTCCCCTGAACCCTTGTTATCTCTCTCGCTCTCTTCCTTTTCTCATTCCACTTATGCCTGGTTATCTCTCTCCCTCTCTCCCTTTTCTCATTCCCCTTATCCCTGGTTCTCTCTCCCTCACTCCCTTTTCTCAGTCCCCTTATGCCTGGATATCTCTCTCTCTCCTATTTATCATTCCCCTTATCCCTGGTTATCTCTCTCTCTCTCCGTTTTCTCATTCCCCTTATCCCTTGTTATCTGTCTCCCTCTCGCCCTTTTCTCCATCTCCTTATCCATTTTTATCTCTCTCCCTCTCTTCCTTTTCTCATCCCCCTTATCCATGGTTATCTCTCTCCATCTCCCCCTTTTCTCCTTCTCCTTCTCCCCGGTTATCTCTCTCCCTCTCCCTCGTTCCTCATTCCACTTATCCCTGGTTATCTCTGTCCCTTTCGCACTTTTCTCATTCCCCTTATCCCTTGTTATCTCTCTCTTTCGATTCCTTTTCTCATTCCACTTATCCCTGGTTATCTCTCTCCTTCTCTCCATTTTCTCATTCCCCTTATCGCTGGTCATCTCTCTCCCACTCTCCCTTTTCTCATTCCCCTTATCCCTGGTCCTCTCTCCCTCTCGCGATTATCTCATTCCCCTGATCCATGGTTGTCTCTCTCCCTCTCCCCGTTTTCTCATACTCCTTCTCCGTGGTTATCTCTCTCCCGCTCCCCCTTTTCTCATTCCCATTATCCCTGGTTATCTCCCCCCTCACCCTTTTCTCATTCCCCTTACCCCTGGTTATATCACTCTATCTCTCCCTATTTTCATTCTCCTTATCCCTGGTTACCTCTCTCCACCTCTCCACCTTTTCTCATTCCACTTATCCCTGGTTATCTCTCTCTATCTCCCTCTTTTCTCATTCCCCTTATCCCTTGTGATCTCTCTCCCTCTCGCCCTTTTCTCATTCCACTTATCCCTGGTTATCTATCTCCCTCTCTACCTTTTCTCATTCCCCTTATCCTTGGTTATCTCTCTCCATCTCCCCCTTTTCTCCTTCTCATTCTCCACGTTTATCACTCCCCCTCTGCCCCTTTTCTCATTCCCCTTATCACTAGTTATCTCTCTCCCGCTCTCCCTTTTCTCATTCCCCTTATCCCTGGTTATCTCTCTCCCTCTCCCCCTTTTCTCATTCCACTTATCCATGATGATCACTCTCCCTCTCTCCCTTTTCTCATTCCCCTTATCCCTGGTTATCTCTCTCCCTCTCATCCTTTCCTCATTCCCCTTATCCCTTGTTATCTCTGTCCCTCTCGCCCTTTTCACATTCCCCTTTTCCCTTGTTATCTCTCTCTCTCCCTATTCCTTTTCTCATTCCCCTTATCCCTGGTCCTCTCTCCCTCTCACGATGTTCTCATTCCCCTGATCCATGGTTATCTCTCTCCCTCTCCCCGTTTTCTCATTCTCCTTCTCCCTGGTTATCTCCCCCCTCACCCTTCTCTCATTCCCCTTATCCCTGGTTATGTCCCCCCTCGCCATTTTCTCATTCCTCTTATCCCTTGTTATCTCTCTCCCTCTCGCCCTTTTCTCATTCCCGTTATTCCTGCTTATCTCTCTCGCTTTTCTCAATCTCCTCATACAAATGGGAGGAGTTGGGATGTCTTGTTGAAGTTGTACAGGGCATTGGTGAGGCCACACTTGGAGTACTGTGTAGAGTTCTGGTCACCCTATTATAGAAAGGATATTATTAAACTAGAAAGAGTGCAGAAAAGATTTACTAGGATGCTACCGGGACTTGATGGTTTGACTTACAGGGAGAGGTTAGACAGACTGGCACTTTTTTCCCTGGAGAGTAGGAGGTTAAGGGGTGATCTTATAGAAGTCTATAAAATAATGAGTGGCATAGATAAGGTCGACAGTCAAAATCTTTTCCCAAAGGTAGGGGAGTCTATAACGAGGGGGCACAGATTTAAGGTGAGAGGGGAGAGATACAAAAGGATCCAGAGGGGCAATTTTTTCACTCAAAGGGTGGTGAGTGTCTGGAACGAGCTGCCAGAGGCAGTAGTAGAGGCGGGTACAATTTTGTCTTTTAAAAAGCATTTGGACAGTTACATGAGTAAGATGGGTATCGAGGGATATGGGCCAAGTGCAGGCAATTGGGACTAGCTTAGTGGTATAAACTGGGCGACATGGACATGTTGGGCCGAAGGGCCTGTTTCCATGTTGTAACTTCTATGATTCTATGATTCTACATGGTTCTCTCTCTCTCTCCCTTTTCTCATTCCACGTATCCCTGGTTATCTCTCTCCCTCTCTCCCGCTTCTCAGTCCCCTTATCCCTGGTTATCTCTCATTCTCCCTTTTCTAATTCTGCTTGTACCTGATTATCTCACACCCTCTCTCCCTTTTCTCATTCCCCTTATCCCTTGTTATCTCTCCCACTCTCATCCTTTACTCATTCCCCTAATTCTTAGTTATCTCTCTCCCTCTCTCCCGCTTCTCATTCCCCTTATCCCTGGATATCTCTCTCCCTCTCTCCCGTTTCTCATTCCCCTTATCCCTGGTTTTCTCTCTCCCTCCCTTTTCTCATTTTCCTTATCCCTGGTGATCCCTCTCTCTCTCTCTCTCTCTCGCGTTTTTCATTCCCGTATCCCTGGTTTTCTCTCCCTCTCTCCCTTTTCTCATTCCCCTTATCCCTGGTTCTCTCTCCCTCACTCCCTTTTCTCAGTCCCCTTATGCCTGGATATCTCTCTCTCTCCCATTTATCATTCCCCTTATCCCTGGTTATCTCTCTCTCTCTCCGTTTTCTCATTCTCCTTATCCCTTGTTATCTCTCTCCCTCTCGCCCTTTTCACATTCCCCTGAACCCTTGTTATCTCTCTCGCTCTCTTCCTTTTCTCATTCCACTTATGCCTGGTTATCTCTCTCCCTCTCTCCCTTTTCTCATTCCCCTTATCCCTGGTTCTCTCCCTCACTCCCTTTTCTCAGTCCCCTTATGCCTGGATATCTCTCTCTCTCCTATTTATCATTCCCCTTATCCCTGGTTATCTCTCTCTCTCTCCGTTTTCTCATTCCCCTTATCCCTTGTTATCTCTCTCCCTCTCGCCCTTTTCTCCATCTCCTTATCCATTTTTATCTCTCTCCCTCTCTTCCTTTTCTCATCCCCCTTATCCATGGTTATCTCTCTCCATCTCCCCCTTTTCTCCTTCTCCTTCTCCCCGGTTATCAATCCAGTCTGCCCTTTTTCTCATTCCGCTTTTCCCTGGTTATCTCTCTCCCTCTCCCTCTTTCCTCATTCCACTTATCCCTGGTTATCTCTGTCCCTTTTGCACTTTTCTCATTCCCCTTATCCCTTGTTATCTCTCTCTTTCTATTCCTTTTCTCATTCCACTTATCCCTGGTTATCTCTCTCCCTCTCTCCATTTTTTCATTCCCCTTATCGCTGGTCATCTCTCTCCCACTCTCCCTTTTCTCATTCCCCTTATCCCTGGTCCTCTCTCCCTCTCACGATTATCTCATTCCCCTGATCCATGGTTGTCTCTCTCCCTCTCCCCGTTTTCTCATACTCCTTCTCCGTGGTTATCTCTCTCCCGCTCCCCCTTTTCTCATTCCCCTTATCCCTGGTTATCTCTCTCCCTCTCCCCCTTTTCTCATTCCACTTATCCATGATGATCACTCTCCCTCTCTCCCTTTTCTCATTCCCCTTATCCCTGGTTATCTCTCTCCCTCTCACCCTTTCCTCATTCCCCTTATCCCTTGTTATCTCTGTCCCTCTCGCCCTTTTCACATTCCCCTTTTCCCTTGTTATCTCTCTCTCTCCCTATTCCTTTTCTCATTCCCCTTATCCCTGGTCCTCTCTCCCTCTCACGATGTTCTCATTCCCCTGATCCATGGTTATCTCTCTCCCTCTCACCGTTTTCTCATTCTCCTTCTCCCTGGTTATCTCCCCCCTCACCCTTCTCTCATTCCCCTTATCCCTGGTTATGTCGCCCCTCGCCATTTTCTCATTCCTCTTATCCCTTGTTATCTCTCTCCCTCTCGCCCTTTTCTCATTCCCGTTATTCCTGCTTATCTCTCTCGCTTTTCTCAATCTCCTTATACATGGTTCTCTCTCTCTCTCCCTTTTCTCATTCCACATATCCTTGGTTATCTCTCTCCCTCTCTCCCGCTTCTCAGTCCCCTTATCCCTGGTTATCTCTCATTCTCCCTTTTCTAATTCTGCTTGTACCTGATTATCTCTCACCCTCTCTCCCTTTTCTCATTCCCCTTATCCCTTGTTATCTCTCTCACTCTCATCCTTTACTCATTCCCCTTATTCCTAGTTATCTGTCTCCGTCTCTCGCTTTTCTCATTCCCCTCATCCCTTGTTATCTCTCTCCCTCTCGCCCTTTTCTCAATCCCCCTATCCATTGTCATCTCTTTCCCTCTCACTTTTCTAATTCCACTTACCCTGGTTATCTCTCCTCTTCTGCCCCTTTTCTCATTCTCCTTATCCCTGGTTATCTCCGCCCTCACCCTTTTCTCATTCCCCTTATCCCTTGTAATCTCTCTCCTTCTCCCCCCTTTCTCATTCTCCTTATCCCTGGTTATCTCTCTCCCTCTCTCCCTTTTCTCATTCCCCTTATCCCTGGTTATCTCTCTCTCTCTCTCTTTTCTCATTCCCTTCACCATGGTTAACCCTCTCTCTCTCTTTTCTCATTCCCCTTATCCCTGGTTATCTCTCACTCTCTCTCTCTATATCGCTTTTCTCATTTCACTTATCCCTGGTTATCTCTCTCACTCTCCCTTTTCTCATTCCCCGAATCCCTAGATATCTCTCTCCCTCTCTCCCGTTTTTCATTCCACTTATCCCTGGTTATCTCTCCATCTCTCCGTTTTCTCATTCCCTTTATCCCTGGTTATCTCTCTCCCTCTCTCCCGTTTCTCATTCCCCTAATCCTTGGTAATCTCTTTCTATCTTTCTCCCTTTTCTCATTCCCGTTATCCCAGGTAATATCTCTCCCTCTCTCCCGTTTCACATTCCCCTTATCCCTGGTTATCTCTCTCACTCTCTCCCGTTTCTCATTATCCATATCCATGGTTATCTCTCTCTCTCTCTCTCTCTCCCTTTTTTCATTCCCTTATCCCTGGTTATCTCGCTCCCTCTCTCACGTTTCTCATTCCCCTTATCCCTCGTTATCTCACTCTCTCTCCCTTTTCTCATTCCTCGAATCCCTGGTCATCTCTCTCCCTATTCTCATTCCCCTTATCCTTGGTTATCTCTCTCTCTCTCTCCCGTTTCTAATTCCCCTCATTCCTGGTTATATCACTCTCCCTTTTCTCATTCCCTTTATCCCTGTTTCTCTCTCTCTCCCTTTTCTCATTCCCCTTAACTCTGGTTCTCTCTCTCTCTGTCCCTTTTCTCATTCCCATTCTTCCTGGTGATCTCTCTCTCTCTTTTCTGATTCCCCTTATCCCTGGTATCTCTCTCTCTCTCTCTTTGCTCATTTCCCTTAACCCTGGTTATCTCTCTCTCTCTTTCTCCCTTTTTTCATTCCCCTTATCCCTGGTTATCCCTCTCCCTCTCTTCCGTTTCTCATTCCCCTTATCCCTGGTTATCTCTCTCCCTCTTGCCCTTTTCTCATTCCCGTTATCCCTGGTTATCTCTCTCCCTCTCTCCCTTTCCTCATTCCACTTATTCCTGGTTATCTGGCTCTGTCTCTCCTTTTTCTCTTTCCCCTTTCCCTGGTTTTCTCTCTCCCTCTCTTCCGTTTCTCATTCCCCTTATGCCTGGTTATCTCTCTCTCTCTCCCGTTTCTCTTTCCCCTTATCCCTGGTTATCTCTCTCCCTCTCGCCCTTTTCTCATTCCCCTTATCCGTTGTTATCCCTCTCTGTCTATTCTCATTCCACTTATCCCTGGTTATCTCTCTCTCTCTCACTTTTCTCATTCCCCTTATCCCTGGATATCCCTCTCTCTCTCTCCCGTTTTTCATTCCCGTATCCCGGGTTATCTCTCTCCATCTCTCCCGTTTCTCATTCCCCTAATCACTGGTTATCTCACTCTCTCACTTTTTTCATTCCCCTTATCCCTGGTTATCTCTCTCTCTATCTCCCTTTTCTCATTCCCCTTATCCCTGATTATCTCTCACCCTCTCTCCCGTTTCTCATTTCCCTTATCCCTAGTTATCTCTCTCTCCCCCTTTTTGTATTCCCCTTATCCCTGGTTATGTCTCCCTCTCTCCATTTTCTCATTCCCCTTATCCCTAGTTATCTCTCTACCTCTCTCCCGTTTCTCATTCCCCTTATCCCTGGTTATCTCTCTCTCCCTCTCGCCCTTTTCACATTTCCCTTATCCCTGGTTATCTGTCTCTGTCTCTCCCTTTTCTCATTCCCCTTATCCCTGCTTATCTCTCTCTCCCTCTCCTTTTTCTCATTCCCCTGATCCCTGGTTATCTTTCTCTCGCTCCCTTTTCACATTCCCCTTCTACGTTGTTATCCATCTCCCTCTCTGTCTTTTCTTATTCCCCTTATCCCTGGTTTTCTCTCGCTCCCTCCCTTTTCTCATTCCCCTTATCCCTCATTCTCTCTCCCTCACTCTTTTTTTCTCTTTCCCCTTTTCCCTGGTTTTGTCTCTCACTCACCCTTTTCTCATTCCCCATAAACATGTTCTCTCTCTCCCTCTCTCCATCTTCTCATTCCCCATAACCCTGGTTATATCTCTCCCTCTGTCCCATTTCTCATTCCCCTTATCCCTCATTATCTCTCTCTCTCCCGTTTCTCATTCCCCTTATCCCTGGTTATCTCTCTGTCACCCTTTTCTCATTCCCCTTATCCCTGGTTATCTCTCTGCCTCTCGCCCTTTTCTCATTCCCCTTATCCCCGGTTATCTCTCTCCCTCTCTCCCTTTCCTCATTACCCTTATCCCCGGTTATGTCTCACCCTCTCTCCCTTTTCTCATTCCCCTTATCTCTGGTTATCTCTCTCTCCCTCTCTCTCTCGCTTTTCTCATTCACCTTTTTCCTGGTTATCTCTCTCTCTCTCTCCCTTTCCACATTCCCCTGAACCCTGGTTATTTCTCTCTCTCTCCCTTTTCTCAATCCACTAATCCGTTGTTATCCCTCTCCCACTCTGTCTTTTCTCATTCCCCTTATCCCTGGTTATCTCTCTCTCCCTCCCTTTTCTCATTCTCTTTATCCCTCATTCTCTCTCCCTCTCTCCTTTTTCTCATTCCCCTTATCCCTGGTTTTCTCTCTCTCTCTCTGCCTTTTCTAATTCCCCTTATCCCTGGTTATCTCTCTCCCTCTCTCCCGTTTCAAATTCCCCTTATCCCTGGTTATCTCTCTCTCTCTCCCTTTTCTCATTCCCCTTATCCCTGGTCATCTCTCTCCCTCTCTCCCTTTTCTCATTCCCCTTATCGGTGGTTTTCTCCTTCTCTCTCCATTTTCTCATTCCCCTTAACCCTGGTTACCTCTCTCGCTCTCTCCCTTTTCCCATTCCCCTGATCCCTGGTTATTTATCTCTCGCTCCCTTTTCTCAATCCCCTTCTCCCTGGTTGTCTCTCACCCTCTCTAAGTTTCTCATTCCCCTTATCCTTGGTTATCCCTCTCCCTCTCTCACGTTTCTCATTCTCCGTATCCCTGATTACCTCTCTCCCTCTGTCCCGTTTCTCATTCCCCTTATCCCTGGTTATCTCTCTCTCTCCATTTTCTCATTCCCCTTATCCCTGATTATCTCTCTTCCTCTCTCCCGTTTCTCATTCCTCTTATCCCAGGTTATCTCTCTCTCTCTCCCTTTTCTCATTCCTCTTATCCCTGGTTATCTCTCTCCCTCTCTCCGGTTTCTCATTCCTCTTATCCCTGGTTATCTCTCTCTCTCTCCCTTTTCTCATTCCTCTTATCCCTGGTTATCTCTCTCCCTCTCTCCGGTTTCTCATTCCCCTTAACCTTGGTTATCTCTCTCTCTCCCTCCCTTTTTCATTCCCCTTTTCCCAGGTTATCTCTCTCTCTCTCCCATTTCTCATTCCCCTTATCCCTAATTCTCTCTCCATCTCTCCTTTTTCTCATTCCCCTTATCGCTGGTTTTCTCTCTCTCTCTCTCCATTTTCCCATTCCACTTAATCCTGCTGATCTCTCTCCCTCTCTCCCTTTTCTCATTCCCCTTATCCCTGGTAATCTCTCTCTCTCTCCCTTTTCTCATTTCCCTTATCGTTGGTTCTCTCCCTCTCTCTCTCCCCTATCTCATTCACCTTATCCCTGGTTATCTCTCTCTTCCCCTTTTCTCATTCCCCTTATCCCTGGTTAAGTCTCTCTCTTCTGTTTCTCATTCCCCTTATCCCTGGTTATCTCTCTCCCTCGATCCCTTTTCTCATTCCCGTTATCCCTGGTTATCTCTCTCCCTCTCTCCCTTTCCTCATTCCACTTATTCCTGGTTATCTGGCTCTGTCTCTCCTTTTTCTCTTTCCCCTTTCCCTGGTTTTCTCTCTCCCTCTCTTCCGTTTCTCATTCCCCTTATGCCTGGTTATCTCTCTCTCTCTCCCGTTTCTCTTTCCCCTTATCCCTGGTTATCTCTCTCCCTCTCGCCCTTTTCTCATTCCCCTTATCCGTTGTTATCCCTCTCTGTCTATTCTCATTCCACTTATCCCTGGTTATCTCTCTCTCTCTCACTTTTCTCATTCCCCTTATCCCTGGATATCCCTCTCTCTCTCTCCCGTTTTTCATTCCCGTATCCCGGGTTATCTCTCTCCATCTCTCCCGTTTCTCATTCCCCTAATCACTGGTTATCTCACTCTCTCACTTTTTTCATTCCCCTTATCCCTGGTTATCTCTCTCTCTATCTCCCTTTTCTCATTCCCCTTATCCCTGATTATCTCTCACCCTCTCTCCCGTTTCTCATTTCCCTTATCCCTAGTTATCTCTCTCTCCCCCTTTTTGTATTCCCCTTATCCCTGGTTATGTCTCCCTCTCTCCATTTTCTCATTCCCCTTATCCCTAGTTATCTCTCTACCTCTCTCCCGTTTCTCATTCCCCTTATCCCTGGTTATCTCTCTCTCCCTCTCGCCCTTTTCACATTTCCCTTATCCCTGGTTATCTGTCTCTGTCTCTCCCTTTTCTCATTCCCCTTATCCCTGCTTATCTCTCTCTCCCTCTCCTTTTTCTCATTCCCCTGATCCCTGGTTATCTTTCTCTCGCTCCCTTTTCACATTCCCCTTCTACGTTGTTATCCATCTCCCTCTCTGTCTTTTCTTATTCCCCTTATCCCTGGTTTTCTCTCGCTCCCTCCCTTTTCTCATTCCCCTTATCCCTCATTCTCTCTCCCTCACTCTTTTTTTCTCTTTCCCCTTTTCCCTGGTTTTGTCTCTCACTCACCCTTTTCTCATTCCCCATAAACATGTTCTCTCTCTCCCTCTCTCCATCTTCTCATTCCCCATAACCCTGGTTATATCTCTCCCTCTGTCCCATTTCTCATTCCCCTTATCCCTCATTATCTCTCTCTCTCCCGTTTCTCATTCCCCTTATCCCTGGTTATCTCTCTGTCACCCTTTTCTCATTCCCCTTATCCCTGGTTATCTCTCTGCCTCTCGCCCTTTTCTCATTCCCCTTATCCCCGGTTATCTCTCTCCCTCTCTCCCTTTCCTCATTACCCTTATCCCCGGTTATGTCTCACCCTCTCTCCCTTTTCTCATTCCCCTTATCTCTGGTTATCTCTCTCTCCCTCTCTCTCTCGCTTTTCTCATTCACCTTTTTCCTGGTTATCTCTCTCTCTCTCTCCCTTTCCACATTCCCCTGAACCCTGGTTATTTCTCTCTCTCTCCCTTTTCTCAATCCACTAATCCGTTGTTATCCCTCTCCCACTCTGTCTTTTCTCATTCCCCTTATCCCTGGTTATCTCTCTCTCCATCCCTTTTCTCATTCTCTTTATCCCTCATTCTCTCTCCCTCTCTCCTTTTTCTCATTCCCCTTATCCCTGGATTTCTCTCTCTCTCTCTGCCTTTTCTAATTCCCCTTATCCCTGGTTATCTCTCTCCCTCTCTCCCGTTTCAAATTCCCCTTATCCCTGGTTATCTCTCTCTCTCTCCCTTTTCTCATTCCCCTTATCCCTGGTCATCTCTCTCCCTCTCTCCCTTTTCTCATTCCCCTTATCGGTGGTTTTCTCCTTCTCTCTCCATTTTCTCATTCCCCTTAACCCTGGTTACCTCTCTCGCTCTCTCCCTTTTCCCATTCCCCTGATCCCTGGTTATTTATCTCTCGCTCCCTTTTCTCAATCCCCTTCTCCCTGGTTGTCTCTCACCCTCTCTAAGTTTCTCATTCCCCTTATCCTTGGTTATCCCTCTCCCTCTCTCACGTTTCTCATTCTCCGTATCCCTGATTACCTCTCTCCCTCTGTCCCGTTTCTCATTCCCCTTATCCCTGGTTATCTCTCTCTCTCCATTTTCTCATTCCACTTATCCCTGATTATCTCTCTTCCTCTCTCCCGTTTCTCATTCCTCTTATCCCAGGTTATCTCTCTCTCTCTCCCTTTTCTCATTCCTCTTATCCCTGGTTATCTCTCTCCCTCTCTCCGGTTTCTCATTCCTCTTATCCCTGGTTATCTCTCTCTCTCTCCCTTTTCTCATTCCTCTTATCCCTGGTTATCTCTCTCCCTCTCTCCGGTTTCTCATTCCCCTTAACCCTGGTTATCTCTCTCTCTCCCTCCCTTTTTCATTCCCCTTTTCCCAGGTTATCTCTCTCTCTCTCCCATTTCTCATTCCCCTTATCCCTAATTCTCTCTCCATCTCTCCTTTTTCTCATTCCCCTTATCGCTGGTTTTCTCTCTCTCTCTCTCCATTTTCCCATTCCACTTAATCCTGCTGATCTCTCTCCCTCTCTCCCTTTTCTCATTCCCCTTATCCCTGGTAATCTCTCTCTCTCTCCCTTTTCTCATTTCCCTTATCGTTGGTTCTCTCCCTCTCTCTCTCCCCTATCTCATTCACCTTATCCCTGGTTATCTCTCTCTTCCCCTTTTCTCATTCCCCTTATCCCTGGTTAAGTCTCTCTCTCCCTTTTCTCATTCCCCTTATCCATGGTTATCTCTCTCCCTCGATCCCGTTTCTCATTCCCCTCATCCCTGGTTATCTCTCTCCGTCTCTCCCTTTCCTCATTCCCCTTATCCCTGGTTATCTTTCTCTCTCCCTTTTCTAATTCCCCTTATCCCTGATTATCTCTCTCCCTCTCTCCCGTTTTTCATTCCCCTTATCCCTGGTTATCTCTCCCTCTCTCCCTTTCCTCATTCCTCTTATCCCTGGTTATCTGTCTCTCCCTCTCCCTTTCTCAATCCCCTTAACCCTGGTTATCTTTCTCCCTCTCTCCATTTTCTAGTTCCCCTTATCCCTGGTTATCTCTCTCCCTCTCTCCCTTTCCTCATTCCCCTTATCCCTGGTTATCTCTCTCTCTCTCTCTCTCTCCCTTTTCTCATTCCCCTTTTCCCAGGTTATCTCTCTCTCTCTCCCATTTCTCATTCCCCTTATCCCTCATTCTCTCTCCCTCTCTCCTTTTTATCTTCCCCATTATCCTTGGCTTTCCCTCTCTCCCTTCATTTTCTTGTTCCCCTAAACCCTGGTTATCCCTCTCTCTCCCGTTTCTCATTCCCCTCATCCCTAGTTATTTATCTCCCTCTCTCCCGATTCTCATCCCCTTATCACTGGTTATCTCTCTCCCTCTGTCCCGTTTCTCATACCCCTTATCCCTGTTTATCACTCTCTCTCCCTTTTCTCATTCCCCTTATCCCTGGATATCTCTCTCCCTCTCTCCCGTTTCTCATTCCCCTTATCCCTGGTTTTTTCTCTCTCTCTCCCTTTTCTCATTTCCCTTATCCCTGGTTATCCCTCTCTCTCCCAACCGTTTTTCATTCCCGGATCCCTGGTTATCTCTCTCCATCTCTCCCGTTTCTCATTCCCTTTATCACTGGTTATCTCACTCTCTCACTTTTTTCATTCCCCTTATCCCTGGTTATCTCTCTCTCTCACCCTTTTCTCATTCCCCTTATCCCAGGTTATCTCTCACCCTCTCTCCCGTTTCTCATTTCCCTTATCCCTCGTTATCTCTCTCTCCCCCTTTTTGTATTCACCTTATCCCTGGTTATGTCTCTCTCTCCATTTTCTCATTCCCCTTATCCCTGGTTATCTCTCTCCCTCTCTCCCTTTTCTCATTCCCCTTATCCCTGGTTATCTCTCTCCCTATCTCCCTTTTCGAGTTCCCCTTATCCCTGGTTATCTCTCTCGCTCTCTCCCTTTCCTCATTCCCCTTATCGCTGGTTATCTCTCTCTTCCCCTATTCACATTCCCATTATCCCTGGTTATGTCTCTCTCTCCCTTATCTCATTCCCCTTATCCATGGTTATCTCTCTCCCTCTCTCCCGTTTCTCATTCCCCTTATCACTGGTTATCTTTTTCCTTTTCTCCCGTTTCTCATTCCCCTTATCCCTGTTTATCTCTCACCCTCTTCCCGTTTCCCATTCCCCTTATCCCTGGTTATCTATCTCTCGCTCCCTTTTCTCATTCCCCTTATCCTTGGTTATCCATCTCCCTCTCTCACGTTTCTCATTCTCCATATCCCTGGTTCCCGCTCTCCCTCTCTCCCGTTTCTCATTCCAATTATCCCTGGTTATCTCTATCTCTCCCTTTTCTAATTCCCCTGATCCCTGATTATCTCTCTCCCTCTCTCTCGTTTCTCATTCCCCTTATCCCTGGTTATCTCTCTCTCTCTCCCTTTTCTCATTCCCCTTATCCCTGGTTATCTCTCTCTCTCTCCCTTTTGTCATTCCCCTTATCCCTGGTTATCTCTCTCCCTCTCTCCCTTTCCTCATTCCCCTTATCCCTGGTTATCTCTCTCTTCCCCTATTCACATTCCCATTATCCCTGGTTATGTCTCTCTCTCCCTTATCTCATTCCCCTTATCCATGGTTATCTCTCTCCCTCTCTCCCGCTTCTCATTCCCCTCATCCATGGTTATCTCTCTCCCTCTCTCCCATTTCAAATTCCCCTTATCCCTGATTATCTCTTTCCCTCTCTCACGTTTCTGATTCCCCTTATCCAAGGTTATCTCTCTCTCCCTCCCTTTTCTCATTCCCCTGATCGCTAATTCTCTCTCCATCTCTCCTTTTTCGCATTCTCCTTATCCCAGGTTTTCTCCCTCTCTAACCCTTTTCTCATTCCCCTTAATCCTGGTTATCTCTATCCCTCTTCTCATTCCCCTTATCCCTGGTTATCTCTCTCTATCTCCAATTTCTCATTTCCCTTATCGCTGGTTCTCTCTCTCTCTCTCTCTCCCGTTTCTCATTCCCCTCATCCCGAGTTATTTCTCTCCCTCTCTCCCGATTCTCATTCCCCTTATCACTGGTTATCTCTCTCCCTCTGTCCCGTTTCTCATACCCCTTATCCCTGGTTATCACTCTCTCTCCCTTTTCTCATTCCCCTTATCCCTGGATATCTCTCTCCCTCTCTCCCGTTTCTCATTCCCCTTATCCCTGGTTTTCTCTCTCTCTCTTCCTTTTCTCATTTCCCTTATCCCTGGTTATCCCTCTCTCTCCCAACCGTTTTTCATTCCCGGATCCCTGGTTATCTCTCTCCATCTCTCCCGTTTCTCATTCCCTTTATCACTGGTTATCTCACTCTCTCACTTTTTTCATTCCACTTATCCCTGGTTATCTCTCTCTCTCTCACCCTTTTCTCATTCCCCTTATCCCAGGTTATCTCTCACCCTCTCTCCCGTTTCTCATTTCCCTTATCCCTCGTTATCTCTCTCTCCCCCTTTTTGTATTCACCTTATCCCTGGTTATGTCTCTCTCTCCCTTTTCTCATTCCCCTTATCCCTGGTTATCTCTCTCCCTCTCTCCCTTTTCGAGTTCCCCTTATCCCTGGTTATCTCTCTCGCTCTCTCCCTTTTCTCATTCCCCTTATCCCTGGTTATCTCTCTCTTCTCCTATTCACATTCCCATTATCCCTGGTTATGTCTCTCTCTCCCTTATCTCATTCCCCTTATCCATGGTTATCTCTCTCCCTCTCTCCCGTTTCTCATTCCCCTTATCACTGGTTATCTTTTTCCTTTTCTCCCGTTTCTCATTCCCCTTATCCCTGTTTATCTCTCACCCTCTTCCCGTTTCCCATTCCCCTTATCCCTGGTTATCTATCTCTCGCTCCCTTTTCTCATTCCCCTTATCCTTGGTTATCCCTCTCCCTCTCTCACGTTTCTCATTCTCCATATCCCTGGTTCCCGCTCTCCCTCTCTCCCGTTTCTCATTCCAATTATCCCTGGTTATCTCTATCTCTCCCTTTTCTAATTCCCCTTATCCCTGGTTATCTCTCTCCCTCTCTCCCTTTCCTCATTCCCCTTATCCCTGGTTATCTCTCTCTTCCCCTATTCACATTCCCATTATCCCTGGTTATGTCTCTCTCTCCCTTATCTCATTCCCCTTATCCATGGTTATCTCTCTCCCTCTCTCCCGCTTCTCATTCCCCTCATCCATGGTTATCTCTCTCCCTCTCTCCCATTTCAAATTCCCCTTATCCCTGATTATCTCTTTCCCTCTCTCACGTTTCTGATACCCCTTATCCATGGTTGTCTCTCTCTCTCTCCCTTTTCTCATTCCCCTGATCGCTAATTCTCTCTCCATCTCTCCTTTTTCGCATTCTCCTTATCCCAGGTTTTCTCCCTCTCTAACCCTTTTCTCATTCCCCTTAATCCTGGTTATCTCTATCCCTCTTCTCATTCCCCTTATCCCTGGTTATCTCTCTCTATCTCCAATTTCTCATTTCCCTTATCGCTGGTTCTCTCTCTCTCTCTCTCTCTCTCCCCTTTCTCATTCCCCTCATCCCTGGTTATCTCTCTCTATCTCCCATTTCTCATTCCCCTTATCCCTGGTTATCTCTCTCTCTCTCCCTTTTCTCATTCCCCTGATCCCTGGTTATCTCTCTCCCTCTCTCCCGTTTCTCATTCCCCTGATCCCTGGTTTTCTCCCTCTCTCTCCATTTTCTCATTCCCCTTAACCCTGGTTATCTTTCTCCCTCTCTCAATTTTCTAGTTCCCCTTATCCCTGGTTATCTCTCTCCCTCTCTCCCTTTCCTCATTCCCCTTATCCCTGGTTATCTGTCTCTC
The DNA here is from genome assembly GCF_035084215.1 of Heptranchias perlo. Taxonomy (NCBI): domain Eukaryota; kingdom Metazoa; phylum Chordata; class Chondrichthyes; order Hexanchiformes; family Hexanchidae; genus Heptranchias; species Heptranchias perlo. The sequence goes on along the minus strand of NC_090341.1, from coordinate 61,693,190 downwards.
CCTCTCCCTTTCTCATTCCCCTTAACCCTGGTTATCTCTCTCTCTCTCTCCCTCCCTTTTCTCATTCCCCTTTTCCCAGGTTATCTCTCTCTCTCTCCCATTTCTCATTCCCCTTATCGCTCATTCTCTCTCCCTCTCTCCTTTTTATCTTCCCCCTTATCCTTGGCTTTCTCTCTCTCCCTTCATTTTCTTGTTCCCCTAAACCCTGGTTATCCCTCTCTCTCCCGTTTCTCATTCCCCTTATCCCTACTTATTTCTCTCCCTCTCTCCCGTATCTCATTCCCCTTATCACTGGTTATCTCTCTCCCTCTGTCCCGTTTCTCATACCCCTTATCCCTGGTTATCACTCTCTCTCCCTTTTCTCATTCCCCTTGTCCCTGGATATCTCTCTTCCTCTCTCCCGTTTGTCATTCCCCTTATCGCTGGTTCTCTCTCTCTCTCTCTCCCTTTTCACATTCCCCTTATCCCTGGTTATGTCTCTCTCTCCATTTTCTCATTCGCCTGATACCTGGTTATCTCTCTCCCTCTTCCCCTTTCTCATTCCCCTTATCCCTGGTTATCTCTCTCCCTCTTCCCGTTTCTCATTCCCCTTATCCCTGGTTGTCTCTATCTCTCCCTTTTCTCATTCCCCTTCGCCCTGGTTGTCTCTCTCCCTCTCCATCGTTTCTCATTCCCTTATCCCTGGTTATCTCTCTCTCTGCCTTTTCTAATTCCCCTCATCCCTGGTTATCTCTCTCCCTCTCTCCCGTTTCTCATTCCCCTTATCCCTGGTTATCTCACTCTCTCTCCCTTTACCCATTCCCCTTATTCCTGGTTATCTCTCTCCCTCTATCCCGTTTCTCATTCCCCTTATCCCTCGTTATCCCTCTCCCTCTCTCACGTTTCTCATTCTCAGTATCCCTGGTTCCCTCTATCCCTCTCTCCCGTTTCTAATTCCCCTTATCCCTGGTGATCTCCCTCTCTCCCTTTACCCATTCCCCGTATCCCTGGTTATCTCTCTTCCTCTCTCCCGTTTCTCATTCCCCTTATCCCTGGTTTTCTCTCTCTCTCTCACCCTTTTCTCATTCCCCTTATCCCTCATTCTCTCTCCCTCTCTCCTCTTTATCTTACACCTTATCCCTGATTATCTCTCTCTCTCTCCCTTTTCTCATTCCCCTTCTCCCTGGTTATCTCTCCACCTCTTCCCGTTTCTCATTCCCCTTATCCCTGGTTGTCACTATCTCTCCCTTTTCCCATTCCCCTTATCCCTGGTTATCTCTCTCTCTCCCTTTTCTCGTTCCCCTTAGCCCTGGTTGCCTCTCTCCCTCTCCACCGTTTCTCATTCCCCTTATCCCTGGTTATCTCACTCTCTCTCCCTTTACCCATTCCCCTTATTCCTGGTTATTTCTCTCCCTCTCTCCCGATTCTCATTCCCCTTATCACTGGTTATCTCTCTCCCTCTGTCCCGTTTCTCATACCCCTTATCCCTGGTTATCACTCTCTCTCCCTTTTCTCATTCCCCTTATCCCTGGATATCTCTCTCCCTCTCTCCCGTTTCTCATTCCCCTTATCCCTGGTTTTCTCTCTCTCTCTCCCTTTTCTCATTTCCCTTATCCCTGGTTATCCCTCTCTCTCCCAACCGTTTTTCATTCCCGGATCCCTGGTTATCTCTCTCCATCTCTCCCGTTTCTCATTCCCTTTATCACTGGTTATCTCACTCTCTCACTTTTTTCATTCCACTTATCCCTGGTTATCTCTCTCTCTCTCACCCTTTTCTCATTCCCCTTATCCCAGGTTATCTCTCACCCTCTCTCCCGTTTCTCATTTCCCTTATCCCTCGTTATCTCTCTCTCCCCCTTTTTGTATTCACCTTATCCCTGGTTATGTCTCTCTCTCCCTTTTCTCATTCCCCTTATCCCTGGTTATCTCTCTCCCTCTCTCCCTTTTCGAGTTCCCCTTATCCCTGGTTATATCTCTCGCTCTCTCCCTTTTCTCATTCCCCTTATCCCTGGTTATCTCTCTCTTCCCCTATTCACATTCCCATTATCCCTGGTTATGTCTCTCTCTCCCTTATCTCATTCCCCTTATCCATGGTTATCTCTCTCCCTCTCTCCCGTTTCTCATTCCCCTTATCACTGGTTATCTTTTTCCTTTTCTCCCGTTTCTCATTCCCCTTATCCCTGTTTATCTCTCACCCTCTTCCCGTTTCCCATTCCCCTTATCCCTGGTTATCTATCTCTCGCTCCCTTTTCTCATTCCCCTTATCCTTGGTTATCCCTCTCCCTCTCTCACGTTTCTCATTCTCCATATCCCTGGTTCCCGCTCTCCCTCTCTCCCGTTTCTCATTCCAATTATCCCTGGTTATCTCTATCTCTCCCTTTTCTAATTCCCCTGATCCCTGATTATCTCTCTCCCTCTCTCTCGTTTCTCATTCCCCTTATCCCTGGTTATCTCTCTCTCTCTCCCTTTTCTCATTCCCCTTATCCCTGCTTATCTCTCTCTCTCTCCCTTTTGTCATTCCCCTTATCCCTGGTTATCTCTCTCCCTCTCTCCCTTTCCTCATTCCCCTTATCCCTGGTTATCTCTCTCTTCCCCTATTCACATTCCCATTATCCCTGGTTATGTCTCTCTCTCCCTTATCTCATTCCCCTTATCCATGGTTATCTCTCTCCCTCTCTCCCGCTTCTCATTCCCCTCATCCATGGTTATCTCTCTCCCTCTCTCCCATTTCAAATTCCCCTTATCCCTGATTATCTCTTTCCCTCTCTCACGTTTCTGATACCCCTTATCCATGGTTATCTCTTTTCCCATTCCCCTTATCCCTGGTTATCTCTCTCTCTCCCTTTTCTCATTCCCCTTCGCCCTGGTTATCTCTCTCCCTCTCTCCCGTTTCTCATTCCCCTTATCCTTGGTTATCTCACTCTCTCTCCCTTTACCCATTCCCCTTATTCCTGGTTATCTCTCTCCCTCTAACCCGTTTCTCATTCCCCTTATCCCTGGTTATCCCTCTCCCTCTCTCACGTTTCTCATTCTCCGTATCCCTGGTTCCCTCTCTCCTTCTCTCCTGTTTCTAATTCCCCTTATCCCTGGTGATCTCTCTCTCTCCCTTTTCTAATTCCCCTTATCCCTGTTTATCTCTCTCCCTCTCTCCCGTTTCTCATTCCCCTTATCCCCGGTTTACTCTCTCTCTCTCACCCTTTTCTTATTCCTCTTAAACCTGGTTATCTCTCTCCCTCTGTCCCTCTTCTCATTCCCCTTATCCCTGGTTATCTCACTCTCTCCCCCTTTTCTCATTCCCCTTATCCCTCATTCTCTCTCACTCTCTCCTCTTTATCATACCCCTTATCCCTGATTATCGCTCTCTCTCTCCCTTTTCTCATTCCCCTTATCCCTGGTTATCTCTCCACCTCTTCCCGTTTCTCATCCCCCTTATCCCTGGTTGTCGCTATCTCTTCCTTTTCACATTCCCCTTCTCCCTGGTTATCGATATCTCGCTCCCTTTTCTCATTTCCCTTATCCCTCGTTGTCTCTCACCCTCTCTACCGTTTCCCATTCCCCTTATCCTTGGTTGTCCCTCTCCCTCTCTCACGTTTCTCATTCTCCGTATCCCTGGTTACCGCTCTCCCTCTCTCCCTTTTCTCATTCCCCTTATCCCTGGTTATCTAACTCTCTCCCTTTTCTAATTCCCCTTATCCCTGGTTATCTCTCTCCCTCTCTCCCGTTCCTCATTCCCCTTATCCCTGGTTATCTCTCTCTCTCTCCCTTTTCTCATTCCCCTTATCCCTGGTTATCTCTCTCCCTCTCTCCCGTTTCTCATTCCCCTTATCCCAGGTTATCTCTCTCTCTTTCCCTTTTCTCATTCCCCTTAACCTTGGTTATCTCTCTCCCTCTCTCCCTTTTCTAATTCCCCTTATCCCTGGATATCTCTCTCCCTCTCTCCCTTTCCTCATTCCCCTTATCCCTGGTTATCTGTCTCTCCCTCGCCCTTTCTCATTCTCCTTAACCCTGGTTATCTCTCTCTCTCTCTCTCTCCGTCCCTTTTCACATTCCCCCTTTCCCATATTATTCCTCTCTCTCTCTCCCTTTTCTCATTCCCCTTTTCCCTAATTCTCTCTCCATCTTTCCTTTTACTCATTCCCCTTATCCCTGGATTTCTCTCTCTAACTCTCCCTTTTACCATTCCCCTTAATCCTTGTTATCTCTCTCTCTCTCTCCCTTTTCTCATTCCCCTTATCCCTGGTTATCTGTCTCTCCCTCGCCCTTTCTCATTCTCCTCAACCCTGGTTATCTCTCTCTCTCTCTCCCTCCCTTTTCACATTCCCCTTTTCCCATGTTATCTCTCTCTCTCTCCATTTCTCATTCCCCTTTTCCCTAATTCTCTCTCTATCTCTCCTTTTGCTCATTCCCCTTATCCCTGGTTTTCTCTCTCTAACTCTCCCTTTTACCATTCCCCTTAATCCTGATTATCTCTCTCCCTCTCTCCCTTTTCTCATTCCCCTTATCCCTGTTTATCTCTCTCTCTCTCTCCCTTTTCTCATTTCCCTTATCCCTGATTCTCCCTCTCTATTTCTATCCTTTCTCATTCCCCTTATCCCTGGTTATATCTCTCTTCCCCTTTTCACATTCCCCTTATCCCTGGTGATGTCTCTCTCTCCCTTTTCTCATTCCCCTTATCCATGGTGATCTCTCTCCCTCTCTCCCGTTTCTCATACCCCTCATCCATGGTTATCTATCTCCCTCTCTCCCGTTTGCCATTCCCCTTATCACTGGTTATATTTTTCCTCTTCTCCCGTTTCTCATTCCCCTTATCCCTGGTTATCTCTCTCCCTCTTCCCGTTTCTCATTCCCCTTATCCCTGGTTGTCTCCTTCTCTCCCTTATCCCATTCCCATTATCCCTGGTTATCTATCTCTCGCTCCCTTTTCTCATTCCCCTTCTCCCTGGTTGTCTCTCACCCTCTCTACCGTTTCTCATTCCCCTTATCCTTGGTTATGCCCCTCCCTCTCTCACGTTTCTCATTCTCCGTATCCCTGGTGACCTCTCTCCCTCTCTCCCGTTTCTCATTCCCCTTATCCCTGGTTATCTCTCTCTCTCCCTTTTCTGATTCCCCTTATCCCTGATTATCTCTCTCCCTCTCTCCCGATTCTAATTCCCCGTATCCCTGATTATCTCTCTCCCTCTCTGCCTTTTCTAGTTCCCCTTATCCCTGGTTACCTCTCTCCCTCTCTCCCTTTCCTCATTCCCCTTAGCCCTGGTTATCTGTCACTCCCTCTCCCTTTCTTATTCCCCTTAATCCTGGTTATCTCTCTCCCACTCTCCCTTTTCTCATTCCCCTTATCCCTGGTTATCTCACTCTATCTCCCATTTCTCATTTCCCTTATCGCTGGTTCTCTCTCTCTGTCTCTCCCCTTTCTCATTCCCATTATCCCTGGTTATTTCTCTCTCTCCCTTTTCTCATTCCCTTATCCCTGGTTATCTCTCTCCCTCTTCCCGTTTCTCATTCCCCTTATCCCTGGTTATCTATTTCCCCTTCTCCCGTTTCTCATTCCCCTTATCCCTGGTTGTCTCTCTCCCTCTTCCCGTTTCCCATTCCCCTTGTCGCTGTTTATCTCTCTCTCTCCCTTTTTCTCATTCCCCTTATCCCTGGTTGTCTCTCTCCCTCTCCACCGTTTCTCATTCCCTTATCCCTGGTTATCTCTCTCTCTCCCTATTCTAATTCCCCGCATCCCTGGTTATCTCTCTCCCTCTCTCCCGTTTCTCATTCCCCTTATCCCTGGTTAACGCTCTCTCTCTCCCTTTACCCATTCCCCTTATCCCTGGTTATCCCTCTCCCTCTCTCACGTTTCTCATTCTCCGTATTCCTGGTACCCTCTCTCCCTCTCTACCGTTTCTAATTCCCCTTATCCCTGGTTATCTCTCTCTCCCTTTTCTAATTCCCCTTATCCCTGATTATCTCTCTCCCTCTCTCCCGTTTCTCATTCCCCTTATCCCTGGTTAACGCTCTCTCTCTCCCTTTACCCATTCCCCGTATTCCTGGTTGTCTCTCTCCCTCTCTCCCGTTTTACATTCCCATAACCCTGGTTTTCTCTCTCTTTCTCTCCATTTTCTCATTCCCCTTCATCCTGGTTATCTCTCACCCTCTCACCCTTTTCTCATTCCTCTTAACTCTGGTTATCTCTCTCCCTCTCCCCCTTTTCTCATTCCCCTTATCCCTGGTAATCTCTCTCTCTCCCTATTTTCATTCCCCTTATCCCTGGACATCTCTCTCCCTCTCTCCCGTTCCCCATTCCCCTTATCCGTGATTATCGCTCTCCCTCTCTCCAGTTTGTCATTCCCCTTATGCCTGGTTATCTCTCTCTCTCCCTTTTCTCATTCCCCTGATCACTTATTCTCTCTCCCTCTCTCCTTTTTCTCATTCCACTTATCCCAGGTTTTCTCTCTCTCTCTTCCTTTTCTCATTCCCCTTATCCCGCATTCTCTCTCATTCTCTCCGTTTTCTCATTCCCCGAATCCCTGGTTTTCTCTCTCTCTCCCTTTTCTCATTCCCCTTAACCCTGGTTATCTCTCTCCCTCACTCCCGTTTCTCATTCGCCTTATCCCTGGTTTTCTCTCTGTCTCTCTCTTTTCTCATTCCCCTTAACCCTAGTTAACTCTCTCTGCCTTTTCTCATTTCCCTCATCCCTGGTTATCTCTCTCTCTCCAGTTTCTCATTCCCCTTATCCCTGGTTTGCTCTCTCTCTCTTCCTTTTCTCATTCCCCTTATCCCGCATTCTCTCTCCCTCTCTCCCTTTTCTAGTTCCCCTTATCCCTGGTTACCTCTCTCCCTCTCTACCTTTCCTCATTCCCCTTAGCCCTGGTTATCTGTCACTCCCTCTCCTTTTCTCATTCCCCTTAACCCTGGTTATCTCTCTCTCTCTCTCTCTCCCTCCCTTTTATCATTCCACTTTTTCCAAGCTTATCTCTCTCTCTCTCCCTTTTCTCATTCCCCTAATCCCAAATTCTCTCTCCAACTCTCCTTTTTCTCATTCCCCTTATCCCTGGTTTTCTCTCTCTCTCTCCCTTTTCTCATTCCCCTTAATCCTGGTTCTCTCTCTCCCACTCTCCCTTTTCTCATTCCCCTTATCCCTGGTTATCTCTCTCTATCTCCCATTTCTCATTTCCCTTATCGCTGGTTCTCTCTCTCTGTCTCTCCCCTTTCTCATTCCCATTATCCCTGGTTATCTCTCTCTCCCCCTTTTCACATTCCCCTTATCCCCGGTTATTTCTCTCTCTCCCTTTTCTCATTCCCCTTATCCCAGGTTATCTCTCTCCCTCTTCCCATTTCTCATTCCCCTTATCGCTGGTTATCTATTTCCCCTTCTCCCGTTTCTCATTCCCCTTATCCCTGGTTAACTCTCTCCCTCTTCCCGTTTCCCATTCCCCTTGTCGCTGGTTATCTCTCTCTCTCCCTTTTCTCATTCCCCTTATCCCTGGTTGTCTCCCTCCCTCTCCACCGTTTCTCATTCCCTTATGCCTGGTTGTCTCTCTCTCTCCCTATTCTAATTCCCCGCATCCCTGGTTATCTCTCTCCCTCTCTCCCGTTTCTCATCCCCCTTATCCTTGGTTATCTCTCGCTCTCTCCCTTTACCATTCCCCTTATTCCTGGTTATCTCTCGCCCTCTCTCACGTTTCTCATTCTCCGTATCCATGGTTATCTCTCTCTCTCCCTTTTCTAATTCGCCTTATCCCTGGGTATCTTTCTCCCTCTCTCCCGTTTCTCATTCCCCTTATCCCTGGTTATCGGTCTCTGTCTCTCCAGTTTGTCATTCCCGTTATCCCTGGTTATCTCTCTCTCTCCCTTTTCTCATTCCCCTTATCCCTGGTAATCTCTCTCTCTCCCTATTTTCATTCCCCTTATCCCTGGATATCTCTCTCCCTCTCTCCCGTTTCCCATTCCCCTTATCCGTGATTATCGCTCTCCCTCTCTCCAGTTTGTCATTCCCGTTATCCCTGGTTATCTCTCTCTCTCCCTTTTCTCATTCCCCTTATCCCTCATTCTCTCTCCCTCTCTCCTTTTTCTCATTCTACTTATCCCAGGTTTTCTCTCTCTCACTTCCTATTCTCATTCCCCTTATCCCGCATTCTCTCTCATTCTCTCTGTTTTCTCATTCCCCTTATCCCTGGTTATCTCTCTGTCTCTCTCTTTTCTCATTCCCCTTAACCCTAGTTATCTCTCACTCCCTTTTCTCATTTCCCTCATCCCTGGTTATCTCTCTCTCTCCAGTTGCTCATTCCCCTTATGCCTCGTTATCTCTCTCCCTCTCTCCCGTTTCTCATTCCCCTTATCCCGGGTTATCTCTCTCCCTCTCTGCCGTCTCTCATTCCCCTTATCCCTGGTTATCTCTCTCCCTCTCTCCCGTTTCTCATTCCCCTTATCCCTGATTATCTCTCTCCATCTCTCCCGTTTCTCATTCCACTTATCCGTGGTTAACTCTCTCTCTCCCTTTCCTCATTCCCGTTATCCCTGGTTATCTCTCTCCCTCTCCTTTCTGATTCCCCTTATCCCTGGTTCTCTGGCTCTCTCTCGCCATTTTCCCATTACCCTTATCCCTGGTTATCTCTCTCTCTCTCTCGCTGTTCTCATTACCATTATCCCTGGTTATCTCTCTCTCTCTCGATATTCAATCCCCTTATCCCTGGTTATCTCTCGCCCTCTCTCCGGTTTCTCATTCCCCTTATCCCTGGTTATCTCTCTCCCTTTTCTCATTCCCCCTCTCCCTGGTTCTCTCTCTGCCTCTCTCCTGTTTCTCATTCCCCTTATCCCTGGTTCTCTCTTTCCCTCTCTCCCGTTTCTCATTCCCCTTATCCCTGGTTCTCTCTTTCCCTCTCTCCCGTTTCTCATTCCCCTAATCCCTGGATATCTCTCTCTCTCCCATTTCTCATTCCACTTACCCCTGGTTTTCTCTCTCTCTCTATCTTTCTCATTCCCCTTAACCCTGGTTATCTATCTCTCTCTCTCCCATTTCTCATTCCCCTTATCCCTGGATATGTCCCTCTCTCCATTTTCTCATTCCCCTTATCCCTAGTAATCTCTCTCCCTCTCGTCCGTTTCTCATTCCCATTATCCCTGGTTATCCCTCTCTCTCCCTTATCTCATTCCCCTTATCCCTGGATATCTCTCTCCCTCTCTCCCGTTTCTCATTCTCCTTATCCCTGGTTTTCTCTCTCTCTCTCTCCATTTTCTCATTCCCGTTACCCCTGGTTACCTCTCTCCCTCTTTCCCTTTTCTCATTCCCCTTATCCCTGGTTATCACTCTCCCTCTCTCCCGATTCTCATTCCCCTTATCACTGGTTATCTCTCTCCCTCTCTCCCGTTTCTCATTCCCCTTATCCCTCATTCTCTCTCCCTCTCTCCTTTTTCTCTTCCCCCTTATCCTTGGTTTTCACTCTCTCCCTCCATTTTCTCATTCCCCTTAACCCTGTTTTTTTCTCTCTCTCTCCCTTTTCTCATTCCCCTTATGCCTCATTCTCTCTCCCTCTCTCCTTTTTCTCTTTCCCCTTATCTCCGGTCTTCTCTCTCTCTCACCCTTTTCTCATTCCTCTTAACCCTAGTTATCTCTCTCCCTCTCTCTCTCTTTTCTCATTCCCCTTATCCCTGGTTATCTCTCAATCTCTCCGTTTAACATTTCCCTTATCACTGGTTATCTCTCTCTCTCTCTCCCGATTCTCATTCCCCTTATCACTGGTTATCTCTCTCCCTCTCTACCGTTTCTCATTCCTCTTATCCCTGGTTATCTCTCTCCCTCTCTCCCGTTTCTCATTCCCCTTATCCCTGGTTATCTCTCTCTCTCGCTTTTCTCATTCCACTGAACCCTGGTTATTTCTCTCTCCCTCCCTTTTCTCATTCCCCCTATTCCTCGTTATCTCACTCCCTCTCTCCAGTATCTCATTCCCCTTATCCCTGGTTTTCTCTCTCTCTCTCCATTTTCTCATTCCCCTTATTCCTGGTTACCTCTCGCCCTCTCTCCCTTTTCTAATTCCACTTATCCCTGGTTCTCACTCTCTCTCTCTCCCTTTTCTCATTCCCCTTAACCCTGGTTATCTCTCACCCTCTCTCCCTCACTTTTCTCATTCCCCTTTTCCATGGTTATCTCTCTCTCTCTCCCTTTTCTCATTCCCCGAATCCGTTGTTATCCCTCTCGCTCTCTCTCTCTCTTTTATCATTCACCTAATCCCTGACTATCCCTCTCTCTCTCTCTCCCTTTTCTCATTCCCCTAATCCCGAATTCTCTCTCCATCTCTCTTTTTTCTCATTCCCCTTATCCCTGGTTTTCTCTCTCTTTCTCTCCCTTTTATCATTCCCCTTATACCTGGTTATCTCACTCTCCCTCCCTTTTCTCATTTCCCTTATCCCTGGATCTCTCTCTCTCTCCCGTTTCTCATTCCCCTTATCCCTGGTTATCTCTCACTCTCTCTCTTTTCTCATTCCCCTTAACCCTCGTTATCTCTCTCTCTCTCCCTTTTCACATTTCCCTCATCCCTGGTTATCTCTCTCTCTCCATTTTCTCATTCCCCTTATCCCCAGTTGTCTCTCTCCCTCTCTCGCGCTTCTCATTACCGTTATCCCTGGTTATCTTTCTCCCTCTCTCCCATTTCTCATTCCCCTTATCCACGGTTATCTCTCTCCCTCTCTCCCGTTTCTCATACCACTTATCCCTGTTTATCTCTCTCTCTCCCTTTTTTCGTTCCCCTTATCCCTTGTAATCTGTCTCTCTCCCTTTTCTCATTCCCCTTTACCCTGGTTCTCTCTCTCTCTCTGTCCCTTTTCTCATTTCCATTAACCCTGGTTATCTCTCTCTTTCTCTCTCTCTCTCTTTTCTCATTCCCATTCTTCCTGGTTATCTCTCTCTCTCTCTCATTTCTGATTCCCCTTATCCCTGGTATATCTCTCTCTCTTTCTCCCTTTTTTCATTCCCCTTATCCCTGGTTATCCCTCTCCCTATCTTCCGCTTCTCATTCCCCTTATCCCTGATTATCTCTCTCCCCCTCGCCCTTTTGACATTCCCCTTATCCCTGGTTATCTCTCTCCCTCTCTCCCGTTTCTCATTCCCTGATCCCTGGTAATCTCATTCTCTCTCCCTTTTCTCATTCCCCTTAACCTTGGTTATCTCTCCACCTCACTCCCATTTCTCATTCCCCTTAACCCTGGTTATCTCTCTCCCTGTCTCCCGTTTCTCATTCCCCTGAACCCTGGTTATCTCTCTCTCTCTCTCTCTCTCGGATCTCATTCCCCTTATCCTTGGTTATCTCTCTTCCTCTCGCCCGATTCTCATTTCCCTTATCCCTGGTTCACTCTCTCCCTCTCTCGCTTTCGTCATTCCCCTTATCCCTGGTTATCTGTCTCTGTCTCTCCCTTTTCTCATTCCCCGTATCCCTGGTTATCTCTCTCTCCCTCCTTTTTCTCATTCCACTTATCCTCATTCTCTCTCCCTCTCTCCTTTTTCTCTTTCCCCTTATCCCTGGTTTTCTCTCTCTCTCACCCTTTACAAATTCCCCTTAAACATGATATCTCTCTCCCTCTCTCCCTCTTCTCATTCCCCTTATCCTTGGTTATCTCTCTCTCTCTCACTCCCTTTTCTCATTCCCCTTAACCTGGTTATCTCTATCCCTCTCGCCCTTTTCTCATTCCCCTTATCACAGGTTATCTCTCTCCCTCTCTCCCTTTCCTCATTCCCCTTATCCCTGGTTATCTGTCTCAGTCTCTCCCTTTTCGCATTCCCCTTAACCCTGGTTATCACTCTCCCTCTCTCGCTTTTCTCATTCACCTTTTCCCTGGTTATCTCTCTCTCTCTCTCTCTCTCGCTTTTCTCATTCCACTGAACCCTGGTTATTTCTCTCTCTTTCCCTTTTCTCATTCCCCTTATCCGTTGTTATCGCTCTCCCTCTCTGTCTTTTCTCATTCCCCTGATCACTGGTTATCTCAGTCTCCCTCCCTTTTCTCATTCCCCTAATCCCTGGTTATCTCTCTCTCTCCCTTTTCTCATTCCCCTTATTCCTCGTTATCTCACTCCCTCTCTCCCGTTTCTCATTCCCCTTATCCCTGGTTTTCTCTCACTCTCTCCATTTTCTCATTCCCCTTATTCCTGGTTACCTCTCGCCCTCTCTCCCTTTTCTAATTCCCCTTATCCTTGGTTCTCTCTCTCTCTCTCCCTGTTCTCCTTCCCCTTAACCCTGGTTATCTCTCTCTCCCTCCCTTTTCTCATTCCCCGAATGAATCCGTTGTTATCCCTCTCGCTCTCTCTCTCTCTTTTATCATTCACCTTATCCCTGATTATCTCTCTCTCTCCCTCCCTTTTCTCATTTCCCTTATCCCTGGTTCTCTCTCTCTCTCTCTCTCCCGTTTCTCATTCCCCTTATCCCTGGTTACCTCTCACTCTCTCTCTTTTCTCATTCCCCTTAACCCTCGTTATGTCTCTCTCTCTCCCTTTTCTCATTTCCCTCATCCCTGGTTATCTCTCTCTCTCCATTTTCTCATTCCCCTTATCCCCAGTTGTCTCTCTCCCTCTCTCCCGCTTCTCATTACCCTTATCCCTGGTTATCTCTCTCCCTCTCTCCCATTTCTCATTCCCCTTATCCCCGGTTATCTCTCTCCCTCTCTCCCGTTTCTCATACCACTTATCCCTGATTATCTCTCTCCCTCTCTCCCGTTTCTCATACCACTTATCCCTGGTTATCTCTCTCTCTCCCTTTTATCATTCCCCTTATCCATTGTAATCTGTCTCTCTCCCTTTTCTCATTCCCCTTTACTCTGGTTCTTTCTCTCTCTCTCTCTCTCCCTTTTCTCATTTCCATTAACCGTGGTTATCTCCCTCTTTCTCTCTCTCTCTATTTTCTCATTCCCATTCTTCCTGGTTATCTCTCTCTCTCTCTCATTTCTGATTCACCTTATCCCTGGTATCTCTCTCTCTCTTTCTCCCTTTTTTCATTCCCCTTATCCCTGGCTATCCCTCTCCCTATCTTCCGCTTCTCATTCCCCTTATCCCTGGTTATCTCTCTCCCTCTCGCCCTTTTCTCATTCCCCTTAACCCTGGTTATCTCTCTCTCTCTCTCCCTTTCCTCATTCGCCTTATCCCTGGTTACCTGTCTCTGTCTCTCCCTTTTCTCATTCCTCTTAACCCTGGTTTTCACTCTCCCTCTCTCCCTTTTCTCATTCCCCTTATGCCTGGTTATCTCTCTCTCTCCCTTTTTTCATTCCCCTTATCCCTTATAATCTTTCTCTCTCCCTTTTCTCATTCCCCTTTACCCTGGTTCTTTCTCTCTCTCTCTCCCTTTTCTCATTTCCATGAACCGTGGTTATCTCCCTCTTTCTCTCTCTCTCTCTTTTCTCATTCCCATTCTTCCTGGATATCTCTCTCTCTCTCTCATTTCTGATTCCCCTTATCCCTGGTATCTCTCTCTCTCTTTCTCCCTTTTTTCATTCCCCTTATCCCTGGCTATTCCTCTCCCTATCTTCTGCTTCTCATTCCCCTTATCCCTGGTTATCTCTCTCCCTCTCGCCGTTTTCTCATTCCCCTTAACCCTGGTTATCTCTCTCTATCTCTCCCTTTCCTCATTCCCCTTAACCCTGGTTATCTCTCTCCCTTTCTCCCGTTTCTGATACCACTTATCCCTGATTATCTCTCTCCCTCTCTCCCGTTTCTCATTCCACTTATCCCTGGTTATCTCTCTCTCTCCCTTTTTTTCATTCCCCTTATCCCTTGTAATCTGTCTCTCTCCCTTTTCTCATTCCCCTTTACCCTGGTTCTCTCTCTCTCTCTGTCCCTTTTCTCATTTCCATTAACCCTGGTTATCTCTCTCTTTCTCTCTCTCTCTTTTCTCATTCCCATTCTTCCTGGTTATCTCTCTCCCTCTCTCATTTCTGATTCCCCTTATCCCTGGTAACTCTTTCTCTCGTTCTCCCTTTTTTCATTCCCCTTATCCCTGGTTATCCCTCTCCCTATCTTCCGCTTCTCATTCCCCTTATCCCTGGTTATCTCTCTCCCTCTCGCCCTTTTCTCATTCCCCTTATCCCTGGTTATCTCTCCCCCTCTCTCCCTTTCCTCATTCGCCTTATCCCTGGTTATCTGTCTCCCTCTCTCCCGTTTCTCATTCCCCTTATCTCTGGTTATCTCTCACTCTCTCTCTCTCTCTGCTGAATCCCTTTAACCCTGGTTATCTCTCTCCCTCTCTCCCGTTTCTCATTCCCCTAACACCCAGTTATCTCTCTCTCCCCCATTTCTTATTCCCCTTATCCCTGGTTATGTTTCTCACTCCATTTTCTCATTCCCCTTATCCCAAGTTATCTCTCTACCTCTCTCCCGTTTCTCATTCCCTGATCCCTGGTAATCTCTTTCTCTCTCCCTTTTCTCATTCCCCTTAACATTGGTTATCTCTCTCCCTCTCTCCCGTTTCTCATTCCCCGTATCCGTGGTTATCTCTCTCCCTCTCTCGCTTTCGTCATTCCCCTTATCCCTGGTAATCTGTCTCTGTCTCTCCCTTTTCTCATTCCCCTCAACCCTGGTTATTTCTCTCTCCCTCCATTTTCTCATTCCACTTATCCCTCATTCTCTCTCCCTCTCTCCTTTTTCTCTTTCCCCTTATCCCTGGTTTTCTCTCTCTCTCACCCTTTTCAAATTCCCCTTAAACATGATATTTCTCTCCCTCTCTCCCTCTTCTCATTCACCTTATCCTTGGTTATCTCTCTCTCTCTCTCTCCCTTTTCTCATTCCCCTTATCCTTGGTTATCTCTCTCTCTCTCTCCCTTTTCTCATTCCCCTGAACCCTGGTTATCTCTCTCCCTCTCTCCCGTTTCTCATTCCCCTTATCCCTGGTTATCTCTCTGTCTGCTTTTTCTCATTCCCCTTATCCCTGGTTATCTCTCTCCCTCTCGCCCTTTTCTCATTCCCCTTATCACAGGTTTCCTCTCTCCCTCTCTCCCTTTCCTCATTCCTCTTATCCGTAGTTATCTGTCTCAGTCTCTCCCTTTTCGCATTCCTCTTAACCCTGGTTATCACTCTCCCTCTCTCGATTTTCTCATTCACCTTTTCCCTGGTTATGTCTCTCTCTCTCTCTCGCTTTTCTCATTCCACTGAAGCCTGGTTATTTCTCTCTCTCTCCATTTTCTCATTCCCCTTATCCGTTGTTATCCCTCTCCCTCTCTGTCTTTTCTCATTCCCCTTATCCCTGGTTATCTCTCTCTCCCTCCCTTTTCTCATTCCCCTAATCCCTGGTTATCTCTCTCTCCCTCCCTTTTCTCATTCCCCTTATTCCTCGTTATCTCACTCCCTCTCTCCCATTTCTCATTCCCCTTATCCCTGGTTTTCTCTCACTCTCTCCATTTTCTCATTCCCCTTATTCCTGGTTACCTCTCGCCCTCTCTCCCTTTTCTAATTCCCCTTATCCCTGGTTATCTCTCTCTCTCTCCCTTTTCTCCTTCCCCTTAACCCGGGTTATCTCTCTCTCTCTCCCTTTTCTCATTCCCCGAATCCGTTGTTATCCCTCTCGCTCTCTCTCTCTCTTTTATCATTCACCTTATCCCTGATTATCTCTCTCTCTCTCTCCCGTTTCTCATTCCCCTTATCCCTGGTTACCTCTCACTCTCTCTCTTTTCTCATTCCCCTTAACCCTCGTTATGTCTCTCTCTCTCCCTTTTCTCATTTCCCTCATCCCTGTTTATCTCTCTCTCTCCATTTTCTCATTCCCCTTATCCCCGGTTATCTCTCTCCCTCTCTCCCGTTTCTAATACCACTTATCCCTGATTATCTCTCTCCCTCTCTCCCGTTTCTCATTCCACTTATCCCTGGTTATCTCTCTCTCTCCCTTTTTTCATTCTCCTTATCCCTTGTAATCTGTCTCTCTGTACCTTTTCTCATTTCCATTAACCCTGGTTATCTCTCTCTTTCTCTCTCTCTCTCTTTTCTCATTCCCATTCTTCCTGGTTATATCTCTCTCTCTCTCATTTCTGATTCCCCTTATCCCTGGTATCTCTCTCTCTCTTTCTCCCTTTTTTCATTCCCCTTATCCCTGGTTATCACTCTCCCTATCTTCCGCTTCTCATTCCCCTTATCCCTGGTTATCTCTCTCCCTCTCGCCCTTTTCTCATTCCCCTTATCCCTGGTTATCTCTCTCCCTCTCTCCCTTTCCTCATTCGCCTTATCCCTGGTTATGTGTCTCCCTCTCTCCCGTTTCTCATTCCCCTTATCTCTGGTTATCTCTCACTCTCTCTCTCTCTCTTCTGAATCCCTTTAACCCTGGTTATCTCTCTCCCTCTCTCCCGTTTCTCATTCCCCTAATACCCAGTTATCTCTCTCTCCCCCTTTTCTTATTCCCCTTATCCCTGGTTATGTCTCTCTCTCCATTTTCTCATTCCCCTTATCCCAAGTAATCTCTCTACCTCTCTCCCGTTTCTCATTCCCTGATCCATGGAAATCTCATTCTCTCTCCCTTTTCTCATTCCCCTTATCCTTGGTTATCTCTTTTCCTCTCGCCAGATTCTCATTTCCCTTATCCCTGGTTCACTCTCTCCCTCTCTCGCTTTCGTCATTCCCCTTATCCCTGCTTATCTCTCTCTCTCTCTCCCTTTTCTCATTCCCCTGAACCCTGGTTATCTCTCTCCCTCTCTCCCGTTTCTCATTCCCCTTATCCCTGGTTATCTCTCTGTCTGCCTTTGCTCATTCCCCTTAACCTGGTTATCTCTCTCCCTCTCGCCCTTTTCTCATTCCCCTTATCACAGGTTATCTCTCTCCCTCTCTCCCTTTCCTCATTCCCCTTATCCCTGGTTATCTGTCTCAGTCTCTCCCTTTTCGCATTCCTCTTAACCCTGGTTATCACTCTCCCTCTCTCGCTTTTCTCATTCACCTTTTCACTGGTTATCTCTCTCTCTGTCTCTCGCTTTTCTCATTCCACTGAACCCTGGTTATTTCTCTCTCTCTCCCTTTTCTCATTCCCCTTATCCGTTGTTATCCCTCTCCCTCTCTGTATTTCTCATTCCCCTTATCCCTGGTTATCTGTCTCTCCCTCCCTTTTCTCATTCCCCTAATCCCTGGTTATCTCTCTCTCTCCCTTTCCTCATTCCCCTTATTCCTCGTAATCTCACTCCCTCTCTCCCGTTTCTCATTCCCCTTATCCCTGGTTTTCTCTCACTCTCTCCATTTTCTCATTCCCCTTATTCCTGGTTACCTCTCGCCCTCTCTCACTTTTCTAATTCCCCTTATCCCTGGTTATCTCTCTCTCTCTCCCTTTTCTCATTCCCTTATCTCGAATTCTCTCTCCCTCTCTCTCTTTTCTCATTCCCCTTATACCTGGTTCTCTCTCTCTCTCTCTCCCGTTTCTCATTCCCCTTATCCCTGGTTACCTCTCACTCTCTCTCTTTTCTCATTCCACTTATCCCTGGTTATCTCTCTCTCTCCCATTTTTCATTCCCCTTATCCCTTGTAATCTGTCTCTCTCCCTTTTCTCATTCCCCTTTACCCTGGTTCTTTCTCTCTCTCTCTCCCTTTTCTCACTTCCATTAACCGTGGTTATCTCCCTATTTCTCTCTCTCTCTCTTTTCTCATTCCCATTCTTCCTGGTTATCTCTCTCTCTCTCTCATTTCTGATTCCCCTTATCCCTGGTATCTCTCTCTCTCTTTCTCCCTTTTTTCATTCCCCTTATCACTGGCTATCCCTCTCCCTATCTTCCGCTTCTCATTCCCCTTATCCCTGGTTATCTCTCTCCCTCTCGCCCTTTTCTCATTCCCCTTAACCCTGCTTATCTCTCTCTCTCTCTCCCTTTACTCATTCGCCTTATACCTGGTTATCTGTCTCTGTCTCTCCCTTTTCCCATTCCTCTTAACCCTGGTTATCACTCTCCCTCTCTCCCGTTTCTCATCCCCCTTACCCTGGTTATGTCTCTCCCTCTCTCCCTTTTCTTATTCCTCTTAACCCTGGTTATCTCTCTCTCTCTCTCTCTCTTTTCTCATTCCCCTTATCACTCATTCTCTCTCTCCCTCTCTCTCGATTTTCTCATTCCCCTTATGCCTGGTTATCTCTCTCTCTCTCCCGTTTCTTATTCCCCTTATCCCTCGTTATCTCTCTCCCTCTCTCCCTTTTCCCATTCCCCTTATCCGTTGTTATCCCTCTCTGTCCATTCTCATTCCCCTTATCCCTGGTTATCTCCCTCTCTCTCACTTTTCTCATTCCCCTTTTCTCTCATTCTCTCACCCTCCCTCGTTTTTCTCATCCTCTTATCCTTGGTTTTCTCTCTCTCCCTCCATTTTCTCATTCCTCTTAACCCTGGTTTTATCTCTCTCTCTCCTTTTTCTCGTTCCCCTTATGCCTCATTCTCTCTCCCTCTCTCCTTTACGCTTTCCCCATATCCCTGGTCTTCTCTCTCTCTCTCCCTTTTCGCATTCCCCGGAACCCTGTTTATCTCTCTCTCTCTCGCTCCCTTTTCTCATTCCCCTTAACCATGGATATCCCTCTCACTCTCTCTCTCTTTTCTCATTCCCCTTATCCCTGGTTATCTCTCTGCCTCTCTCCCGTTTTTGATTCCCGCATCCCTGGAATATCTCTCTCCCTTTCTCCCGTTTGTCATTCCCATTATCACTGGTTATCTCTCTCCTTCTCTCCCGTATCTCATTCCCCTTATTCCTGGTAATCTGTCTCCCTCTCTCCCGTTTCTCATTCCCCTTATCCGTGGTTATCTCTCTCTCTCCATTTTCTCATTCCCCTTATCCCTGGTTATCTCTCTGCCTCTCTCCCGTTTTTCATTCCCGCATCCCTGGAATATCTATCTCCCTCTCTCCAGTTTCTCATTCCCCTTATCACTGGTTATCTCTCTCTCTCCCTTTTCTCATTCCCCTGATCCATGGTTATCTCTCTCTCTCTCCCTTTTACCATTTCCCTTATCCCTGGTTACCTCTCTCCCTCTCTCCCGTTTCTCATTCCCCTTATACCCAGTTATCTCTCTCTCCCGTTTTCATTTTCCCCTTATCCCTGGTTATGTCTCTCTCTCCATTTTTCCATTCCCCTGATCCCGAGTTATCTCTCTACCTCTCTCCCGTTTCTCATTCCCTTATCCCCGGTAATCTCATTCTCTCTCGCTTTGCTCGTTCCCCTTAACCCTGGTTATCTCTCTTCCTCTCTCCCTTTTCCCATTCCGCTTCTCCCTGGTTATCTCTCTCTCTCCCTTTTCTCATTCCCTTTATCCTTGGTTATCTCTCTCCCTCTCTCCCGTTTCTCATTCCCCGTATCCGTGGTTATCTCTCTCTCTCTCTCACTTTTCTCATTCCCCTGATCCATGGTTATCTCTCTCTCTCTCCCTTTTATCATTTCCCTTATCCCTGGTTACCTCTCTCCCTCTCTCCCGTTTCTCATTCCCCTTATACCCAGTTATCTCTCTCTCCCCCTTTTCATTTTCCCCTTATCCCTGGTTATGTCTCTCTCTCCATTTTTCCATTCCCCTGATCCCGAGTTATCTCTCTACCTCTCTCCCGTTTCTCATTCCCTTATCCCCGGTAATCTCTTTCTCTCTCGCTTTTCTCGTTCCCCTTAACCCTGGTTATCTCTCTTCCTCTCTCCCTTTTCCCATTCCGCTTATCCCTGGTTATCTCTCTCTCTCCCTTTTCTCATTCCCCTTATCCTTGGTTATCTCTCTCCCTCTCTCCCGTTTCTCATTCCCCGTATCCGTGGTTATCTCTCTCTCTCTCGCCCTTTTCTCATTTCCCTTATCCCTGGTTATCTCTCACCCTCTCTCGCTTTTCTCATTACCCTTATCCCTGGTTTTCTGTCTCTGTCTCTCCCTTTTCTCATTCCCCTTATCCCTGGTTATCTCTCTCTCCTTCCCTTTTCTCACTCCTCTTATCCCTCATTCTAACTCCCTCTCTCCTTATTCTCATTCCCCTTATCCCTGGTTATCTCTCTCCCTCTCTCCCTCTTCTCATTCCCCTTATCCCTGGTTATCTCTCTCTCCCTCACTTTTCTCATTCCCCTTATCCCTCATTCTCTCTCGCTCTCTCCTTTTTCTCTTCCCCTTATCCCTGTTTTTTTCTCTCTCTCGCCCTTTTCTCATTCCCCTTATCACTGGTTCTCTCTCTCCCCCTCTCCCTTTCCTCATTCCCCTTATCCCTGGTTATCGAACTCTGTCTCTCACTTTGCGCATTCCTCTTAACCCTGGTTATCACTCTCCCTCTCTCGCTTTTCTCATTCACCTTTTTCCTGGTTATCGCTCTCCCTCTCTCTCGCTTTTCTCATTCCCATGAACCCTGGTTATTTCTCTCTCTCTCCCTTTTCTCATTCCCCTTATCCGTTGTTATCCCTCTCTCTCTCTGTCTTTTCTCATTCCCCTTATCCCTGGTTATCTCACTCTCCCTCCCTTTTCTCATTCCCCTTATCCCTGGTTATCTCTCTCTCTCTCCCCTTTCTCATTCCCCTTATTCCTGGTTTTCTCTCTCCCTCTCTCCCTTTTCTAATTCCCCTTATCCCTTGCTCTCTCTCTCTCTCTCCCTCCCTTTTCTCATTCCCCTTTTCCCTGGTTATCTCTCTCTCTCTCCCTTTTCTCATTCCCCGAATCTGTTGTTATCCCTCTCGCTCTCTCTCTCTTTTATCATTCCCCTTAATCCTGGTTATCTCTCTCCCTCTCTCCCTTTTCCCATTCCCCTTATCCCTGGTTATCTCTCTCCCTCCCTTTTCTCATTCCCCTTATCCTTGGTTATCTCTCTCCCTCTCTCCCGTTTCTCATTCCCCGTATCCGTGGTTATCTCTCCCTCTCACCCTTTTCTCTTTTCCCTTATCCCTGGTTACTCTGACCCTCTCTCGCTTTCCTCATTCCCCTTATCCTTGGTTTTCTGTCTCTGTTTCTCCCTTTTCTCATTCCCCTTATCCGTTGTTATCCCTCTCCCTCTCTGTCTTTTCTCATTCCCCTTATCCCTGGTTATCTCACTCTCCCTCCCTTTTCTCATTCCCCTTATCCCTGGTTATCTCTCTCTCTCTCCCTTTTCTCAGTCCCCTTATTCCTGGTTATCTCTCTCCCTCTCTCCCTTTTCTAATTCCCCTTATCCCTTGTTCTCTCTCTCTCTCTCTCCCTCCCTTTTCTCATTCCCCTTTTCCCTGGTTATCTCTCTCTCTCTCCCTTTTCTCAGTCCCCTTATTCCTGGTTATCTCTCTCCCTCTCTCCCTTTTCTAATTCCCCTTATCCCTTGTTCTCTCTCTCTCTCTCTCCCTCCCTTTTCTCATTCACCTTATCCCTGATTATCTCTCACTCTCTCCCCCTTTTCTCATTCCCCTTATCCCGAATTCTCTCTCCATCTCTCCTTTTTCTCATTCCCCTTAACCCTGGATTTCTCTATCCTTCTCTCCCTTTCCTCATTCCCCTTAATCCTGGTTATCTCTCTCCCTCTCTCACTTTTCTCATTCCCCTCATCCTTGGTTGTCTCACTCTCTCTCCCTTTTCTCATTTCCCTTATCCCTGGTTCTCTCTCTCTCTCTCTCCCGTTTCTCATTACCCTTATCCCTGGTTATCTCTCATTCTCCCTCTTTTCTCATTCCCCTTAACCAAAGTTATCTCTCTCTCTCTCCCTTTTCTCATTTCCCTCATCCCTGGTTATCTCTCTCTCTCCATTTTCTCATTCTCCTTATCCCCAGTTATCTCTCTCCCGATTCTCATTCCCGTTATCCCTGGTTATCTCTCTCCATCTCTCCCATTTCTCATTCCCCTTATCCATGATTATCTCTCTCCCTCTCTCCCGTTTCTCATTCCACTTATCCCTGGTTATCTCTCTCCCTCTCTGCCGTTTCTCATTCCCTTTCTCCCTGGTTTTCTCTCCCTCTCTCCCTTTTCTCATTCCCGTTAACCCTGGTTACCTCTCTCCTTCTCTCCATTTTATCATTCCCTTTATCCCTGGTTCTCTCGCTCTCTCTCGCCCTTTTCTCATTCCCCTTATCCCTGGTTATCCCTCTCCCTTTCCTCATACCCCTTATCACTGGTTATCACTCTCCCTCTCTCCCATTTCTCATACCCCTTATCCCTGGTTATCTTTCTCCCTTTCCTCATTCCCCTTATCCCTGGTTTTCTCTCTCTCTCTCTCCCGTTTCGCATTCCCCTTATCCCCGGTTGTCTCTCTCGCTCTCTCTCACTCTCCCTTTTCTCATTCCCCTTTACCCTGGTTATTTCTCTCCCTCCCTCCCGTTTCTAATCTCCCTTATCCCTGGTTATCTCTGGATCTCCCTTTTCTCATTCCCCTTATCCCTGGTTATCTCTCTCTCTCCCGTTTCTCATTCCCCTTATCACTGGTTTTCACTCTCTCTCTCTATTTTCTCATTCCCCTTAACCCTGTTTGGCTCTCTCTCTCTCTCTCCGCTTTCTCAGTCCCCATATCCATTGTTATCTCTCTCCCTCTCTCCCTTTTCTCATTTCACTTATCACTTGTGATCTCTCTCCCTCTCTCACTTTTCTCATTCCCCTTCTCCTTGGTTATCTCACTCTCTCTCCCTTTTCTCATTTCCCTTATCCCTCGTTCTCTCTCTCTCTCTCTCTCCCGTTTCTCATTCCCCTTATCCCTGGTTATCTCTCACTTTCTCTGTTTTCTCATTCCCCTTAACCCGAGTTATCTCTCTCTCTCCCTTTTCTCATTTCCCTCATCCCTGGTTATCTCTCTCTCTCCATTTTCTCATTCCCCTTATCCCCAGTTATCTCTCGCCCTCTCTCCCGCTTCTCATTCCCTTTATCCCTGGTTATCTCTCTCCCTCTCCCCCGTTTGTCATACGCCTTATCCCTGGTTCTCTCGCCCTCTCTCGCCCTTTTCTCATTCCCCTTAACGCTGGTTATCTCTCTCTCTCTTTTCTGATTCCACTTATCCCTGGTTATCTCTCTCTCTCACTTTTTTCATTTCCCTTATCCCCTGTTATCCCTCTCCCTCTCTCCCTTTTCTCATTCCCGTTCACCCTGGTTACCTCTCTCCCTCTCTCCCTTTTCTCATTCCCCTTATCCCTGGTTCTCTCGCTCTCCCTCGCCCTTTTCTCATTCCCCTTAACCCTGGATATCTCTCTCTCTCTCTTTTCTGATTCCCCTTATCCCTGGTTATCGCTCTCTCTCTCCCTTTCCTCATTCCCCTTATCACTGGTTATCTCTCTCCCTCTCTCCCGTTCCTCATTCCCCTTATCCCTGGTTTTCTCGCTCTCTCTCTCAATTTTATAATTCCCCGTATCCTGGTTTTCTCGCTCTCTCTCTCAATTTTCTAATTCCCCGTATCCTGTTTTTCTCTCACTCTCTCTCTCCCTTTTCTCATTCCCCTTAACCCTGGTTATCTCTCTCTCTCGCTCCCTCCCTTTTCTCATTCCCCTTTTCCCTGGATATCTCTCTCTCTCTCATTTCTGATTCCCCTTATCCCTGGTTATCTCTCTCTCTCTCCCTTTTCTCATTACCCTTATCCCTGGTTATCTCTCTCCCCCTCTCCCGTTTCTCATTCCACTTATCCCTGGTTATCTCTCTCTCTCTCCCTTTCCTCATTCCCCTTATCCCTGGATATCGCTCTCTCTCTCTCCCTTTTCGCATTCCCCTTATCACTGGTTTTCTCTCTCTCTCTCACCCGTTTCTCATTCCTCTTATCCCTGGTTACGTCTCTCCCTCTCTCCCTTTTCACATTCCCCTTATCCCTGGTTCTCTCTCTCCCTCTCACCCTTTTCTCATTCCCCTTAACCCTGGTTATCTCTCTCTCTCCTTTTTTTCATTTCCCTTATCCCTGGTTATCTCTCTCTCCCATTTTTCATTCCTCTTATCCCTGGTTATCTCTCTCCCTCTCTCACGTTTCTCATTCCCCTTATCACTCGTAATCTCTCTCTCTCTCTCCCTTTTTTCTTTCCCTTATCCCCGGTTATCTCTCTCTCTCTCTCGCTCTCCCTTTTCTCATTCCCCTTAACCCTGGTTATCTCTCTCCCTCCCTCCCGTTTCTAATCTCCCTTATCCCTGGTTGTCTCTGGATCTCCCTTTTCTCATTCCCCTTATCCCTGGTTATCTCTCTCTCTCCCGTTTCTCATTCCCCTTATCCCTGGTTTTCTCACTCTCTCTCTATTTTCTCATTCCCCTTAACGTTGGTTGGCTCTCTCTCCCTCTCTCCCTTTTCTCATTTCACTTATCCCTTGTGATCTCTCTCCCTCTCTCCCTTTTCTCATTCCCCTTCTCCTTGGTTATCTCACTCTCTCTCCCTTTTCTCATTTCCCTTATCCCTCATTCTCTCTCGCTCTCTCCTTTTCCTCTTCCCCTTATCCCTGGTTTTTTCTCTCTCTCGCCCTTTTCTCATTCCCCTTATCACTGGTTCTCTCTCTCCCCCTCTCCCTTTCCTCATTCCCCTTATCCCTGGTTATCGATCTCTGTCTCTCCCTTTTCTCATTCCCATGAACCCTGGTTATTTCTCTCTCTCTCCCTTTTCTCATTCCCCTTATCCGTTGTTATCCCTCTCCCTCTCTGTCTTTTCTCATTCCCCTTATCCCTGGTTATCTCTCTCTCTCTTCCCTTTCTCATTCCCCTTATTCCTGGTTATCTCTCTCCCTCTCTCCCTTGTCTAATTGCCCTTATCCCTTGTTCTCTCTCTCTCTCTCCCTCCCTTTTCTCAATCCCCTTTTCCCTGGTTATCTCTCTCTCTCTCCCTTTTCTCATTCCCCGAATCCGTTGTTATCCCTCTCGCTCTCTCTGTCTTTTATCATTCACCTTATCCCTGAATATCTCTCACTCTCTCCCCCCTTTCTCATTCCCCTTATCCCGAATTCTCTCTCCATCTCTCCTTTTTCTCATTCCCCTTAACCGTGGATTTCTCTATCATTCTCTCCCTTTTCTCATTCCCCTCATCCTTGGTTGTCTCACTCTCTCTCCCTTTTCTCATTTCCCTTATCCCTGGTTCTCTCTCTCTCTCTCTCTCTCTCCCATTTCTCATTACCCTTATACCTGGTTATCTCTCATTCTCCCTCTTTTCTCATTCCCCTTAACCAAAGTTATCTCTCTCTCTCTCCCTTTTCTCATTTCCCTCATCCCTGGTTATCTCTCTCTCTCCATTTTCTCATTCTCCTTATCCCCAGTTATCTCTCTCCCGATTCTCATTCCCGTTATCCCTGGTTATCTCTCTCCATCTCTTCAATTTCTCATTCCCCTTATCCATGATTATCTCTCTCCCTCTCTACCGTTTCTCATTCCACTTATCCCTGTTTATCTCTCCCTCTCCTTTTCCTCATTCCCCTTATCCCTGGTTATCTCTCTCCCTCTCTTCCATTTCTCATTCCCCTTATCCATGATTATCTCTCTCCCTCTCTCCCGTTTCTCATTCCACTTATCCCTGTTTATCTCTCCCTCTCCTTTTCCTCATTCCCCTTATCCCTGGTTATCTCTCTCCCTCTCTGCCGTTTCTCAGTCCCCTTCTCCCTGGTTTTCTCTCCCTCTCTCCCTTTTCTCATTCCCGTTAACCCTGGTTACCTCTCTCCTTCTCTCCATTTTATCATTCCCTTTATCCCTGGTTCTCTCGCTCTCTCTCGCCCTTTTCTCATTCCCTTTATCCCTGGTTATCTCTCTCTCTCTCGTTTCTGATTCCCCTTATCCCTGGTTATCCCTCTCCCTTTCCTCATACCCCTTATCCCTGGTTATCACTCTCCCTCTCTCCCATTTCTCATACCCCTTATCCCTGGTTATCTTTCTCACTTTCCTCATTCCCCTTATCCCTGGTTTTCTCTCTCTCTCTCTACCGTTTCGCATTCCCCTTATCCCCGGTTATCTCTCTCGCTCTCTCTCACTCTCCCTTTTCTCATTCCCTTTTACCCTGGTTATCTCTCTCCCTCCCTCCCGTTTCTAATCTCCCTTATCCCTGGTTATCTCTGGATCTCCCTTTTCTCATTCCCCTTATCCCTGGTTATCTCTCTCTCTCCCGTTTCTCATTCCCCTTATCACTGGTTTTCACTCTATCTCTCTATTTTCTCATTCCCCTTAACCCTGTTTGGCTCTCTCTCTCTCTCTCCGCTTTCTCAGTCCCCATATCCATTGTTATCTCTCTCCCTCTCTCCCTTTTCTCATTTCACTTATCACTTGTGATCTCTCTACCTCTCTCACTTTTCTCATTCCCCTTCTCCTTGGTTATCTCACTCTCTCTCCCTTTTGTCATTTCCCTTATCCCTCGTTCTCTCTCTCTCTCTCTCTCTAGCGTTTCTCATTCCCCTTATCCCTGGTTATCTCTCACTTTCTCTCTTTTCTCATTCCCCTTAACCCGAGTTATCTCTCTC
Organism: Heptranchias perlo; assembly: GCF_035084215.1. NCBI lineage: Eukaryota > Metazoa > Chordata > Chondrichthyes > Hexanchiformes > Hexanchidae > Heptranchias > Heptranchias perlo. Next base: position 61,666,959 of record NC_090341.1, on the reverse strand, counting down.
TCTCCCTTTTCTCATTTCCCTCATCCCTGGTTATCTCTCTCTCTCCATTTTCTCATTCCCCTTATCCCCAGTTATCTCTCGCCCTCTCTCCCGTTTCTCATTCCCCTTATCCCTGGTTATCTCTCTCCCTCTCCCCCGTTTCTCATACCCCTTATCCCTGGTTCTCTCGCCCTCTCTCGCCCTTTTCTCATTCCCCTTAACGCTGGTTATCTCTCTCTCTCTTTTCTGATTCCCCTTATCCCTGGTTATCTCTCTTTCTCCCTTTTTTCATTTTCTTATCCCTTGTTATCCCTCTCCCTCTCTCCCTTTTCTCATTCCCGTTCACCCTGGTTACCTCTCTCCCTCTCTCCCTTTTCTCATTCCCCTTATCCCTGGTTCTCTAGCTCTCCCTCGCCCTTTTCTCATTCCCCTTAACCCTGGTTATCTCTCTCTCTCTCTTTTCTGATTCCCCTTATCCCTGGTTATCTCTCTCTCTCTCCCTTTCCTCATTCCCCTTATCACTGGTTATCTCTCTCCCTCTCTCCCGTTCCTCATTCCCCTTATCCCTGGTTTTCTCTCTCTCTCTCTCAATTTTCTAATTCCCCGTATCCTGTTTTTTTTTCTCTCTCTCTCTCCCTTTTCTCATTCCCCTTAACCCTGGTTATCTATCTCTCTCGCTCCCTCCCTTTTCTCATTCCCCTTTTCCCTGGATATCTCTCGCTCTCTCATTTCTGATTCCCCTTATCCCTGGTTATCTCTCTCTCTCTCCCTTTTCTCATTACCCTTATCCCTGGTTATCTCTCTCTCTCTCCCTTTTCTCATACGCCTTATCCCTGATTATCTCTCTCCCCCTCTCCCGTTTCTCATTCCACTTATCCCTGGTTATCTCTATCTCTCTCCCTTTCCTCATTCCCCTTATCCCTGGATATCGCTCTCTCTCTCTCCCTTTTCGCATTCCCCTTATCACTGGTTTTCTCTCTCTCTCTCACCCGTTTCTCATTCCCCTTATCCCTGGTTACGTCTCTCCCTCTCTCCCTTTTCACATTCCCCTTATCCCTGGTTCTCTCTCTCCCTCTCGCCCTTTTCTCATTCCCCTTAACCCTGGTTATCTCTCTCTCTCCCTTTTTTCATTTCCCTTATCCCTGGTTATCTCTCTCTCCCATTTTTCATTCCTCTTATCCCTGGTTATCTCTCTCTCTCTCTCACGTTTCTCATTCCCCTTATCACTCGTAATCTCTCTCTCTCTCTCCCTTTTTTCATTCCCCTTATCCCCGGTTATCTCTCTCTCTCTCTCGCTCTCCCTTTTCTCATTCCCCTTAACCCTGGTTATCTCTCTCCCTCCCTCCCGTTTCTAATCTCCCTTATCCCTGGTTGTCTCTGGATCTCCCTTTTCTCATTCCCCTTATCCCTGGTTATCTATCTCTCTCCCGTTTCTCATTCCCCTTATCCCTGGTTTTCTCTCTCTCTCTCTATTTTCTCATTCCCCTTAACGCTGGTTGGCTCTCTCTCCCTCTCTCCCTTTTCTCATTTCACTTATCCCTTGTGATCTCTCTCCCTCTCTCCCTTTTCTCATTCCCCATCTCCTTGGTTATCTCACTCTCTCTCCCTTTTCTCATTTCCCTTATCCCTCGTTCTCTCTCTCTCTCTCTCCCGTTCCTCATTCCCCTTATCCCCAGTTATCTCTCTCCCTCTCTCCCTTTTCTCCCCCCTTATCCCTGATTAATTCTCTCCCTCTCTCCCGTTTCTCATTCCCCTTATCCCTTGTTATCTCTGTCTCTCTCCCTTTTCTCATACGCCTTATCCCTGATTATCTCTCTCCCCGTCTCCCGTTTCTCATTCTCCTTATCCCTGGTTATCTCTCTCCCTCTCTCCCGTTTCTCATTCCACTTATCACTGGTAATCTCTCTCCCCCTCTCTCGATTCTCATTCCCCTTATCACTGGTTAGCTCTCTCTCTCTCCCTTTCCTCATTCCCCTTATCACTGGTTATCTCTCTCCCTCTCTCCCGTTCCTCATTCCCCTTATCCCTGGTTTTCTCTCTCTCTCTCCCTTTTCTCATTCCCCTTAACCATGGTTATCTCTCTCTCTCTCTCCCTCCCTTTTCTCATTCCCCTTTTCCATGTTTATCTCTCTCTCTCTCCCTTTTCTCATTCCCCGAATCCGTTGTTATCCCTCTCGCTCTATCCCTCTTTTATCATTCACCTTATCTCTGATTATCTATGTCTCTCTCTGCCTTTTCTCATTCCGCTTATCCCCAATTCTCTCTCCATCTCTCCTTTTTCTCCTTCCCCTTATCGCTGGTATTTTCTCTCTCTCTCTCCCTTTTCTCATTCCCCTTAATCCTGGTTATCTCTCTGCCTTCTCCCTTTTCTCATTCCCCTTATCCCTGGTTATCTCTCTCTCTCTCCCGTTTCTCATTCCCCTTATCCCTGGTTATCTCTCACTCTCTCTCTTTTCTCATTCCCCTTATCCCTAGTTATCTCTCTCTCTCTCCCTTTCCTCAATCCCCTGATCCCTGGTTATCTCTCTCCCTCTCTACCGTTTCTCATGCCCCTTCTCCCTGGTTTTCTCTCCCTCTCTCCCTTTTCTCATTCCCGTTCACCCTGGTTACCTCTCGCCCTCTCTCCCTTTTCTCATTCCCCTTATCCCTGGTTCTCTCGCTCTCCCTCGCCCTTTTCTCATTCCCCTTAACCCTGGTTATCTCTCTCTCTCTCTCTCTTTCTGATTCCCCTTATCCCTGGTTATCTCTCTCTCTCGCTCCCTAACTTTTCTCATTCCCATTTTCCCTGGTTATCTCTCTCTCTCTCCCTTTTCTCATTACCCTTATCCCTGATTATCTCTCTCCCCATCTCCCGTTTCTCATTCCACTTATCGCTGGTTATCTCTCTCTCTCTCCCTTTCCTCATTCCCCTTATCCCTGGATATCTCTCTCTCTCTCCTTTTTCGCATTCCCCTTATCCCTGGTTCTCTCTCTCTCTCTCACCCGTTTCTCATTCCCCTTATCCCTGATTATCTCTCCCCCTCTCTCCCGTTCCTCATTCCCCTTATCCCTGGTTTTCTCTCTCTCTCTCCCTTTTCTCATTCACCTTATCCGTGGTTATCTCACTCTCTCTCCCTTTTCTCATTTCCCTTATCCCTAGTTATCTCTCTCCCTCTCTCCAGTTTCTCATTTCGCTTATCACTGGTAATCTCTCTCCCTCTCTCCCGATTCTCATTCCCCTTATCCCTGGTTATCTCTCTCTCTCTCCCTTTCCTCATTCCCCTTATCACTGGTTATCTCTCCCCCTCTCTCCCGTTCCTCATTCCCCTTATCCCTGTTTTTCTCTCTCTCTCTCTCCCTTTTCTCATTCACCTTATCCGTGGTTATCTCACTCTCTCTCCCTTTTCTCATTTCCCTTATCCCGAGTTATCTCTCTCCCTCTCTCCAGTTTCATATTCCCCTTGTCCCTGGTTATCTCTCTCCCGCTCTCCCGTTTCTCATTCCCCTTATCCCTGGTGAGATCTCTCCCTCTCTCCCGTTTCTCATTCCCCTTATCCCTGTTTCTCTCTTTCCCTCTCTCCCGTTTCGCATTCCCCTCATCCCCGGTTATCTCTCTCTCTCTCTTTCTCTCCCTTTTCTCATTCCTCTTAACCCTGATTAAGACTCTCCCTCTCTCCCTTTTCTCATTCCCCTAACCCTGGTTATCTCTCTCTCTCGATCCCTCACTTTTTTCATTCCCCTTTTTCCTGTTTATCTCTCTCTCTCTCTCCCTTTTCTCATTCCCCGAATCCGTTGTTATCCCTCTCGCTCTCTCTCTCTTTTATCATTCACCTTATCCCTGGTAATCTCTCTCCCTCTCTCCCGATTCTCATTCCCCTTATCCCTGGTTATCTCTCCCCCTCTCTCCCGTTCCTCATTCCCCTTATCCCTGGTTTTCTCTCTCTCTCTCTCCCTTTTCTCATTCCCCTTATCCGTGGTTATCTCACTCTCTCTCCCTTTTCTCATTTCCCTTATCCCTGGTTAGATCTCTCCCTCTCTCCCGTTTCTCATTCCCCTTATCCCTGGTTATCTCTCTCTCTCTCCTGTTCCTCATTCCCCTTATCCCTGGTTGTCCCTCTCCCTCTCTCCCGTTTCTCATTCCCCTTATCCCTGGTTTTCACTCTCTCTCCCTTTTCTCATTCCCCTTCACCCTGGTTATCTCTCTCTCTCTCTCTCTCCCTTTTCTCATTCCCCTGATCCCTGGTTATCTCTCTCTCTCTCTCCATTTTCCGTTTTCCCTTAACCCTGGTTACCTCATTCTCCACCTTTTCTCATTCCCCTTATCCCTTGTTATCTCTCTCCCTCTCTCCCGTTTCTCATTCCACTTATCTCTGGTTTTCTCTCTCTCTCTCCCTTTTCTCATTCCCCTTATCCCTGGTTGTCTCTCGATCTCCGATTTCACATTCCCCTTTTCCCTGGTTATCTCTCTCTCTCTCCCTTTTCTCATTTCCCATTTTACTGGTTATCTCTCTCTCTCACTCTCTCTCCCGTTTCTGATTCCCCTTATCCCTGGTTACCTCATTCTCCACCTTTTCTCATTCCCCTTATCCCTTGTTATCTCTCTCCCTCTCTCCCGTTTCTCATTCCACTTATCCCTTGTTTTCTCTCTCTCTCTCCCTTTTCTCATTCCCGTTAACCCTGGTTACCTCTCTCTCTCTCTCCCTTTCCTCAATCCCCTTATCCCTGGTTCTCTCTCTCTCTCTCTCTCTCGCCATTTTCTAAATCCCCTTAACCCTGGTTATCTCTCTCTCTCACCCTTTTTTCATTTCCCTTATCCCTGGTTATCTCTCTCTCTCTCTCTCGTTTTTCATTCCCCTTATCCCTGGTTATCTCTCTCCCCCTCTCCCGTTTCTCATTCCCCTTATCACTGGTAATCTCCCTCTGTCTCCCGTTTCTCATTCCCCTTATCCCTGGTTATCTCTCTCTCACTCTCCCTTTTCTAATTCACCTTATAACTGATGATCTCTCTCTCTCTCTCCCTTTTCTCATTCCTCTTAACCCTGGTTATCACTCTCCCTCTCTCCCTTATCTCATTCCCCTTATCCCTGGTTCGCTCTCTCTCTCTCACCCGTTTCTCATTCCCCTTATCCCTGGTTCTCTCTCTCTCTCTCACCCGTTTCTCATTCCCCTTATCCCTGATTATCTCTCCCCCTCTCTCCCGTTCCTCATTCCCCTTATCCCTGGTTTTCTCTCTCTCTCTCCCTTTTCTCATTCACCTTATCCGTGGTTATCTCACTCTCTCTCCCTTTTCTCATTTCCCTTATCCCTAGTTATCTCTCTCCCTCTCTCCAGTTTCTCATTCCGCTTATCACTGGTAATCTCTCTCCCTCTCTCCCGATTCTCATTCCCCTTATCCCTGGTTATCTCTCTCTCTCTCCCTTTCCTCATTCCCCTTATCACTGGTTATCTCTCCCCCTCTCTCCCGTTCCTCATTCCCCTTATCCCTGGTTTTCTCACTCTCTCTCTATTTTCTCATTCCCCTTAACGTTGGTTGGCTCTCTCTCCCTCTCTCCCTTTTCTCATTTCACTTATCCCTTGTGATCTCTCTCCCTCTCTCCCTTTTCTCATTCCCCTTCTCCTTGGTTATCTCACTCTCTCTCCCTTTTCTCATTTCCCTTATCCCTCATTCTCTCTCGCTCTCTCCTTTTCCTCTTCCCCTTATCCCTGGTTTTTTCTCTCTCTCGCCCTTTTCTCATTCCCCTTATCACTGGTTCTCTCTCTCCCCCTCTCCCTTTCCTCATTCCCCTTATCCCTGGTTATCGATCTCTGTCTCTCCCTTTTCTCATTCCCATGAACCCTGGTTATTTCTCTCTCTCTCCCTTTTCTCATTCCCCTTATCCGTTGTTATCCCTCTCCCTCTCTGTCTTTTCTCATTCCCCTTATCCCTGGTTATCTCTCTCTCTCTTCCCTTTCTCATTCCCCTTATTCCTGGTTATCTCTCTCCCTCTCTCCCTTGTCTAATTGCCCTTATCCCTTGTTCTCTCTCTCTCTCTCCCTCCCTTTTCTCAATCCCCTTTTCCCTGGTTATCTCTCTCTCTCTCCCTTTTCTCATTCCCCGAATCCGTTGTTATCCCTCTCGCTCTCTCTGTCTTTTATCATTCACCTTATCCCTGAATATCTCTCACTCTCTCCCCCCTTTCTCATTCCCCTTATCCCGAATTCTCTCTCCATCTCTCCTTTTTCTCATTCCCCTTAACCGTGGATTTCTCTATCATTCTCTCCCTTTTCTCATTCCCCTCATCCTTGGTTGTCTCACTCTCTCTCCCTTTTCTCATTTCCCTTATCCCTGGTTCTCTCTCTCTCTCTCTCTCTCTCCCATTTCTCATTACCCTTATACCTGGTTATCTCTCATTCTCCCTCTTTTCTCATTCCCCTTAACCAAAGTTATCTCTCTCTCTCTCCCTTTTCTCATTTCCCTCATCCCTGGTTATCTCTCTCTCTCCATTTTCTCATTCTCCTTATCCCCAGTTATCTCTCTCCCGATTCTCATTCCCGTTATCCCTGGTTATCTCTCTCCATCTCTTCAATTTCTCATTCCCCTTATCCATGATTATCTCTCTCCCTCTCTACCGTTTCTCATTCCACTTATCCCTGTTTATCTCTCCCTCTCCTTTTCCTCATTCCCCTTATCCCTGGTTATCTCTCTCCCTCTCTTCCATTTCTCATTCCCCTTATCCATGATTATCTCTCTCCCTCTCTCCCGTTTCTCATTCCACTTATCCCTGTTTATCTCTCCCTCTCCTTTTCCTCATTCCCCTTATCCCTGGTTATCTCTCTCCCTCTCTGCCGTTTCTCAGTCCCCTTCTCCCTGGTTTTCTCTCCCTCTCTCCCTTTTCTCATTCCCGTTAACCCTGGTTACCTCTCTCCTTCTCTCCATTTTATCATTCCCTTTATCCCTGGTTCTCTCGCTCTCTCTCGCCCTTTTCTCATTCCCTTTATCCCTGGTTATCTCTCTCTCTCTCGTTTCTGATTCCCCTTATCCCTGGTTATCCCTCTCCCTTTCCTCATACCCCTTATCCCTGGTTATCACTCTCCCTCTCTCCCATTTCTCATACCCCTTATCCCTGGTTATCTTTCTCACTTTCCTCATTCCCCTTATCCCTGGTTTTCTCTCTCTCTCTCTACCGTTTCGCATTCCCCTTATCCCCGGTTATCTCTCTCGCTCTCTCTCACTCTCCCTTTTCTCATTCCCCTTTACCCTGGTTATCTCTCTCCCTCCCTCCCGTTTCTAATCTCCCTTATCCCTGGTTATCTCTGGATCTCCCTTTTCTCATTCCCCTTATCCCTGGTTATCTCTCTCTCTCCCGTTTCTCATTCCCCTTATCACTGGTTTTCACTCTATCTCTCTATTTTCTCATTCCCCTTAACCCTGTTTGGCTCTCTCTCTCTCTCTCCGCTTTCTCAGTCCCCATATCCATTGTTATCTCTCTCCCTCTCTCCCTTTTCTCATTTCACTTATCACTTGTGATCTCTCTACCTCTCTCACTTTTCTCATTCCCCTTCTCCTTGGTTATCTCACTCTCTCTCCCTTTTGTCATTTCCCTTATCCCTCGTTCTCTCTCTCTCTCTCTCTCTAGCGTTTCTCATTCCCCTTATCCCTGGTTATCTCTCACTTTCTCTCTTTTCTCATTCCCCTTAACCCGAGTTATCTCTCTCTCTCCCTTTTCTCATTTCCCTCATCCCTGGTTATCTCTCTCTCTCCATTTTCTCATTCCCCTTATCCCCAGTTATCTCTCGCCCTCTCTCCCGTTTCTCATTCCCCTTATCCCTGGTTATCTCTCTCCCTCTCCCCCGTTTCTCATACCCCTTATCCCTGGTTCTCTCGCCCTCTCTCGCCCTTTTCTCATTCCCCTTAACGCTGGTTATCTCTCTCTCTCTTTTCTGATTCCCCTTATCCCTGGTTATCTCTCTTTCTCCCTTTTTTCATTTTCTTATCCCTTGTTATCCCTCTCCCTCTCTCCCTTTTCTCATTCCCGTTCACCCTGGTTACCTCTCTCCCTCTCTCCCTTTTCTCATTCCCCTTATCCCTGGTTCTCTAGCTCTCCCTCGCCCTTTTCTCATTCCCCTTAACCCTGGTTATCTCTCTCTCTCTCTTTTCTGATTCCCCTTATCCCTGGTTATCTCTCTCTCTCTCCCTTTCCTCATTCCCCTTATCACTGGTTATCTCTCTCCCTCTCTCCCGTTCCTCATTCCCCTTATCCCTGGTTTTCTCTCTCTCTCTCTCAATTTTCTAATTCCCCGTATCCTGTTTTTTTTTCTCTCTCTCTCTCCCTTTTCTCATTCCCCTTAACCCTGGTTATCTATCTCTCTCGCTCCCTCCCTTTTCTCATTCCCCTTTTCCCTGGATATCTCTCGCTCTCTCATTTCTGATTCCCCTTATCCCTGGTTATCTCTCTCTCTCTCCCTTTTTCATTACCCTTATCCCTGGTTATCTCTCTCTCTCTCCCTTTTCTCATACGCCTTATCCCTGATTATCTCTCTCCCCCTCTCCCGTTTCTCATTCCACTTATCCCTGGTTATCTCTATCTCTCTCCCTTTCCTCATTCCCCTTATCCCTGGATATCGCTCTCTCTCTCTCCCTTTTCGCATTCCCCTTATCACTGGTTTTCTCTCTCTCTCTCACCCGTTTCTCATTCCCCTTATCCCTGGTTACGTCTCTCCCTCTCTCCCTTTTCACATTCCCCTTATCCCTGGTTCTCTCTCTCCCTCTCGCCCTTTTCTCATTCCCCTTAACCCTGGTTATCTCTCTCTCTCCCTTTTTTCATTTCCCTTATCCCTGGTTATCTCTCTCTCCCATTTTTCATTCCTCTTATCCCTGGTTATCTCTCTCTCTCTCTCACGTTTCTCATTCCCCTTATCACTCGTAATCTCTCTCTCTCTCTCCCTTTTTTCATTCCCCTTATCCCCGGTTATCTCTCTCTCTCTCTCGCTCTCCCTTTTCTCATTCCCCTTAACCCTGGTTATCTCTCTCCCTCCCTCCCGTTTCTAATCTCCCTTATCCCTGGTTGTCTCTGGATCTCCCTTTTCTCATTCCCCTTATCCCTGGTTATCTATCTCTCTCCCGTTTCTCATTCCCCTTATCCCTGGTTTTCTCTCTCTCTCTCTATTTTCTCATTCCCCTTAACGCTGGTTGGCTCTCTCTCCCTCTCTCCCTTTTCTCATTTCACTTATCCCTTGTGATCTCTCTCCCTCTCTCCCTTTTCTCATTCCCCATCTCCTTGGTTATCTCACTCTCTCTCCCTTTTCTCATTTCCCTTATCCCTCGTTCTCTCTCTCTCTCTCTCCCGTTTCTCATTCCCCTTATCCCCAGTTATCTCTCTCCCTCTCTCCCTTTTCTCCCCCCTTATCCCTGATTAATTCTCTCCCTCTCTCCCGTTTCTCATTCCCCTTATCCCTTGTTATCTCTGTCTCTCTCCCTTTTCTCATACGCCTTATCCCTGATTATCTCTCTCCCCGTCTCCCGTTTCTCATTCTCCTTATCCCTGGTTATCTCTCTCCCTCTCTCCCGTTTCTCATTCCACTTATCACTGGTAATCTCTCTCCCCCTCTCTCGATTCTCATTCCCCTTATCACTGGTTAGCTCTCTCTCTCTCCCTTTCCTCATTCCCCTTATCACTGGTTATCTCTCTCCCTCTCTCCCGTTCCTCATTCCCCTTATCCCTGGTTTTCTCTCTCTCTCTCCCTTTTCTCATTCCCCTTAACCATGGTTATCTCTCTCTCTCTCTCCCTCCCTTTTCTCATTCCCCTTTTCCATGTTTATCTCTCTCTCTCTCCCTTTTCTCATTCCCCGAATCCGTTGTTATCCCTCTCGCTCTATCCCTCTTTTATCATTCACCTTATCTCTGATTATCTATGTCTCTCTCTGCCTTTTCTCATTCCGCTTATCCCCAATTCTCTCTCCATCTCTCCTTTTTCTCCTTCCCCTTATCGCTGGTATTTTCTCTCTCTCTCTCCCTTTTCTCATTCCCCTTAATCCTGGTTATCTCTCTGCCTTCTCCCTTTTCTCATTCCCCTTATCCCTGGTTATCTCTCTCTCTCTCCCGTTTCTCATTCCCCTTATCCCTGGTTATCTCTCACTCTCTCTCTTTTCTCATTCCCCTTATCCCTAGTTATCTCTCTCTCTCTCCCTTTCCTCAATCCCCTGATCCCTGGTTATCTCTCTCCCTCTCTACCGTTTCTCATGCCCCTTCTCCCTGGTTTTCTCTCCCTCTCTCCCTTTTCTCATTCCCGTTCACCCTGGTTACCTCTCGCCCTCTCTCCCTTTTCTCATTCCCCTTATCCCTGGTTCTCTCGCTCTCCCTCGCCCTTTTCTCATTCCCCTTAACCCTGGTTATCTCTCTCTCTCTCTCTCTTTCTGATTCCCCTTATCCCTGGTTATCTCTCTCTCTCGCTCCCTAACTTTTCTCATTCCCATTTTCCCTGGTTATCTCTCTCTCTCTCCCTTTTCTCATTACCCTTATCCCTGATTATCTCTCTCCCCATCTCCCGTTTCTCATTCCACTTATCGCTGGTTATCTCTCTCTCTCTCCCTTTCCTCATTCCCCTTATCCCTGGATATCTCTCTCTCTCTCCTTTTTCGCATTCCCCTTATCCCTGGTTCTCTCTCTCTCTCTCACCCGTTTCTCATTCCCCTTATCCCTGATTATCTCTCCCCCTCTCTCCCGTTCCTCATTCCCCTTATCCCTGGTTTTCTCTCTCTCTCTCCCTTTTCTCATTCACCTTATCCGTGGTTATCTCACTCTCTCTCCCTTTTCTCATTTCCCTTATCCCTAGTTATCTCTCTCCCTCTCTCCAGTTTCTCATTTCGCTTATCACTGGTAATCTCTCTCCCTCTCTCCCGATTCTCATTCCCCTTATCCCTGGTTATCTCTCTCTCTCTCCCTTTCCTCATTCCCCTTATCACTGGTTATCTCTCCCCCTCTCTCCCGTTCCTCATTCCCCTTATCCCTGTTTTTCTCTCTCTCTCTCTCCCTTTTCTCATTCACCTTATCCGTGGTTATCTCACTCTCTCTCCCTTTTCTCATTTCCCTTATCCCGAGTTATCTCTCTCCCTCTCTCCAGTTTCATATTCCCCTTGTCCCTGGTTATCTCTCTCCCGCTCTCCCGTTTCTCATTCCCCTTATCCCTGGTGAGATCTCTCCCTCTCTCCCGTTTCTCATTCCCCTTATCCCTGTTTCTCTCTTTCCCTCTCTCCCGTTTCGCATTCCCCTCATCCCCGGTTATCTCTCTCTCTCTCTTTCTCTCCCTTTTCTCATTCCTCTTAACCCTGATTAAGACTCTCCCTCTCTCCCTTTTCTCATTCCCCTAACCCTGGTTATCTCTCTCTCTCGATCCCTCACTTTTTTCATTCCCCTTTTTCCTGTTTATCTCTCTCTCTCTCTCCCTTTTCTCATTCCCCGAATCCGTTGTTATCCCTCTCGCTCTCTCTCTCATTTATCATTCACCTTATCCCTGGTAATCTCTCTCCCTCTCTCCCGATTCTCATTCCCCTTATCCCTGGTTATCTCTCCCCCTCTCTCCCGTTCCTCATTCCCCTTATCCCTGGTTTTCTCTCTCTCTCTCTCCCTTTTCTCATTCCCCTTATCCGTGGTTATCTCACTCTCTCTCCCTTTTCTCATTTCCCTTATCCCTGGTTAGATCTCTCCCTCTCTCCCGTTTCTCATTCCCCTTATCCCTGGTTATCTCTCTCTCTCTCCTGTTCCTCATTCCCCTTATCCCTGGTTGTCCCTCTCCCTCTCTCCCGTTTCTCATTCCCCTTATCCCTGGTTTTCACTCTCTCTCCCTTTTCTCATTCCCCTTCACCCTGGTTATCTCTCTCTCTCTCTCTCTCCCTTTTCTCATTCCCCTGATCCCTGGTTATCTCTCTCTCTCTCTCCATTTTCCGTTTTCCCTTAACCCTGGTTACCTCATTCTCCACCTTTTCTCATTCCCCTTATCCCTTGTTATCTCTCTCCCTCTCTCCCGTTTCTCATTCCACTTATCTCTGGTTTTCTCTCTCTCTCTCCCTTTTCTCATTCCCCTTATCCCTGGTTGTCTCTCGATCTCCGATTTCACATTCCCCTTTTCCCTGGTTATCTCTCTCTCTCTCCCTTTTCTCATTTCCCATTTTACTGGTTATCTCTCTCTCTCACTCTCTCTCCCGTTTCTGATTCCCCTTATCCCTGGTTACCTCATTCTCCACCTTTTCTCATTCCCCTTATCCCTTGTTATCTCTCTCCCACTCTCCCGTTTCTCATTCCACTTATCCCTTGTTTTCTCTCTCTCTCTCCCTTTTCTCATTCCCGTTAACCCTGGTTACCTCTCTCTCTCTCTCCCTTTCCTCAATCCCCTTATCCCTGGTTCTCTCTCTCTCTCTCTCTCTCGCCATTTTCTAAATCCCCTTAACCCTGGTTATCTCTCTCTCTCACCCTTTTTTCATTTCCCTTATCCCTGGTTATCTCTCTCTCTCTCTCTCGTTTTTCATTCCCCTTATCCCTGGTTATCTCTCTCCCCCTCTCCCGTTTCTCATTCCCCTTATCACTGGTAATCTCCCTCTGTCTCCCGTTTCTCATTCCCCTTATCCCTGGTTATCTCTCTCTCACTCTCCCTTTTCTAATTCACCTTATAACTGATGATCTCTCTCTCTCTCTCCCTTTTCTCATTCCTCTTAACCCTGGTTATCACTCTCCCTCTCTCCCTTATCTCATTCCCCTTATCCCTGGTTCGCTCTCTCTCTCTCACCCGTTTCTCATTCCCCTTATCCCTGGTTCTCTCTCTCTCTCTCACCCGTTTCTCATTCCCCTTATCCCTGATTATCTCTCCCCCTCTCTCCCGTTCCTCATTCCCCTTATCCCTGGTTTTCTCTCTCTCTCTCCCTTTTCTCATTCACCTTATCCGTGGTTATCTCACTCTCTCTCCCTTTTCTCATTTCCCTTATCCCTAGTTATCTCTCTCCCTCTCTCCAGTTTCTCATTCCGCTTATCACTGGTAATCTCTCTCCCTCTCTCCCGATTCTCATTCCCCTTATCCCTGGTTATCTCTCTCTCTCTCCCTTTCCTCATTCCCCTTATCACTGGTTATCTCTCCCCCTCTCTCCCGTTCCTCATTCCCCTTATCCCTGTTTTTCTCTCTCTCTCTCTCCCTTTTCTCATTCACCTTATCCGTGGTTATCTCACTCTCTCTCCCTTTTCTCATTTCCCTTATCCCGAGTTATCTCTCTCCCTCTCTCCAGTTTCATATTCCCCTTATCCCTGTTTCTCTCTTTCCCTCTCTCCCGTTTCGCATTCCCCTCATCCCCGGTTATCTCTCTCTCTCTCTTTCTCTCCCTTTTCTCATTCCTCTTAACCCTGATTAAGACTCTCCCTCTCTCCCTTTTCTCATTCCCCTAACCCTGGTTATCTCTCTCTCTCGATCCCTCACTTTTTTCATTCCCCTTTTTCCTGTTTATCTCTCTCTCTCTCTCCCTTTTCTCATTCCCCGAATCCGTTGTTATCCCTCTCGCTCTCTCTCTCTTTTATCATTCACCTTATCCCTGGTAATCTCTCTCCCTCTCTCCCGATTCTCATTCCCCTTATCCCTGGTTATCTCTCCCCCTCTCTCCCGTTCCTCATTCCCCTTATCCCTGGTTTTCTCTCTCTCTCTCTCCCTTTTCTCATTCCCCTTATCCGTGGTTATCTCACTCTCTCTCCCTTTTCTCATTTCCCTTATCCCTGGTTAGATCTCTCCCTCTCTCCCGTTTCTCATTCCCCTTGTCCCTGGTTATCTCTCTCTCTCTCCTGTTCCTCATTCCCCTTATCCCTGGTTGTCCCTCTCCCTCTCTCCCGTTTCTCATTCCCCTTATCCCTGGTTTTCACTCTCTCTCTCCCTTTTCTCATTCCCCTTCACCCTGGTTATCTCTCTCTCTCTCTCTCTCCCTTTTCTCATTCCCCTGATCCCTGGTTATCTCTCTCTCTCTCCATTTTCCGTTTTCCCTTAACCCTGGTTACCTCATTTTCCACCTTTTCTCATTCCCCTTATCCCTTGTTATCTCTCTCCCTCTCTCCCGTTTCTCATTCCACTTATCTCTGGTTTTCTCTCTCTCTCTCCCTTTTCTCATTCCCCTTATCCCTGGTTGTCTCTCGATCTCCGATTTCACATTCCCCTTTTCCCTGGTTATCTCTCTCTCTCTCCCTTTTCTCATTTCCCATTTTACTGGTTATCTCTCTCTCTCACTCTCTCTCCCGTTTCTGATTCCCCTTATCCCTGGTTACCTCATTCTCCAACTTTTCTCATTCCCCTTATCCCTTGTTATCTCTCTCCCTCTCTCCCGTTTCTCATTCCACTTATCCCTTGTTTTCTCTCTCTCTCTCCCTTTCCTCAATCCCCTTATCCCTGGTTCTCTCTCTCTCTCTCGCCATTTTCTAAATCCCCTTAACCCTGGTTATCTCTCTCTCTCACCCTTTTTTCATTTCCCTTATCCCTGGTTATCTCTCTCTCTCTCTCTCGTTTTTCATTCCCCTTATCCCTGGTTATCTCTCTCCCCCTCTCCCGTTTCTCATTCCCCTTATCACTGGTAATCTCCCTCTGTCTCCCGTTTCTCATTCCCCTTTTCCCTGGTTATCTCTCTCTCTCTCTCCCTTTTCTAATTCACCTTATAACTGGTGATCTCTCTCTCTCTCTCCCTTTTCTCATTCCTCTTAACCCTGGTTATCACTCTCCCTCTCTCCCTTATCTCATTTCCCTTATCCCTGGTTCGCTCTCTCTCTCTCACCCGTTTCTCATTCCCCTTATCCCTGGTTATCTCTCTCCCCCTCTCCCGTTTCTCATTCCCCTTATCCCTGTTTCTCTCTTTCCCTCTCTCCTGTTTCGCATTCCCCTTATCCCCGGTTATCTCTCTCTCTCTCTTTCTCTCCCTTTTCTCATTCCTCTTAACCCTGATTATGACTCTCCCTCTCGCCCTTTTCTCATTCCCCTAACCCTGGTTATCTCTCTCTCTCGCTCCCTCACTTTTCTCATTCCCCTTTTTCCTGTTTATCTCTCTCTCTCTCCCTTTTCTCATTCCCCGAATCCGTTGTTATCCCTCTCGCTCTCTCTCTCTTTTATCATTCACCTTATCCCTGATTATCTCTCTCTCTCTCTCCCTTTTCTCATTCCCCTTATCCCTAATTCACTCTCCATCTCTCCTTTTTGTCATTCCCCTTATCACTGGTTTTCTCTCTCTCTCTCCCTTTTCTCATTCACCTTATCCGTGGTTATCTCACTCTCTCTCCCTTTTCTCATTTCCCTTATATCTAGTTATCTCTCTCCCTCTCTCCAGTTTCTCATTCCGCTTATCACTGTTAATCTCTCTCCCTCTCTCCCGATTCTCATTCCCCTTATCCCTTGTTATCTCTCTCTCTCTCCCTTTCCTCATTCCCCTTATCACTGGTTATCTCTCTCCCTCTCTCCCGTTCCTCATTCCCCTTATCCCTGGTTTTCTCTCTCTCTCTCCCTTTTCTCATTCACCTTATCCGTGGTTATCTCACTCTCTCTCCCTTTTCTCATTTCCCTTATCCCGAGTTATCTCTCTCCCTCTCTCTAGTTTCATATTCCCCTTGTCTCTGGTTATCTCTCTCCCGCTCTCCTGTTCCTCATTCCCCTTATCCCTGTTTGTCACTCTCCCTCTCTCCCGTTTCTCATTCCCCTTATCCCTGGTTTTCACTCTCTCTCTCCCTTTTCTAATTCCACTTATCCCTGGTTTTCTCTCTCTCTCCCTTTTCTCATTCCCCTTCACCCTGGTTATCTCTCTCTCTCTCTCTCTCCCTTTTCTCATTCCCCTGATCCCTGGTTATCTCTCTCTCTCTCTCCATTTTCCGTTTTCCCTTAACCCTGGTTATCTCTTTCTCCCTTTTCTCATGTCAATTATCCTTGGTTATCTCTTTCCCTCTCTCCCTTTTTTCATTCCCCTTATCCCTGGTTATCTGTCTCACTCCCTTTTCTCATTCCCTTTTTCCCTGGTTATGTCTCTCCTTCTCTCCCATTTCTCATTCCCCTTATCCCTTGTTTTCTCTTCACCTCTCTCCCATTACTCATTCTCCTTGTCCCTGGTTATCTCTGTCTCTCTCTCCCCCTTTTCTCATTCCCATTATCCCTGGTTTTCTCTCTCTCTCTCCCTTTTCTAATTACACTTATCCCTGGTTTTCTCTCTCTCTCTCCCTTTTCTAATTACACTTATCCCTGGTTTTCTCTCTCTCGCTCTCTCCCTTTTCTCATTCCCCTTCACCCTGGTTATCTCTCTCTCTCTAACTCTCTCCCTTTTCTCATTCCCCTGAACCCTGGTTATCTCTTTCTCTCTCTATTTTCTCATTCCCCTTAACCCTGGTTACCTCTCTCCCTCCCTCCCGTTTCTCATTCCCCTTATCCCTGGTTGTCTCTAGATCTCCGATTTCACATTCCCCTTATCCCTGGTTATCTCTCTCTCTCCCGTTTCTCATTCCCCTGATCCCTCGTTTTCTCTCTCTCTCTCTCTTTCCTCATTCCCCTTAACCCTGGTTATCTCTCTCTCTCTCCCTTTCCTCATTCCCCTTATCCCTGGTTTTCTCTCTCTCTCTCCCTGTTCTCATTCACCTCATCCGTGGTTATCTCACTCTCTCTCCCTTTTCTCATTTCCCTTATCTCGAGTTATTTCTCTCTCTCTCTCCTGTTCCTCATTCCCCTTATCCCTGGTTGTCCCTCTCCCTCTCTCCCGTTTCTCATTCCCCTTATCACTGGTTTTCACTCTCTCTCCCTTTTCTAATTCCACTTATCCCTGGTTTTCTCTCTCTCTCTCTCTCCCTTTTCTCATTCCCCTTCACCCTGGTTATCTCTCTCTCTCTCTTTTCTCATTCCCCTGATCCCTGGTTATCTCTCTCTCTCTCTCTCAATTTTCCGTTTTCCCTTATCCCTGGTAATCTCTTTCTCTCTCCCTTTTCTCATTTCAATTATCCCTGGTTATCTCTTTCCCTCTCCGTTTTTTCATTCCCCTTATCCCTGGTTATCTGTCTCACTCCCTTTTCTCATTCCCTTTTCACCTGGTTATCTCTCTCCCTCTCTCCCGTTTCTCATGCCCCTAATCCCTGGTTATCTCTTCACCTCTCTCCCATTACTCATTCCCCCTTGTCCCTGGTTAACTCTGTCTCTCTCTCCCCCTTTTCTCATTCCCCCTATCCGTGGTTGTCTCTAGCTCATCCTTTTCCCATACCCCTTTTCCCAGGTTATCTCCCGATCTCCCTTTTCCCATCCCACTTATCTATGGTTATCTCCCTCTCTCCTTTTTCTCATTCCCCTTATCCCTGGTTATTTCTCTCTCTCTCACACGTTTCTCGTTTTCCGTATCCCTGGTTATCTCTCAACCTCTCTCCCGTTTCTCATTCCCCTTATCCCTGGTAATCTCTCTCTCTCCCTTTTCACATTCCCCTTATCCCTGGTTATCTCTCTCCCTCTCTCCCGTTTCTCATTCCCCTTGTCCCTGGTTATCTCTCTCCCTCTCTCCCGCTTCTCATTCCCCTTATCCCTGGTTATTACACTCCCTCACTCCCGTTTCTCATCACCCTTATCCGTGGTTATCTCTCTCTCTATCCCTTTCCTCATTCCACTTATCCCTGGTTATCTCTCTCCCTCTCTACATTTTCTCATTCCCCTTATCCCTGGTTTTCTCTCTCTCTCTCTCCTTTTTCTAATTCCCCTTATCCCTGGTTTTCTCTCTCTCTCTTGCCCTTTTCTAATTCCCCTTAACCCTGGTTATCTCTCTCTCTCTCCATTTTCCGTTTTCCCTTATCCCTGGTTATCTCTTTCTCTCTCCCTTTTCTCATTTCCCTTATCCCTGGTTATCTGTCTCTCTCCCTTTTCTCATTCACTTTTTCCCTGGTTATCTCTCTCCCTCTCTCCCGTTTCTCATTCCCCTTATCCCTGGTTATCTCTTTCCCTCTCTCCCATTACTCATTCCCCTTATCCCTGGTTATCTCTCTCCCTCTCTCCCGTTTCTCATTCCCCTTGTCCCTGGTTATCTCTCTACCTCTCTCCCGCTTCTCATTCCCCTTATCCCTGGTTATCACTCTCCCTCACTCCCGTTTCTCATTACCCTTATCCGTGGTTATCTCTCTGTCTATCCCTTTCCTCATTCCACTTATCCCTGGTTATCTCTCTCCCTCTCTCCCTTTCTCATTCCCCTTATCCCTGGTTTTCTCTCTCTCTCTCTCTCCTTTTTCTAATTCCCCTTATCCCTGGTCTTCTCTCTCTCTCTCTCCCTTTTCTCATTCCCCTTATCCCTGGTTATCTCTTTCTCTCTCCCTTTTCTCATTCCCTTTTTCCCTGGTTATCTCTATCCCTCTCTCCCGTTTCACATTCCCCTTCTCCCTGGTTATCTCTGTCTCTCTCTCCCCCACCCCCGCTTTTCTCATTCCCCTTATCTGTGGTTGTCTCTATCTCTCGCTTTTCTCATTCCCCTTATCCCTGGTTGTCTTTATCTCTCCCTTTTCCCATTCCCCTTATCCCTGGTTATCTCTCACTCTCACTTTTCCCATTCCCCTTATCCCTGGTTATCTCTCTCTCTCTCTCTCTCTTTTATAATTCCCCTTATCGCTGGTTTTCTCTCTCTCTCCCTTTTCTTATTCCCCTTAACCCTGGTTATCTCTCTCTCTCTCTCCCTTTTCTCATTCCCCTGAACCCTGGTTATCTCTTTCTCTCTCCCTTTTTTCATTTCCCTTATCCCCGGTTATCTGTCTCTCTCCCTTTTCTCATTCCCCTTACCACTGGTTATCTCTCTCCATCTCTCCCGTTTCTCATTCCCCTTATCCCTGATTATCTCGTTCCCTCTCTCCCATTACTCATCCCCCTTATCACTGGTTATATCTGTCTCCCCCTCTCCCTTTTTTCATTCCCCTTATCCCTGGTTATCTGTCTCTCTCCCTTTTCTCATTCCCCTTATCCCTGTTTATCTCTCTCCCTCTCTCCCGTTTCTCATTCCCCTTATCCCTGGTTATCTCGTTCCCTCTCTCCCATTACTCATTCCCCTTGTCACTGGTTATATCTGTCTCCCTCTCTCCCTTTTCTCATTCCCCTTATCCCTGGTTGTCTCTATCTCTCCCTTTTCCCATTCCCCTTATCCCTAGTTATCTGTCTCACTCCCTTTTCTCATTCCCTTTTTCCCTGGTTATCTCTCTCCCTCTCTCCCGTTTCTCATACCCCTTATCCCTGGTTATCTCTTCACCTCACTCCCATTACTCATTCCCCTTGTCCCTGGTTATCTCTGTCTGTCTCTCCCCTTTTTCTCATTCCCCCTATCTGTGGTTGTCTCTAGCTCTTCCTTTTCCCATACCCCTTATCCCTGGTTATCTCCCTATCTCCCTTTTCCCATTCCCCTTATCCATGGTTATCTCCCTCTCTCCTTTTTCTCATTCCCCTTATCCCTGGTTATCTCTCTCACGTTTCTCGCTCTCCGTATCCCTGGTTATCTCTCAACCTCTCTCCCGTTTCTCATTCCCCTTATGTTGGTAATCTCTCTCTCTCCCTTTTCTCATTCCCCTTATCCCTGGTTATCTCTCTCCCTCTCTCCCGTTTCTCATCCCCCTTATCACTGGTTATATCTGTCTCCCTCTCTCCCTTTTCTCATTCCCCTTATCCCTGGTTGTCTCTGTCTCTCCCTTTTCCCATTCCCCTTATCCCTGGTTATCTCTCTCTCTCCCTTTTCCCATTCCCCTTATCCCTGGTGAACTCTCTCCCTCTCTCACGTTTCTCATTCTCCGTATCCCCGGTTATCTCTCTCCCTCTATCCCGTTTCTCATTCCCCTTACCATGGTTATCTCTCTCTCTCCCGTTTCTCATTCCCCTTATCCCTGGTTATCTCGTTCCCTCTCTCCCATTACTCATTCCCCTTGTCACTGGTTATATCTGTCTCCCTCTCTCCCTTTTCTCATTCCCCTTATCCCTGGTTGTCTCTATCTCTCCCTTTTCCCATTCCCCTTATCCCTAGTTATCTGTCTCACTCCCTTTTCTCATTCCCTTTTTCCCTGGTTATCTCTCTCCCTCTCTCCCGTTTCTCATACCCCTTATCCCTGGTTATCTCTTCACCTCACTCCCATTACTCATTCCCCTTGTCCCTGGTTATCTCTGTCTGTCTCTCCCCTTTTTCTCATTCCCCCTATCTGTGGTTGTCTCTAGCTCTTCCTTTTCCCATACCCCTTATCCCTGGTTATCTCCCTATCTCCCTTTTCCCATTCCCCTTATCCATGGTTATCTCCCTCTCTCCTTTTTCTCATTCCCCTTATCCCTGGTTATCTCTCTCCCTTTTCTCATTCCCCTTATCCCTGGTTATCTCTCTCCCTCTCTCCCGTTTCTCATCCCCCTTATCACTGGTTATATCTGTCTCCCTCTCTCCCTTTTCTCATTCCCCTTATCCCTGGTTGTCTCTGTCTCTCCCTTTTCCCATTCCCCTTATCCCTGGTTATCTCTCTCTCTCCCTTTTCCCATTCCCCTTATCCCTGGTGAACTCTCTCCATCTCTCACGTTTCTCATTCTCCGTATCCCCGGTTATCTCTCTCCCTCTATCCCGTTTCTCATTCCCCTTACCATGGTTATCTCTCTCTCTCCCATTTCTCATTCCCCTGATCCCTAGTTATCTCTCTCCCTCCATCCCGCTTCTCATTCCCCTTCTCCCTGGTTATCTCTTTCCCTCTCTCCCGTTTCTCATTCCCCTTATCCCTGGTTATCTCTCTATCTCCCTTTCCAATTCCCCTTAAACCTGGTTATCTCTCTCACTCTCTCTCTCTCTTTCTCATTTCCCTTATCCCTGATTGTCTCTCATTCTATCCCTTTTCCGTTATCCCTTATTCCTGGTCAACTCTGTCTCTCTCCCTTTTCTCATTTCCCTTATCCCTGGTTACCTCTCTCTCTCCCTTTTTTCATTCCCCTTATCCCTGATTATCTCTCTCACTATCTCCCGTTTCTCATTCCCCTTATCCCTGGTTATCTCTCTCTCTCTGTCTCTTTTCTCATTCCCATTCTTCCTGGATATCTCTCTCTCTCTCTCTTCTCATTTCCCTTATGCCAGGCTATCTCTCTTTCTCTCTCACTCTCTCTCTCCCTTTTCCCATTCCCCTTATATCTGGTTATCTCTCTCTCTCTCTCACTTTTCTCATTCCCCTTATCCTTGCTTATCTCTCTCCCTCTCTCTCGTTTCTCATTCCCCTTAATCCTGGTTATCTCTCTCCCTCTCTCCCTTTTCTCATTCCCCTTTTCCATGGTTGTGTCTATCTCTCCCGTTTCTCATTCCCCTTATCCATGGTTGTGTCTATCTCTCCCTTTTCTCATTCCCCTTATCCCTGGTTATCTCTCCCTCTCTCTCTCTCTTTCTCATTCCCCTTATCCCTGATTGTCTCTCATTCTATCCCTTTTCCGTTATCCCTTATCCCTGGTCATCTCTCTCTCACTCCCTTTTCTCATTTCCTTTATCCCTGGTTACCTCTCTGTCTCTCCCTTTTTTCATTACCCTTATCCCTGGTTATCTCTCTCCCTCTCTCCCGTTTCTCATTCCCCTTATCTCTGGTTATCTCTCACTCTCTCTCTCTCTCTCTCTCTTCTGACTCCCCTTAACCCTGGTTATCTCTCCCCCTCTCTCCCGTTTCTCATTCCCCTTATCCATGGATGTGTCTATCTCTCCCTTTTCTCATTCCCCTTATCCCTTGTTATGTCTCTCTCTCTCCCTTTTCTCTTTCCCCTTATCCCTGGTTATCTCTCTCCCTCTCTTCCATTCCTCATTCCCCAAATCCCTGATTATCTCTCCCTCTCCCGTTTTTCATTCCCCTTATACCTGGTTTTCTCTCTCTCTCACCCTTTTCTCATTCCCGTTAACCCTGGTTTCCTCTCTCCCTCTCTCCCATTTCTGATTCCCCTTATCCCTGGTTCTCTGTCTCTCTCCCTTTTCTCATTCCCCTTAACCTTGGTTATCTCTCTCTCTAACGCCCTCCTTTTCTCATTCCCCTTATCCCTGGTTATCTCTCTCTCTCCCTTTTCTCATTCCCCTTATCCCTGGTTATCTCTCTCTCTCTCCCTTTTCTCATTCCCCTTATCCTTGCTTATCTCACTCACTCTCTCCCGTTCCTCATTCCCCGTATCCCTGGTTATCTCTCTCTCTCTCCCGTTTCTCATTCCCCTTATCCCTGATTATCTCTCTCCCTCTCTCCCTTTTCCCATTCCCCTTATCCATGGTTATCTCCCTCTCTCCTTTTTCTCATTCCCCTTATCCCTGGTTATCTCTCTCACGTTTCTCGTTCTCCGTATCCCTGGTTATCTCTCAACCTCTCTCCCGTTTCTCATTCCCCTTATGTTGGTAATCGCTCTCTCTCCCTTTTCACATTCCCCTTATCCCTGGTTATCTCTCTCCCTCTCTCCCGTTTCTCATTCCCCTTGTCCCTGGTTATCTCTCTCCCTCTCTCCCGCTTCTCATTCCCCTTATCCCTGGTTATCACTCTCCCTCACTCCCGTTTCTCATTACCCTTATCCGTGGTTATCTCTCTGTCTATCCCTTTCCTCATTCCACTTATCCCTGGTTATCTCTCTCCCTCTCTCCCTTTTCTCATTCCCCTTATCCCTGGTTTTCTTTCTCTCTCACTCTCCTTTTTCTAATTCCCCTCATCCCTGGTCTTCTCTCTCTCTCTCTCCCTTTTCTCATTCCCCTTATCCCTGGTTATCTCTTTCTCTCTCCCTTTTCTCATTCCCTTTTTCCCTGGTTATCTCTATCCCTCTCTCCCGTTTCACATTCCCCTTCTCCCTGGTTATCTCTGTCTCTCTCTCCCCCCCCCCCCGCTTTTCTCATTCCCCTTATCTGTGGTTGTCTCTATCTCTCGCTTTTCTCATTCCCCTTATCCCTGGTTGTCTTTATCTCTCCCTTTTCCCATTCCCCTTATCCCTGGTTATCTCTCACTCTCCCTTTTCCCATTCCCCTTGTCCCTGGTTACCTCTCTCCCATTGCTCATTCCCCTTATCCCTGGTTATCTCTCTCTCTCTCTCTCTCTTTTATAATTCCCCTTATCGCTGGTTTTCTCTCTCTCTCCCTTTTCTTATTCCCCTTAACCCTGGTTATCTCTCTCTCTCTCTCCCTTTTCTCATTCCCCTGAACCCTGGTTATCTCTTTCTCTCTCCCTTTTTTCCTTTCCCTTATCCCTGGTTATCTGTCTCTCTCCCTTTTCTCATTCCCCTTACCACTGGTTATCTCTCTCCATCTCTCCCGTTTCTCATTCCCCTTATCCCTGATTATCTCGTTCCCTCTCTCCCATTACTCATCCCCCTTATCACTGGTTATATCTGTCTCCCCCTCTCCCTTTTTTCATTCCCCTTATCCCTGGTTATCTGTCTCTCTCCCTTTTCTCATTCCCCTTATCCCTGTTTATCTCTCTCCCTCTCTCCCGTTTCTCATTCCCCTTATCCCTGGTTATCTCGTTCCCTCTCTCCCATTACTCATTCCCCTTGTCACTGGTTATATCTGTCTCCCTCTCTCCCTTTTCTCATTCCCCTTATCCCTGGTTGTCTCTATCTCTCCCTTTTCCCATTCCCCTTATCCCTAGTTATCTGTCTCACTCCCTTTTCCCATTCCCTTTTTCCCTGGTTATCTCTCTCCCTCTCTCCCGTTTCTCATACCCCTTATCCCTGGTTATCTCTTCACCTCACTCCCATTACTCATTCCCCTTGTCCCTGGTTATCTCTGTCTGTCTCTCCCCCTTTTCTCATTCCCCCTATCTGTGGTTGTCTCTAGCTCTTCCTTTTCCCATACCCCTTATCCCTGGTTATCTCCCTATCTCCCTTTTCCCATTCCCCTTATCCCTAGTTATCTGTCTCACTCCCTTTTCCCATTCCCTTTTTCCCTGGTTATCTCTCTCCCTCTCTCCCGTTTCTCATACCCCTTATCCCTGGTTATCTCTTCACCTCACTCCCATTACTCATTCCCCTTGTCCCTGGTTATCTCTGTCTGTCTCTCCCCCTTTTCTCATTCCCCCTATCTGTGGTTGTCTCTAGCTCTCCCGTTTCTCATTCCCCTTATCCCTGGTTATCTCGTTCCCTCTCTCCCATTACTCATTCCCCTTGTCACTGGTTATATCTGTCTCCCTCTCTCCCTTTTCTCATTCCCCTTATCCCTGGTTGTCTCTATCTCTCCCTTTTCCCATTCCCCTTATCCCTAGTTATCTGTCTCACTCCCTTTTCCCATTCCCTTTTTCCCTGGTTATCTCTCTCCCTCTCTCCCGTTTCTCATACCCCTTATCCCTGGTTATCTCTTCACCTCACTCCCATTACTCATTCCCCTTGTCCCTGGTTATCTCTGTCTGTCTCTCCCCCTTTTCTCATTCCCCCTATCTGTGGTTGTCTCTCGCTCTTCCTTTTCCCATACCCCTTATCCCTGGTTATCTCCCTATCTCCCTTTTCCCATTCCCCTTATCCATGGTTATCTCCCTCTCTCCTTTTTCTCATTCCCCTTATCCCTGGTTATCTCTCTCACGTTTCTCGCTCTCCGTATCCCTGGTTATCTCTCAACCTCTCTCCCGTTTCTCATTCCCCTTATGTTGGTAATCTCTCTCTCTCCCTTTTCACATTCCCCTTATCCCTGGTTATCTCTCTCCCTCTCTCCCGTTTCTCATCCCCCTTATCACTGGTTATATCTGTCTCCCTCTCTCCCTTTTCTCATTCCCCTTATCCCTGGTTGTCTCTGTCTCTCCCTTTTCCCATTCCCCTTATCCCTGGTTATCTCTCTCTCTCCCTTTTCCCATTCCCCTTATCCCTGGTGAACTCTCTCCCTCTCTCACGTTTCTCATTCTCCGTATTCCCGGTTATCTCTCTCCCTCTATCCCGTTTCTCATTCCCCTTACCACGGTTATCTCTCTCTCTCCCATTTCTCATTCCCCTGATCCCTAGTTATCTCTCTCCCTCCATCCCGCTTCTCATTCCCCTTCTCCCTGGTTATCTCTTTCCCTCTCTCCCGTTTCTCATTCCCCTTATCCCTGGTTATCTCTCTATCTCCCTTTCCAATTCCCCTTAAACCTGGTTATTTCTCTCACTCTCTCTCTCTCTTTCTCATTTCCCTTATCCCTGATTGTCTCTCATTCTATCCCTTTTCCGTTATCCCTTATTCCTGGTCAACTGTCTCTCTCTCCCTTTTCTCATTTCCCTTATCCCTGGTTACCTCTCTCTCTCTCTCCCTTTTTTCATTCCCCTTATCCCTGATTATCTCTCTCACTATCTCCCGTTTCTCATTCCCCTTATCCCTGGTTATCTCTCTCTCTCTGTCTCTTTTCTCATTCCCGTTCTTCCTGGTTATCTCTCTCTCTCTCTCTTCTCATTTCCCTTATGCCAGGCTATCTCTCTTTCTCTCTCACTCTCTCTCTCCCTTTTCCCATTCCCCTTATATCTGGTTATCTCTCTCTCTCTCTCACTTTTCTCATTCCCCTTATCCTTGCTTATCTCTCTCCCTCTCTCTCGTTTCTCATTCCCCTTAATCCTGGTTATCTCTCTCCCTCTCTCCCTTTTCTCATTCCCCTTTTCCATGGTTGTGTCTATCTCTCCCGTTTCTCATTCCCCTTTTCCATGGTTGTGTCTATCTCTCCCTTTTCTCATTCCCCTTATCCCTGGTTATCTCTCCCTCTCTCTCTCTCCTTCTCATTCCCCTTATCCCTGATTGTCTCTCATTCTATCCCTTTTCCATTATCCCTTATCCCTGGTCAACTCTCTCTCACTCCCTTTTCTCATTTCCTTTATCCCTGGTTACCTCTCTGTCTCTACCTTTTTTCATTACCCTTATCCCTGGTTATCTCTCTCCCTCTCTCCCGTTTCTCATTCCCCTTATCTCTGGTTATCTCTCACTCTCTCTCTCTCTCTCTCTTCTGACTCCCCTTAACCCTGGTTATCTCTCCCCCTCTCTCCCTTTTCTCATTCCCCTTATCCCTTGTTATCTCTCTCTCTCTCCCTTTTCTCTTTCCCCTTATCCCTGGTTATCTCTCTCCCTCTCTTCCATTCCTCATTCCCCAAATCCCTGATTATCTCTCCCTCTCCCGTTTTTCATTCCCCTTATACCTGGTTTTCTCTCTCTCTCACCCTTTTCTCATTCCCGTTAACCCTGGTTTCCTCTCTCCCTCTCTCCCATTTCTGATTCCCCTTATCCCTGGTTCTCTCTCTCTCTCCCTTTTCTCATTCCCCTTAACCTTGGTTATCTCTCTCTCCAACGCCCTCCTTTTCTCATTCCACTTTTCCCTGGTTATCTCTCTCTCCCTTTTCTCATTCCACTTAACCTTGGTTATCTCTCTCTCTAACGCCCTCCTTTTCTCATTCCCCTTATCCCTGGTTATCTCTCTCTCTCCCTTTTCTCATTCCCCTTATCCCTGGTTATCTCTCTCTCTCTCCCTTTTCTCATTCCCCTTATCCTTGCTTATCTCACTCACTCTCTCCCGTTTCTCATTCCCCGTATCCCTGGTTATCTCTCTCTCTCTCCCGTTTCTCATTCCCCTTATCCCTGGTTCTCTCTCTCTCTCTCTCTCTCCTTTTTCCCATTCCCCTTAACCTTGGTTACCACTCTCTCTCCCTCCCTTTTCTCATTCCCCTTATCCCTGGTTATCTCACTCTCTCCCCCTTTTCTCATTCCCCTTATCCCTGTTTATGCCACTTTCTCTCCATTTTCTCATTCCCCTTCTCCCTTGTTATCTCTCTCCCACTCTCCCGTTTCTCATTCCCCTTATCCCTGGTTATATCTCTCCCTCTCTCCCGTATCTCATTCCCCATATCCCTGGTTATCTGTCTCCCTCTCTCACGTTTCTCATTCCCCTTATACCTGGTTACCTCTCTCCCTCTCTCCCATTTCTCATTCCCCTTATCCCTGGATCTCTGTCTCTCTCTCGCCCTTTTCTCATTCCCTGTTACCCTGGTTATATGTCTCTCTCTCTCTCTCTTCTCATTCCACTGATCCCTGGTTAGTAAGTTTGCAGATGACACCAAGATTGGTGGCATTTTTGACAGTGAAGAAGGTTATCTGGGATTGCAAGGGGATCTTGATCAATTGGGCCAGTGGGCCGATGAATGGCAGATGGAGTTTAATTTAGATAAATGTGAGGTGATGCATTTTGGTAGATCGAATCGGGCCAGGACCTACTCCGTTAATGGTAGGGCGTTGGGGAGAGTTATAGAACAAAGAGATCTAGGAGTACAGATTCATAGCTCCTTGAAAGTGGAGTCACAGGTGGATAGGGTGGTGAAGAAGGCATTCGGCATGCTTGGTTTCATTGGTCAGAACATTGAATGCAGGAGTTGGGATGTCTTGTTGAAGTTGTACAGGGCATTGGTGAGGCCACACTTGGAGTACTGTGTACAGTTCTGGTCACCCTATTATAGAAAGGATATTATTAAACTAGAAAGAATGCAGAAAAGATTTACTAGGATGCTACCGGGACTTGATGGTTTGACTTACAGGGAGAGGTTAGACAGACTGGGCCTTTTTTCCCTGGAGAGGAGGAGGTTAAGGGGTGACCTTATAGAAGTCTATAAAATAATGAGGGGCATAGATAAGGTCGATAGTCAAAATCTTTTCCCAAAGGTAGGGGAGTCTATAACGAGGGGGCACAGATTTAAGGTGAGAGGGGAGAGATACAAAAGGGTCCAGAGGGGCAATTTTTTCACTCAAAGGGTGGTGAGTGTCTGGAACGAGCTGCCAGAGGCAGCAGCAGAGGCGGGTACAATTTTGTCTTTTAAAAAGCATTTGGACAGTTACATGGGTAAGATGGGTATAGAGGGATATGGGCAAAGTGCAGGCAATTGGGACTAGATTAGTGGTATAAACTGGGCGACATGGACATGTTGGGCCGAAGGGCCTGTTTCCATGTTGTAACTTCTATGATTCTATGATTCTATCTCTCTCTCTCTCCCTTTTTACATTCCCCTTATCCCTTGTCATCTGTCTACCTCCCGTTTCTCATTCCCCTTATCCCTGGTTATCTCTCTCTCTCTCTTTGCTCATTCCCGTTCTTCCTGGTTATCTCTCTCTCTCTCTCTCTTCTCATTTCCCTTATCCCTGGTTATCTCTCTCTCTCTCACTTTTCTCATTCCCCTTATCCTTGCTTATCTATCTCCCTCTCTCCCGTTTCTCATTCCCCTTATCCCTTGTTATCTCACTCTCTGCCTTTTCTCATTCCCCTTATCCCTGGTTATCTCTCTCCATCTCTCCCATTTCTCATTCCCCTTATCCCTGGTTATCTCACTCCCTCTCTCCCGTTTCTCATTCCCCTTATCTCTGGTTATCTCTCACTCTCTCTCTCTCTCTCTTCTGACTCCCTTTAACGCTGGTTATCTCTCTCTCTCTCTCTCTCCCGTTTCTCATTCCCCTTATCCCGAGTTATCTCTCTCTCCCACTTTTCTCATTCCCCTTATCCCTGTTTATGCCTCTTTCTCTCCATTTTCTCATTCCCCTTCTCCCTAGTTATCTCTCTCCCTCTCTCCCGTATCTCATTCCCCTTATCCCTGGTAATCACTCTCCCTCTGTCCCGTTCCTCATTCCCCATATCACTGGTTATCTCTCGCTCTCCCTTTTCTCAATCCCATTATCCCTGGTTATCTCTCTCCCTCTCTCCCGTTTCTCATTCCCCTTATATCTGGTTTTCTCTCTCTCTCACTCTTTTCTCAATCCCATTATCCCTGGTTACCTCTCTCCCTCTCTCCCATTTCTCATTCCCCTTATCCCTGGGTCTCTGTCTCTCCCTTTCGACCTTTTCTCATTCCCCGTAACCCTGGTTATCTGCTCTCTCTCTCTCTCTCTCTCTTCTCATTCCGCTTATCCCTATTTATCTATCTCTCTCTCCCTTTTCCGTTTTCCCATATTCCTGGTTATCTTTCTCTCCCTTTTTTCATTCCCCTTATCCCTTGTAATCTGTCTCTCTCCCTTTTCTCATTCCCCTTAGCCCTGGTTATCTCTCTCACTCTCTCCCGTATCTCATTCCCCTGATCCCTGGTTATCTCTCTCCCTCTCTCGGGTTTCTCATTCCCCTTATCCCTGGTTATCTCTCTCCCTCTCTCCTGTTCCTCATTCCCCTTATCTCTGGTAATCCGTCTCTCTCCCTTTTCTCATTCCCCTTATCCCTGGTTATCTCTCTCACTCTCTGGCGTTTCTCATTCCCGTTATCACTGGTTATCTCTCTCTCTCTCTCTCTCTCTTTTCTCATTCCCCTTATCCCTGGTTATCTCTCTCCCTCTCTCCCGTATCTCATTCCCCTTATCCCTGGTAATCACTCTCCCTCTGTCCCGTTCCTCATTCCCCATATCACTGGTTATCTCTCGCTCTCCCTTTTCTCAATCCCATTATCCCTGGTTATCTCTCTCCCTCTCTCCCGTTTCTCATTCCCCTTATATCTGGTTTTCTCTCTCTCTCACTCTTTTCTCAATCCCATTATCCCTGGTTACCTCTCTCCCTCTCTCCCATTTCTCATTCCCCTTATCCCTGGGTCTCTGTCTCTCCCTTTCGACCTTTTCTCATTCCCCGTAACCCTGGTTATCTGCTCTCTCTCTCTCTCTTCTCATTCCGCTTATCCCTATTTATCTATCTCTCTCTCCCTTTTCCGTTTTCCCATATTCCTGGTTATCTTTCTCTCCCTTTTTTCATTCCCCTTATCCCTTGTAATCTGTCTCTCTCCCTTTTCTCATTCCCCTTAGCCCTGGTTATCTCTCTCACTCTCTCCCGTATCTCATTCCCCTGATCCCTGGTTATCTCTCTCCCTCTCTCGGGTTTCTCATTCCCCTTATCCCTGGTTATCTCTCTCCCTCTCTCCTGTTCCTCATTCCCCTTATCTCTGGTAATCCGTCTCTCTCACTTTTCTCATTCCCCTTATCCCTGGTTATCTCTCTCACTCTCTGGCGTTTCTCATTCCCGTTATCACTGGTTATCTCTCTCTCTCTCTCTCTCTTTTCTCATTCCCGTTCTTCCTGGTTATCTCTCTCTCTCCCTTTTCTCAATCTCCTTATCCCTGGTATCTCTCTCCCTCTCTCCCGTGTCTCATTCCTCTTATACCTGGTTTTCTCTCTCTCTCTCTCACCCTTTTCTCATTCCCGTTAACCCTGGTTACCTCTCTCCCTCTCTACCATTTCTCATTCCCCTTATCCCTGGTTATCTCTCTCACTATCTCCCGTTTCTCATTCCCCTTATCCCTGGTTATCTCTCTCTCTCTCTTTTCTCATTCCCGTTCTTCCTGGTTATCTCTCTCTCTCTCCCTTCTCATTTCCCTTATGCCTGGTTCTCTCTCTCTCTCTCTCTCAACTTTTTCCCATTCACCTCATCCCTGGTTATCTCTCTCTCACTTTTCTCATTCCCGTTATCCTTGCTTATCTCTCTCCCTCTCTCCCGTTTCTCATTCCGCTTATCCCTGGTTATCTCTCTCCCTCTCTCCCGTATCTCATTCCCCTTATCCCTGGTAATCACTCACCCTCTCTCCCGTTCCTCATTCCCCATATCCCTGGTTATCTCTCGCTCGCCCTTTTCTCAATCCCATTATCCCTGGTTATCTCTCTCCCTCTCTCCCGTTTCTCATTCCCCTTATACCTGGTTTTCTCTCTCCCTCACCCTTTTCGCAATCCCATTATCCCTGGCTGCCTCTCTCCCTCTCTCCCATTTCTCATTCCCCTTATCCCTGGGTCTCTGTCTCTCTCTCTCGACCTTTTATCATTCCCCGTAACCCTGGTTATCTGTCTGTCTCTCTCTCTCTCTCTTCTCATTCCGCTTATCCCTGGTTATCTCTCTCTCTCTCCTTTTTCCGTTTTCCCATATTCCTGGTTATCTCTCTCTATCACGTCTTTCATTCCCCTTATCCCTTGTAATCTGTCTCTGTCCCTTTTCTCATTCCCCTTAGCCCTGGTTATCTCTCTCACTCTCTCCCGTATCTCATTCCCCTTATCCCTAGTTATCTCTCTCTCCCCCTTTTCTCATTCCCTTATCCCTGGTAATGCCTCTCTCTCTCCATTTTCTCATTCCCTATTCCCTAGTTATCTCTCTCCCTCTCTTCCGTTTCGAATTCCAATTATCCCTGGTTATCTCTCTCCCACTCTCCAGTTTCTCATTCCCCTTATCCCTGGTTATCTCTCTCCCTCTCTCCTGTTCCTCATTCCCCTTATCCCTGGTAATCCGTCTCTCTCCCTTTTCTCATGCCCAATATCCCTTGTAATCTCTCTCACTCTCTCCCGTTTCTCATTCCCCATATCCCTGGTTATCTCTCTCTCTCTCTCTCTCTTTTCTCATTCCCTTATACCTGGTTTTCTCTCTCCCTCTCTCGCGTTTCGCATTCCCCTTATCCCTGGTATTCTCTCTTTCTCTTTCCCTTTTCTCATTCCCCTTATCCCTCATCCTCTCTCCCTCTCTCCTTTTTCTCATTCACCTTACTCCTGGTTTTCTCTCTCTCTGTCCCTTTTCTCATTGCCCTTCACCCTGGTTATCTCTCTTCCTCTCTCCCTTTTCTCATTCCCCTTATCCCTGGATATATCTCTCTCTCCCTTTTCTCATTCCCCTTAATCCTGGTTATCTCTCTCTCTCTTTTCTCATTCCCCTTATCCCTGGTTATCTCTTTCTCTCTCTCCCTTTTCTCATTTCCATTATCCCTGGTTATCTCTTTCTATCTCTCTCTCTCCCTTATCGCATTCCCCTTATCCCTGGTTAACTCTCTCTCTCCCTTTTTGTCATTCCCCTTAACCCTATTTATCTCTCTCCCTCTCGCCCTTTTCTCATTCCCCTCATCCCTGGTTATCTCCCTCCCTCTTTCTCTTTCCTCATTCCCCTCATCCCTGGTTATCTGTCTCTGTCTCTACCTTTTCTCATTCCTCTTAACCCTATTTCTCTCTCTCTCTCTCTCTCTCTCCCTTTTCTCATTTCCCTTATGCGTTGTTATCCCTCTCCCTCTCTCTCTATTCTCATTCCCCTTATCCCTGGATATCTCTCTCTCTCTCTCCCTTTTCTCATTCCCCTTATCCCTCATTCTCTCTCCATCTCTCAATTTTCTCATTCCCCTTAATCCAGGTTATCAGTCCCCCTCTCTCTCTTTTCTCATTCCCCTTATCCCTGGTTATCTCTCTCTCTCTCCCTTTTCTCATTCCCCTTAACCCTGGTTATCTCGCTCTCTCTCTATCTCTTTTCTCATTCCCCTTTTCCCTGGTCATCTCTCTCTCCCTCTCTCCCGGTTCTCATTCCCCTTATCCTTGGTTATCTCCCTCCCTCTCTCCCGTTTCTCATTCCCCTTATCCCTCGTTATCTCACTCTCCCTTTTCTCATTCCCCTTATCCCTGGTTATCTCTCTCTCTCTCCCTTTTCTCATTCACCTTGTACCTGGTTATCTCTCTCCCTCTCTCCCGTTTCTCATTCCCCTTATCCCTGGCTATCTCTCTCCCTCTCTCCCGTTTCTCATTCCCCTTATCCATGGTTAACTATCTCCCTCTCTCCCGTTTCTAATTCCCCTTATCCCTGGTTATCTCATCCCCCTCTCCCGTTTCTCATTCCCCTTGTCTCTGGTTATCAATCTCTCTCTCTTTTCTCATTCCCTTTATCCCTGGTTCTCTCCCTCTCTCCCTTTTCTCATTTCCCTTATCCCTGGTTATCTCTCGCCCTCTCTCCCGTTTCTCATTCCCCTTATCCCGGGTTTTCTATCTCCCTCTCTTCCGGTTCTCATTCCCCTTATCCCTGGTTATCTCACTCTCTCCCTTTTCTCATTTCCCTTATCCTTGGTTATCTCACTCCCTCTCTCCCGTTTCTCATTTCCCTTATCCCTCGTTATCTCACTCTCCCTTTTCTCACACCCCTATCATGGTTATCTCTCTCTCCCTTTTCTCATTCCCTGATCCCTGGTTTTCTCTCTCCCTTTCTCCCGTTTCGCATTCCCCTTATCCCTGGAATTCTCTCTTTCTCTTTCCCTTTTCTCATTCCCCTTATCCCTCATCCTCTCTCGCTCTCTCCTTTTTCTCATTCACCTTATCTCTGGTTATCTGTCTCTCTCCCTTCTCTCATTCCCCTTAACCCTTGTTATCTATCTCCCACTCTCCCTTTTCTCATTCCACATATCCCTGGTTATCTCACTCCCTCTCTCCCGTTTCTCATTCCACGTATCCCTGGTTATCTCTCTCTCTCTCCCTTTTCTCATTCCCCTTAACCCTTGTTATCTATCTCCCTCTCTCCCGTTTCTCATACGTCTTATCCCTGATTATCTCTCTCCCCCTCTCCCGTTTCTCATTCCACTTATCCCTGGTTATCTCTCTCTCTCTCCCTTTCCTCATTCCCCTTATCCCTGGTTACCTCTCTCCCTCTCTCCCGTTTATCATTTCCCTTATCCCTGGTTATCTCTCTCCCTGTCTCCCGATTCTCATTCCCCTTATCCCTGGTTATCTCTCTCTCTCTCTCCCTTTCCTCATTCCCCTTATCACTGGTTACCTCTCTCCCTCTCTCCCGTTTATCATTGCCCATAACCCTGGTTATCTCTCTCACTCTCTCCCGTTTCTCATTCCCTTATCACTGGATATCTCTCTCTTTCCCTTTTTTCATTCCCCTTATCTCTGGTTATCTGTCTCTCTCCCTTCTCTCATTCCCCTTATCATTGGTTATCTCTCGCCATCTCTCCCGTTTCTCATTCCCCTTATCACAGGTTATCTCTCTCTCTCCCTTTGTTCATTCCCCGTATCCCTGGATATCTGTCTCTTTCCCTTTTCTCATTCCCCTTGTCTCTCGTTATCACTTTCTCGCTTTTCTCATTCCACTTCTCCTTGGTTATCTCTCTCCCTCTCTCCCGTTTCTCATTCCCCTTATCCCTGTTTCTCTCTCTCTCTCCCTTTTCTCATTCCCCTGAACCCTTGTTATCTATCTCCCTCTCTCCCTTTTCTCATTCCACATATCCCTGGTTATCTCTCTCCCTCTCTCCCGTTTCTCATTTCCCTTATCCCTGTTTTTCTCTCTCTCGCGCCCTTTTCTCATTTCCCATCACCCTGGTTATCTCTCTCACTCTCCCGTTTCTCATTCCCCTTATCACTGGATATCTCTCTCTCTCTCCCTTTTTTCATTCCCCTTATCCCTGGTTATCTCTCTCCCTTTCTCCCTTTTCTCATTCCCCTTATCACTGGTTTTATCTATCTCTCTCTCTTTTCTGATTCACCTTATCCCTGGTTATCTCTCTCTCTCTCCCTTTTCTCATTTCCCTTATCCCTGGTTATCTCTCTCTCGAACCCTTTTTTCCATTCCCCT
Source organism: Heptranchias perlo (assembly GCF_035084215.1). Classification (NCBI taxonomy): domain Eukaryota; kingdom Metazoa; phylum Chordata; class Chondrichthyes; order Hexanchiformes; family Hexanchidae; genus Heptranchias; species Heptranchias perlo. Next base: position 61,632,767 of record NC_090341.1, on the reverse strand, counting down.
GATCCCTGGTTGTCTCGCTCCCTCTCTCCCGTTTCTCATTCCCCTCATCCCTGGTTATCTCTCTCTCTCCCTTTTTTCATTCCCCTTATCCCTGGTTATCTGTCTCTCTCCCGTTTCTCATTTCCCTTATCCCTCGTTATCTCACTCTCCCTTTTCTCACACCCCTATCCTGGTTATCTCTCTCTCTCTTTTCTCATTCCCTGATCCCTGGTTTTCTCTCTCCCTTTCTACCGTTTCGCATTCCCCTTATCCCTGGAATTCTCTCTTTCTCTTTCCCTTTTCTCATTCCCCTTATCCCTCATCCTCTCTCGCTCTCTCCTTTTTCTCATTCACCTTATCTCTGGTTATCTGTCTCTCTCCCTTCTCTCATTCTCCTTAACCCTTGTTATCTATCTCCCACTCTCCCTTTTCTCATTCCACATATCCCTGGTTATCTCTCTCCCTCTCTCCCGTTTCTCATTCCACGTATCCCCGGTTATCTCTCTCTCTCTCCCTTTTCTCATTCGCCTTAACCCTTGTTATCTATCTCCCTCTCACCCGTTTCTCATACGTCTTATCCCTGATTATCTCTCTCCCCCTCTCCCGTTTCTCATTCCACTTATCCCTGGTTATCGCTCTCTCTCTCCCTTTCCTCATTCCCCTTATCCCTGGTTACCTCTCTCCCTCTCTCCCGTTTATCATTTCCCTTATCCCTGGTTATCTCTCTCTCTCTCCCTTTTCTCATTTCCCTTATCCGTGGTTATCTCTCTCTCTAACCCTTTTTTCCATTCCCCTGATCCCTGGTTGTCTCGCTCCCTCTCTCCCGTTTCTCATTCCCCTCATCCCTGGTTATCTCTCTCTCCCTTTTTTCATTCCCCTTATCCCTGGTTATCTGTCTCTCTCCCTTTTCTCATTCCCGTTATCCCTGGTTATCTCTCTCCCTCTATCCCTTTTCTCATTCCCCGAATCCATAGTTATCTCTCTCCCTCTCTCCAGTTGTTCATTCCCCTTATCCCTGGTTATCTCTTTCCCTCTCTCCCGTTTGTTATTCCCCTTATCCCTGGTTATCTCTTTCCCTCTCTCCCGTTTCTCATTCCCCTTATCCCTGGTTATCTCTCTCTCTCCCTTTTCTCATACCCCTTATCACTGGTTATCTCTCTCCCTCTCTCCCGTTTCTCATTCCCCTTATCCCTGGTGATCTCTCTCCCTCTCTCCAGGTTCTCATTCCCCTTATCCCTGGTTGTCTCTCTCTCCCTCCCTTTTCTCATTCCCCTTATCCCTCATTCTCTCTCCCACTCGCCTTTTTCTCATTCCCCTTAACCATGGTTTTCCCTCTCTTTCTCCCTTTTCTCTTTCCCCTTCACCCTGATTATCTCTCTCCCTCTCTCCCATTTCTCACTCCCCTTATCCCTGGTTAACTCTCTCTCCCTCCCTTTTCTCATTCCCCTGTCCTGGTTATCTCTCTCTCTCTCTTTTCTCATTCCCTTATCCCTGGTTTTCTCTCTCCCTCTCTCCCGTTTCTCATTCCCCTTATCCCTTGTATTCTCTCTCTCTCTCCCTTTTCTCATTCACCTTATCCCTCATTCTCTCTCTCTCTCTCCTTTTTCTCATCCCCTTAACCCTGGTTATCTCTCTCTCTCTTTTCTCATTCCCGTTATCCCTGGTTATCTCCCTCTCTCTCCCTTTTCTCATTTCCATTATCCCTGGTTATCTCTCTCTCTCTCTCTCCACTTTCTCATTCCCCTTATCCCTGGTTAACTCTCTCTCTCCCTATTCTCATTCCCCTTAACCCAAGTTATCTCTCTCCCTCTCTCTCTTACCTCATTCCCCTTATCCCTGGTTATCTGTCTCAGTCTCTCCCTTTTCTCATTCCTCTTAACCCTGGTTATCAGTCTCCCTCTCTCCCCTTTCCCATTCCCCTCATCACTGGTTCTCTCTCTCTCTCTCTCTCCCTTTTCTCATTTCCCTTATCCGTTTTTATCCCTCCCCCTCTCTCTCTTTTCTCATTCCGCTTATCCCTGGTTATCTCTCTCTCTCTCTCTCTCTCTCTCCCTTTCCTCATTCGCTTATCCCTCATTCTCTCACCATCTCGCCCTTTTTCTCATTCCCCTTAACCTTGTTTATATCTCTCCCTCTCTCCCTGTTCTCATTCCCCTCATTCCTGGCTATCTCTCCCTCTCTCTCACTTTTCTCAATCCCCTTTTCCCTGGTTATCTCTCTCTCGCTCTTCCTTTTCTCATTGCCCCGAACCCTGGTTATCTCTCTCTCTCTCCCATTTCTCATTCCCTTATCTGTTGTTATCCCTCTCCCACTCTCTATTTCTCATTCCACTTATCCCTGGTTGTCTCTCTCTCTCTCTCTCCCTTTTCTCATTCACCTTATCCCTCATTCTCTCTCCCTCTCTCCTTTTTCTCATTCCCCTTAACCCTGGTTTTCTCTCTCTATCTCCCTTTTCTCATTGCCCCTCACCCTGGTTATCTCTCTCCCTCTCTCACTTTTCTCATTCCCCTTGTCCCTGGATATATCTATCTCTCCCTTTTCTCATTCCCCTTAACCCTGGTTATCTCTCTCTCCCTTTTCTCATTCCCGTTATCCCTGGTTATCTCCCTCTCTCTCCCTTTTCTCATTTCCATTATCCCTGGTTATGTCTCTCTCTCTCTCTCCCCTTTCTCATTCCCCTTATCCCTGGTTAACTCTCTCTCTCCCTTTTCTCATTCCCCTTAACCCAAGTTATCTCTCTCCCTCTCGCCCTTTTCTCATTCCCCTTATCCCCGGTTTCTCACTCCCTCTCTCTCTTTCCTCATTCCCCTTATCCCTGGTTATCTGTCTCTGTCTCTCCCTTTTCTCATTCCTCTTAACCCTGGTTATCAGTCTCCCACTCTCCCCTTTCCCATTCCCCTCATCACTGGTTCTCTCTCTCTCTCTCTCCCTTTTCTCATTTCCCTTATCCGTTGTTATCCCTCCCCCCCTCTCTCTTTTCTCATTCCGCTTATCCCTGGTTATCTCTCTTTCTCTCTCTCTCTCCCTTTCCTCATTCCCCTTATCCCTCATTCTCTCACCATCTCGCCCTTTTCTCATTCCCCTTAACCTTGTTTATCTCTCTCCCTCTCTCCCTGTTCTCATTCCCCTTATTCCTGGCTATCTCTCCCTCTCTCTCACTTTTCTCAATCCCCTTAACCATTGTTATCTCTCTCTCGCTCTTCCTTTTCTCATTGCCCCGAACCCTGGTTATCTTTCTCTCTCCCATTTCTCATTCCCCTTATCCGTTGTTATCCCTCTCCCACTCTCTATTTCTCATTCCGCTTATCCCTGGTTGTCTCTCTCTCTCTCTCTCCCTTTTCCCATTCCCCTTCACCCTCGTTATCTCTCTCCCTCTCTCCAGTTTCTCATTCCGCTTATCCCTGGTTATCTTTCACCCTCTCTCCCGTTTCTCATTCCTCTTATCCCTGGTTATCGCTCTCTCACACTTTTCTCATTCCCCTTATCCCTGGTTATCTCTGTCCCTCTCTTCCGTTTCCATTTCCCCTTATACCTGGTTATCTCTCTCTCTCTCCCTTTTCTCCTTCCCCTTAACCCTTGTTATCTCTCGCCCTCTCTACCTTTTCTCATTCCCCTTATCCCTGGTTATCTCTCTCTCTCTCCCTTTTCTCATTCCCCTTGACCCTGGTTATCTCTATCTCTCTCTCTCTCTCTCTTTTCTCAATCCCCTTATCCCTGGTTATCTCTCCAGCTCTCGCATTTCCGTTTTCCATTATCCCTGGTAATCTCTCTCTCTCTCTTTTCTGATTCCCCTTATCCCTGGTTATCTCTCTCTCTCTCCCTTTTCTCATTTCCCTTGTCCCTAGTTATCCCTCTCTCTTTTTTTTCATTCCCCTTATCGCTGGTTATCAGAATCTCTCCATTTTCTCATTCCCCTTATCTCTAGTTATCTCTCTCCCTCTCTCCCGTTTCTCATTCCCCTTATCCCTGGTTATCTCTCTCCCTCTGCATTTCTCATTCCCCATATCCCTCATTCTCTCCCCCCTCTCCTTTTTCTCATTCGCCTTATCCCTTGTTATGTCTCTCCCTCTCTCCCTTTTCTCATTCCACATCTCCCTGGTTATCTCTCTCCCTCTCTCCCTTTTCCCATTCCCCTTATCCCTGGTAATCTCTCTCTCTCTCCCTTTTTTCATTCCCCTTTTCCCTGGTTGTCTCTCTCCCTCTCTCCCGTTTCTCATTCCACGTATCCCCGGTTATCTCTCTCTCTCTCCTTTTTCTCATTCGCCTTATCCCTTGTTATGTCTCTCCCTCTCTCTCACTTTTCTCATTCCCCTTATCCCTGGTTATCTCTCTCACTCTCCCGTTTCTCATTCCCCTTATCACTGGTTATCTCTCTCTCTCCCTTTTTTCATTCCCCTTATCTCTGGTTATCTGTCTCTCTCCCTTCTCTCATTCCCTTTATCCCTGGTTATCTCTCTCCCTTTCTCCCTTTTCTCATTCCCTTATCGCTGGTTTTATCTATCTCTCTCTCTTTTCTGATTCACCTTATCCCTAGTTATCTCTCACTCTCTCCCGTTTCTCATTCCCCTCATCCCTGGTTATCTCTCTCACTCCCTTTTTTCATTCCCCTTATCCCTGGTTATCTGTCTCTCTCCCTTTTCTCATTCCCGTTATCCCTGGTTATCTCTCTCCCTCTATCCCTTTTCTCATTCCCCGAATCCTTAGTTATCTCTCTCCCTCTCTCCCGTTGCTCATCCCCCTTAGCCCTGGTAATCTCTTTCCCTCTCTCCCGTTTGTTATTCCCCTTAACCCTGGTTATCTCTCTCTCTATCTCCACCCCCTCCCACTTTTCTCATTCAACTTAAGCCTGGTTATCTCTCTCCCTGTCTCCCGTTTCTCATTCCCCTTATCCCTGGTTGTCTCTACCTCTCCCTTTTCTCATTCCCCTAATCTCTGGTTATCTCTCTCTCTCCCTTTTCTCATACCCCTTATCACTGGTTATCTCTCTCCCTCTCTCCCGTTTCTCATTCCCCTTATCCCTGGTTATCTCTCTCCCTCTCTCCAGTTTCTCATTCCCATTATCCCTGGTTGTCTCTCTCTCCCTCCCTTTTCTCATTCCCCTTATCCCTCATTCTCTCTCCCTCTCTCCTTTTTCTCATTCCCCTTAACCATGGTTTTCCCTCTCTCTCTCCCTTTTCTCTTTCCCCTTCACCCTGGTTATCTCTCTCCCTCTCTCCCATTTCTCACTCCCCTTATCCCTGGTTATCTCTCTCTTTATCTCTCTCTTTTCTCATTCCCTTATCCCTGGTTTTCTCTCTCCCTCTCTCCCGTTTCTCATTCCCCTTATCCCTTGTATTCTCTCTCTCTCTCCCTTTTCTCATTCCCCTTATCCCTCATTCTCTCTCCCTCTCTCCTTTCTCTCATTCCCCTTAACCCTGGTTTTCTCTCTCTATCTCCCTTTTCTCATTGCCCTTCACCCTGGTTATATCTCTCCCTCTCTCACTTTTCTCATTCCCCTTGTCCCTGATTATCTCTCTCTCTCACTTTTCTCATTCTCGTTATCCCTGGTTATCTCCCTCTCTCTCACTTTTCTCATTTCCATTATCCCTGGTTATCTCTCTCTCTCTCTCTCTCCCCTTTCTCATTCCCCTTATCCCTGGTTAACTCTCTCTCTCCCTTTACTCATTCCCCTTAATCCAAGTTATCTCTCTCCCTCTCGCCCTTTTCTCATTCCCCTTATCCTCGTTTACCTGTCTCTGTCTCTCCCTTTTCTCATTCCTCTTAACCCTGGTTATCAGTCTCGCTCTCTCCCCTTTCCCATTCCCCTCATCACTGGGTATCTCTCTCCCTCTCACCAGGTTCTCATTCCCCTTATCCCTGGTTGTCTCTCTCCCTCCCTTTTCTCATTCCCCTTATCCCTCATTCTCTCTTCCTCTCTCCTTTTTCTCATTCCCCTTAACCATGGTTTTCCCTCTCTCTCTCCCTTTTCTCTTTCCCCTTCACCCTGATTATCTCTCTCCCTCTCTCCCATTTCTCACTCCCCTTATCCCTGGTTAACTCTCTCTCCCTCCCTTTTCTCATTCCCCTTAACCCTGGTTATCTCTCTCTCTCTCTCTTTTTTCATTCCCGTTATCCCTCGTTATCTCCCTCTCTCTCACTTTTCTCATTTCCATTATCCCTGTTTATCTCTCTCTTTCTCTATCTCTCCCCTTTCTCATTCCCCTTATCCCTGGTTAACTCTCTCTCTACCTTTTCTCATTCCCCTTAATCCAAGTTATCTCTCTCCCTCTCGCCCTTTTCTCATTCCCCTTATCCCCGGTTATCTGTCTCTGTCTCTCCCTTTTCTCATTCCTCTTAACCCTGGTTATCAGTCTCGCTCTATCCCCTTTCCCATTCCCCTCATCACTGGTTCTCTCTCTCTATCTCTCTCCCTTTTCTCATTTCCCTTATCCGTTGTTATCCCTCTCCCTCTCTCTCTTTCCTGATTCCGCTTATCCCTGGTTATCTCTCTCTCTCTCTCCATTTCCTCATTCCCTTTATCCCTCATTCTCTCACCATCTCGCCCTTTTCTCATTCCTCTTAACCTTGTTTATCTCTCTCCCTCTCTGACTTTTCTCATTCCACTTATTCCTGACGATCTCTCCCTCTCTCTCACTTTTCTCAATCCCCTTAACCCTGGTTATCTCGCTCTCTCTCTCTCACTCTTTTCTCATTCCCCTTTTCCCTGGTTATCTCTCTCTCGCTCTTCCTTTTCTCATTGCCCCTAACCCTGGTTATCTCTCTCTCCCTCCCATTTCTCATTCCCCTTATCCGTTGCTATCCCTCTCCCACTCTCTATTTCTCATTCCGCTTATCCCTGGTTGTCTCTCTCTCTCTCTCTCCCTTTTCCCATTCCCCTTCACCCTCGTTATCTCTCTCCCTATCTCCCGTTTCTCATTCCCCTTATCCCTGGTTATCTTTCTCCCTCTCTCCCGTTTCTCATTCCTCTTGTCCCTGGTTATCGCTCTCTCACCCTTTTCTCATTCCCCTTATCCCTGGTTATCTCTCTCCCTCTCTCCCGTTTCCATTTCCCCTTATCCCTGGTTATCTCTCTCTCTCTCCCTTTTCTCGTTCCCCTTAACCCTGGTTATCTCTCTCTCTCTCCCTTTTCTCATTCCACTTGACCCTGGTTATCTCTATCTCTCTCTCTCTCTCTTTTCTCAATCCCCTTATCCCTGTTTATCTCCCTCTCTCTCCCTTTCCTCATTTCCCTTGTTTCTGGTTATCCCTCTCTCTCTCTCTTTTCATTCCCGTTATCCCTGGATATCTCTCTCCGTCTATCCCTTTTCTCATTCCCCGAATCCTTAGTTATCTCTATCCCTCTCTCCCGTTGCTCAACCCCCTTATCCCTGGTTATCTCTTTCCCTCTCTCCCGTTTCTCATTCCCCTTATCCCTGGTTGTCTCTATCTCTCCCTTTTCTCATTCCTCTAATCTCTTGTTATCTCTCTCTCTCCCTTTTATCATACCCCTTATCACTAGTTATCTCTCTCCCTCTCTCCCGTTTCTCATTCCCCTTATCCATGGTTATCTCTCTCCCTCTCTCCAGTTTCTCATTCCCCTTATCCCTGGTTGTCTCTCTCTCCCTCCCTTTTCTCATTCCCCTTATCCCTCATTCTCTCTCACTCTCTCCTTTTTCTCATTCCCCTTAACCATGGTTTTCTCTCTCTATCTCCCTTTTCTCATTGCCCTTCACCCTGGTTCTCTCTCTCCCTCTCTCACTTTTCTCATTCCCCTTGTCCCTGGATATATCTCTCTCTCCCTTTTCTCATTCCCCTTAACCCTGGTTATCTCTCTCTCTCTCTTTTCTCATTCCCGTTATCCCTGGTTATCTCCCTCTCTCTCACTTTTCTCATTCCCCTTATCCCCGGTTATCTGTCTCTGTCTCTCCCTTTTCTCATTCCTCTTAACCCTGGTTATCTATCTCTCGCTCTTCCTTTTCTCATTGCCCCTAACCCTGGTTATCTCTCTCCCTCTCCCATTTCTCATTCCCCTTATCCGTTGTTATCCCTCTCCCACTCTCTATTTCTCATTCCGCTTATCCCTGGTTATCTCTCTCTCTCTCTCCCGTTTCTCATTCCCCTTATCACTGGATATCTCTCTCTCTCCCTTTTTTAATTCCCCTTATCTCTGGTTATCTGTCTATCTCCCTTCTCTCATTCCCCTTATCCCTGGTTATCTCTCGCCATCTCTCCCGTTTCTCATTCCCCTTATCACTGGTTATCTCTCTATCTCCCTTTTTTCATTCCCCTTATCCATGGATATCTGTCTCTTTCCCTTTTCTCATTCCCATTGTCCCTCGTTATCTCTTTCTCGCTTTTCTCATTCCACTTCTCCCTGGTTATCTCTCTCCCTCTCTCCCGTTTCTCATTCCCCTCATCACTGGTTTTCTCTCTCTCTCTCCCTTTTCTCATTCCCCTTAACCCTTGTTATCTATCTCCCTATCTCCCTTTTCTCATTCCACATATCCCTGGTTATCTCTCTCCCTCTCTCCCGTTTCTCATTTCCGTTATCCCTGTTTTTCTCTCTCTCGCGCCCTTTTCTCATTTCCCATAACCCTGGTTATCTCTCTCACTCTCCCGTTTCTCATTCCCCTTATCACTGGATATATATCTCTCTCCCTTTTTTCATTCCCCTTATCTCTGGTTATCTGTCTCTCTCCCTTCTCTCATTCCCCTTATCCCTGGTTATCTCTCTCCCTTTCTCCCTTTTCTCATTCCCCTTAACCCTGGTTATCTCTCTCTCTCTCTCTTTTCTGATTCACCTTATCCCTTGTTATCTCTCTCTCTCTCCCTTTTCTCATTTCCCTTATCCCTGGTTATCTCTCTCCCTCTCTCCCGTTTCTCATTCCCTTTATCCCTGGTTAACTCTCTCTCTCCCTTTTCTCATTCCCCTTAATCCAAGTTATCTCTCTCCCTCTCGCCCTTTTCTCACTCCCCTTATCCCCGGTTATCTGTCTCTGTCTCTCCATTTTCTCATTCCTCTTCACCCTGGTTATCAGTCTCGCTCTCTCCCCTTTCCCATTCCCCTCATCACTGGTTCTCTCTCTCTATCTCTCTCCCTTTTCTCATTTCCCTTATCCGTTGTTATCCCTCTCCCTCTCTCTCTTTCCTCATTCCGCTTATCCCTGGTTATCTCTCTCTCTCTCTCTCTCTCTCCCTTTCCTCATTCCCCTTATCCCTCATTCTCTCACCATCTCGCCCTTTTCTCATTCCCCTTAACCTTGTTTATCTCTCTCCCTCTCTAACTTTTCTCATTCCCCTTATTCCTGGCTATCTCTCCCTCTCTCTCGCTTTTCTCAATCCCCTTAACCCTCGTTATCTCGCTCTCTCTCTCTCACTCTTTTCTCATTCCCCTTTTCCCTGGTTATCTCTCTCTCGCTCTTCCTTTTCTCATTGCCCCTACCCCTGGTTATGTCTCTCTCTCTCTCCCATTTCTCATTCCCCTTATCCGTTGTTATCCCTCTCCCACTCTCTATTTCTCATTCCGCTTATCCCTGGTTGTCTCTCTCTCTCTCTCTCCCTTTTCCCATTCCCCTTCACCCTCGTTATCTCTCTCCCTCTCCCCGTTTCTCATTCCCCTTATCCCTGGTTATCTTTCTCCCTCTCTCCCGTTTCTCATTCCTCTTATCCCTGGTTATCGCTCTCTCACCCTTTTCTCAGTCCCCTTATCACTGGTTATCTCTCTCCCTCTCTCCCGTTTCCATTTCCCCTTATCCCTGGTTATCTCTCTCTCTCTCCCTTTTCTCGTTCCCCTTAACCCTGGTTATCTCTCGCCCTCTCTCCCTTTTCTCATTCCCCTTATCCCTGGTTATCTCTCTCTCTCTCCCTTTTCTCATTCCCCTTGACCCTGGTTATCTCTATCTCTCTCTCTCTCTCTCTCTTTTCTCAATCCCCTTATCCCTGGTTATCTCTCTCTCTCTCCCTTTTCTCATTTCCCTTGTCTCTGGTTATCCCTCTCTCTCTCTCTTTTCATTTCCGTTATCCCTGGTTATCTCTCTCCCTCTATCCCTTTTCTCATTTCCCGAATCCTTAGTTATCTCTCTCCCTCTCTCCCGTTGCTCATCCCCCTTATCCCTGGTTATCTATTTCCCTCTCTCCCGTTTGTTATTCCCCTTATCCCTGGTTATCTCTCTCTCTCTCTCCACCCGCTCCCACTTTTCTCATTCAACTTAAGCCTGGTTGACTCTCTCTCCCTCTCTCCCGTTTCTCATTCCCCTTATCCCTGGTTGTCTCTATCTCTCCCTTTTCTCATTCCCCTAATCTCTGGTTATCTCTCTCTATCCCTTTTCTCATTTCCCTAATCCTTAGTTATCTCTCTCCCTCTCTCCCGTTGCTCATCCCCCTTATCCCTGGTTATCTCTTTCCCTCTCTCCCGTTTTTTATTCCCCTTATCCCTGGTTATCTCTCTCTCTCTCCACCCGCTCCCACTTTTCTCATTCAACTTAAGCCTGGTTGACTCTCTCTCCCTCTCTCCCGTTTCTCATTCCCCTTATCCCTGGTTGTCTCTATCTCTCCCTTTTCTCATTCCCCTAATCTCTGGTTATCTCTCTCTCTCCCTTTTCTCATACCCCTTATCACTAGGTCTCTCTCTCCCTCTCTCCCGTTTCTCATTCCCCTTATCCCTGGTTATCTCTCTCCCTCTCTCCAGTTTCTCATTCCCCTTATCCCTGGTTGTCTCTCTCTCCCTCGCTTTTCTCATTCCCCTTATCCCTCATTCTCTCTCCCTCTCTCCTTTTTCTCATTCCCCTTAACCATGGTTTGCCCTCTCTCTCTCCCATTTCTCTTTCCCCTTCACCCTGGTTATCTCTCTCTCTCTCTCCCATTTCTCACTCCCCTTATCCCTGGTTATCTCTCTCTCTCTCTTTTCTCATTCTCTTATCCCTGGTTTTCTCTCTCCCTCTCTCCCGTTTCTCATTCCCCTTATCCCTTGTTTTCTCTCTCTCTCTCTCCCTTTTCTCATTCCCCTTATCCCTCATTCTCTCTCCATCTCTCCTTTTTCTCATTCCCCTTAACCCTGGTTTTCTCCCTCTCTCCCTTTTCTCATTCCCCTTATCCTCGTTTATATGTCTCTGTCTCTCCCTTTTCTCATTCCTCTTAACCCTGGTTATCAGTCTCGCTCTCTCCCCCTTCCCATTCCCCTCATCACTGGTTATCTCTCTCCCTCTCTCCCGTTTCTCATTCACCTTATCCCTGGTTATCTCTCTCCGTCTCTCCAGGTTCTCATTCCCCTTATCCCTGGTTGTCTCGCTCTCCCTCACTTTTCTCATTCCCCTTATCCCTCATTCTCTCTCCCTCTCGCCTTTTTCTCATTCCCCTTAACCATGGTTTTCCCTCTCTTTCTCCCCTTTCTCTTTCCCCTTCACCCTGATTATCTCTCTCCCTCTCTCCCATTTCTCACTCCCCTTATCCCTGGTTAACTCGCTCTCCCTCCCTTTTCTCATTCCCCTATCCTGGATATATCTCTCTCTCCCTTTTCTCATTCCCCTTAACCCTGGTTATCTCTCTCTCTCTCTCTCTTTTCTCATTCCCGTTATCCCTGGTTATCTCCCTCTCTCTCACTTTTCTCATTTCCATTATCCCTGGTTATCTCTCTCTCTCTCTCTCACCTTTCTCATTCCCCTTATCCCTGGTTAACTCTCTCTCTCTCCCTTTTCTCATTCCCCTTAATCCAAGTTATCTCTCTCCCTCTCGCCCTTTTCTCATTCCCCTTATCCCCGGTTATATGTCTCTGTCTCTCCCTTTTCTCATTCCTCTTAACCCTGGTTATCAGTCTCGCTCTCTCCCCTTTCCCATTCCCCTCATCACTGGTTCTCTCTCTCTATCTCTCTCCCTTTTCTCATTTCCCTTATCCGTTGTTATCCCTCTCCCTCTCTCTCTTTCCTCATTCCGCTTATCCCTGGTTATCTCTCTCTCTCTCTCTCCCTTTCCTCATTCCCCTTATCCCTCATTCTCTCACCATCTCGCCCTTTTCTCATTCCCCTTAACCTTGTTTATCTCTCTCCCTCTCTCCCTTTTCTCACTCCCCTTATTCCTGGCTATCTCTCCCTCTCTCTCACTTTTTTCAATCCCCTTAACCCTGGTTATCTCGCTCTCTCTCTCACTCTTTTCTCATTCCCCTTTTCCCTGGTTATCTCTCTCTCTCTCCCTTTTCTCATTGCCCCGAACACTGGTTATCTCTCTCTCTCTCCCATTTCTCATTCCCCTTATCCGTTGTTATCCCTCTCCCACTCTCTATTTCTCATTCCGCTTATCCCTGGTTGTCTCTCTCTCTCTCTCTCTCCCTTTTCCCATTCCCCTTCACCCTCGTTATCTCTCTCCCTCTCTCCCGTTTCTCATTCCCCTTTTCCCTCGTTATCTTTCTCCCTCTCTCCCGTTTCTCATTCCTCTTATCCCTGGTTATCGCTCTCTCACCCTTTTCTCGTTCCCCTTAACCCTGGTTATCTCTCGCCCTCTCTCCCTTTTCTCATTCCCCTTATCCCTGGTTATCTCTCTCTCTCTCCCTTCTCTCATTCCCCTTGACCCTGGTTATCTCTATCTCTCTCTCTCTCTCTTTTCTCAATCCCCTTATACCTGGTTATCTCTCTCTCTCTCCCTTTTCTCATTTCCCTTGTCCCTGGTTATCCCTCTCTCTCTCTCTTTTCATTCCCCTTATCGCTGGTTATCTGAATCTCTCAATTTTCTCATTCCCCTTATCTCTCGTTATCTCTCTCCCTCTCTCCCGTTTCTCATTCCACTTATCCCTGGTTATCTCTCTCCCTCTCCATTTCTCATTCCCCTTATCCCTCATTCTCTCCCCCCTCTCCTTTTTCTCATTCCCCTTATCCCTTGTTATCTCTCTCCCTCACTCCCTTTTCTCATTCACCTTCACCCTGGTTATCTCACTCACTCTCTCCCGTTTCTCATTCCCCTTATCGCTAGTTAGCTCTCTCTCCCCCTTTTCTGATTCCCCTTATCCATGGTAATGTCGCTCTATCTCCCTTTTCTCATTCCCCTTATCCCTGGTGATCTCTCTCTCTCTCCCTTTTTTCATTCCCCTTATCCCTGGTTGTCTCTCTCCCTCTCTCAAGTTGCTCTTTCCCCTTAACCCTGGTTATCTCTCTCCCTCTCTCCCTTTTCTCATTCCCCTTATCCCTGGATCTCTCTCTCTCTCTCTCTCCCTTTTCTCATTCCCCTCATCCCTGGTTATCTCTCTCTCTCTTTTCTGATTCCCCTTATCCCTGGTTATGTCTCTCTCTCTCCCTTTTCTCATTTCCCTTATCCCTGGTTATCTCTCTCTCTCTCTCCATTTGTTCATTCCCCTGATCCCTGGTTACCTCTCTCACTCTATCCCGTTTCTCATTTCCGTTTATCCCTGGTTATATCCCTTTCTCCCCTTACTCATTCCCCTCATCATAGGTTATCTGTATCTCTCCCTTTTCTCATTCCCCTTATCCCTTGTTATCTCTTTCACTCTCTCCCGTTTCTCATTCCCCTTATCCCTGGTTATCTCTCTCCTTCTCTCCCGTTTCGCATTTCCCTTATCCCTGGTTATCTCTCTCTCTCTCTTTCTCCCTTTTTTGATTCCCCTTATCCCTGGTTATCTGTCTCTCTCCCGTTTCTGATTCCCCTCAACCCTCGTTATCTCTCTCTCTCTCTCGCTTTTCTCATTCCCCTTAACCCTGGTTAGCTCTCTCCCTCTCTCCAGTATCTCATTCCCCTTATCCCTGGTTGTCTCTATCTCCCCCTTTTCTCAATCCCCTGATCCCTGTTTATCTTTCTCTCTCCGTTTTCTCATTCCCCTTATCCCTGGTTAACTCTCTCCCTCCCTCCCGTTTCTCATTCCCGTTATCCCTGGTTATCTCACTCCCCCTCTCCAGTTTCTCATTCCCCTTATCCCTCATTCTGTCTCCCTCTCTCCCGTTTCTCATTCCACTTATCCCTGGTTATCTCTCTCCCTCTCCATTTCTCATTCCCCTTATCCCTCATTCTCTCCCCCCTCTCCTTTTTCTCATTCCCCTTATCCCTTGTTATCTCTCTCCCTCACTCCCTTTTCTCATTCACCTTCACCCTGGTTATCTCACTCACTCTCTCCCGTTTCTCATTCCCCTTATCGCTAGTTAGCTCTCTCTCCCCCTTTTCTGATTCCCCTTATCCATGGTAATGTCGCTCTATCTCCCTTTTCTCATTCCCCTTATCCCTGGTGATCTCTCTCTCTCTCCCTTTTTTCATTCCCCTTATCCCTGGTTGTCTCTCTCCCTCTCTCAAGTTGCTCTTTCCCCTTAACCCTGGTTATCTCTCTCCCTCTCTCCCTTTTCTCATTCCCCTTATCCCTGGATCTCTCTCTCTCTCTCTCTCCCTTTTCTCATTCCCCTCATCCCTGGTTATCTCTCTCTCTCTTTTCTGATTCCCCTTATCCCTGGTTATGTCTCTCTCTCTCCCTTTTCTCATTTCCCTTATCCCTGGTTATCTCTCTCTCTCTCTCCATTTGTTCATTCCCCTGATCCCTGGTTACCTCTCTCACTCTATCCCGTTTCTCATTTCCGTTTATCCCTGGTTATATCCCTTTCTCCCCTTACTCATTCCCCTCATCATAGGTTATCTGTATCTCTCCCTTTTCTCATTCCCCTTATCCCTTGTTATCTCTTTCACTCTCTCCCGTTTCTCATTCCCCTTATCCCTGGTTATCTCTCTCCTTCTCTCCCGTTTCGCATTTCCCTTATCCCTGGTTATCTCTCTCTCTTTCTCCCTTTTTTGATTCCCCTTATCCCTGGTTATCTGTCTCTCTCCCGTTTCTGATTCCCCTCAACCCTCGTTATCTCTCTCTCTCTCTCTCGCTTTTCTCATTCCCCTTAACCCTGGTTAGCTCTCTCCCTCTCTCCAGTATCTCATTCCCCTTATCCCTGGTTGTCTCTATCTCCCCCTTTTCTCAATCCCCTGATCCCTGTTTATCTTTCTCTCTCCGTTTTCTCATTCCCCTTATCCCTGGTTAACTCTCTCCCTCCCTCCCGTTTCTCATTCCCGTTATCCCTGGTTATCTCACTCCCCCTCTCCAGTTTCTCATTCCCCTTATCCCTCATTCTGTCTCCCTCTCTCCAGTTTCTCATTCCCCTTAACCCTGGTTATCTCTGTCCCTCTCTCCATTTTCTCATTCCCCTTATCCCTGGTTCTCGCTCTCTCTCTCTCTCGCTTTTCTCATTCCCCTTAACACTGGTTCTCTCTCCCTCTCTCTCTCCCTTTTCTCATTCCCCTTATCCCTGGTTATCTCTCTCTCTCTCTCTCTCCATTTGTTCATTCCCCTTATCCCTGGTTATCTCTCTCACTCTATCCCGTTTCTCATTTCCATTTATCCCTGGTTATATCCCTTTCTCCCCTTACTCATTCCCCTCATCACAGGTTATCTGTATCTCTCCCTTTTCTCATTCCCCTTATCCCTGGTTATCTCTCTCCCTCTCCATTTCACATTCCCCTTATCCCAAATTCTCTCCCCCCTCTCCTTTTTCTAATTCCCCTTATCCCTTGTTATCTCTCTCCATCTCTCGCTTTTCTCATTCACCTTCACCCTGGTTATCTCACTCACTCTCTCCCGTTTCTCATTCCCCTTATCGCTAGTTAGCTCTCTCTCCCCCTTTTCTGATTCCCCTTATCCATGGTAATGTCTCTCTATCTCCCTTTTCTCATTCCCCTTATCCCTGGTGATCTCTCTCTCTCTCCCTTTTTTCATTCCCCTTATCCCTGGTTGTCTCTCTCCCTCTCTCAAGTTGCTCATTCCCCTTAACCCTGGTTATCTCTCTGCCTCTCTCCCTTTTCTCATTCTCCTTATCCCTGGATCTCCCTCTCTCTCTCTCTCCCTTTTCTCATTCCCCTTATCCCTGGTTATCTCTCTCTCTCTTTTCTGATTCCCCTTATCCCTGGTTATGTCTCCCTCTCTCCCTTTTCTCATTTCCATTATCCCTGGTTATCTCTCTCTCTCTCCATTTGTTCATTCCCCTTATCCCTGGTTATCTCTCTCACTCTATCCCGTTTCTCATTTCCCTTTATCCCTGGTTATATCCCTTTCTCCCCTTACTCATTCCCCTCATCACAGGTTATCTGTATCTCTCCCTTTTCTCATTCCCCTTATCCCTTGTTATCTCTTTCACTCTCTCCCGTTTCTCATTCCCCTTATCCCTGGTTATCTCTCTCCTTCTCTCCCGTTTCGCATTCCCCTTATCCCTGGTTATCTCTCTCTCTCTTTCTCCCTTTTTTGATTCCCCTTATCCCTGGTTACCTGTCTCTCTCCCGTTTCTGATTCCCCTCAACCCTCGTTATCTCTCTCTCTCTCGCTTTTCTCATTCCCCTTAACACTGGTTATCTCTCTCCCTCTCTCCAGTATCTCATTCCCCTTATCCCTGGTTGTCTCTATCTCGCCCTTTTCTCAATCCCCTGATCCCTTTTTATCTTTCTCTCTCCGTTTTCTCATTCCTCTTATCCCTGGTTAACTCTCTCCCTCCCTCCCGTTTCTCATTCCCGTTATCCCTGGTTATCTCACTCCCCCTCTCCAGTTTCTCATTCCCCTTATCCCTCATTCTGTCTCCCTCTCTCCAGTTTCTCATTCCCCTTAACCCTGGTTATCTCTGTCCCTCTCTCCCTTTTCTCATTCCACTTATCCCTGGTTCTCGCTCTCTCTCTCTCTCCCTTTTCTCATTCCCCTTAACACTGGTTCTCTCTCTCTCTCTCTCTCCCTTTTCTCATTTCCCTTATCCCTGGATCTCCCTCTCTCTCTCTCTCTCTCTCTTTTCTCATTCCCCTTATCGCTGGTTATCTCTCTCTCTCTTTTCTGATTCCCCTTATCCCTGGTTATGTCTCTCTCTCTCCCTTTTCACATTTCCCTTAACCCTGGTTATCTCTCTCTCTCTCTCCATTTGTTCATTCCCCTTATCCCTGGTTATCTCTCTCACTCTATCCCGTTTCTCATTTCCCTTTATCCCTGGTAATATCCCGTTCTCTCCTTACTCATTCCCCTCATCACAGGTTATCTGTATCTCTCCCTTTTCTGATTCCCCTCATCCCTTGTTATCTCTTTCACTCTCTCCCGTTTCTCATTCCCCTTATCCCTGGTTATCTCTCTCCTTCTCTCCCGTTTCGCATTTCCCTTATCCCTGGTTATCTCTCTCTCTCTCTTTCTCCCTTTTTTGATTCCCCTTATCCCTGGTTATCTGTCTCTCTCCCGTTTCTGATTCCCCTCAACCCTCGTTATCTCTCTCTCTCTCGCTTTTCTCATTCCCCTTAACCCTGGTTAGCTCTCTCCCTCTCTCCAGTATCTCATTCCCCTTATCCCTGGTTGTCTCTATCTCCCCCTTTTCTCAATCCCCTGATCCCTGTTTATCTTTCTCTCTCCGTTTTCTCATTCCCCTTATCCCTGGTTAACTCTCTCCCTCCCTCCCGTTTCTCATTCCCGTTATCCCTGGTTATCTCACTCCCCCTCTCCAGTTTCTCATTCCCCTTATCCCTCATTCTGTCTCCCTCTCTCCCGTTTCTCATTCCACTTATCCCTGGTTATCTCTCTCCCTCTCCATTTCTCATTCCCCTTATCCCTCATTCTCTCCCCCCTCTCCTTTTTCTCATTCCCCTTATCCCTTGTTATCTCTCTCCCTCACTCCCTTTTCTCATTCACCTTCACCCTGGTTATCTCACTCACTCTCTCCCGTTTCTCATTCCCCTTATCGCTAGTTAGCTCTCTCTCCCCCTTTTCTGATTCCCCTTATCCATGGTAATGTCGCTCTATCTCCCTTTTCTCATTCCCCTTATCCCTGGTGATCTCTCTCTCTCTCCCTTTTTTCATTCCCCTTATCCCTGGTTGTCTCTCTCCCTCTCTCAAGTTGCTCTTTCCCCTTAACCCTGGTTATCTCTCTCCCTCTCTCCCTTTTCTCATTCCCCTTATCCCTGGATCTCTCTCTCTCTCTCTCTCCCTTTTCTCATTCCCCTCATCCCTGGTTATCTCTCTCTCTCTTTTCTGATTCCCCTTATCCCTGGTTATGTCTCTCTCTCTCCCTTTTCTCATTTCCCTTATCCCTGGTTATCTCTCTCTCTCTCTCCATTTGTTCATTCCCCTGATCCCTGGTTACCTCTCTCACTCTATCCCGTTTCTCATTTCCGTTTATCCCTGGTTATATCCCTTTCTCCCCTTACTCATTCCCCTCATCATAGGTTATCTGTATCTCTCCCTTTTCTCATTCCCCTTATCCCTTGTTATCTCTTTCACTCTCTCCCGTTTCTCATTCCCCTTATCCCTGGTTATCTCTCTCCTTCTCTCCCGTTTCGCATTTCCCTTATCCCTGGTTATCTCTCTCTCTTTCTCCCTTTTTTGATTCCCCTTATCCCTGGTTATCTGTCTCTCTCCCGTTTCTGATTCCCCTCAACCCTCGTTATCTCTCTCTCTCTCTCTCGCTTTTCTCATTCCCCTTAACCCTGGTTAGCTCTCTCCCTCTCTCCAGTATCTCATTCCCCTTATCCCTGGTTGTCTCTATCTCCCCCTTTTCTCAATCCCCTGATCCCTGTTTATCTTTCTCTCTCCGTTTTCTCATTCCCCTTATCCCTGGTTAACTCTCTCCCTCCCTCCCGTTTCTCATTCCCGTTATCCCTGGTTATCTCACTCCCCCTCTCCAGTTTCTCATTCCCCTTATCCCTCATTCTGTCTCCCTCTCTCCAGTTTCTCATTCCCCTTAACCCTGGTTATCTCTGTCCCTCTCTCCATTTTCTCATTCCCCTTATCCCTGGTTCTCGCTCTCTCTCTCTCTCGCTTTTCTCATTCCCCTTAACACTGGTTCTCTCTCCCTCTCTCTCTCCCTTTTCTCATTCCCCTTATCCCTGGTTATCTCTCTCTCTCTCTCTCTCCATTTGTTCATTCCCCTTATCCCTGGTTATCTCTCTCACTCTATCCCGTTTCTCATTTCCATTTATCCCTGGTTATATCCCTTTCTCCCCTTACTCATTCCCCTCATCACAGGTTATCTGTATCTCTCCCTTTTCTCATTCCCCTTATCCCTGGTTATCTCTCTCCCTCTCCATTTCACATTCCCCTTATCCCAAATTCTCTCCCCCCTCTCCTTTTTCTAATTCCCCTTATCCCTTGTTATCTCTCTCCATCTCTCGCTTTTCTCATTCACCTTCACCCTGGTTATCTCACTCACTCTCTCCCGTTTCTCATTCCCCTTATCGCTAGTTAGCTCTCTCTCCCCCTTTTCTGATTCCCCTTATCCATGGTAATGTCTCTCTATCTCCCTTTTCTCATTCCCCTTATCCCTGGTGATCTCTCTCTCTCTCCCTTTTTTCATTCCCCTTATCCCTGGTTGTCTCTCTCCCTCTCTCAAGTTGCTCATTCCCCTTAACCCTGGTTATCTCTCTGCCTCTCTCCCTTTTCTCATTCTCCTTATCCCTGGATCTCCCTCTCTCTCTCTCTCCCTTTTCTCATTCCCCTTATCCCTGGTTATCTCTCTCTCTCTTTTCTGATTCCCCTTATCCCTGGTTATGTCTCCCTCTCTCCCTTTTCTCATTTCCATTATCCCTGGTTATCTCTCTCTCTCTCCATTTGTTCATTCCCCTTATCCCTGGTTATCTCTCTCACTCTATCCCGTTTCTCATTTCCCTTTATCCCTGGTTATATCCCTTTCTCCCCTTACTCATTCCCCTCATCACAGGTTATCTGTATCTCTCCCTTTTCTCATTCCCCTTATCCCTTGTTATCTCTTTCACTCTCTCCCGTTTCTCATTCCCCTTATCCCTGGTTATCTCTCTCCTTCTCTCCCGTTTCGCATTCCCCTTATCCCTGGTTATCTCTCTCTCTCTTTCTCCCTTTTTTGATTCCCCTTATCCCTGGTTACCTGTCTCTCTCCCGTTTCTGATTCCCCTCAACCCTCGTTATCTCTCTCTCTCTCGCTTTTCTCATTCCCCTTAACACTGGTTATCTCTCTCCCTCTCTCCAGTATCTCATTCCCCTTATCCCTGGTTGTCTCTATCTCGCCCTTTTCTCAATCCCCTGATCCCTTTTTATCTTTCTCTCTCCGTTTTCTCATTCCTCTTATCCCTGGTTAACTCTCTCCCTCCCTCCCGTTTCTCATTCCCGTTATCCCTGGTTATCTCACTCCCCCTCTCCAGTTTCTCATTCCCCTTATCCCTCATTCTGTCTCCCTCTCTCCAGTTTCTCATTCCCCTTAACCCTGGTTATCTCTGTCCCTCTCTCCCTTTTCTCATTCCACTTATCCCTGGTTCTCGCTCTCTCTCTCTCTCCCTTTTCTCATTCCCCTTAACACTGGTTCTCTCTCTCTCTCTCTCTCCCTTTTCTCATTTCCCTTATCCCTGGATCTCCCTCTCTCTCTCTCTCTCTCTCTTTTCTCATTCCCCTTATCGCTGGTTATCTCTCTCTCTCTTTTCTGATTCCCCTTATCCCTGGTTATGTCTCTCTCTCTCCCTTTTCACATTTCCCTTAACCCTGGTTATCTCTCTCTCTCTCTCCATTTGTTCATTCCCCTTATCCCTGGTTATCTCTCTCACTCTATCCCGTTTCTCATTTCCCTTTATCCCTGGTAATATCCCGTTCTCTCCTTACTCATTCCCCTCATCACAGGTTATCTGTATCTCTCCCTTTTCTGATTCCCCTCATCCCTTGTTATCTCTTTCACTCTCTCCCGTTTCTCATTCCCCTTATCCCTGGTTATCTCTCTCCTTCTCTCCCGTTTCGCATTTCCCTTATCCGTGGTTATCTCTCTCTCTCTTTCTCCCTTTTTTGATTCCCCTTATCCCTGGTTATCTGTCTCTCTCCCGTTTCTGATTCCCCTCAACCCTCGTTATCTCTCTCTCTCTCGCTTTTCTCATTCCCCTTAACCCTGGTTATCTCTCTCCCTCTCTCCAGCATTTCATTCCCCTTATCCCTGGTTGTCTCTATCTCCCCCTTTTCTCAATCCCCTGATCCCTGTTTATCTTTCTCTCTCCGTTTTCTCATTCCCCTTATCCCTGGTTATCTCCTCACTCTCTCCCGTTTCTCATTTCCCCATATCCCTGGTTATCTCCCTTTCTCCCTTTTTTCATTCCCCTTATCACTGGTTATCTCTCTATCTGTCCCTTTTCTCATTACCCTTATCCCTGGATATCACTCTCCCTCTCTCATGTTTCTCATTCCCCTTATCCCTGGTTATCTCTCTCTCTCTCCCTCCCTTATTTCATTCCCCTTATCCGTGGTTATCTGTCTCCCTCCCTTTTCTCATTCCCCTTGTCCACGGTTATTTCGCTCTCTCTCTCCCGTTTCTCATTCCCCTTATCCCTGGTTATCGCTCTCCCTCTCTCCCGTTGCTCATTCCCCTTATCCCTGGTTATCTCTCTCTCTCTATCTTTTATCATTCCCCTTATCCCTGGTTCTCACTCTCTCTCTCCATTTTCTCATTCCCCTTGACCCTGGTTATCTCTCTCTCTCTTTTCTCATTCCCCTTATCCCTTGTTATCTCTCTCTCACTCCCTTTTCCGATTTCCCTTATCCCTGGTAATCTCTCTCTCTCTCTTTTCTGATTCCCCTTAACCCTGGTTATCTCTCTATCTCTCCCTTTTCTCATTTCCCTTGTCCCTGGTTATCTCTCTCCCTCTCTCCCTTATTTCATTCCCCTTATCCGTGGTTATCTCTCTCCTTCTCTCCCGTTTCGCATTCCCCTTATCCCTTGTTATCTCTCTCTCTCTTTCTCCCTTTTTTGATTCCCCTTATCCCTGGTTATCTGTCTCTCTCCCGTTTCTGACTCCCCTCAACCCTCGTTATCTCTCTCTCTCTCGCTTTTCTCATTCCCCTTAACACTGGTTATCTCTCTCCCTCTCTCCAGTATCTCATTCCCCTTATCCCTGGTTGTCTCTATCTCGCCCTTTTCTCAATCCCCTGATCCTTTTTATCTTTCTCTCTCCGTTTTCTCATTCCTCTTATCCCTGGTTAACTCTCTCCCTCCCTCCCGTTTCTCATTCCCGTTATCCCTGGTTATCTCACTCCCCCTCTCCAGTTTCTCATTCCCCTTATCCCTCATTCTGTCTCCCTCTCTCCAGTTTCTCATTCCCCTTAACCCTGGTTATCTCTGTCCCTCTCTCCCTTTTCTCATTCCACTCATCCCTGGTTCTCGCTCTCTCTCTCTCTCCCTTTTCTCATTCCCCTTAACACTGGTTCTCTCTCTCTCTCTCTCTCCCTTTTCTCATTTCCCTTATCCCTGGATCTCCCTCTCTCTCTCTCTCTCTCCCTTTTCTCATTCCCCTTATCCCTGGTTATCTCTCTCTCTCTTTTCTGATTCCCCTTATCCCTGGTTATGTCTCTCTCTCTCCCTTTTCTCATTTCCCTTAACCCTGGTTATCTCTCTCTCTCTCTCCATTTGTTCATTCCCCTTATCCCTGGTTATCTCTCTCACTCTATCCCGTTTCTCATTTCCCTTTATCCCTGGTTATATCCCGTTCTCTCCTTACTCATTCCCCTCATCACAGGTTATCTGTGTCTCTCCCTTTTCTGATTCCCCTCATCCCTTGTTATCTCTTTCACTCTCTCCCGTTTCTCATTCCCCTTATCCCTGGTTATCTCTCTCCTTCTCTCCCGTTTCGCATTTCCCTTATCCCTGGTTATCTCTCTCTCTCTTTCTCCCTTTTTTGATTCCCCTTATCCCTGGTTATCTGTCTCTCTCCCGTTTCTGATTCCCCTCAACCCTCGTTATCTCTCTCTCTCTCGCTTTTCTCATTCCCCTTAACCCTGGTTATCTCTCTCCCTCTCTCCAGTATCTCATTCCCCTTATCCCTGGTTGTCTCTATCTCCCCCTTTTCTCAATCCCCTGATCCCTGTTTATCTTTCTCTCTCCGTTTTCTCATTCCCCTTATCCCTGGTTATCTCTCTCACTCTCTCCCGTTTCTCATTTCCCCACATCCCTGGTTATCTCCCTTTCTCCCTTTTTTCTTTCCCCTTATCACTGGTTATCTCTCTATCTGTCCCTTTTCTCATTACCCTTATCCCTGGATATCACTCTCCCTCTCTCATGTTTCTCATTCCCCTTATCCCTGGTTATCTCTCTCTCTCTCCCTCCCTTATTTCATTCCCCTTATCCGTGGTTATCTGTCTCCCTCCCTTTTCTCATTCCCCTTGTCCACGGTTATTTCGCTCTCTCTCTCCCGTTTCTCATTCCCCTTATCCCTGGTTATCGCTCTCCCTCTCTCCCGTTGCTCATTCCCCTTATCCCTGGTTATCTCTCTCTCTCTATCTTTTATCATTCCCCTTATCCCTGGTTCTCACTCTCTCTCTCCATTTTCTCATTCCCCTTGACCCTGGTTATCTCTCTCCCTCTCTCCCTTATTTCATTCCCCTTATCCGTGGTTATCTCTCTCCTTCTCTCCCGTTTCGAATTCCCCTTATCCCTTGTTATCTCTCTCTCTCTTTCTCCCTTTTTTGATTCCCCTTATCCCTGGTTATCTGTCTCTCTCCCGTTTCTGATTCCCCTCAACCCTCGTTATCTCTCTCTCTCTCGCTTTTCTCATTCCCCTTAACCCTGGTTAGCTCTCTCCCTCTCTCCAGTATCTCATTCCCCTTATCCCTGGTTGTCTCTATCTCCCCCTTTTCTCAATCCCCTGATCCCTGTTTATCTTTCTCTCTCCGTTTTCTCATTCCCCTCATCCCTGGTTAACTCTCTCCCTCCCTCCCGTTTCTCATTCCCGTTATCCCTGGTTATCTCACTCCCCCTCTCCAGTTTCTCATTCCCCTTATCCCTCATTCTGTCTCCCTCTCTCCCGTTTCTCATTCCACTTATCCCTGGTTATCTCTCTCCCTCTCCATTTCTCATTCCCCTTATCCCTCATTCTCTCCCCCCTCTCCTTTTTCTCATTCCCCTTATCCCTTGTTATCTCTCTCCCTCACTCCCTTTTCTCATTCACCTTCACCCTGGTTATCTCACTCACTCTCTCCCGTTTCTCATTCCCCTTATCGCTAGTTAGCTCTCTCTCCCCCTTTTCTGATTCCCCTTATCCATGGTAATGTCGCTCTATCTCCCTTTTCTCATTCCCCTTATCCCTGGTGATCTCTCTCTCTCTCCCTTTTTTCATTCCCCTTATCCCTGGTTGTCTCTCTCCCTCTCTCAAGTTGCTCTTTCCCCTTAACCCTGGTTATCTCTCTCCCTCTCTCCCTTTTCTCATTCCCCTTATCCCTGGATCTCTCTCTCTCTCTCTCTCCCTTTTCTCATTCCCCTCATCCCTGGTTATCTCTCTCTCTCTTTTCTGATTCCCCTTATCCCTGGTTATGTCTCTCTCTCTCCCTTTTCTCATTTCCCTTATCCCTGGTTATCTCTCTCTCTCTCTCCATTTGTTCATTCCCCTGATCCCTGGTTACCTCTCTCACTCTATCCCGTTTCTCATTTCCGTTTATCCCTGGTTATATCCCTTTCTCCCCTTACTCATTCCCCTCATCATAGGTTATCTGTATCTCTCCCTTTTCTCATTCCCCTTATCCCTTGTTATCTCTTTCACTCTCTCCCGTTTCTCATTCCCCTTATCCCTGGTTATCTCTCTCCTTCTCTCCCGTTTCGCATTTCCCTTATCCCTGGTTATCTCTCTCTCTTTCTCCCTTTTTTGATTCCCCTTATCCCTGGTTATCTGTCTCTCTCCCGTTTCTGATTCCCCTCAACCCTCGTTATCTCTCTCTCTCTCTCGCTTTTCTCATTCCCCTTAACCCTGGTTAGCTCTCTCCCTCTCTCCAGTATCTCATTCCCCTTATCCCTGGTTGTCTCTATCTCCCCCTTTTCTCAATCCCCTGATCCCTGTTTATCTTTCTCTCTCCGTTTTCTCATTCCCCTTATCCCTGGTTAACTCTCTCCCTCCCTCCCGTTTCTCATTCCCGTTATCCCTGGTTATCTCACTCCCCCTCTCCAGTTTCTCATTCCCCTTATCCCTCATTCTGTCTCCCTCTCTCCAGTTTCTCATTCCCCTTAACCCTGGTTATCTCTGTCCCTCTCTCCATTTTCTCATTCCCCTTATCCCTGGTTCTCGCTCTCTCTCTCTCTCGCTTTTCTCATTCCCGTTAACACTGGTTCTCTCTCCCTCTCTCTCTCCCTTTTCTCATTCCCCTTATCCCTGGTTATCTCTCTCTCTCTCTCTCTCCATTTGTTCATTCCCCTTATCCCTGGTTATCTCTCTCACTCTATCCCGTTTCTCATTTCCATTTATCCCTGGTTATATCCCTTTCTCCCCTTACTCATTCCCCTCATCACAGGTTATCTGTATCTCTCCCTTTTCTCATTCCCCTTATCCCTGGTTATCTCTCTCCCTCTCCATTTCACATTCCCCTTATCCCAAATTCTCTCCCCCCTCTCCTTTTTCTAATTCCCCTTATCCCTTGTTATCTCTCTCCATCTCTCGCTTTTCTCATTCACCTTCACCCTGGTTATCTCACTCACTCTCTCCCGTTTCTCATTCCCCTTATCGCTAGTTAGCTCTCTCTCCCCCTTTTCTGATTCCCCTTATCCATGGTAATGTCTCTCTATCTCCCTTTTCTCATTCCCCTTATCCCTGGTGATCTCTCTCTCTCTCCCTTTTTTCATTCCCCTTATCCCTGGTTGTCTCTCTCCCTCTCTCAAGTTGCTCATTCCCCTTAACCCTGGTTATCTCTCTGCCTCTCTCCCTTTTCTCATTCTCCTTATCCCTGGATCTCCCTCTCTCTCTCTCTCCCTTTTCTCATTCCCCTTATCCCTGGTTATCTCTCTCTCTCTTTTCTGATTCCCCTTATCCCTGGTTATGTCTCCCTCTCTCCCTTTTCTCATTTCCCTTATCCCTGGTTATCTCTCTCTCTCTCCATTTGTTCATTCCCCTTATCCCTGGTTATCTCTCTCACTCTATCCCGTTTCTCATTTCCCTTTATCCCTGGTTATATCCCTTTCTCCCCTTACTCATTCCCCTCATCACAGGTTATCTGTATCTCTCCCTTTTCTCATTCCCCTTATCCCTTGTTATCTCTTTCACTCTCTCCCGTTTCTCATTCCCCTTATCCCTGGTTATCTCTCTCCTTCTCTCCCGTTTCGCATTCCCCTTATCCCTGGTTATCTCTCTCTCTCTTTCTCCCTTTTTTGATTCCCCTTATCCCTGGTTACCTGTCTCTCTCCCGTTTCTGATTCCCCTCAACCCTCGTTATCTCTCTCTCTCTCGCTTTTCTCATTCCCCTTAACACTGGTTATCTCTCTCCCTCTCTCCAGTATCTCATTCCCCTTATCCCTGGTTGTCTCTATCTCGCCCTTTTCTCAATCCCCTGATCCCTTTTTATCTTTCTCTCTCCGTTTTCTCATTCCTCTTATCCCTGGTTAACTCTCTCCCTCCCTCCCGTTTCTCATTCCCGTTATCCCTGGTTATCTCACTCCCCCTCTCCAGTTTCTCATTCCCCTTATCCCTCATTCTGTCTCCCTCTCTCCAGTTTCTCATTCCCCTTAACCCTGGTTATCTCTGTCCCTCTCTCCCTTTTCTCATTCCACTTATCCCTGGTTCTCGCTCTCTCTCTCTCTCCCTTTTCTCATTCCCCTTAACACTGGTTCTCTCTCTCTCTCTCTCTCCCTTTTCTCATTTCCCTTATCCCTGGATCTCCCTCTCTCTCTCTCTCTCTCTCTTTTCTCATTCCCCTTATCGCTGGTTATCTCTCTCTCTCTTTTCTGATTCCCCTTATCCCTGGTTATGTCTCTCTCTCTCCCTTTTCACATTTCCCTTAACCCTGGTTATCTCTCTCTCTCTCTCCATTTGTTCATTCCCCTTATCCCTGGTTATCTCTCTCACTCTATCCCGTTTCTCATTTCCCTTTATCCCTGGTAATATCCCGTTCTCTCCTTACTCATTCCCCTTATCACATGTTATCTGTATCTCTCCCTTTTCTGATTCCCCTCATCCCTTGTTATCTCTTTCACTCTCTCCCGTTTCTCATTCCCCTTATCCCTGGTTATCTCTCTCCTTCTCTCCCGTTTCGCATTTCCCTTATCCGTGGTTATCTCTCTCTCTCTTTCTCCCTTTTTTGATTCCCCTTATCCCTGGTTATCTGTCTCTCTCCCGTTTCTGATTCCCCTCAACCCTCGTTATCTCTCTCTCTCTCGCTTTTCTCATTCCCCTTAACCCTGGTTATCTCTCTCCCTCTCTCCAGCATCTCATTCCCCTTATACCTGGTTGTCTCTATCTCCCCCTTTTCTCAATCCCCTGATCCCTGTTTATCTTTCTCTCTCCGTTTTCTCATTCCCCTTATCCCTGGTTATCTCCTCACTCTCTCCCGTTTCTCATTTCCCCATATCCCTGGTTATCTCCCTTTCTCCCTTTTTTCATTCCCCTTATCACTGGTTATCTCTCTATCTGTCCCTTTTCTCATTACCCTTATCCCTGGATATCACTCTCCCTCTCTCATGTTTCTCATTCCCCTTATCCCTGGTTATCTCTCTCTCTCTCCCTCCCTTATTTCATTCCCCTTATCCGTGGTTATCTGTCTCCCTCCCTTTTCTCATTCCCCTTGTCCACGGTTATTTCGCTCTCTCTCTCCCGTTTCTCATTCCCCTTATCCCTGGTTATCGCTCTCCCTCTCTCCCGTTGCTCATTCCCCTTATCCCTGGTTATCTCTCTCTCTCTATCTTTTATCATTCCCCTTATCCCTGGTTCTCACTCTCTCTCTCCATTTTCTCATTCACCTTGACCCTGGTTATCTCTCTCTCTCTTTTCTCATTCCCCTTATCCCTTGTTATCTCTCTCTCACTCCCTTTTCCGATTTCCCTTATCCCTGGTAATCTCTCTCTCTCTCTTTTCTGATTCCCCTTAACCCTGGTTCTCACTCTCTCTCTCTCCATTTTCTCATTCCCCTTGACCCTGGTTATCTCTCTCCCTCTCTCCCTTATTTCATTCCCCTTATCCGTGGTTATCTCTCTCCTTCTCTCCCGTTTCGCATTCCCCTTATCCCTTGTTATCTCTCTCTCTCTTTCTCCCTTTTTTGATTCCCCTTATCCCTGGTTATCTGTCTCTCTCCCGTTTCTGATTCCCCTCAACCCTCGTTATCTCTCTCTCTCTCGCTTTTCTCATTCCCCTTAACACTGGTTATCTCTCTCCCTCTCTCCAGTATATCATTCCCCTTATCCCTGGTTGTCTCTATCTCGCCCTTTTCTCAATCCCCTGATCCCTTTTTATCTTTCTCTCTCCGTTTTCTCATTCCTCTGATCCCTGGTTAACTCTCTCCCTCCCTCCCGTTTCTCATTCCCGTTATCCCTGGTTATCTCACTCCCACTCTCCAGTTTCTCATTCCCCTTATCCCTCATTCTGTCTCCCTCTCTCCAGTTTCTCATTCCCCTTAACCCTGGTTATCTCTGTCCCTCTCTCCCTTTTCTCATTCCCCTTATCCCTGGTTCTCGCTCTCTCTCTCTCTCCCTTTTCTCATTCCCCTTAACACTGGTTCTCTCTCTCTCTCTCTCTCCCTTTTCTCATTTCCCTTATCCCTGGATCTCCCTCTCTCTCTCTCTCTCTCCCTTTTCTCATTCCCCTAATCCCTGGTTATCTCTCTCTCTCTTTTCTGATTCCCCTTATCCCTGGTTATGTCTCTCTCTCTCCCTTTTCTCATTTCCCTTAACCCTGGTTATCTCTCTCTCTCTCTCCATTTGTTCATTCCCCTTATCCCTGGTTATCTCTCTCACTCTATCCCGTTTCTCATTTCCCTTTATCCCTGGTTATATCCCGTTCTCTCCTTACTCATTCCCCTCATCACAGGTTATCTGTATCTCTCCCTTTTCTGATTCCCCTCATCCCTTGTTATCTCTTTCACTCTCTCCCGTTTCTCATTCCCCTTATCCCTGGTTATCTCTCTCCTTCTCTCCCGTTTCGCATTTCCCTTATCCCTGGTTATCTCTCTCTCTCTTTCTCCCTTTTTTGATTCCCCTTATCCCTGGTTATCTGTCTCTCTCCCGTTTCTGATTCCCCTCAACCCTCGTTATCTCTCTCTCTCTCGCTTTTCTCATTCCCCTTAACCCTGGTTATCTCTCTCCCTCTCTCCAGTATCTCATTCCCCTTATCCCTGGTTGTCTCTATCTCCCCCTTTTCTCAATCCCCTGATCCCTGTTTATCTTTCTCTCTCCGTTTTCTCATTCCCCTTATCCCTGGTTATCTCTCTCACTCTCTCCCGTTTCTCATTGCCCCATATCCCTGGTTATCTCCCTTTCTCCCTTTTTTCATTCCCCTTATCACTGGTTATCTCTCTATCTGTCCCTTTTCTCATTACCCTTATCCCTGGATATCACTCTCCCTCTCTCATGTTTCTCATTCCCCTTATCCCTGGTTATCTCTCTCTCTCTCCCTCCCTTATTTCATTCCCCTTATCCGTGGTTATCTGTCTCCCTCCCTTTTCTCATTCCCCTTGTCCACGGTTATTTCGCTCTCTCTCTCTCCCGTTGCTCATTCCCCTTATCCCTGGTTATCTCTCTCTCTCTATCTTTTATCATTCCCCTTATCCCTGGTTCTCACTCTCTCTCTCCATTTTCTCATTCCCCTTGACCCTGGTTATCTCTCTCTCTCTTTTCTCATTCCCCTTATCCCTTGTTATCTCTCTCTCACTCCCTTTTCCGATTTCCCTTATCCCTGGTAATCTCTCTCTCTCTCTTTTCTGATTCCCCTTAACCCTGGTTATCTCTCTATCTCTCCCTTTTCTCATTTCCCTTGTCCCTGGTTATCTCTCTCCCTCTCTCCCTTATTTCATTCCCCTTATCCGTGGTTATCTGTCTCCCTCCCTTTTCTCATTCCCTTTATCCATGGTTATTTCTCTCCCTCTCTCCCGCTTTTCATTCCCCTTATCCCTGGTTATCTCTCTCCCTCTCTCCTGTTTCTCATTCCCCTTATCCCTGGTTATCTCTCTCTCTCACTCCCTTTTCTCATTCCCCTTAACGCTGGTTATCTCTCTCCCTCTCTCCCGTTTCTCATTCCCCTTATCCATTATTCTCCCTCCCTCTCTCTCTTTTCTCATTCCCCTTATCCCTGGTTACCTCTCTCTCTCTCTCCCTTTTCTCATTCCCCTTAACCCTGGTTATCTCTTTCTCTCTCACTTTTCTCATTCCCCTTATCCCTGGTTATATATCTCTCCCTCGCCCTTTTCTCAACCCCCTTAGCCCTGGTTATATATCTCCCTCTCGCCCTTTCCTCATTCCCCTTATCCCTGGTTATCTGTCTCTGTCTCTCCCTTTACTCATTCCTCGTAGCCCTGGTTATCAGTCTCACTCTCTCCCGTTTCTCATTCCCCTCATCCCTGGTTCTCTCTCTCTCTCCCTTTTCTCATTCCCTTTAACCCTGGTTATCTCTCTCTCTCCCTCTTGCTTTTGTCATTCCCCTATTCCCTGGTTATCTCTCTCTCCCTCTCCCTTATCTCATTCCCCATAACCCTGGTTATCTCTCACTCTCTCTCCCTTTTCTCATTCACCTTATCCGTTGTTAGTCTCTCCCACTGTCTCTCTTTTCTCATTCCGCTTGTCTCTGGTTATCTCGCTATCTCTCTCCAATTTCTCATTCCCCTTATCCCTCATTCTCTCTCCATTTCTCCATTTTCTCATTCCTCTTAACCCTGGTTATCTCTCTCTCTCCATTTTATCATTCCACTTATCCCTGGTTATCTCACTCTTTCTCTCCCGTTTCTCATTCACCTGATCCCTGGTTTTATCTATCTCTCTCCCTTTTCTCATTCCCCTCAACCATGGTTATCTCTCTCCCTCTCACCCTTTTCTCATTCCCGTTATCCCTGGTTCTCTCTCTCTCTCTCCCTTTTCCCATTCCCCTTGACCCTGGTTATCTCTCTCTCTATATCTTTTCTCATTCCCCTTATCCATTGTTATCTCTCTCTCTCACCCTTTTCCGTTTTCCCTTATCCCTGGTAAACTCTCTCTCTCTTCTGATTCCCCTTAACCCTGGTTATCTCTCTCTGTCCCTTTCCTCATTCCCCTTATCCCTGGATATCACTCTCCCCCTCTCATGTTTCTCATTCCCCTTATCCCTGGTTATCTCTCTCTCTCTCTCCCTTTTCTCAGTCCCCTTTACGCTGGTTATCTCTCTCCCTCTCTCCCGTTTCTCATTCCCCTTATCCCTGATTATTTCTCTCCCTCTCTCCAGTTTCTCATTCCCCTTATCCCTGGTTATCTCTCTCTCTCTCTCTCCCTTTTCTCATTCCCCTTAACCCTGGTTATCTCTCTCCCTCACTCACTTTTCTGAATCCCCTTAACCCTGGTTATCTCTCAGCCTGTCTCCTGTTTCTCATTCCCCTTATCCCTGGTTAACTCTCTCTCTATATCATTTCTCATTCCCCTTATCCCTTGTTATCTCTCTCTCACTCCCTTTTCCGTTTTCCCTTATCCCTGGTAATCTCTCTCTCTCTCTCTTATCTGATTCCCCTTAACCCTGGTTATCTCTCTATCTCTCCCTTTTCTCATTTCCCTTGTCCCTGGTTATCTCTCTCCCTCTCTCCCTTATTTCAGACCCCTTATCCGTAGTTATCTGTCTCCCTCCCTTTTCTCATTCACCTTATCCATGGTTCTTTCTCTCCCTCTCTCCCGCTTTTCATTCCCCTTATCCCTGGTTATCTCTCTCCCTCTCTCCAGTTGCTCATTCCCCTTATCCATGGTTATCTCTCTCTCTCTCTCTCTCCCTTTTCTCATTCCCCTTGTCCCTGGTTATCTCTCTCCCTCTCTCCCTTATTTCAGACCCCTTATCCGTGGTTATCTGTCTCCCTCCCTTTTCTCATTCACCTTATCCATGGTTCTTTCTCTCCCTCTCTCCCGCTTTTCATTCCCCTTATCCCTGGTTATCTCTCTCCCTCTCTCCAGTTGCTCATTCCCCTTATCCATGGTTATCTCTCTCTCTCTCTCTCTCCCTTTTCTCATTCCCCTTAACGCTGGTTATCTCTCTCCCTCTCTCTCGTTTCTCATTTCCCCATATCCCTGGTTATCTCCCTTTCTCCCTTTTTTCATTCCCCTTATCACTGGTTATCTCTCTATCTGTCCCTTTTCTCATTACCCTTCTCCCTGGTTATCTCTCTCCCTCTCTCCCGTTTCTCATTCCCCTTATCATTGGTTTTCTCTCTCTCTCTCCCTTTTCTCATTCCCCTTAACCCTTGTTATCTATCTCCCTATCTCCCTTTTCTCATTCCACATATCCCTGGTTATCTCTCTCCCTCTCTCCCGTTTCTCATTCCCCTTATCCCTGTTTTTCTCTTTCTCGCGCCCTTTTCTCATTTCCCATAACCCTGGTTATCTCTCTCACTCTCCCGTTTCTCATTCCCCTTATCACTGGTTTTATCTATCTCTCTCCCGTTTCTCATTCCCCTTATCCCTGATTATTTCTCTCCCTCTCTCCAGTTTCTCATTCCCCTTATCCCTGGTTATCTCTCTCTCTCTCTCTCCCTTTTCTCATTCCCCTTAACCCTGGTTATCTCTCTCACTCACTCACTTTTCTCAATCCCCTTAACCCTGGTTATCTCTCAGCCTGTCTCCTGTTTCTCATTCCCCTTATCCCTGGTTAACTCTCTCTCTATATCATTTCTCATTCCCCTTATCCCTTGTTATCTCTCTCTCACTCCCTTTTCCGTTTTCCCTTATCCCTGGTAATCTCTCTCTCTCTCTCTTATCTGATTCCCCTTAACCCTGGTTATCTCTCTATCTCTCCCTTTTCTCATTTCCCTTGTCCCTGGTTATCTCTCTCCCTCTCTCCCTTATTTCAGACCCCTTATCCGTGGTTATCTGTCTCCCTCCCTTTTCTCATTCACCTTATCCATGGTTCTTTCTCTCCCTCTCTCCCGCTTTTCATTCCCCTTATCCCTGGTTATCTCTCTCCCTCTCTCCAGTTGCTCATTCCCCTTATCCATGGTTATCTCTCTCTCTCTCTCTCTCCCTTTTCTCATTCCCCTTAACGCTGGTTATCTCTCTCCCTCTCTCTCGTTTCTCATTCCCCTTATCCCTGGTTATCTCTCTCACTCTCTCCCGTTTCTCATTTCCCCATATCCCTGGTTATCTCCCTTTCTCCCTTTTTTCATTCCCCTTATCACTGGTTATCTCTCTATCTGTCCCTTTTCTCATTACCCTTATCCCTGGATATCACTCTCCCTCTCTCATGTTTCTCATTCCCCTTATCCCTGGTTATCTCTCTCTCTCTCCCTCCCTTATTTCATTCCCCTTATCCGTGGTTATCTGTCTCCCTCCCTTTTCTCATTCCCCTTGTCCACGGTTATTTCGCTCTCTCTCTCCCGTTTCTCATTCCTCTTAACCCTGGTTATCAGTCTCGCTATCTCCCCTTTCCCATTCCCCTCATCACTGGTTCTCTCTCTCTCTCTCTCTCCCTTTTCTCATTTACCTTCTCCGTTGTTATCCCTCTCCCTCTCTCTCTTTCCTCATTCCGCTTATCCCTGGTTATCTCTCTCTCTCTCCCTTTCCTCATTCCCCTTATCCCTCATTCTCTCACCATCTCGCCCTTTTCTCATTCCCCTTAACCTTGTTTATCTCTCTCCCTCTCTCCCTTTTCTCATTCCCCTTATTCCTGGCTATCTCTCCCTCTCTCTCACTTTTCTCAATCCCCTTAACCCTCGTTATCTCGCTCTCTCTCTCACTCTTTTCTCATTCCCCATTTCCCTGGTTATCTATCTCTCGCTCTTCCTTTTCTCATTGCCCCTAACCCTGGTTATCTCTCTCCCTCTCCCATTTCTCATTCCCCTTATCCGTTGTTATCCCTCTCCCACTCTCTATTTCTCATTCCGCTTATCCTGGTTGTCTCTCTCTCTCTCTCTCCCTTTTCCCATTCCACTTCACCCTCGTTATCTCTCTCTCTCTCTCCCGTTTCTCATTCCCCTTATCACTGGATATCTCTCTCTCTCCCTTTTTTCATTCCCCTTATCTCTGGTTATCTGTCTATCTCCCTTCTCTCATTCCCCTTATCCCTGGTTATCTCTCGCCATCTCTCCCGTTTCTCATTCCCCTTATCACTGGTTATCTCTCTATCTCCCTTTTTTCATTCCCCTTATCCCTGGATATCTGTCTCTTTCCCTTTTCTCATTCCCATTGTCCCTCGTTATCTCTTTCTCGCTTTTCTCATTCCACTTCTCCCTGGTTATCTCTCTCCCTCTCTCCCGTTTCTCATTCCCCTTATCACTGGTTTTCTCACTCTCTCTCCCTTTTCTCATTCCCCTTAACCCTTGTTATCTATCTCCCTATCTCCCTTTTCTCATTCCACATATCCCTGGTTATCTCTCTCCCTCTCTCCCGTTTCTCATTCCCCTTATCCCTGTTTTTCTCTCTCTCGCGCCCTTTTCTCATTTCCCATAACCCTGGTTATCTCTCTCACTCTCCCGTTTCTCATTCCCCTTATCACTGGTTTTATCTATCTCTCTCTCTTTTCTGATTCACCTTATCCCTTGTTATCTCTCTCTCTCTCCCTTTTCTCATTCCCCTTATCCCTGGTTATCTCTCTCCCTCTCTCCGGTTTCTCATTTCCCTTATCCCTGTTTTTCTCTCTCTCGCGCCCTTTTCTCATTTCCCATAACCCTGGTTATCTCTCTCACTCTCCCGTTTCTCATTCCCCTTATCACTGGATATATCTCTCTCTCCCTTTTTTCATTCCCCTTATCTCTGGTTATCTGTCTCTCTCCCTTCTCTCATTCCCCTTATCCCTGGTTATCTCTCTCCCTTTCTCCCTTTTCTCATTCCCCTTATCACTGGTTTTATCTATCTCTCTCTCTTTTCTGATTCACCTGATCCCTGGTTATCTCTCTCTCTCTCCCATTTCTCATTTCCCTTATCCCTGGTTATCTCTCTCTCTCTCCCTTTTTTCCATTCCCCTGATCCCTGGTTGTCTCGCTCCCTCTCTCCCGTTTCTCATTCCCCTCATCCCTGGTTATCTCTCTCTCTCCCTTTTCTCATTCCCGTTATCCCTGGTTATCTCTCTCCCTCTATCACTTTTCTCATTCCCCTAATCCTCAGTTATCTCTCTCCCTCTCTCCCGTTGCTCAGTCCCCTTATCCGTGGTTGTCTCCATCTCTCCCTTTTCTCATTCCCCTAATCCCTGGCTATCTCTCTCTCTCCCTTTTCTCATGCCCGTTATTACTGGTTATCTCTCTCCCTCTCTCCCGTTTCTCATTCCCCTTATCCCTGGTTATCTCTCTCCCTCTCTCCAGGTTCTCATTCCCCTTATCCCTGGTTGTCTCTCTCTCCCTCCCTTTTCTCATTCCCATTATCCCTCATTCTCTCTCCCTCTCTCCTTTTTCTCATTCCCCTTAACCATGGTTTTCCCTCTCTCTCTCCCTTTTCTCTTTCCCCTTCACCCTGATTATCTCTATCCCTCTCTCCCATTTCTCACTCCCCTTATCCCTGGTTAACTCTCTCTCCCTCCCTTTTCTCATTCCCCTATCCTGGTTATCTTTCTCTCTCTCTCTTTTCTCATTCCCTTATCCCTGGTTTTCTCTCTCCCTCTCTCCCGTTTCTCATTCCCCTTATCCCTTGTATTCTCTCTCTCTCTCCCTTTTCTCATTCACCTTATCACTCATTCTCTCTCTCTCTCTCTTTTTCTCATTCCCCTGAACCTTGGTTTTCTCTCTCTATCTCCCTTTTCTCATTGCCCTTCACCCTGGTTATCTCTCTCCCTCTCTCACTTTTCTCATTCCCCTTGTCCCTGGATATATCTCTCACTCCCTTTTCTCATTCCCCTTAACCCTGGTTATCTCTCTCTCTCTCTTTTCTGATTCCCGTTACCCCTGGTTATCTCCCTCTCTCTCCCTTTTCTCATTTCCATTATCCCTGGTTATCTCTCTCTCTCTCTCCCTCCCCATTCTCATTCCCCTTATACCTTGTTAACTCTCTCTCTCCCTATTCTCATTCCCCTTAACCCAAGTTATCTCTCTCCCTCTCGCCCTTTTCTCATTCCCCTTATCCCCGGTTATCTCACTCCCTCTCTCTCTTCCCTCATTCCCCTTATCCCTGGTTATCTGACTCTGTCTCTCCCTTTTCTCATTCCTCTTAACCCTGGTTATCAGTCTCCCTCTCTCCCCTTTCCCATTCCCCTCATCACTGGTTCTCTCTCTCTCTCTCTCCCTTTTCTCATTTCCCTTATCCGTTGTTATCCCTCCCCCTCTCTCTCTTTTCTCATTCCGCTTATCCCTGGTTATCTCTCTCTCTCTCTCTCTCTCTCTCTCACTTTCCTCATTCCCCTTATCCCTCATTCTCTCACCATCTCGCCCTTTTCTCATTCCCCTTAACCTTGTTTATCTCTCTCCCTCTCTCCCTGTTCTCATTCCCCTTATTCCTGGCTATCTCTCCCTCTCTCTCACTTTTCTCATTCCCCTTAACCATGGTTTTCCCTCTCTCTCTCCCTTTTCTCTTCCACCTTCACCCTGGTTATCTCTCTCCCTCTCTCCCATTTCTCACTCCCCTTATCCCTGGTTACCTCTCTCTCTCTCTTTTCTCATTCCCTTATCCCTGGTTTTCACTCTCCCTCTCTCCCGTTTCTCATTCCCCTTATCCCTTGTATTCTCTCTCTCTCTCCCTTTTCTCATTCCCTTATCCCTCATTCTCTCTCCCTCTCTCCTTTTTCTCATTCCCCTTAACCCTGGTTTTCTCTCTCTATCTCCCTTTTTTCATTGCCCTTCACCCTGGTTATCTCTCTCCCTCTCTCACTTTTCTCATTCCCGTTATCCCTGGTTATCTCCCTCTCTCTCACTTTTCTCATTTCCATTATCCCTGGTTATCTCTCTCTCTCTCTTTTCTGATTCCCGTTACCCCTGGTTATCTCCCTCTCTCTCCCTTTTCTCATTTCCATTATCCCTGGTTATCTCTCTCTCTCTCTCTCCCTCCCCATTCTCATTCCCCTTATACCTTGTTAACTCTCTCTCTCCCTATTCTCATTCCCCTTAACCCAAGTTATCTCTCTCCCTCTTGCCCTTTTCTCATTCCCCTTATCCCCGGTTATCTCACTCCCTCTCTCTCATCCCTCATTCCCCTTATCCCTGGTTATCTGACTCTGTCTCTCCCTTTTCTCATTCCTCTTAACCCTGGTTATCAGTCTCCCTCTCTCCCCTTTCCCATTCCCCTCATCACTGGTTCTCTCTCTCTCTCTCTCCCTTTTCTCATTTCCCTTATCCGTTGTTATCCCTCCCCCCCTCTCTCTTTTCTCATTCCGCTTATCCCTGGTTATCTCTCTCTCTCTCTCTCTCTCTCACTTTCCTCATTCCCCTTATCCCTCATTCTCTCACCATCTCGCCCTTTTCTCATTCCCCTTAACCTTGTTTATCTCTCTCCCTCTCTCCCTGTTCTCATTCCCCTTATTCCTGGCTATCTCTCCCTCTCTCTCACTTTTCTCATTCCCCTTAACCATGGTTTTCCCTCTCTCTCTCCCTTTTCTCTTCCACCTTCACCCTGGTTATCTCTCTCCCTCTCTCCCATTTCTCACTCCCCTTATCCCTGGTTATCTCTCTCTCTCTCTTTTCTCATTCCCTTATCCCTGGTTTTCACTCTCCCTCTCTCCCGTTTCTCATTCCCCTTATCCCTTGTATTCTCTCTCTCTCTCCCTTTTCTCATTCCCTTATCCCTCATTCTCTCTCCCTCTCTCCTTTTTCTCATTCCCCTTAACCCTGGTTTTCTCTCTCTATCTCCCTTTTTTCATTGCCCTTCACCCTGGTTATCTCTCTCCCTCTCTCACTTTTCTCATTCCCGTTATCCCTGGTTATCTCCCTCTCTCTCACTTTTCTCATTTCCATTATCCCTGGTTATCTCTCTCTCTCTACCCTTTCTCATTCCCTTTATCCCTGGTTAACTCTCTCTCTCCCTTTTCTCATTCCCCTTAATCCAAGTTATCTCTCTCCCTCTCGCCCTTTTCTCACTCCCCTTATCCCCGGTTATCTGTCTCTGTCTCTCCCTTTTCTCATTCCTCTTCACCCTGGTTATCAGTCTCGCTCTCTCCCCTTTCCCATTCCCCTCATCACTGGTTCTCTCTCTCTATCTCTCTCCCTTTTCTCATTTCCCTTATCCGTTGTTATCCCTCTCCCTCTCTCTCTTTCCTCATTCCGCTTATCCCTGGTTATCTCTCTCTCTCTCTCTCTCTCTCTCCCTTTCCTCATTCCCCTTATCCCTCATTCTCTCACCATCTCGCCCTTTTCTCATTCCCCTTAACCTTGTTTATCTCTCTCCCTCTCTGACTTTTCTCATTCCCCTTATTCCTGGCTATCTCTCCCTCTCTCTCGCTTTTCTCAATCCCCTTAACCCTGGTTATCTCGCTCTCT
Organism: Heptranchias perlo; assembly: GCF_035084215.1. NCBI lineage: Eukaryota > Metazoa > Chordata > Chondrichthyes > Hexanchiformes > Hexanchidae > Heptranchias > Heptranchias perlo. The sequence continues at coordinate 61,594,537 of NC_090341.1, read as the reverse complement.
CTCTCTCACTCTTTTCTCATTCCCCTTTTCCCTGGTTATCTCTCTCTCGCTCTTCCTTTTCTCATTGCCCCTACCCCTGGTTATGTCTCTCTCTCTCTCCCATTTCTCATTCCCCTTATCCGTTGTTATCCCTCTCCCACTCTCTATTTCTCATTCCGCTTATCCCTGGTTGTCTCTCTCTCTCTCGCTCCCTTTTCCCATTCCCCTTCACCCTCTTTATCTCTCTCCCTCTCTCCCGTTTCTCATTCCCCTTATCCCTGGTTATCGCTCTCTCACCCTTTTCTCAGTCCCCTTATCACTGGTTATCTCTCTCCCTCTCTCCCGTTTCCATTTCCCCTTATCCCTGGTTATCTCTCTCTCTCTCCCTTTTCTCATTCCCCTTGACCCTGGTTATCTCTCTCTCTCTCTCTCTCTCTCTCTTTTCTCAATCCCCTTATCCCTGTTTATCTCTCTCTCACTCCCTTTTCTCATTTCCCTTGTCTCTGGTTATCCCTCTCTCTCTCTCTTTTCATTCCCGTTATCCCTGGTTATCTCTCTCCCTCTATCCCTTTTCTCATTTCACTAATCCTTAGTTATCTCTCTCCCTCTCTCCCGTTGCTCATCCCCCTTATCCCTGGTTATCTCTTTCCCTCTCTCCCGTTTGTTATTCCACTTATCCCTGGTTATCTCTCTCTCTCTCCACCCGCTCCCACTTTTCTCATTCAACTTAAGCCTGGTTGTCTCTCTCCCTCTCTCCCGTTTCTCATTCCCCTTATCCCTGGTTGTCTCTATCTCTCCCTTTTCTCATTCCCCTAATCTCTGGTTATCTCTCTCTCTCCCTTTTCTCATACCCCTTATCACAAGTTATCTCTCTCCCTCTCTCCCGTTTCTCATTCCCCTTATCCCTGGTTATCTCTCTCCCTCTCTCCAGTTTCTCATTCCCCTTATCCCTGGTTGTCTCTCTCTCCCTCGCTTTTCTCATTCCCCTTATCCCTCATTCTCTCTCCCTCTCTCCTTTTTCTCATTCCCTTTAACCATGGTTTCCCTCTCTCTCTCCCATTTCTCTTTCCCCTTCAGCCTGGTTATCTCTCTCTCTCTCTCCCATTTCTCACTCCCCTTATCCCTGGTTATCTCTCTCTCTTTTCTCATTCTCTTATCCCTGGTTTTCTCTCTCCCTCTCTCCCGTTTCTCATTCCCCTTATCCCTTGTTTTCTCTCTCTCTCTCTCCCTTTTCTCATTCCCCTTATCCCTCATCCTCTCTCCCTCTCTCCTTTTTCTCATTCCCCTTAACCCTGGTTTTCTCCCTCTATCTCCCTTTTCTCATTGCCCTTCACCCTGGTTATCTCTCTCCCTCTCTCACTTTTCTCATTCCCCTTGTCCCTGGTTATCTCTCTCTCTCACTTTTCTCATTCCCGTTATCCCTGGTTATCACCCTCTCTCTCACTTTTCTCATTTCCATTATCCCTGGTTATCTCTCTCTCTCTCTCTCCCCTTGCTCATTCCCCTTAACCCTGGTTAACTCTCTCTCTCCCTTTTCTCATTCCCCTTAATCTAAGTTATCTCTCTCCCTCTCGCGCTTTTCTCATTCCCCTTATCCTCGGTTATCTGTCTCTGTCTCTCCCTTTTCTCATTCCTCTTAACCCTGGTTATCAGTCTCGCTCTCTCCCCTTTCCCATTCCCCTCATCACTGGTTATCTCTCTCCCTCTCTCCCGTTTCTCATTCACCTTATCCCTGGTTATCTCTCTCCGTCTCTCCAGGTTCTCATTCCCCTTATCCCTGGTTGTCTCGCTCTCCCTCACTTTTCTCATTCCCCTTATCCCTCATTCTCTCTCCCTCTCGCCTTTTTCTCATTCCCCTTAACCATGGTTTTCCCTCTCATTCTCCCCTTTCTCTTTCCCCTTCACCCTGATTATCTCTCTCCCTCTCTCCCATTTCTCACTCCCCTTATCCCTGGTTAACTCTCTCTCCCTGCCTTTTCTCATTCCCCTATCCTGGATATATCTCTCTCTCCCTTTTCTCATTCCCCTTAACCCTGGTTATCTCTCTCTCTCTCTCTTTTCTCATTCCCGTTATCCCTGGTTATCTCCCTCTCTCTCACTTTTCTCATTTCCATTATCCCTGGTTATCTCTCTCTCTCTCTCACCTTTCTCACTCCCCTTATCCCTGGTTAACTCTCTCTCTCTCCCTTCTCTCATTCCCCTTAATCCAAGTTATCTCTCTCCCTCTCGCCCTTTTCTCATTCCCCTTATCCCCGGTTATATGTCTCTGTCACTCCCTTTTCTCATTCCTTTTAACCCTGGTTATCAGTTTCGCTCTCTCCCCTTTCCCATTCCCCTCATCACTGGTTCTCTCTCTCTATCTCTCTCCCTTTTCTCATTTCCCTTATCCGTTGTTATCCCTCTCCCTCTCTCTCTTTCCTCATTCCGCTTATCCCTGGTTATCTCTCTCTCTCTCTCTCCCTTTCCTCATTCCCCTTATCCCTCATTCTCTCACCATCTCGCCCTTTTCTCATTCCCCTTAACCTTGTTTATCTCTCTCCCTCTCTCCCTTTTCTCACTCCCCTTATTCCTGGCTATCTCTCCCTCTCTCTCACTTTTTTCAATCCCCTTAACCCTGGTTATCTCGCTCTCTCTCTCACTCTTTTCTCATTCCCCTTTTCCCTGGTTATCTCTCTCTCTCTCCCTTTTCTCATTGCCCCGAACCCTGGTTATCTCTCTCTCTCTCCCATTTGTCATTCCCCTTATCCGTTGTTATCCCTCTCCCACTCTCTATTTCACATTCCGCTTATCCCTGGTTGTCTCTCTCTCTCTCTCTCTCCCTTTTCCAATTCCCCTTCACCCTCGTTATCTCTCTCCCTCTCTCCCGTTTCTCATTCCCCTTATCCCTGGTTATCTTTCTCCCTCTCTCCCGTTTCTCATTCCTCTTATCCCTGGTTATCGCTCTCTCACCCTTTTCTCGTTCCCCTTAACCCTGCTTATCTCTCGCCCTCTCTCCCTTTTCTCATTCCCCTTATCCCTGGTTATCTCTCTCTCTCTCCCTTCTCTCATTCCCCTTGACCCTGGTTATCTCTATCTCTCTCTCTCTCTCTTTTCTCAATCCCCTTATACCTGGTTATCTCTCTCTCTCTCCCTTTTCTCATTTCCCTTGTCCCTGGTTATCCCTCTCTCTCTCTCTTTTCATTCCCCTTATCGCTGGTTATCTGAATCTCTCAATTTTCTCATTCCCCTTATCTCTCGTTATCTCTCTCCCTCTCTCCCGTTTCTCATTCCACTTATCCCTGGTTATCTCTCTCCCTCTCCATTTCTCATTCCCCTTATCCCTCATTCTCTCCTCCCTCTCCTTTTTCTCATTCCCCTTATCCCTTGTTATCTCTCTCCCTCACTCCCTTTTCTCATTCACCTTCACCCTGGTTATCTCACTCACTCTCTCCCGTTTCTCATTCCCCTTATCGCTAGTTAGCTCTCTCTCCCCCTTTTCTGATTCCCCTTATCCATGGTAATGTCGCTCTATCTCCCTTTTCTCATTCCCCTTATCCCTGGTGATCTCTCTCTCTCTCCCTTTTCTCATTCCCCTTATCCCTGGATCTCTCTCTCTCTCTCTCCCTTTTCTCATTCCCCTCATCCCTGGTTATCTCTCTCTCTCTTTTCTGATTCCCCTTATCCCTGGTTATGTCTCTCTCTCTCCCTTTTCTCATTTCCCTTATCCCTGGTTATCTCTCTCTCTCTCTCCATTTGTTCATTCCCCTGATCCCTGGTTACCTCTCTCACTCTATCCCGTTTCTCATTTCCGTTTATCCCTGGTTATATCCCTTTCTCCCCTTACTCATTCCCCTCATCATAGGTTATCTGTATCTCTCCCTTTTCTCATTCCCCTTATCCCTTGTTATCTCTTTCACTCTCTCCCGTTTCTCATTCCCCTTATCCCTGGTTATCTCTCTCCTTCTCTCCCGTTTCGCATTTCCCTTATCCCTGGTTATCTCTCTCTCTCTTTCTCCCTTTTTTGATTCCCCTTATCCCTGGTTATCTGTCTCTCTCCCGTTTCTGATTCCCCTCAACCCTCGTTATCTCTCTCTCTCTCGCTTTTCTCATTCCCCTTAACCCTGGTTAGCTCTCTCCCTCTCTCCAGTATCTCATTCCCCTTATCCCTGGTTGTCTCTATCTCGCCCTTTTCTCAATCCCCTGATCCCTTTTTATCTTTCTCTCTCCGTTTTCTCATTCCCCTTATCCCTGGTTAACTCTCTCCCTCCCTCCCGTTTCTCATTCCCGTTATCCCTGGTTATCTCACTCCCCCTCTCCAGTTTCTCATTCCCCTTATCCCTCATTCTGTCTCCCTCTCTCCAGTTTCTCATTCCCCTTCACCCTGGTTATCTCTGTCCCTCTCTCCCTTTTCTCATTCCCCTTATCCCTGGTTCTCGCTCTCTCTCTCTCTCCCTTTTCTCATTCCCCTTAACACTGGTTCTCTCTCTCTCTCTCTCTCCCTTTTCTCATTCCCCTTATCCCTGGTTATCTCTCTCTCTCTTTTCTGATTCCCCTTATCCCTGGTTATGTCTCTCTCTCTCCCTTTTCTCATTTCCCTTATCACTGGTTATCTCTCTCTCTCTCTCTCCATTTGTTCATTCCCCTTATCCCTGGTTATCTCTCTCACTCTATCCCGTTTCTCATTTCCATTTATCCCTGGTTATATCCCTTTCTCCCCTTACTCATTCCCCTCATCACAGGTTATCTGTATCTCTCCCTTTTCTCATTCCCCTTATCCCTGGTTATCTCTCTCCCTCTCCATTTCACATTCCCCTTATCCCTAAATTTCTCCCCCCTCTCCTTTTTCTAATTCCCCTTATCCCTTGTTATCTCTCTCCATCTCTCGCTTTTCTCATTCACCTTCACCCTGGTTATCTCACTCACTCTCTCCCGTTTCTCATTCCCCTTATCGCTAGTTCGCTCTCTCTCCCCCTTTTCTGATTCCCCTTATCCATGGTAATGTCTCTCTATCTCCCTTTTCTCATTCCCCTTATCCCTGGTGATCTCTCTCTCTCTCCCTTTTTTCATTCCCCTTATCCATGGTTGTCTCTCTCCCTCTCTCAAGTTGCTCATTCCCCTTAACACTGGTTATCTCTCTCCCTCTCTCCCTTTTCTCATTCCCCTTATCCCTGGATCTCTCTCTCTCTCTCTCTCTCTCCCTTTTCTCATTCCCCTTATCCCTGGTTATCTCTCTCTCTCTTTTCTGATTCCCCTTATCCCTGGTTATGTCTCTCTCTCTCCCTTTTCTCATTTCCCTTATCCCTGGTTATCTCTCTCTCTCTCCATTTGTTCATTCCCCTTATCCCTGGTTATCTCTCTCACTCTATCCCGTTTCTCATTTCCCTTTATCCCTGGTTATATCCCTTTCTCCCCTTACTCATTCCCCTCATCACAGGTTATCTGTATCTCTCCCTTTTCTCATTCCCCTTATCCCTTGTTATCTCTTTCACTCTCTCCCGTTTCTCATTCCCCTTATCCCTGGTTAACTCTCTCCTTCTCTCCCGTTTCGCATTCCCCTTATCCCTGGTTATCTCTCTCTCTCTTTCTCCCTTTTTTGATTCCCCTTATCCCTGGTTATCTGTCTCTCTCCCGTTTCTGATTCCCCTCAACCCTCGTTATCTCTCTCTCTCTCGCTTTTCTCATTCCCCTTAACACTGGTTATCTCTCTCCCTCTCTCCAGTATCTCATTCCCCTTATCCCTGGTTGTCTCTATCTCGCCCTTTTCTCAATCCCCTGATCCCTTTTTATCTTTCTCTCTCCGTTTTCTCATTCCTCTTATCCCTGGTTAACTCTCTCCCTCCCTCCCGTTTCTCATTCCCGTTATCCCTGGTTATCTCACTCCCCCTCTCCAGTTTCTCATTCCCCTTATCCCTCATTCTGTCTCCCTCTCTCCAGTTTCTCATTCCCCTTAACCCTGGTTATCTCTGTCCCTCTCTCCCTTTTCTCATTCCCCTTATCCCTGGTTCTCGCTCTCTCTCTCTCTCCCTTTTCTCATTCCCCTTATCCCAGGATCTCCCTCTCTCTCTCTCTCTCTCTCCCTTTTCTCATTCCCCTTATCCCTGGTTATCTCTCTCTCTCTTTTCTGATTCCCCTTATCCCTGGTTATGTCTCTCTCTCTCCCTTTTCTCATTTCCCTTAACCCTGGTTATCTCTCTCTCTCTCTCCATTTGTTCATTCCCCTTATCCCTGGTTATCTCTCTCACTCTATCCCGTTTCTCATTTCCCTTTATCCCTGGTTATATCCCGTTCTCTCCTTCCTCATTCCCCTCATCACAGGTTATCTGTATCTCTCCCTTTTCTCATTCCCCTTATCCCTTGTTAACTCTTTCACTCTCTCCCGTTTCTCATTCCCCTTATCCCTGGTTATCTCTCTCCTTCTCTCCCGTTTCGCATTTCCCTTATCCCTGGTTATCTCTCTCTCTCTTTCTCCCTTTTTTGATTCCCCTTATCCCTGGTTATCTGTCTCTCTCCCGTTTCTGATTCCCCTCAACCCTCGTTATCTCTCTCTCTCTCGCTTTTCTCATTCCCCTTAACACTGGTTATCTCTCTCCCTCTCTCCAGTATCTCATTCCCCTTATCCCTGGTTGTCTCTATCTCGCCCTTTTCTCAATCCCCTGATCCCTTTTTATCTTTCTCTCTCCGTTTTCTCATTCCTCTTATCCCTGGTTAACTCTCTCCCTCCCTCCCGTTTCTCATTCCCGTTATCCCTGGTTATCTCACTCCCCCTCTCCAGTTTCTCATTCCCCTTATCCCTCATTCTGTCTCCCTCTCTCCAGTTTCTCATTCCCCTTAACCCTGGTTATCTCTGTCCCTCTCTCCCTTTTCTCATTCCCCTTATCCCTGGTTCTCGCTCTCTCTCTCTCTCCCTTTTCTCATTCCCCTTATCCCAGGATCTCCCTCTCTCTCTCTCTCTCTCCCTTTTCTCATTCCCCTTATCCCTGGTTATCTCTCTCTCTCTTTTCTGATTCCCCTTATCCCTGGTTATGTCTCTCTCTCTCCCTTTTCTCATTTCCCTTAACCCTGGTTATCTCTCTCTCTCTCTCCATTTGTTCATTCCCCTTATCCCTGGTTATCTCTCTCACTCTATCCCGTTTCTCATTTCCCTTTATCCCTGGTTATATCCCGTTCTCTCCTTCCTCATTCCCCTCATCACAGGTTATCTGTATCTCTCCCTTTTCTCATTCCCCTTATCCCTTGTTAACTCTTTCACTCTCTCCCGTTTCTCATTCCCCTTATCCCTGGTTATCTCTCTCCTTCTCTCCCGTTTCGCATTTCCCTTATCCCTGGTTATCTCTCTCTCTCTTTCTCCCTTTTTTGATTCCCCTTATCCCTGGTTATCTGTCTCTCTCCCGTTTCTGATTCCCCTCAACCCTCGTTATCTCTCTCTCTCTCGCTTTTCTCATTCCCCTTAACCCTGGTTATCTCTCTCCCTCTCTCCAGTATCTCATTCCCCTTATCCCTGGTTGTCTCTATCTCCCCCTTTTCTCAATCCCCTGATCCCTGTTTATCTTTCTCTCTCCGTTTTCTCATTCCCCTTATCCCTGGTTATCTCTCTCACTCTCTCCCGTTTCTCATTGCCCCATATCCCTGGTTATCTCCCTTTCTCCCTTTTTTCATTCCCCTTATCACTGGTTATCTCTCTATCTGTCCCTTTTCTCATTACCCTTATCCCTGGATATCACTCTCCCTCTCTCATGTTTCTCATTCCCCTTATCCCTGGTTATCTCTCTCTCTCTCCCTCCTTTATTTCATTCCCCTTATCCGTGGTTATCTGTCTCCCTCCCTTTTCTCATTCCCCTTGTCCACGGTTATTTCGCTCTCTCTCTCCCGTTTCTCATTCCCCTTATCCCTGGTTATCTCTCTCGCTCTATCTTTTATCATTCCCCTTATCCCTGGTTCTCACTCTCTCTCTCCATTTTCTCATTCCCCTTGACCCTGGTTATCTCTCTCTCTCTTTTCTCATTCCCCTTATCCCTTGTTATCTCTCTCTCACTCCCTTTTCCGATTTCCCTTATCCCTGGTAATCTCTCTCTCTCTCTCTCTTTTCTGATTCCCCTTAACCCTGGTTATCTCTCGATCTCTCCCTTTTCTCATTTCCCTTGTCCCTGGTTATCTCTCTCCCTCTCTCCCTTATTTCGTTCCCCTTATCCGTGGTAATCTGTCTCCCTCCCTTTTCTCATTCCCTTTATCCATGGTTATTTCTCTCCCTCTCTCCCGCTTTTCATTCCCCTTATCCCTGGTTATCTCTCTCCCTCTCTCCTGTTTCTCATTCCCCTTATCCCTGGTTATCTCTCTCCCTCTCTCCCGTTTCTCATTCCCCTTATCCCTTATTCTACCTCCCTCTCTCTCTTTTCTCATTCCCCTTATCCCTGGTTACCTCTCTCTCTCTCTCCCTTTTCTCATTCCCCTTAACCCTGGTTATCTCTTTCTCTCTCACTTTTCTCATTCCCCTTATCCCTGGTTATATCTCTCTCCCTCGCCCTTTTCTCAACCCCCTTAGCCCTGGTTATATCTCTCCCTCTCGCCCTTTCCTCATTCCCCTTATCCCTGGTTATCTGTCTCTGTCTCTCCCTTTACTCATTCCTCGTAGCCCTGGTTATCAGTCTCACTCTCTCCCGTTTCTCATTCCCCTCATCCCTGGTTCTCTCTCTCTCTCCCTTTTCTCATTCCCTTTAACCCTGGTTATCTCTCTCTCTCCCTCTTGCTTTTGTCATTCCCCTATTCCCTGGTTATCTCTCTCTCCCTCTCCCTTATCTCATTCCCCATAACCCTGGTTATCTCTCACTCTCTCTCCCTTTTCTCATTCACCTTATCCGTTGTTAGTCTCTCCCACTGTCTCTCTTTTCTCATTCCGCTTGTCTCTGGTTATCTCGCTATCTCTCTCCAATTTCTCATTCCCCTTATCCCTCATTCTCTCTCCATGTCTCCATTTTCTCATTCCTCTTAACCCTGGTTATCTCCTCTCTCCATTTTATCATTCCACTTATCCCTGGTTATCTCACTCTTTCTCTCCCGTTTCTCATTCACCTGATCCCTGGTTTTATCTATCTCTCTCCCTTTTCTCATTCCCCTCAACCATGGTTATCTCTCTCCCTCTCACCCTTTTCTCATTCCCGTTATCCCTGGTTCTCTCTCCCTCTCTCCCTTTTCCCATTCCCCTTGGCCCTGGTTATCTCTCTCTCTCTATCTTTTCTCATTCCCCTTATCCATTGTTATCTCTCTCTCTCACCCTTTTCCGTTTTCCCTTATCCCTGGTAAACTCTCTCTCTCTTCTGATTCCCCTTAACCCTGGTTATCTCTCTCTGTCCCTTTCCTCATTCCCCTTATCCCTGGATATCACTCTCCCCCTCTCATGTTTCTCATTCCCCTTATCCCTGGTTATCTCTCTCTCTCTCTCCCTTTTCTCAGTCCCCTTTACGCTGGTAATCTCTCTCCCTCTCTCCCGTTTCTCATTCCCCTTATCCCTGATTATTTCTCTCCCTCTCTCCAGTTTCTCATTCCCCTTATCCCTGGTTATCTCTCTCTCTCTCTCTCTCCCTTTTCTCATTCCCCTTAACCCTGGTTATCTCTCTCCCTCACTCACTTTTCTCAATCCCCTTAACCCTGGTTATCTCTCAGCCTGTCTCCTGTTTCTCGTTCCCCTTATCCCTGGTTAACTCTCTCCCTCTCTCTCGTTGCTCATTCCCCTTATGCCTGGTTATCTGTCTCTCTCTCCCTTTTCTCATTCCCCTTATCCCTTATTCTCCCTCCCTCTTTGCCTTTTCTCATTCCCCTTATCCCTGGTTACCTCTCTCTCTCTCTCCCTTTTCTCATTCCCGTTCTCCCTGTTTATCTCTCTCTTTCTCCCTTTTCTCATTCCCCTTATCCCTGGTTATCTCTCTCTCTCTCTCTCTTTTCTCATTCCCCTTATCCCTGGTTATCTCTCTCCCTCTCTCCCGCTTCTCATTCCCCTTATCCCTGGTTATCTCTCTCTCTCTGCCTTTTCTCATTCCCGTTATCCCTTATTCTCCCTCCCTCTCTCCCGTTTCTCATTCCCCTTCTGCCGTGTTTATCTTTCTCTCTTCGCTTTTTCAATCCCCTTATCCCTGGTTATCTCTCTCTCACTCTCCCGTTTCTCATTCCCCTTATCTCTTGTTTATCTCACTCTCTCCCTTTTTTCATTCCCCTTATCCCTGGTTATCTCTCTCTCTCTCTCTCTCTCTCCCTTTTCTCATTCCCCTTATCCCTTATTCTCCATCCCTCTTTCCTGTTTCTCATTCCCCTTTTCCCTGGTTACCTCTCTCTCTCCCTCCCTTTTCTCATTCCCCTTAACCCTGGTTATCTCTACCTCTCTCCCGTATCTTATTCCCCGTATCCCTGGTTATCTGTCTCCGTCTCTCCCTTTTCTCATTGCCCTTAACCCTGGTTATCAGTCTCTCTCTCTCCCTTTTCTCATTCCCCTTATCCCTGGTTATCTCTCTCTCTCTCCGTTTTCCGTTTTCCCTTATCTCTGGTCATCTCTCTCCCTCTCTCCCGTTTCTCATTCCCCTTCTGCCGTGTTTATCTCTCTCGCTTCGCTTTTTCATTCCCCTTATCCCTGGTTATCTCTCTCTCACTCTCCCGTTTCTCATTCCCCTTATCCCTTGTTTATCTCACTCTCTCCCTTTTTTCATTCCCCTTATCTCTGGTTATCTCTCTCTCTCTTTCCCTTTTCTCATTCAACTTATCCCTCGTTCTCTCTCTCTCCTTTCTCATTCCCCTTATCCCTGGTTATCTCTCTCTCTCTCCCTTTTCCGTTTTCGCTTATTTCTGGTCATCTCTCTCCCTCTCTTCCGTTTCTCATTCACCTTATGCCATGTTTATCTATCTCTCTCCCCTTTTTCATTCCCCTTATCCCTGGTTATCTCTCTCTCACTCTCCCGTTTCTCATTCCCCTTATCCCTTGTTTATCTGTCTCTCTCCCTTTTTTCATTCCCCTTATCCCTGGTTATCTCTCTCTCTCTCTCCCGTTTCTCATTCCCCTTATCCATGGTTATCTCTCTACCTCTCTCCCGTTTCTCATTCCCCTTATCCCTTGATATCACTCTCTCTCCCTTTTCTCATTCCCCGTATCCCTGGTTATCTCTCTCCCTCCCTCCCGTTTCTCATTCCCCTTATCAATGGTTATCTCTCTCCCTCTCTCCAGTTTCTCATTCCCCTCATCCCTGGTTATCTCTTACCCTCTCTCCCGTTTCTCATTCCCCTTATCCCTGGTTATCTGTCTCCCACTCTCCCTTTTCTCATTCCCCTTATCACTGGATATCACTCTCTCTCCCTTTTCTCATTCCCCGTATCCCTGGTTATCTCACTCCCTCTCTCCCGTTTCTTATTCCCCTTATCCCTGGTTATCTCTCTCCCTCTCTCCAGTTTCTCATTCCCCTCATCCCTGGTTATCTCTCACCCTCTCTCCCGTTTCTCATTCCCCTTATCCCTCGTTATCTCTCTCCCTCCGTTTACACAGTTTATTTCTCTCCCTCTCTACCGTTTCTCATTCCCCTTATCCCTTGTTCGCTCTCTCTCTCTACATTTTCTCATTCCTCTTCATCCTGGTTATCTCTCTCTCTCTCTCCCTTTTCTCAATACCCTTGTCCCTGGTTATCTGTCTCAATCTCTCCCTTCACTCATTCGACTTATCCCTGGTTATCTCTCTCCCTCTCTCCCGTTTCTCATTCCCCCTATCACTGTTTATCTCTTTCCCTCTCTCCTGTTTCTCAATCTCCTCATCCCTTGTTCTCTCGCTCTCTCTCTCTCCCTTTTCTCATTCCCCTTATCCCTGGTTATCTCGCTCCCTCTCTCCCGTTTCTTATTCCCCTTATCCCTGGTTATCTCTCTCCCTCTCTCCAGTTTCTCATTCCCCTCATCCCTGGTTATCTCTCAGCCTCTCTCCCGTTTCTCATTCCCCTTATCCCTCGTTATCTCTCTCCCTCCCTTTACACAGTTTTTTTTCTCTCCCTCTCTCCCGTTTCTCATTCCCCTTATCCCTTGTTTGCTCTCTCTCTCTACATTTTCTCATTCCCCTTAACCCTGGTTATCTCTCTCTCTCTCTCCCTTTTCTCATTCCCGTTCTCTCTGTTTATCTCTCTCTTTCTCCCTTTTCTCATTCCCCTTATCCCTGGTTATCTCTCTCTCTCTCTCTCTTTTCTCATTCCCCTCAACGCTGGTTATCTCTCTCCCTCTCTCCCGTTTCTCATTCCCCTTATCCCTGGTTATCTCTCTCCCTCTCTCCCGCTTCTCATTCCCCTTATCCCTGGTTATCTCTCTCTCTCTGCCTTTTCTCATTCCCGTTATCCCTTATTCTCCCTCCCTCTCTCCCGTTTCTCATTCCCCTTCTGCCGTGTTTATCTTTCTCTCTTCGCTTTTTCAATCCCCTTATCCCTGGTTATCTCTCTCTCACTCTCCCGTTTCTCATTCCCCTTATCTCTTGTTTATCTCACTCTCTCCCTTTTTTCATTCCCCTTATCCCTGGTTATCTCTCTCTCTCTCTCTCTCTCCCTTTTCTCATTCCCCTTATCCCTTATTCTCCATACCTCTTTCCTGTTTCTCATTCCCCTTTTCCCTGGTTACCTCTCTCTCTCCCTCCCTTTTCTCATTCCCCTTAACCCTGGTTATCTCTACCTCTCTCCCGTATCTTATTCCCCGTATCCCTGGTTATCTGTCTCCGTCTCTCCCTTTTCTCATTGCCCTTAACCCTGGTTATCAGTCTCTCTCTCTCCCTTTTCTCATTCCCCTTATCCCTGGTTATCTCTCTCTCTCTCCGTTTTCTGTTTTCCCTTATCTCTGGTCATCTCTCTCCCTCTCTCCCGTTTCTCATTCCCCTTCTGCCGTGTTTATCTCTCTCGCTTCGCTTTTTCATTCCCCTTATCCCTGGTTATCTCTCTCTCACTCTCCCGTTTCTCATTCCCCTTATCCCTTGTTTATCTCACTCTCTCCCTTTTTTCATTCCCCTTATCCCTGGTTATCTCTCTCTCTCTCTCCCTTTTCTCATTCAACTTATCCCTCGTTCTCTCTCTCTCCTTTCTCATTCCCCTTATCCCTGGTTATCTCTCTCTCTCTCCCTTTTCCGTTTTCGCTTATTTCTGGTCATCTCTCTCCCTCTCTTCCGTTTCTCATTCACCTTATGCCATGTTTATCTATCTCTCTCCCCTTTTTCATTCCCCTTATCCCTGGTTATCTCTCTCTCACTCTCCCGTTTCTCATTCCCCTTATCCCTTGTTTATCTGTCTCTCTCCCTTTTTTCATTCCCCTTATCCCTGGTTATCTCTCTCTCTCTCTCCCGTTTCTCATTCCCCTTATCCATGGTTATCTCTCTACCTCTCTCCCGTTTCTCATTCCCCTTATCCCTGGTTATCTCGTTCCCTCTCTCCCGTTTCTCATTCGCCTTGTCCCTGGTTTTCACTCTCTCTCCCTCCCTTTTCTCATTCCCCCTATCCCTGGTTATCTCTCTCTCTCTCCCTTATCTCATTCCCCTTAACCCTGGTTATCTCTCTCTCTCTCTCTCTGTTTTCTCATTTCCCTTAACCCTGGTTATCTCTCTCTCTCCCTTTTCTCATTCCCCTTAACCATGGTTATCTCTCTCTCGCCCTTTTTTCATTCCACATATCCCTGGTTATCTCTTTCCCTCTCTCTCGTTTCTCATTCCCCTTGTCCCTGGTTATCTCTCTCTCTCCCTCCCTTTTCTCATTCCCCTTATCCCTGGTTTCCTCTCTCTCTCCCTTTTCTCATTCCCCTTATCCCTTGATATCACTCTCTCTCCCTTTTCTCATTCCCCGTATCCCTGGTTATCTCTCTCCCTCCCTCCCGTTTCTCATTCCCCTTATCAATGGTTATCTCTCTCCCTCTCTCCAGTTTCTCATTCCCCTCATCCCTGGTTATCTCTTACCCTCTCTCCCGTTTCTCATTCCCCTTATCCCTGGTTATCTGTCTCCCACTCTCCCTTTTCTCATTCCCCTTATCACTGGATATCACTCTCTCTCCCTTTTCTCATTCCCCGTATCCCTGGTTATCTCACTCCCTCTCTCCCGTTTCTTATTCCCCTTATCCCTGGTTATCTCTCTCCCTCTCTCCAGTTTCTCATTCCCCTCATCCCTGGTTATCTCTCACCCTCTCTCCCGTTTCTCATTCCCCTTATCCCTCGTTATCTCTCTCCCTCCGTTTACACAGTTTATTTCTCTCCCTCTCTACCGTTTCTCATTCCCCTTATCCCTTGTTCGCTCTCTCTCTCTACATTTTCTCATTCCTCTTCACCCTGGTTATCTCTCTCTCTCTCTCCCTTTTCTCAATACCCTTGTCCCTGGTTATCTGTCTCAATCTCTCCCTTCACTCATTCGACTTATCCCTGGTTATCTCTCTCCCTCTCTCCCGTTTCTCATTCCCCCTATCACTGTTTATCTCTTTCCCTCTCTCCTGTTTCTCAATCTCCTCATCCCTTGTTCTCTCGCTCTCTCTCTCTCCCTTTTCTCATTCCCCTTATCCCTGGTTATCTCGCTCCCTCTCTCCCGTTTCTTATTCCCCTTATCCCTGGTTATCTCTCTCCCTCTCTCCAGTTTCTCATTCCCCTCATCCCTGGTTATCTCTCAGCCTCTCTCCCGTTCCTCATTCCCCTTATCCCTCGTTATCTCTCTCCCTCCCTTTACACAGTTTTTTTCTCTCCCTCTCTCCCGTTTCTCATTCCCCTTATCCCTTGTTTGCTCTCTCTCTCTACATTTTCTCATTCCCCTTAACCCTGGTTATCTCTCTCTCTCTCTCCCTTTTCTCAATACACTTGTTCCCTGGTTATCTGTCTCTCTCCCTTTACTCATTCCTCTTATCCCTGCTTATCTCTCTCTCGCTCCCTTTTTTCATTCCCCTTATCCCTGGTTATCTGTCTCTCTCCCTTTACTCATTCCCCTTTCCCCGGGTTATCTCTCTCAATCTCTCCCTTTATTCATTCGACTTATCCCTGGTTATCTCTCTCCCTCTCTCCCGTTTCTCATTCCCCTTATCACTGTTTATCTCTTTCCCTCTCTCCTGTTTCTCAATCTCCTTATGCCTTGTTATCTCGCTCTCTCTCTCTCCCTTTTCTCATTCCCCTTATCCCTGGTTATCTCTCCCCCTCGCTCCCGTTTCTCATTCCCCTTATCCCTGGTTTTCTCTCTCTCTCCGTTTTCTCATTCCACTTCTCCCTGGTTAACTCTCTCCCTCCCTCCCGTTTCTCATTCCCCTTATCCCTGGTTATCTCTCTCCACCTCCCCAGTTTCTCATTCCCCTTATCCCTGGTTATCTCTCTCTCTCTCTCCCTTTCTCATTCCCCTTATCCCTCATTCTGTCTCCCTCTCTCCTTTTTCTCATATCCCTTTTCCGTGGTTTTCTCTCCCTCTCTCCCTTTTATCATTCCCCTTAACCCTGGTTATCTCTCTCCCTCACTCACTTTTCTCATTCACCTTAACCCTGGTTATGTCTCTCCCACTCACCCGTTTCTCATTCCACTTATCCTTCGTTATTTCTCTCTCTCTCTCTCCCGTTTCTCATTCCCCTTATCGATAGTTATCTCCCTCTTCCCCTTTTCTCATTTCCCTTATCCCTGGTTATCTCTCTCTCTCCATTTTCTCATTCCCCTTTTGCCAGTAATCTCTCTCCGTCTCTCCCGTTTCTCATTCCCCTTATCCCTGGTTATCTCTCTCCCTCTCCCCCGTTCCTTATTCCCCTTATCCTTGGTTATCTCTCTATTTCTACCGTTTCTCATTCCCCTTATCTCTGGTTATCTCTCTCCCTCTCTCCCGTTTCTCATTCCCCTTATCCCTGGGTATCTCCCTCTCACCATTTTCTAATTCCCCTTATCCCTGGTTCTCTCTCTCTCTCTCCCTTTTCTCATTCCCCTTGACCCTGGTTATCTCTCTCTCTCTCTCTTTTCTCATTCCCATTATACCTCCGTTTTCCCTTATCCCTGGTAATCTCTCTCTCTCTCTCTTTTCTAATTCCCCTTGTCCCTGGTTATCTCTCTCACTCTCCCTTATTTCTTTCCCCTTAACCCTGGTTATCCCTCTCCCTCTCTCATGTTTCTCATTCCCCTTATCCCTGGTTATCTCTTTCTCTCTCCCGTATTTCATTCCCCTGATCCGTGGTTATCTCTCTCCATCCCTTTTCTCATCCCCCTTATCTATAGTCATTTCTCTCCCTCTCTCCCGTTTATCATTCCACTTTTCCCTGGTTATCCCTCTCCCTCTCTCCCGTTTCTCATTCCCCTTATCCATGGTTATCTCTCTCCACCTCCCCAGTTTCTCATTCCCCTTATCCCTGGTTATCTCTCTTTCTCTCTCCCTTTCTCATTCCCCTTATCCCTCATTCTGTCTCTCTCTCTCCTTTTTCTCATATCCCTTTTCCGTGGCTTCCTCTCCCTCTCTCCCTTTTATCATTCCCCTTAACCCTGGTTATCTCTCTCCCACTCACCCGTTTCTGATTCCACTTATCCCTGGTTATTTCTCTCTCTCTCTCCCGTTTCTCATTCCCGTTATCGCTAGTTATCTCCCTCTTCCCCTTTTCTCATTACCCTTATCCCTGGTTATCTCTCTCTCTCTCCCTTTTCTCATTCCCCTTGAACCTGGTTATCTCTCTCTCTCTTTTCTCATTCCCCTAATCCCTGGTAATCTCTTTCTCTCTCCCTTATTTCATTCCCCTTATCCGTGGTTATCTCTCTCCCTCCCTTTTCTCATCCCCCTTATCTATAGTCATTTCTCTTCCTCTCTCCCGTTCCTCATTCCCCTTATCCCTGGTTAGCTCTGTCTCTCTCTCTACATTTTCTCATTCCCCTGAACGCTGGTTATCTCTCTCCCTCTCTCCCGTTTCTCATACCCCTTATCCCTGATTATCTCTCTACCTCTCTCCCGTTTCTTATTCCCCTTATCCCTGGTTATCTCTCTCCCACTCTCCCATTTCTCATTCCAAATATCCCTGGTTATCCCTCTCTCTCTCCCTCGTTTCTCATTCCGATTATCCCTGGTTATCTCTCTCCCACTCGCCCTTTTCTCATTCCCCTTAGCCCTTGTTATCTCCCTCCCTCTCGCCCTTTCCTCATTCCCCTTATCCCTGGTTATCTGTCTCTGTCTCTCCCTTTTCTCATTCCACTTAACCCTGGTTATCAGTCTCCCGCTCTCCCTTTTCTCATTCCCCTCATCCCTGCTTCTCTCTCTCTCTCTCTCTCTCCCTTTTCTCATTCCCATTAAACCTGGTTCTCTCTCTCTCTCTCTCTCTCTCCCTTTTCTCTTTCCCTTTAACCCTGGTTATCTCTCTCTCTCTCTCTCCCTTTTCTCATTCCCCTTATCCGTTGTTAACCCTCTCCCTCTCTCTCCTTTCTCATTCCGCTTGTCCCTGGTTATCTCTCTATCTCTCTCCCTTTTCTCATTCCCCTTATCCCTCATTCTCTCTGCATCTCTCCATTTTCTCATTCCCCTTAACCATGGTTATCTCTCCCCCTCTCTCCCTTTTCACATTCCCCTTATCCCTGGTTATCTCTGTCTCTCTCTCTCCTTTTTCTCATTCCCCGTGTCCCTGGTTATCTTTCTCCCTCACTCCAGTTTCTCATTCCCCTTATCCCTTATTCTCCATCCCTCTTTCCTGTTTCTCATTCCCCTTTTCCCTGGTTACCTCTCTCTCTCCCTCCCTTTTCTCATTCCCCTTAACCCTGGTTATCTCTACCTCTCTCCCGTATCTTATTCCCCGTATCCCTGGTTATCTGAATCCGTCTCTCCCTTTTCTCATTGCCCTTAACCCTGGTTATCAGTCTCTCTCTCTCCCTTTTCTCATTCCCCTTATCCCTGGTTATCTCTCTCTCTCTCTCACTTTTCTCATTCCCCTCATCCCTTGTTTTCTCTTACTCTCTCTGCTTTCTCATTCCCCTTAACCCTGGTTATCTCTCTCTCTCTCCGTTTTCCGTTTTCCCTTATCTCTGGTCATCTCTCTCCCTCTCTCCCGTTTCTCATTCCCATTCTGCCGTGTTTATCTCTCTCGCTTCGCTTTTTCATTCCCCTTATCCCTGGTTATCTCTCTCTCACTCTCCCGTTTCTCATTCCCCTTATCCCTTGTTTATCTCACTCTCTCCCTTTTTTCATTCCCCTTATCCCTGGTTATTTCTCTCTCTCTCTCCCTTTTCTCATTCAACTTATCCCTCGTTCTCTCTCTCTCCTTTCTCATTCCCCTTATCCCTGGTTATCTCTCTCTCTCTCCCTTTTCCGTTTTCGCTTATTTCTGGTCATCTCTCTCCCTCTCTTCCGTTTCGCATTCACCTTATGCCATGTTTATCTATCTCTCTCCCCTTTTTCATTCCCCTTATCCCTGGTTATCTCTCTCTCACTCTCCCGTTTCTCATTCCCCTTATCCCTTGTTTATCTGTCTCTCTCCCTTTTTTCATTCCCCTTATCCCTGGTTATCTCTCTCTCTCTCTCCCGTTTCTCATTCCCCTTATCCATGGTTATCTCTCTACCTCTCTCCCGTTTCTCATTCCCCTTATCCCTGGTTATCTCGTTCCCTCTCTCCCGTTTCTCATTCGCCTTGTCCCTGGTTTTCACTCTCTCTCCCTCCCTTTTCTCATTCCCCCTATCCCTGGTTATCTCTCTCTCTCTCCCTTATCTCATTCCCCTTAACCCTGGTTATCTCTCTCTCTCTCTCTCTCTGTTTTCTCATTTCCCTTAACCCTGGTTATCTCTCTCTCTCTCTCCCTTTTCTCATTCCCCTTAACCATGGTTATCTCTCTCTCTCTCGCCCTTTTTTCATTCCACATATCCCTGGTTATCTCTTTCCCTCTCTCTCGTTTCTCATTCCCCTTGTCCCTGGTTATCTCTCTCTCTCCCTCCCTTTTCTCATTCCCCTTATCCCTGGTTTCCTCTCTCTCTCCCTTTTCTCATTCCCCTCATCCCTTGATATCACTCTCACTCCCTTTTCTCATTCCCCGTATCCCTGGTTATCTCTCTCCCTCCCGTTTCTCATTCCCCTTATCAATGGTTATCTCTCTCCCTCTCTCCAGTTTCTCATTCCCCTCATCCCTGGTTATCTCTTACCCTCTCTCCCGTTTCTCATTCCCCTTATCCCTGGTTATCTGTCTCCCACTCTCCCTTTTCTCATTCCCCTTATCACTGGATATCACTCTCTCTCCCTTTTCTCATTCCCCGTATCCCTGGTTATCTCACTCCCTCTCTCCCGTTTCTTATTCCCCTTATCCCTGGTTATCTCTCTCCCTCTCTCCAGTTTCTCATTCCCCTCATCCCTGGTTATCTCTCACCCTCTCTCCCGTTTCTCATTCCCCTTATCCCTCGTTATCTCTCTCCCTCCCTTTACACAGTTTATTTATCTCCGTCTCTACCGTTTCTCATTCCCCTTATCCCTTGTTCGCTCTCTCTCTCTACATTTTCTCGTTCCCCTTCACCCTGGTTATCTCTCTCTCTCTCTCTCCCTTTTCTCAATACCCTTGTCCCTGGTTATCTGTCTCAATCTCTCCCTTCACTCATTCGACTTATCCCTGGTTATCTCTCTCCCTCTCTCCCGTTTCTCATTCCCCCTATCACTGTTTATCTCTTTCCCTCTCTCCTGTTTCTCAATCTCCTCATCCCTTGTTCTCTCGCTCTCTCTCTCTCCCTTTTCTCATTCCCCTTATCCCTGGTTATCTCGCTCCCTCTCTCCCGTTTCTTATTCCCCTTATCCCTGGTTATCTCTCTCCCTCTCTCCAGTTTCTCATTCCCCTCATCCCTGGTTATCTCTCAGCCTCTCTCCCGTTTCTCATTCCCCTTATCCCTCGTTATCTCTCTCCCTCCCTTTACACAGTTTTTTTCTCTCCCTCTCTCCCGTTTCTCATTCCCCTTATCCCTTGTTTGCTCTCTCTCTCTACATTTTCTCATTCCCCTTAACCCTGGTTATCTCTCTCTCTCTCTCCCTTTTCTCAATACACTTGTCCCTGGTTATCTGTCTCTCTCCCTTTACTCATTCCTCTTATCCCTGCTTATCTCTCTCTCGCTCCCTTTTTTCATTCCCCTTATCCCTGGTTATCTGTCTCTCTCCCTTTACTCATTCCCCTTTCCCCAGGTTATCTCTCTCAATCTCTCCCTTTATTCATTCGACTTATCCCTGGTTATCTCTCTCCCTCTCTCCCGTTTCTCATTCCCCTTATCACTGTTTATCTCTTTCCCTCTCTCCTGTTTCTCAATCTCCTTATGCCTTGTTATCTCGCTCTCTCTCTCTCCCTTTTCTCATTCCCCTTATCCCTGGTTATCTCTCTCTCTTCGTTTTCTCATTCCCCTTATCCCTGGTTATCTCTCTCCACCTCCCCAGTTTCTCATTCCCCTTATCCCTGGTTATCTCTCTCTCTCTCTCCCTTTCTCATTCCCCTTATCCCTCATTCTGTCTCCCTCTCTCCTTTTTCTCATATCCCTTTTCCGTGGTTTTCTCTCCCTCTCTCCCTTTTATCATTCCCCTTAACCCTGGTTATCTCTCTCCCTCACTCACTTTTCTCATTCACCTTAACCCTGGTTATGTCTCTCCCACTCACCCGTTTCTCATTCCACTTATCCTTCGTTATTTCTCTCTCTCTCTCTCCCGTTTCTCATTCCCCTTATCGATAGTTATCTCCCTCTTCCCCTTTTCTCATTTCCCTTATCCCTGGTTATCTCTCTCTCTCCATTTTCTCATTCCCCTTTTGCCAGTAATCTCTCTCCGTCTCTCCCGTTTCTCATTCCCCTTATCCCTGGTTATCTCTCTCCCTCTCCCCCGTTCCTTATTCCCCTTATCCCTGGTTATCTCTCTATTTCTACCGTTTCTCATTCCCCTTATCTCTGGTTATCTCTCTCCCTCTCTCCCGTTTCTCATTCCCCTTATCCCTGGGTATCTCCCTCTCACCATTTTCTAATTCCCCTTATCCCTGGTTCTCTCTCTCTCCCTTTTCTCATTCCCCTTGACCCTGGTTATCTCTCTCTCTCTCTCTTTTCTCATTCCCATTATACATGGTTATCTCTCTCTCTCCCTTCTCCGTTTTCCCTTATCCCTGGTAATCTCTCTCTCTCTCTCTTTTCTAATTCCCCTTGTCCCTGGTTATCTCTCTCACTCTCCCTTATTTCATTCCCCTTAACCCTGGTTATCCCTCTCCCTCTCTCATGTTTCTCATTGCCCTTATCCCTGGTTATCTCTTTCTCTCTCCCGTATTTCATTCCCCTGATCCGTGGTTATCTCTCTCCATCCCTTTTCTCATCCCCCTTATCTATAGTCATTTCTCTCCCTCTCTCCCGTTTTTCATTCCACTTTTCCCTGGTTATCCCTCTCCCTCCCTCCCGTTTCTCATTCCCCTTATCCCTGGTTATCTCTCTCCACCTCCCCAGTTTCTCATTCCCCTTATCCCTGGTTATCTCTCTCTCTCTCTCCCTTTCTCATTCCCCTTATCCCTCATTCTGTCTCCCTCTCTCCTTTTTCTCATATCCCTTTTCCGTGGTTTTCTCTCCCTCTCTCCCTTTTATCATTCCCCTTAACCCTGGTTATCTCTCTCCCTCACTCACTTTTCTCATTCACCTCAACCCTGGTTATGTCTCTCCCACTCACCCGTTTCTCATTCCACTTATCCTTCGTTATTTCTCTCTCTCTCTCTCCCGTTTCTCATTCCCCTTATCGATAGTTATCTCCCTCTTCCCCTTTTCTCATTTCCCTTATCCCTGGTTATCTCTCTCTCTCCATTTTCTCATTCCCCTTTTGCCAGTAATCTCTCTCCGTCTCTCCCGTTTCTCATTCCCCTTATCCCTGGTTATCTCTCTCCCTCTCCCCCGTTCCTTATTCCCCTTATCCCTGGTTATCTCTCTATTTCTACCGTTTCTCATTCCCCTTATCTCTGGTTATCTCTCTCCCTCTCTCCCGTTTCTCATTCCCCTTATCCCTGGGTATCTCCCTCTCACCATTTTCTAATTCCCCTTATCCCTGGTTCTCTCTCTCTCTCTCCCTTTTCTCATTCCCCTTGACCCTGGTTATCTCTCTCTCTCTCTCTTTTCTCATTCCCATTATACCTCCGTTTTCCCTTATCCCTGGTAATCTCTCTCTCTCTCTCTTTTCTAATTCCCCTTGTCCCTGGTTATCTCTCTCACTCTCCCTTATTTCTTTCCCCTTAACCCTGGTTATCCCTCTCCCTCTCTCATGTTTCTCATTCCCCTTATCCCTGGTTATCTCTTTCTCTCTCCCGTATTTCATTCCCCTGATCCGTGGTTATCTCTCTCCATCCCTTTTCTCATCCCCCTTATCTATAGTCATTTCTCTCCCTCTCTCCCGTTTATCATTCCACTTTTCCCTGGTTATCCCTCTCCCTCTCTCCCGTTTCTCATTCCCCTTATCCATGGTTATCTCTCTCCACCTCCCCAGTTTCTCATTCCCATTATCCCTGGTTATCTCTCTTTCTCTCTCCCTTTCTCATTCCCCTTATCCCTCATTCTGTCTCTCTCTCTCCTTTTTCTCATATCCCTTTTCCGTGGCTTCCTCTCCCTCTCTCCCTTTTATCATTCCCCTTAACCCTGGTTATCTCTCTCCCACTCACCCGTTTCTGATTCCACTTATCCCTGGTTATTTCTCTCTCTCTCTCTCCCGTTTCTCATTCCCGTTATCGCTAGTTATCTCCCTCTTCCCCTTTTCTCATTACCCTTATCCCTGGTTATCTCTCTCTCTCTCCCTTTTCTCATTCCCCTTGAACCTGGTTATCTCTCTCTCTCTTTTCTCATTCCCCTAATCCCTGGTAATCTCTTTCTCTCTCCCTTAGTTCATTCCCCTTATCCGTGGTTATCTCTCTCCCTCCCTTTTCTCATCCCCCTTATCTATAGTCATTTCTCTCCCTCTCTCCCGTTTCTCATTCCACTTTTCCCTGGTTATCCCTCTCCCTCTCTCCCGTTCCTCATTCCCCTTATCCCTGGTTAGCTCTGTCTCTCTCTCTACATTTTCTCATTCCCCTGAACGCTGGTTATCTCTCTCCCTCTCTCCCGTTTCTCATACCCCTTATCCCTGATTATCTCTCTACCTCTCTCCCGTTTCTTATTCCCCTTATCCCTGGTTATCTCTCTCCCACTCTCCCATTTCTCATTCCAAATATCCCTGGTTATCCCTCTCTCTCTCCCTCGTTTCTCATTCCGATTATCCCTGGTTATCTCTCTCCCACTCGCCCTTTTCTCATTCCCCTTAGCCCTTGTTATCTCCCTCCCTCTCGCCCTTTCCTCATTCCCCTTATCCCTGGTTATCTGTCTCTGTCTCTCCCTTTTCTCATTCCACTTAACCCTGGTTATCAGTCTCCCGCTCTCCCTTTTCTCATTCCCCTCATCCCTGCTTCTCTCTCTCTCTCTCTCTCCCTTTTCTCATTCCCATTAAACCTGGTTCTCTCTCTCTCTCTCTCTCTCTCCCTTTTCTCTTTCCCTTTAACCCTGGTTATCTCTCTCTCTCTCTCTCCCTTTTCTCATTCCCCTTATCCGTTGTTAACCCTCTCCCTCTCTCTCCTTTCTCATTCCGCTTGTCCCTGGTTATCTCTCTATCTCTCTCCCTTTTCTCATTCCCCTTATCCCTCATTCTCTCTGCATCTCTCCATTTTCTCATTCCCCTTAACCATGGTTATCTCTCCCCCTCTCTCCCTTTTCACATTCCCCTTATCCCTGGTTATCTCTGTCTCTCTCTCTCCTTTTTCTCATTCCCCGTGTCCCTGGTTATCTTTCTCCCTCACTCCAGTTTCTCATTCCCCTTATCCCTTATTCTCCATCCCTCTTTCCTGTTTCTCATTCCCCTTTTCCCTGGTTACCTCTCTCTCTCCCTCCCTTTTCTCATTCCCCTTAACCCTGGTTATCTCTACCTCTCTCCCGTATCTTATTCCCCGTATCCCTGGTTATCTGAATCCGTCTCTCCCTTTTCTCATTGCCCTTAACCCTGGTTATCAGTCTCTCTCTCTCCCTTTTCTCATTCCCCTTATCCCTGGTTATCTCTCTCTCTCTCTCACTTTTCTCATTCCCCTCATCCCTTGTTTTCTCTTACTCTCTCTGCTTTCTCATTCCCCTTAACCCTGGTTATCTCTCTCTCTCTCCGTTTTCCGTTTTCCCTTATCTCTGGTCATCTCTCTCCCTCTCTCCCGTTTCTCATTCCCATTCTGCCGTGTTTATCTCTCTCGCTTCGCTTTTTCATTCCCCTTATCCCTGGTTATCTCTCTCTCACTCTCCCGTTTCTCATTCCCCTTATCCCTTGTTTATCTCACTCTCTCCCTTTTTTCATTCCCCTTATCCCTGGTTATTTCTCTCTCTCTCTCCCTTTTCTCATTCAACTTATCCCTCGTTCTCTCTCTCTCCTTTCTCATTCCCCTTATCCCTGGTTATCTCTCTCTCTCTCCCTTTTCCGTTTTCGCTTATTTCTGGTCATCTCTCTCCCTCTCTTCCGTTTCGCATTCACCTTATGCCATGTTTATCTATCTCTCTCCCCTTTTTCATTCCCCTTATCCCTGGTTATCTCTCTCTCACTCTCCCGTTTCTCATTCCCCTTATCCCTTGTTTATCTGTCTCTCTCCCTTTTTTCATTCCCCTTATCCCTGGTTATCTCTCTCTCTCTCTCCCGTTTCTCATTCCCCTTATCCATGGTTATCTCTCTACCTCTCTCCCGTTTCTCATTCCCCTTATCCCTGGTTATCTCGTTCCCTCTCTCCCGTTTCTCATTCGCCTTGTCCCTGGTTTTCACTCTCTCTCCCTCCCTTTTCTCATTCCCCCTATCCCTGGTTATCTCTCTCTCTCTCCCTTATCTCATTCCCCTTAACCCTGGTTATCTCTCTCTCTCTCTCTCTCTGTTTTCTCATTTCCCTTAACCCTGGTTATCTCTCTCTCTCTCTCCCTTTTCTCATTCCCCTTAACCATGGTTATCTCTCTCTCTCTCGCCCTTTTTTCATTCCACATATCCCTGGTTATCTCTTTCCCTCTCTCTCGTTTCTCATTCCCCTTGTCCCTGGTTATCTCTCTCTCTCCCTCCCTTTTCTCATTCCCCTTATCCCTGGTTTCCTCTCTCTCTCCCTTTTCTCATTCCCCTTATCCCTTGATATCACTCTCACTCCCTTTTCTCATTCCCCGTATCCCTGGTTATCTCTCTCCCTCCCTCCCGTTTCTCAGTCCCCTTATCAATGGTTATCTCTCTCCCTCTCTCCAGTTTCTCATTCCCCGTATCCCTGGTTATCTCTCTCCCTCCCTCCCGTTTCTCATTCCCCTTATCAATGGTTATCTCTCTCTCTCCCTCCCGTTTCTCATTCACGTTATCAATGGTTATCTCTCTCCCTCTCTCCAGTTTCTCATTCCCCTCATCCCTGGTTATCTCTTACCCTCTCTCCCGTTTCTCATTCCCCTTATCCCTGGTTATCTGTCTCCCACTCTCCCTTTTCTCATTCCCCTTATCACTGGATATCACTCTCTCTCCCTTTTCTCATTCCCCGTATCCCTGGTTATCTCACTCCCTCTCTCCCGTTTCTTATTCCCCTTATCCCTGGTTATCTCTCTCCCTCTCTCCAGTTTCTCATTCCCCTCATCCCTGGTTATCTCTCACCCTCTCTCCCGTTTCTCATTCCCCTTATCCCTCGTTATCTCTCTCCCTCCGTTTACACAGTTTATTTCTCTCCCTCTCTACCGTTTCTCATTCCCCTTATCCCTTGTTCGCTCTCTCTCTCTACATTTTCTCGTTCCCCTTCACCCTGGTTATCTCTCTCTCTCTCTCTCCCTTTTCTCAATACCCTTGTCCCTGGTTATCTGTCTCAATCTCTCCCTTCACTCATTCGACTTATCCCTGGTTATCTCTCTCCCTCTCTCCCGTTTCTCATTCCCCCTATCACTGTTTATCTCTTTCCCTCTCTCCTGTTTCTCAATCTCCTCATCCCTTGTTCTCTCGCTCTCTCTCTCTCCCTTTTCTCATTCCCCTTATCCCTAGTTATCTCGCTCCCTCTCTCCCGTTTCTTATTCCCCTTATCCCTGGTTATCTCTCTCCCTCTCTCCAGTTTCTCATTCCCCTCATCGCTGGTTATCTCTCAGCCTCTCTCCCGTTTCTCATTCCCCTTATCCCTCGTTATCTCTCTCCCTCCCTTTACACAGTTTTTTTCTCTCCCTCTCTCCCGTTTCTCATTCCCCTTATCCCTTGTTTGCTCTCTCTCTCTACATTTTCTCATTCCCCTTAACCCTGGTTATCTCTCTCTCTCTCTCCCTTTTCTCAATACACTTGTCCCTGGTTATCTGTCTCTCTCCCTTTACTCATTCCTCTTATCCCTGCTTATCTCTCTCTCGCTCCCTTTTTTCATTCCCCTTATCCCTGGTTATCTGTCTCTCTCCCTTTACTCATTCCCCTTTCCCCAGGTTATCTCTCTCAATCTCTCCCTTTATTCATTCGACTTATCCCTGGTTATCTCTCTCCCTCTCTCCCGTTTCTCATTCCCCTTATCACTGTTTATCTCTTTCCCTCTCTCCTGTTTCTCAATCTCCTTATGCCTTGTTATCTCGCTCTCTCTCTCTCCCTTTTCTCATTCCCCTTATCCCTGGTTATCTCTCTCTCTCCGTTTTCTCATTCCACTTATCCCTGGTTAACTCTCTCCCTCCCTCCCGTTTCTCATTCCCCTTATCCCTGGTTATCTCTCTCCACCTCCCCAGTTTCTCATTCCCCTTATCCCTGGTTATCTCTCTCTCTCTCTCCCTTTCTCATTCCCCTTATCCCTCATTCTGTCTCCCTCTCTCCTTTTTCTCATATCCCTTTTCCGTGGTTTTCTCTCCCTCTCTCCCTTTTATCATTCCCCTTAACCCTGGTTATCTCTCTCCCTCACTCACTTTTCTCATTCACCTTAACCCTGGTTATGTCTCTCCCACTCACCCGTTTCTCATTCCACTTATCCTTCGTTATTTCTCTCTCTCTCTCTCCCGTTTCTCATTCCCCTTATCGATAGTTATCTCCCTCTTCCCCTTTTCTCATTTCCCTTATCCCTGGTTATCTCTCTCTCTCCATTTTCTCATTCCCCTTTTGCCAGTAATCTCTCTCCGTCTCTCCCGTTTCTCATTCCCCTTATCCCTGGTTATCTCTCTCCCTCTCCCCCGTTCCTTATTCCCCTTATCCCTGGTTATCTCTCTATTTCTACCGTTTCTCATTCCCCTTATCTCTGGTTATCTCTCTCCCTCTCTCCCGTTTCTCATTCCCCTTATCCCTGGGTATCTCCCTCTCACCATTTTCAAATTCCCCTTATCCCTGGTTCTCTCTCTCTCTCTCCCTTTTCTCATTCCCCTTGACCCTGGTTATCTCTCTCTCTCTTTTCTCATTCCCATTATACATGGTTATCTCTCTCTCTCCCTTCTCCGTTTTCCCTTATCCCTGGTAATCTATCTCTCTCTCCCTTTTCTCATTTCCCTTGACCCTGGTTATCTCTCTCTCTCTCTCTTTTCTCATTCCCATTATACCTCCGTTTTCCCTTATCCCTGGTAATCTCTCTCTCTCTCTCTTTTCTAATTCCCCTTGTCCCTGGTTATCTCTCTCACTCTCCCTTATTTCTTTCCCCTTAACCCTGGTTATCCCTCTCCCTCTCTCATGTTTCTCATTCCCCTTATCCCTGGTTATCTCTTTCTCTCTCCCGTATTTCATTCCCCTGATCAGTGGTTATCTCTCTCCATCCCTTTTCTCATCCCCCTTATCTATAGTCATTTCTCTCCATCTCTCCCGTTTTTCATTCCACTTTTCCCTGGTGATCCCTCTCCCTCTCTCCCGTTTCTTATTCCCCTTATCCCTGGTTATCTCTCTCCCTCTCTCCAGTTTCTCATTCCCCTCATCCCTGGTTATCTCTCACCCTCTCTCCCGTTTCTCATTCCCCTTATCCCTCGTTATCTCTCTCCCTCCGTTTACACAGTTTATTTCTCTCCCTCTCTACCGTTTCTCATTCCCCTTATCCCTTGTTCGCTCTCTCTCTCTACATTTTCTCGTTCCCCTTCACCCTGGTTATCTCTCTCTCTCTCTCTCCCTTTTCTCAATACCCTTGTCCCTGGTTATCTGTCTCAATCTCTCCCTTCACTCATTCGACTTATCCCTGGTTATCTCTCTCCCTCTCTCCCGTTTCTCATTCCCCCTATCACTGTTTATCTCTTTCCCTCTCTCCTGTTTCTCAATCTCCTCATCCCTTGTTCTCTCGCTCTCTCTCTCTCCCTTTTCTCATTCCCCTTATCCCTAGTTATCTCGCTCCCTCTCTCCCGTTTCTTATTCCCCTTATCCCTGGTTATCTCTCTCCCTCTCTCCAGTTTCTCATTCCCCTCATCGCTGGTTATCTCTCAGCCTCTCTCCCGTTTCTCATTCCCCTTATCCCTCGTTATCTCTCTCCCTCCCTTTACACAGTTTTTTTCTCTCCCTCTCTCCCGTTTCTCATTCCCCTTATCCCTTGTTTGCTCTCTCTCTCTACATTTTCTCATTCCCCTTAACCCTGGTTATCTCTCTCTCTCTCTCCCTTTTCTCAATACACTTGTCCCTGGTTATCTGTCTCTCTCCCTTTACTCATTCCTCTTATCCCTGCTTATCTCTCTCTCGCTCCCTTTTTTCATTCCCCTTATCCCTGGTTATCTGTCTCTCTCCCTTTACTCATTCCCCTTTCCCCAGGTTATCTCTCTCAATCTCTCCCTTTATTCATTCGACTTATCCCTGGTTATCTCTCTCCCTCTCTCCCGTTTCTCATTCCCCTTATCACTGTTTATCTCTTTCCCTCTCTCC
This sequence comes from Heptranchias perlo, assembly GCF_035084215.1. Lineage (NCBI taxonomy): Eukaryota > Metazoa > Chordata > Chondrichthyes > Hexanchiformes > Hexanchidae > Heptranchias > Heptranchias perlo. The sequence goes on along the minus strand of NC_090341.1, from coordinate 61,565,815 downwards.
TGTTTCTCAATCTCCTTATGCCTTGTTATCTCGCTCTCTCTCTCTCCCTTTTCTCATTCCCCTTATCCCTGGTTATCTCTCTCTCTCCGTTTTCTCATTCCACTTATCCCTGGTTAACTCTCTCCCTCCCTCCCGTTTCTCATTCCCCTTATCCCTGGTTATCTCTCTCCACCTCCCCAGTTTCTCATTCCCCTTATCCCTGGTTATCTCTCTCTCTCTCTCCCTTTCTCATTCCCCTTATCCCTCATTCTGTCTCCCTCTCTCCTTTTTCTCATATCCCTTTTCCGTGGTTTTCTCTCCCTCTCTCCCTTTTATCATTCCCCTTAACCCTGGTTATCTCTCTCCCTCACTCACTTTTCTCATTCACCTTAACCCTGGTTATGTCTCTCCCACTCACCCGTTTCTCATTCCACTTATCCTTCGTTATTTCTCTCTCTCTCTCTCCCGTTTCTCATTCCCCTTATCGATAGTTATCTCCCTCTTCCCCTTTTCTCATTTCCCTTATCCCTGGTTATCTCTCTCTCTCCATTTTCTCATTCCCCTTTTGCCAGTAATCTCTCTCCGTCTCTCCCGTTTCTCATTCCCCTTATCCCTGGTTATCTCTCTCCCTCTCCCCCGTTCCTTATTCCCCTTATCCCTGGTTATCTCTCTATTTCTACCGTTTCTCATTCCCCTTATCTCTGGTTATCTCTCTCCCTCTCTCCCGTTTCTCATTCCCCTTATCCCTGGGTATCTCCCTCTCACCATTTTCAAATTCCCCTTATCCCTGGTTCTCTCTCTCTCTCTCCCTTTTCTCATTCCCCTTGACCCTGGTTATCTCTCTCTCTCTCTCTTTTCTCATTCCCATTATACATGGTTATCTCTCTCTCTCCCTTCTCCGTTTTCCCTTATCCCTGGTAATCTATCTCTCTCTCCCTTTTCTCATTTCCCTTGACCCTGGTTATCTCTCTCTCTCTCTCTTTTCTCATTCCCATTATACCTCCGTTTTCCCTTATCCCTGGTAATCTCTCTCTCTCTCTCTTTTCTAATTCCCCTTGTCCCTGGTTATCTCTCTCACTCTCCCTTATTTCTTTCCCCTTAACCCTGGTTATCCCTCTCCCTCTCTCATGTTTCTCATTCCCCTTATCCCTGGTTATCTCTTTCTCTCTCCCGTATTTCATTCCCCTGATCAGTGGTTATCTCTCTCCATCCCTTTTCTCATCCCCCTTATCTATAGTCATTTCTCTCCCTCTCTCCCGTTTTTCATTCCACTTTTCCCTGGTGATCCCTCTCCCTCTCTCCCGTTTCTCATTCCCCTTATCCATGGTTATCTCTCTCCACCTCCCCAGTTTCTCATTCCCCTTATCCCTGGTTATCTCTCTTTCTCTCTCCCTTTCTCATTCCCCTTATCCCTCATTCTGTCTCCCTCTCTCCTTTTTCTCATATCCCTTTTCCGTGGCTTCCTCTCCCTCTCTCCCTTTTATCATTCCCCTTAACCCTGGTTATCTCTCTCCCACTCACCCGTTTCTGATTCCACTTATCCCTGGTTATTTCTCTCTCTCTCTCACCCGTTTCTCATTCCCGTTATCGCTAGTTATCTCCCTCTTCCCCTTTTCTCATTACCCTTATCCCTGGTTATCTCCCTCTCACCATTTTCTAATTCCCCTTATCCCTGGTTCTCTCTCTCTCTCTCCCTTTTCTCATTCCCCTTGAACCTGGTTATCTCTCTCTCTCTTTTCTCATTCCCCTAATCCCTGGTAATCTCTTTCTCTCTCCCTTATTTCATTCCCCTTATCCGTGGTTATCTCTCTCCTTCCCTTTTCTCACCCCCTTATCTATAGTCATTTCTCTCCCTCTCTCCCGTTTCTCATTCCACTTTTCCCTGGTTATCCCTCTCCCTCTCTCCCGTTTCTTATTCCCCTTATCCCTGGTTATCTCTCTCCCTCTCTCCCATTTCTCATTCCAAATATCCCTGGTTATCCCTCTCTCTCTCCCTCGTTTCTCATTCCGATTATCCCTGGTTATCTCTCTCCCACTCGCCCTTTTCTCATTCCCCTTAGCCCTTGTTATCTCCCTCCCTCTCGCCCTTTCCTCATTCCCCTTATCCCTGGTTATCTGTCTCTGTCTCTCCCTTTTCTCATTCCACTTAACCCTGGTTATCAGTCTCCCGCTCTCCCTTTTCTCATTCCCCTCATCCCTGCTTCTCTCTCTCTCTCTCTCTCTCCCTTTTCTCATTCCCATTAAACCTGGTTCTCTCTCTCTCTCTCTCTCTCTCCCTTTTCTCTTTCCCTTTAACCCTGGTTATCTCTCTCTCTCTCTCTCCCTTTTCTCATTCCCCTTATCCGTTGTTAACCCTCTCCCTCTCTCTCCTTTCTCATTCCGCTTGTCCCTGGTGATCTCTCTATCTCTCTCCCTTTTCTCATTCCCCTTATCCCTCATTCTCTCTGCATCTCTCCATTTTCTCATTCCCCTTAACCATGGTTATCTCTCCCCCTCTCTCCCTTTTCACATTCCCCTTATCCCTGGTTATCTGTCTCTGTCTCTCCCTTTTCTCATTCCACTTAACCCTGGTTATCAGTCTCCCGCTCTCCCTTTTCTCATTCCCCTCATCCCTGCTTCTCTCTCTCTCTCTCTCTCTCCCTTTTCTCATTCCCATTAAACCTGGTTCTCTCTCTCTCTCTCTCTCTCTCCCTTTTCTCTTTCCCTTTAACCCTGGTTATCTCTCTCTCTCTCTCTCCCTTTTCTCATTCCCCTTATCCGTTGTTAACCCTCTCCCTCTCTCTCCTTTCTCATTCCGCTTGTCCCTGGTGATCTCTCTATCTCTCTCCCTTTTCTCATTCCCCTTATCCCTCATTCTCTCTGCATCTCTCCATTTTCTCATTCCCCTTAACCATGGTTATCTCTCCCCCTCTCTCCCTTTTCACATTCCCCTTATCCCTGGTTATCTCGCTCTCTCTCCCGTATCTCATTCCCCTTTTCCCTGGTTATCTCTCTCCCACTCTCCCTTTTCTCATTCCCCTTATCCCTGGTTATCTCTCTCCCTCTCTCCCGTTTCTCATTCCCCTTATCCCTGGTTACCTCTCTCTCTCTCCATTTTCTGTTTTCCCTCATCCCTGGTTATCGCTCTCTCTCTCATTTGTGATTCCCCTTTTCCCTTGTGATCTCTATTTCTCTCTCTACCGTTTCTCATTCCCATTATCCCTGGTTATCTCTCTCTCTCCCTCCCTTTTCTCATTTCCCTTAACCCTGCTTATCTCTCTCTCTCCCCCTTGACTCATTCCCCTGATCCCTGATTATCTTGCTCAATCTCTACCTTTTCTCATTCCCCTTATCCCTGGTTATCTGTCTATTCCCCTTTTCTCATTCCCCTTATCCCTGGTTGTCTCGATCTCTCCCTTTTCTAATTCCCCTTATCCCTGGTTATCTCTCTCCCTCTCTCCCGATTCTCATTCCCCTCATCCCTTGTTTTCTCTTACTCTCTCTGCTTTCTCATTCCCCTTAACCCTTGTTATCTGTCTCCCTCTCTCCCTTTTCTCATTCAACTTATCGCTGGTTCTCTCTCTGTCTCCAGAGTCATAGAGTCATAGAGTTATACAGCACGGATAGAGGCCCTTCGGCCCATCGTGTCCGCACCGGCCATCAGCCCTGTCTACTCTAATCCCATATTCCAGCATTTGGTCCGTAGCCTTGTATGCTATGGCATTTCAAGTGCTCATCCAAATGCTTCTTGAATGTTGTGAGGGTTCCTGCCTCCACAACCCTTTCAGACAGTGAGTTCCAGACTCCAACCACCCTCTGGGTGAAAAAGTTCTTTCTCAAATCCCCTCGAAACCTCCCGGCTTTTACCTTGAATCTATGTCCCCTTGTTATAGAACCCTCAACGAAGGGAAAAAGCTCCTTAGTATCCATCCCATCTGTGCCCCTCATAATTTTGTACACCTCAATCATGTCCCCCCTCAGCCTCCTCTGCTCCAAGGAAAACAAACCCAATCTTCCCAGTCTCTCTTCATAGCTGAAGCGCTCCAGCCCTGGTAACATCCTGGTGAATCTCCTCTGCACCCTCTCCAAAGCGATCACATCCTTCCTGTAGTGTGGCGACCAGAACTGCACACAGTACTCCAGCTGTGGCCTAACTAGTGTTTTATACAGCTCCATCATAACCTCCTTGCTCTTATATTCTATGCCTCGGCTAATAAAGGCAAGTATCCCATATGCCTTCTTTACCACCTTATCTACCTGTTCCGCCGCCTTCAGGGATCTGTGAACTTGCACACCAAGATCCCTCTGACCCTCTGTCTTGCCCAGGGTCTTCCCATTCATTGTGTATTCCCTTGCCTTGTTAGTCCCTCCAAAGTGCATTACCTCGCACTTTTCCGGGTTAAATTCCATTTGCCACTGTTCCGTCCATCTGACCAACCCATCTATATCGTCCTGCAGACTGAGGCTATCCTCCTCGCTATTTACCACCCTACCAATCTTTGTATCATCAGCGAACTTACTGATCATACCTTTTACATTCATATCCAAGTCATTAATGCAGACCACAAACAGCAAGGGATCCAGCACCGATCCCTGTGGTACCCCACTGGCCACAGGCTTCCAGTCACAAAAACAACCTTCGACCATCACCCTCTGCCTTCTGCCACTAAGCCAGTTTTGTATCCAAAGTGCCAAGGCACCCTGGATTCCATGGGCTCGTACCTTCTTGACCAGTCTCCTGTGGGGGACTTTATCGGAGGCCTTACTGAAATCCATGTATACCACATCCACTGCGTTACCCTCATCCACACGCCGAGTCACCCCCTCAAAAAATTCAATCAAATTAGTCAGACATGATCTTCCCTTGACAAAGCCATGTTGACTATCCCTGATTAATCCTTGCTTCTCCAAGTGGAGACTAATTTTGTCCTTCAGAATTTTTTCCAATAATTTTCCTACCACTGATGTTAGGCTCACTGTCCTGTAGTTCCCCGGTTTTTCCCGACTCCCCTTCTTGAATAATGGTATTACATTAGCGGTTCTCCAGTCCTCTGGCACATCGCCTGTGGCCAGAGAGGTTCTGAATATATGTGTCAGAGCCCCCTCTCTCCTTTCTCATTCCCCTTAACCCTGGTTATCTCTCTCTCTCTCCCTTTTCCGTTTTCGCTTATCTCTGGTCATCTCTCTCCCTCTCTCCCGTTTCTCATTCCCCTTATCCCGTGTTTATCTCTCTCTCTCCCCGTTTTCATTCCCCTTATCCCTGGTTATCTCTCTCTCACTCTCCCGTTTCTCATTTCCCTTATCCCTTGTTTATCTCTCTCTCTCCCTTTTTTCATTCCCCTTATCCCTGGTTATCCCTCTCCCTCTCTCCCGTTTCTCATTCCCCTTATCCCGTGTTTATCTCTCTCTCTCCCCGTTTTGATTCCCCTTATCCCTGGTTATCTCTCTCTCACTCTCCCGTTTCTCATTTCCCTTATCCCTTGTTTATCTCTCTCTCTCCCTTTTTTCATTCCCCTTATCCCTGGTTATCCCTCTCCCTCTCTCCCGTTTCGCATTCCCCTTATCCCTTGTTTATCTCTCTCTATCTCCTTTTTTCATTTCCCTTATCCCTGGTTATCTGTCTCTCTCCATTTTCTCATTGCTCTTAACCCTGGTTATCTCTCTCTCTCTCTCCCTTTTCTCATTTCCCTTATCCCTGCTTATCTCTCTCTCTCTCCCTTTTTCCATTCCCCTTATCGCTGGTTATCACTCTCTCTCTCGCTCTCTCTCCCATTTCTCATTCTCCTTATCCCTGGTTATCTCTCCCCCTCTCTCCCGTTTCTCATTCCCCTTATCCCTGGATCTCTCTCTCTCTCTCTCTCTCCATATTCTCATTCCCTTTATCGCTGGTTATCACTCTCTCGCTCTCTCTCCCATTTCTCATTCTCCTTATCCCTGGTTATCTCTCTCCCTCTCTCCCGTTTCTCATTCCCATTATCCCTGGTTATCTCTCTCTCTCTCCCTTTCTCATTATCCTTATCCCTCATTCTCACTCCCTCTCTCCTATTTCTCATTCCTCTTATCGCTGGTTTTCTCTCCCTTTCTTCCTTTTCTCATTCCCTTAACCCTGGTTATCTCTCTCCCTCTCTCCCATTTCTCATTCCCATTATCCCTGGTTGTCTCTCTCTCTCTATCTTTCTCATTCCCCTTATCCCTGGTTTTCTCTGTCTCTCTCTCCCTTTTCTCATTACCCTTATCCCTCATTCTCTCTCCCTCTCTCCGTTTTCTCATTCCCCTTATACCTGGTTTTCTCTCCCTTTCGCCCTTTTCTCATTCCCCTTATCCCTGGTTATCTCTCTCCCACTCTCCCGCTTATCTTTCCCCTTATCGCTAGTTATCTCTCTCTTCCCCTTGTCTCATTCCCCTTATCTCTGGTTATGTCTCTCTCTCCATTTTCTCATTCCCCTTATCCCTGGTTATCTCTCTCCCTCTCTCCCGATTATCATTCACCTTATCCCTGGTTATCTCTCTCCCTCTCCCGTTTCTCATTCGCCTTGTCCCTCTTTTTCTCTCTCTCTCTCCCTTTTCTCATTCCACTTATCACTGGTTATCTCTCTCCCTCTCTCCCGTTTCTCGTTCCCCTTATCCCTGGTTCTCTCTCTCTCTCTCCATTTTCTCATTCCCCTTAAACCAGGCTATCTTCCTCTCTCTCTCCCTTTTCTCATTTCCCTTATCCCTGCATATCTCTCTCTCTCTCCCGTTTCTCATTCCCCTTATCAATGCTTATCTCTCTCTCTCCCTTTACTCATTCCCCTTATCCCTCGTTATCTCTCTCAATCTCTCCATTTTCTCATTCGCCGTATCCCAGGTTATCTGTCTCTCTCCCGTTTCTCATTCCCCTTATCGCTTGTTTTCTTTTACTACTCTCCACTTTCTCATTCCCTTTAACCCTGGTTATCTCTCTGCCTCTCTCCCTTTTCTCATTCACCTTATCCCTGGTTCTCTCTCTCTCTCCCTTTTCTTATTCCCTTTAACCCTGGTTATCTCTCTCTCTCTCTCCCTTTTCCCATTCCCCTTATCCCTGATTATCTCACGCTCTCTCTCCCTTTTCCGTTTTCGCTTATCCCTGGTTATCTCTCTCTCTCACTTTTCCCATTCCCCTTTTCACCGGTTATCTATCTCCCTCTCTCCCGTTTTTCATCCCGTTAGCCCTTGTTATCTCTCTCCCTCTCGGCCTTTCCTCATTCCCCTTATCCCTGGTTATCTGTCTCTGTCTCTCCCTTTTCTCATTCCTCTTAACCCTGGTTATCAGTCTCCCGCTCTCCCTTTTCTTATTCCCCTCATCCATGGTTCTCTCTCTCTCTCTCTCTCCCTTTTCTCATTCCCTTTAACACTGGTTATCACTCTCTCTATCACTCTCCCTTTTCTCATTCCCCTTATCCCTCATTCTGTCTCCAACTCTCCATTTACTCATTTCCCTTAACCATGCTTATCTCTCTCCCTCTCTCCCTTTTCACATTCCACTTATCCCTGGTTATCTCCCTCTCTCTCCCTTTTCTCATTCCCCTTAACCCTGGTTATCTGTCTCTCTCTCTCTCCCTTTTCTCATTCCCCTTATACTGGTTATCTCTCTCTCTCTCCCTTATCTCATTCCCCTTTTCCCTGGTTATCTCTCTCCCGTTTCTTATTCCTCTTATCCGTGGTTATCTCTCTACCACTCTCCCCTATCTCATTTCCCTTATCCCTGGTTATCTCTCTCCCTCTCTCCCGTTTCTCATTCCCCTTATTCCTGGTTATCTCTATCAATCTCTACCTTTTCTCATTCCCCTTATCCCTGGTTATCTGTCTCATCCCCTTTTCTCATTCCCCTTATCCCTGGTTATCGCTCTCTCTCCATTTTCTCATTCCGCTTATCCCGAGTTATCTCTCTCCCTCTCTCCCGTTTCTCATTCCCCTCATCCCTGGTTATATCTTTCCCTCTCTCCCGTTTCTCATTCCCCTTATCCCTGGTTATCTCGCTCTCTCCCGTATCTCATTCCCCTTCTCCCTGGTTATCTCTCTCCCTCTCTCCCGTTTCTTATTCCCCTTATCCCTGGTTATCTCTCTCCCTCTGTCCCGTTTCTCATTCCCCTTATCCCTGGTTATCTCTCTCAATCTCTACCTTTTCTCATTCCCCTTATCCCTGGTTATCTGTCTAATCCCCTTTTCTCATTCCCCTTATCCCTGGTTATCACTCTCTCTCCCGTTTCTCATTCCCCTTATCCCTGTTCATATCTCTCCCTCTCTCCCGTTTCTCATTCACCTTATCCCAGGTTATCTCGCTCTCTCCCTTTTCTAATTCCCCTTATCCCTGGTTATCTCTCTCCCTCTCTCCCTTTTCTCATTCCCGTTATGCTGGTTATCTCTCTCTCTCTCCCGTATCTCATTCCCCTTTTCCCTGGTTATCTCTCTCCCTCTCTCCCGTTTCTTATTCCCCTTATCCCTGGTTATCTCTCCACCTCTCTCCCGTATCTCATTTCCCTTATCCCTGGTAATCTCTATCCCTCTCTCCCGTTTCTCATTCCCCTTATCCCTGGATATCTCTCTCAATCTCTACCTTTTCTCATTCCCCTTATCCCTGGTTATCTGTCTCTTCCCCTTTTCTCATTCCACTTATCCCTGGTTATCGCTCTCTCTCCATTTTCTCATTCCGCTTATCCCTAGTTATCTCTCTCCCTCTCTCCCTTTTCTCATTCAACTTATCCCTGGTTCTCTCTCTGTCTCTCTCTCCTTTCTCATTCCCCTTATCCCTGGTTATCTCTCTCTCTCTCCCTTTTCCGTTTTCGCTTATCTCTGGTCATCTCTCTCCCTCTCTCCCGTTTCTCATTCCCCTTATCCCGTGTTTATCTCTCTCTCTCCCCATTTTCATTCCCCTTATCCCTGGTTATCTCTCTCTCACTCTCCCGCTTCTCATTCCCCTTATCCCTTGTTTATCTCTCTCTCTCCCTTTTTTCATTCCCCTTATCCCTGGTTATCTCTCTCCCTCTCTCCCGTTTCTCATTCCCCTGATCCCTCGTTGATCTCTCTCTCACCATTTTATCAATTCCCTTATCCCTGATAATGTGTCTCTCTCCATTTTCTCATTGCTCTTAACCCTGGTTATCTCTCTCTCTCTCTCGCTTTTCTCATTTCCGTTATCCCTGCTTATCTCTCTCTCTCTCCCTTTTTTCATTCCCCTTATCGCTAGTTATCTCTCTCTCTCTCGCTCTCTCTCCCTTTTCTCATTCTCCTTATCTCTGGTTATCTCTCTCCCTCTCTCCCGTTTCTCATTCCCCTTATCCCTGGTTATCTCTCTCTCTCCCTTTTCCCATTCCCCTTATCACCGGTTATCTATCTCCCTCTCTCCCGTTTCTCATTCCCCTTATCCATGGTTATCTCTCTCTCTCCTTTTTCACATTCCCCTTATCCCTGGTTATCTCTCTCCCGTTTCTCATTCCCCTTATGCCTGGTTATCTCTCTCGGTCTCTCTCCCTTTTCTCATTCCCCTTATCCCTTGTTTATCTCTCTCTATCGCCCTTTTTTTCATTCCCCTTATCCCTGGTTATCTCTCTCCCTCTCTCCCATTTTTCATTCCGCTTATCCCTGGTTATCTCTCTCCCTCTCTCCCCTTTCTCATTCCCCTTATCCCTTGTTTATCTCTCTCTCTCAATTTTTTCATTCCCCTCATCCATGGTTATCTGTCTCTCTGCATTTACTCATTGCTCTTAACCATGGTTATCTCTCTCTCTCTCTCCCTTTTCTCATTTCCCTTATCCCTGCTTATCTCTCTCTCTCCCTTTTTTCTTTCCCCTTATCGCTGGTTATCTCTCTCTCTCTCGCTCTCTCTCCCTTTTCTCATTCTCCTTATCCCTGGTTATTTCTCTCCCTCTCTCCCGTTTCTCATTCCCCTTATCCTTGGTTATCTCTCTCTCTATCTCCCATTTCTCATCAGCCTTTTCCCTGGTGATCTCTCTCCCTCTCTCCCGTTTCTCATTCCCATTATCCCTGGTTATCTCTCGCTCTCTCCCTTTCTCATTACCCTTATCCATCATTCTCTCTCCCTCTCACCTTTTTCTCATTCCCCTGAACCCTGGTTATCTCTCTCCCTCTCTCCCATTTCTCATTCCCATTATCCCTGGTTGTGTCTCTATCTCTATCTTTTGTCATTCCCCTTAGCCCTGGTTATCTCTCTCTCTCCGTTTTCTCATTCCACTTATCCCTGGTTAACTCTCTCGCTCTCTCCCATTTCTCATTCCCATTATCCCTGGTTGTCTCTCTCTCTCTATCTTTTCTCATTCTCCTTATCCCTGGTTATTTCTCTCCCTCTCTCCCGTTTCTCATTCCCCTTATCCTTGGTTATCTCTCTCTCTATCTCCCATTTCTCATCAGCCTTTTCCCTGGTGATCTCTCTCCCTCTCTCCCGTTTCTCATTCCCATTATCCCTGGTTATCTCTCGCTCTCTCCCTTTCTCATTACCCTTATCCATCATTCTCTCTCCCTCTCACCTTTTTCTCATTCCCCTGAACCCTGGTTATCTCTCTCCCTCTCTCCCATTTCTCATTCCCATTATCCCTGGTTGTGTCTCTATCTCTATCTTTTGTCATTCCCCTTAGCCCTGGTTATCTCTCTCTCTCCGTTTTCTCATTCCACTTATCCCTGGTTAACTCTCTCGCTCTCTCCCATTTCTCATTCCCCTTATCCCTGGTTCTCTCTCTCTCTCTCTCCATTTTCGCATTCCCCTTAAACCAGGCTATCTTTCTCTCTCTCTCCCTTTTCTCATTTCCCTTATCCCTGCTGATCTCTCTCTCTCTCCCGTTTCTCATTCACCTTATCAATGGTTATCTCTCTCTCTCCCTTTACTCATTCCCCTCATCCCTCGTTATCTCTCTCAATCTCTCCATTTTCTCATTCCCCTTATCCCAGGTTATCTGTCTCTCTCCCGTTTCTCATTCCCCTTATCCCTGGTTATCTCGCTCCCTCTCTCCCGTTTCTCATTCCCCTTATCGCTTGTTTTCTTTTACTACTCTCCCCTTTCTCATTCCCCTTAACCCTGGTTATCTCTCTGCCTCTCTCCGTTTTCTCATTCACCTTATCCCTGGTTCTCTCTCTCTCTCTCCCTTTTCTCATTCCCTTTAAACCTGGTTATCTCTCTCTCTCTCTCTCTCTCACTTTTCTCATTCCCCTTATCCCTGATTATCTCTCGCTCTCTCTCCCTTTTCCGTTTTCGCTTATCCCTGGTAATATCTCTCTCTCTCTCTTTTTCCTGATTCCCCTTCCCCTGATTCCCCTTCCCCTTAACCCTCTCCCTCCCTCTCTTTTCTCATTCCGCTTGTCCCTGGTTATCTCTCTATCTCTCTCCCTTTTCTCATTCCCCTTATCCCTCATTCTCTCTCCAACTCTCCATTTACTCATTCCCCTTAACCATGGTTATCTCTCTCCCTCTCTCCCTTTTCACATTCCCCTTATCCCTGGTTATCTCCCTCTCTCTCCCTTTTCTCATTCCCCTTAACCCTAGTTATCTCTGTCTCTCTCTCTCTCTCTCTTCTCATTCCTCTCTCCCGTATCTCATTTCCCTTATCCCTGGTTATCTCTCTCCCTCTCCCCCTTTTCTCATTCCCCTTAACCCTGGTTATCTCTCTTTCTCTCACTTTTCTCATTCCGCTTATCCTTGGTTATCTCTCTCCCACTCGCCCTTTTCTCATTCCCCTTAGACCTTGTAATCTCTCTCCCTCTCGCCCTTTCCTCATTCCCCTTATCCCTGGTTATCTGCCTCTGTCTCTCCCTTTTCTCATTCCTCTTAACCCTGGTTATCAGTCTCCCGCTCTCCCTTTTCTCATTCCCCTCATCCCTGCTTCTCTCTCTCTCTCTCTCTCCATTTGCTCATTCCCATTAAACCTGGTTATCTCTCTCTCTCTCTCTCTCTCCCTTTTCTCACTCCCCTGATCCGTTGTTAACCCTCTCCCTCCCTCTCTTTTCTCATTCCGCTTGTCCCTGGTTATCTCTCTATCTCTCTCCGTTTTCTCATTCCCCTTATCCCTCATTCTCTCTCCAACTCTCCATTCACTCATTCCCCTTAACCATGGTTATCTCTCTCCCTCTTTCCCTTTTCACATTCCCCTTATCCCTGGTGATCTCCCTCTCTCTCCCTTTTCTCATTCCCCTTAACCCTGGTTATCTCTCTCTCTCTCTCTCATCTCATTCCCCTTATGCTGGTTATCTCTCTCTCTCTCCCGTATCTCATTCCCCTTTTCCCTGATTATCTCTCTCCCTCTCTCCCGTTTCTTATTCCCTTGATCCCTGGTTATCTCTCTACCTCTCTCCCGTATCTCATTTCCCTTATCCCTGGTTATCTCTCTGCCTCTCTCCCGTATCTCATTTCCCTTATCCCTGGTTATCACTCTCCCTCTCTCCCGTTTCTCATTCACCTTATCCCTGGTTATCTCTCTCAATCTCTACCTTTTGTCATTCCCCTTATCCCTGGTTATTTGTCTCTTCCCCTTTTCTCATTCCCCTTATCCCTGGTTATCGCTCTCTCTCCATTTTCACATTCCGCTTATCCCTAGTTATCTCTCTCCCTCTCTCCCTTTTCTAATTCCCCTTATCCCTCGTTATCTCTCTCCCTCTCTCCCGTTTCTCATTCCCCTTATCCCTGGTTATCTCTCTCAATCTCTACCTTTTCTCATTCCCCTTATCCCTGGTTATCGCTCTCTCTCCATTTTCTCATTCCGCTTATCCCTAGTTATCTCTCTCCCTCTCTCCCGTTTCTCATTCCCCTTATCCCTGGTTATGTCTCTCCCTCTCTCCCGTTTCTCATTCCCCTCATCCCTTGTTTTCTCTTACTCTCTCTGCTTTCTCATTCCTCTTAACCCTTGTTATCTCTCTCCCTCTCTCACTTTTCTCATTCAACTTATCCCTGGTTCTCTCTCTGTCTCTCTCTCCTTTCTCATTCCCCTTATCCCTGGTTATCTCTCTCTCTCTCCCTTTTTTCATTCCCCTTATCCCTGGTTATCTCTCTCCCTCTCTCCCGTTTCTCATTCCCCTTATCCCGTGTTTATCTCTCTGTCTCCCCTTTTTCATTCCCTTTAACCCTGGTTATCTCTCTCTCTCTCTCTCTCCCTTTTCTCACTCCCCTTATCCGTTGTTAACCCTCTCCCTCCCTCTCTTTTCTCATTCCGCTTGTCCCTGGTGATCTCTCTATCTCTCTCCCTTTTCCCATTCCCCTTATCCCTCATTCTCTCTCCAACTCTCCATTTACTCATTCCCCTTAACCATGGTTATCTCTCTCCCTCTCTCCCTTTTCACATTCCCCTTATCCCTGGTTATCTCCCTCTCTCTCCCTTTTCTCATTCCCCTTAACCCTAGTTATCTCTGTCTCTCTCTCTCTCTCTCTTCTCATTCCTCTCTCCCGCATCTCATTTCCCTTATCCCTGGTTATCTCTCTCCCTCTCTCCCGTTTCTTATTCCCCTTACCCCTGGTTATCTCTCTCAATTTCTACCGTTTCTCATTCCCCTTATCCCTGGTTATCGCTCTCTCTCCATTTTCTCATTCCGCTTATTCCTAGTTATCTCTCTCCCTCTCTCCCGTTTCTCATTCCCCTTATCCCGTGTTTATCTCTCTCTCTCCCCTTTTTCATTCCCTTTAACCCTGGTTATCTCTCTCTCTCTCTCTCTCTCCCTTTTCTCACTCCCCTTATCCGTTGTTAACCCTCTCCCTCCCTCTCTTTTCTCATTCCGCTTGTCCCTGGTTATCTCTCTATCTCTCTCCCTTTTCTCATTCCCCTTATCCCTCATTCTCTCTCCAACTCTCCATTTACTCATTCCCCTTAACCATGGTTATCTCTCTCCCTCTCTCCCTTTTCACATTCCCCTTATCCCTGGTTATCTCCCTCTCTCTCCCTTTTCTCATTCCCCTTAACCCTAGTTATCTCTGTCTCTCTCTCTCTCTCTCTTCTCATTCCTCTCTCCCGTATCTCATTTCCCTTATCCCTGGTTATCTCTCTCCCTCTCTCCCGTTTCTTATTCCCCTTACCCCTGGTTATCTCTCTCAATTTCTACCGTTTCTCATTCCGCTTACCCCTGGTTATATCTCTCCCTCTCTCCCGTTTCTCATTCCCCTTATCCCTGGTTATCTCGCTCTCTCCCTTTTCCCATTCCCATTATCACCGGTTATCTATCTCCCTCTCTCCCGTTTCTCATTCCCTTCATCCATGGTTATCTGTCGCTCTCCTTTTTCTCATTCCCCTTATCCCTGGTTATCTCTCTCCCTCTCTCACCTTTCTCATTCCCCTTATCCCTTGTTTATCTCTCTCTCTCCATTTTTTCATTCCCCTCATCCATGGTTATCTGTCTCTCTGCATTTACTCATTGCTCTTAACCATGGTTATCTCTCTCTCTCTCTCCCTTTTCTCATTCCCCTTATCCCTGCTTATCTCTCTCTCTCTCCCTTTTTTCTTTCCCCTTATCGCTGGTTAACTCTCTCTCTCTCGCTCTCTCTCCCTTTTCTCATTCTCCTTATCCCTGGTTATTTCTCTCCCTCTCTCCCGTTTCTCATTCCCCTTATCCTTGGTTATCTCTCTCTCTATCTCCCATTTCTCATCAGCCTTTTCCCTGGTTATCTCTCTCCCTCTCTCCCGTTTCTCATTCCCATGATCCCTGGTTATCTCTCTCTCTCTCCCTTTCTCATTACCCTTATCCATCATTCTCTCTCCCTCTCACCTTTTTCTCATTCCCCTGAACCCTGGTTATCTCTCTCCCTCTCTCCCATTTCTCATTCCCATTATCCCTGGTTGTCTCTCTATCTCTATCTTTTCTCATTCCCCTTATCCCTGGTTATCTCTCTCTCTCCGTTTTCTCATTCCACTTATCCCTGGTTAACTCTCTCGCTCTCTCCCATTTCTCATTCCCATTATCCCTGGTTGTCTCTCTCTCTCTATCTTTTTCATTCCCCTTATCCCTGGTTAACTCTCTCGCTCTCTCCCATTTCTCATTCCCATTATCCCTGGTTGTCTCTCTCTCTCTATCTTTTTCATGCCCCTTATCCCTGGTTATCTCTCTCCCTCTCTCCCGTTTCTCATTCCCCTTATCCCTGGTTCTCTCTCTCTCTCTCTCTCTCTCCATTTTCGCATTCCCCTTAAACCAGGCTATCTTTCTCTCTCTCTCCCTTTTCTCATTTCCCTTAACCCTGCTTATCTCTCTCTCTCTCCCTTTACTCATTCCCCTTATCCCTCGTTATCTCTCTCAATCTCTCCATTTTCTCATTCCCCTTATCCCAGGTTATCTGTCTCTCTCCCGTTTCTCATTCCCCTTATCCCTGGTTATCTCGCTCCCTCTCTCCCGTTTCTCATTCCCCTTATCGCTTGTTTTCTTTTACTACTCTCCCCTTTCTCATTCCCCTTAACCCTGGTTATCTCTCTGCCTCTCTCCGTTTTCTCATTCACCTTATCCCTGGTTCTCTCTCTCTCTCTCCCTTTTCTCATTCCCTTTAAACCTGGTTATCTCTCTCTCTCTCTCTCTCTCTCTCACTTTTCTCATTCCCCTGATCCCTGATTATCTCTCGCTCTCTCTCCCTTTTCCGTTTTCGCTTATCCCTGGTAATATCTCTCTCTCTCTCTTTTTCCTGATTCCCCTTCCCCTGGTTATCACACACTCTCCCCCTTTTCTCATTCCCCTTAACCCTGGTTATCTCTCTTTCTCTCACTTTTCTCATTCCGCTTATCCCTGGTTATCTCTCTCCCACTCGCCCTTTTCTCATTCCCCTTAGCCCTTGTAATCTCTTTCCCTCTCGCCCTTTCCTCATTCCCCTTATCCCTGGTTATCTGCCTCTGTCTCTCCCTTTTCTCATTCCTCTTAACCCTGATTATCAGTCTCCCGCTCTCCCTTTTCTCATTCCCCTCATCCCTGCTTCTCTCTCTCTCTCTCTCCCTTTTCTCATTCCCATTAAACCTGGTTATCTCTCTCTCTCTCTCTCTCTCCCTTTTCTCACTCCCCTGATCCGTTGTTAACACTCTCCCTCCCTCTCTTTTCTCATTCCGCTTGTCCCTGGTTATCTCTCTATCTCTCTCCCTTTTCTCATTCCCCTTATCCCTCATTCTCTCTCCAACTCTCCATTCACTCATTCCTCTTAACCATGTTTATCTCTCTCCCTCTTTCCCTTTTCACATTCCCCTTATCCCTGGTTATCTCCCTCTCTCTCCCTTTTCTCATTCCCCTTAACCCTGGTTATCTCTCTCTCTCTCACTCTCTCATCTCATTCCCCTTATGCTGGTTATCTCTCTCTCTCTCCCGTATCTCATTCCCCTTTTCCCTGATTATCTCTCTCCCTCTCTCCCGTTTCTTATTCCCTTGATCCCTGGTTATCTCTCTACCTCTCTCCCGTTTCTCATTCCCCTTATCCCTGGTTATCTCGCTCCCTCCCTTTTCTAATTCCCCTTATCCCTGGTTATCGCTCTCTCTCCATTTTCTCATTCCGCTTATCCCTAGTTATCTCTCTCCCTCTCTCCCGTTTCTCATTCCCCTTATCCCTGGTTATGTCTCTCCCTCTCTCCCGTTTCTCATTCCCCTTATCCCTGGTTATCTCGCTCCCTCCCTTTTCGAATTCCCCTTATCCCTGGTTATCTCTCTCCCTCTCTCCCGATTCTCATTCCCCTCATCCCTTGTTTTCTCTTACTCTCTCTGCTTTCTCATTACCCTTAACCCTTGTTATCTCTCTCCCTCTCTCACTTTTCTCATTCAACTTATCCCTGGTTCTCTCTCTGTCTCTCTCTCCTTTCTCATTCCCCTTATCCCTGGTTATCTCTCTCTCTCTCCCATTTTTCATTCCCCTTATTCCTGGTTATCTCTCTCCCTCTCTCCCGTTTCTCATACCCCTTATCCCGTGTTTATCTCTCTCTCTCCCCTTTTTCATTCCCTTTAACCCTGGTTATCTCTCTCTCTCTCTCTCTCTCTCTCCCTTTTCTCACTCCCCTGATCCGTTGTTAACCCTCTCCCTCCCTCTCTTTTCTCATTCCGCTTGTCCCTGGTTATCTCTCTATCTCTCTCCCTTTTCTCATTCCCCTTATCCCTCATTCTCTCTCCAACTCTCCATTCACTCATTCCCCTTAACCATGTTTATCTCTCTCCCTCTTTCCCTTTTCACATTCCCCTTATCCCTGGTTATCTCCCTCTCTCTCCCTTTTCTCATTCCCCTTAACCCTGGTTATCTCTCTCTCTCTCTCTCTCTCATCTCATTCCCCTTATGCTGGTTATCTCTCTCTCTCTCCCGTATCTCATTCCCCTTTTCCCTGATTATCTCTCTCCCTCTCTCCCGTTTCTTATTCCCTTGATCCCTGGTTATCTCTCTACCTCTCTCCCGTTTCTCATTCCCCTTATCCCTGGTTATCTCGCTCCCTCCCTTTTCTAATTCCCCTTATCCCTGGTTATCGCTCTCTCTCCATTTTCTCATTCCGCTTATCCCTAGTTATCTCTCTCCCTCTCTCCCGTTTCTCATTC
Source organism: Heptranchias perlo (assembly GCF_035084215.1). Classification (NCBI taxonomy): domain Eukaryota; kingdom Metazoa; phylum Chordata; class Chondrichthyes; order Hexanchiformes; family Hexanchidae; genus Heptranchias; species Heptranchias perlo. The sequence goes on along the minus strand of NC_090341.1, from coordinate 61,548,373 downwards.
CCCTTATCCCTGGTTATGTCTCTCCCTCTCTCCCGTTTCTCATTCCCCTTATCCCTGGTTATCTCGCTCCCTCCCTTTTCGAATTCCCCTTATCCCTGGTTATCTCTCTCCCTCTCTCCCGATTCTCATTCCCCTCATCCCTTGTTTTCTCTTACTCTCTCTGCTTTCTCATTACCCTTAACCCTTGTTATCTCTCTCCCTCTCTCACTTTTCTCATTCAACTTATCCCTGGTTCTCTCTCTGTCTCTCTCTCCTTTCTCATTCCCCTTATCCCTGGTTATCTCTCTCTCTCTCCCATTTTTCATTCCCCTTATTCCTGGTTATCTCTCTCCCGTTTCTCATACCCCTTATCCCGTGTTTATCTCTCTCTCTCCCCTTTTTCATTCCCTTTAACCCTGGTTATCTCTCTCTCTCTCTCTCTCTCTCTCCCTTTTCTCACTCCCCTTATCCGTTGTTAACCCTCTCCCTCCCTCTCTTTTCTCATTCCGCTTATCCCTGGTTATCTCTCTCCCACTCGCCCTTTTCTCATTCCCCTTAGCCCTTGTAATCTCTTTCCCTCTCGCCCTTTCCTCATTCCCCTTATCCCTGGTTATCTGCCTCTGTCTCTCCCTTTTCTCATTCCTCTTAACCCTGGTTATCAGTCTCCCGCTCTCCCTTTTCTCATTCCCCTCATCCCTGCTTCTCTCTCTCTCTCTCTCCCTTTTCTCATTCCCATTAAACCTGGTTATCTCTCTCTCTCTCTCTCTCTCCCTTTTCTCACTCCCCTGATCCGTTGTTAACCCTCTCCCTCCCTCTCTTTTCTCATTCCGCTTGCCCCTGGTTATCTCTCTATCTCTCTCCCTTTTCTCATTCCCCTTATCCCTCATTCTCTCTCCAACTCTCCATTCACTCATTCCCCTTAACCATGTTTATCTCTCTCCCTCTTTCCCTTTTCACATTCCCCTTATCCCTGGTTATCTCCCTCTCTCTCCCTTTTCTCATTCCCCTTAACCCTGGTTATCTCTCTCTCTCTCTCTCTCTCATCTCATTCCCCTTATGCTGGTTATCTCTCTCTCTCTCCCGTATCTCATTCCCCTTTTCCCTGATTATCTCTCTCCCTCTCTCCCGTTTCTTATTCCCTTGATCCCTGGTTATCTCTCTACCTCTCTCCCGTTTCTCATTCCCCTTATCCCTGGTTATCTCGCTCCCTCCCTTTTCTAATTCCCCTTATCCCTGGTTATCGCTCTCTCTCCATTTTCTCATTCCGCTTATCCCTAGTTATCTCTCTCCCTCTCTCCCGTTTCTCATTCCCCTTATCCCTGGTTATGTCTCTCCCTCTCTCCCGTTTCTCATTCCCCTTATCCCTGGTTATCTCGCTCCCTCCCTTTTCGAATTCCCCTTATCCCTGGTTATCTCTCTCCCTCTCTCCCGATTCTCATTCCCCTCATCCCTTGTTTTCTCTTACTCTCTCTGCTTTCTCATTACCCTTAACCCTTGTTATCTCTCTCCCTCTCTCACTTTTCTCATTCAACTTATCCCTGGTTCTCTCTCTGTCTCTCTCTCCTTTCTCATTCCCCTTATCCCTGGTTATCTCTCTCTCTCTCCCATTTTTCATTCCCCTTATTCCTGGTTATCTCTCTCCCGTTTCTCATACCCCTTATCCCGTGTTTATCTCTCTCTCTCCCCTTTTTCATTCCCTTTAACCCTGGTTATCTCTCTCTCTCTCTCTCTCTCTCTCCCTTTTCTCACTCCCCTTATCCGTTGTTAACCCTCTCCCTCCCTCTCTTTTCTCATTCCGCTTGTCCCTGGTTATCTCTCTATCTCTCTCCCTTTTCTCATTCCCCTTATCCCTCATTCTCTCTCCAACTCTCCATTTACTCATTCCCCTGAACCATGGTTATCTCTCTCCCTCTCTCCCTTTTCACATTCCCCTTATCCCTGGTTATCTCCCTCTCTCTCCCTTTTCTCATTCCCCTTAACCCTAGTTATCTCTGTCTCTCTCTCTCTCTCTCTTCTCATTCCTCTCTCCCGTATCTCATTTCCCTTATCCCTGGTTATCTCTCTCCCTCTCTCCCGTTTCTTATTCCCCTTACCCCTGGTTATCTCTCTCAATCTCTACCGTTTCTCATTCCCCTTATCCCTGGTTATCGCTCTCTCTCCATTTTCTCATTCTGCTTATCCCTAGTTATCTCTCTCCCTCTCTCCCGTTTCTCATTCCCCTTACCCCTGGTTATATCTCTCCCTCTCTCCCGTTTCTCATTCCCCTTATCCCTGGTTATCTCGCTCTCTCCCTTTTCCCATTCCCATTATCACCTGTTATCTATCTCCCTCTCTCCCGTTTCTCATTCCCTTCATCCATGGTTATCTGTCGCTCTCCTTTTTCTCATTCCCCTTATCCCTGGTTATCTCTCTCCCTCTCTCCCTTTTCTCATTCCCCTTATCGCTCATTCTCTCTCGCTCTCTCCTTTTTCTCATTCCCCTCAGCCATGGTTATCTCTCTCCCTCTCTCCCATTTCTCATTCCAAATATTCCTGGTTAACCCTCTCTCTCTCCGCCTTTTCTCATTCCCCTTAACCCTGGTTATCTCTCTTTCTCTCACTTTTCTCATTCCCCTAATCCCTGGTTATCTCTGTCTCTCCCTCGTTTCTCATTCCGCTTATCCCTGGTTATCTCTCTCCCACTCGCCCTTTTCTCATTCCCCTTCGCCCTTGTAATCTCTCTCCCTCTCGCCCTTTCCTCATTCCCCTTATCCCTGGTTATCTGCCTCTGTCTCTCCCTTTTCTCATTCCTCTTAACCCTGGTTATCTCTCTCTCTCTCTCTCTCTCCCTTTTCTCACTCCCCTGATCCGTTGTTAACCCTCTCCCTCCCTCTCTTTTCTCATTCCGCTTGCCCCTGGTTATCTCTCTATCTCTCTCCCTTTTCTCATTCCCCTTATCCCTCATTCTCTCTCCAACTCTCCATTTAATCATTCCCCTTAACCATGGTTATCTCTCTCCCTCTTTCCCTTTTCACATTCCCCTTATCCCTGGTTATCTCCCTCTCTCTCCCTTTTCTCATTCCCCTTAACCCTGGTTATCTCTCTCTCTCTCTCTCTCTCTCATCTCATTCCCCTTATGCTGGTTATCTCTCTCTCTCTCCCGTATCTCATTCCCCTTTTCCCTGATTATCTCTCTCCCTCTCTCCCGTTTCTCATTCCCCTTATCCCTGGTTATCTGTCTCTTCCCCTTTTCTCATTCCCCTTATCCCTAGTTATCGCTCTCTCTCCATTTTCTCATTCCGCTTATCCCTGGTTATCTCCCCCTCTCTCCCTTTTCTCATTCCCCTTAACCCTAGTTATCTCTGTCTCTCTCTCTCTCTCTCTTCTCATTCCTCTCTCCCGTATCTCATTCCCCTTTATCCCTGGTTATCTCTCTACCTCTCTCCCGTATCTCATTTCCCTTATCCCTGGTTATCTCTCTCCCTCTATCCCGTTTCTCATTCCCCTTATCCCTGGTTATCTCCCTCAATCTCTACCGTTTCTCATTCCCCTCATCCCTGGTTATCTGTCTCTTCCCCTTTTCTCATTCCCCTTATCCCTAGTTATCGCTCTCTCTCCATTTTCTCATTCCGCTTATCCCAAGTTATCTCTCTCCCTCTCTCCCGTTTCTCATTCCCCTTACCCCTGGTTATATCTCTCCCTCTCTCCCGTTTCTCATTCCCCTTATCCCTGGTTATCTCGCTCTCTCCCTTTTCTAATTCCCCTTATCCCTGGTTATCGCTCTCCCTCTCTCCCGATTCTCATTCCCCTCATCCCTTGTTTTCTCTTACTCTCTCTGCTTTCTCATTCCCCTTAACCCTTGTTATCTCTCTCCCTCTCTCACTTTTCTCATTCCCCTTATGCCTGGTTATCTCTCTCCCTCTCCCGTTTCTCATTCGCCATGTCCATATTTTTCTCTCTCTCTCTCCCTTTTCTCATTCCACTTATCACTGGTTATTTCTCTCCCACTCTCCCGTTTCTCATTCCCCTTATCCGTGGTTATCTCTCTCTCTCCCTTTTCCCATTCCCCTTATCACCGGTTATCTATCTCCCTCTCTCCCGTTTTTCATTCCCCTTATCCGTGGTTATCTCTCTCCCTCTCTCCCGTTTCTCATTCCCCTTATCCATGGTTATCTCTCTCTCTCCTTTTTCTTATTCCCCTTATCCCTGGTTATCTCTCTCCCTCTCTCCAGTTTCTCATTCCCCTTATCCCTGGTTATCTCTCTCGGTCTCTCTCCCTTTTCTCATTCCCCTTATCCCTTGTTTATCTCTCTCTCTCCCTTTTTTCATTCCCCTTATCCCTGGTTATCTCTCTCTCTCTCCCTTTTTTCATTCCCCATTTCCCTGGTTATCTCTCTCCCTCTCTCCCGTTTCTCATTCCCCATATCCCTTGTTTATCTCTCTCTCACTCTCCCGTTTCTCATTACCCTTATCCCTTGTTTATCTCTCTCTCTCCCTTTTTTCATTCCCCTTATCCCTGGTTATCTCTCTCCCTCTCTCCCGTTTCTCATTCCCCTTATCCCTTGTTTATCTCTCTCTCTCTCCCTTTGTTCTTTCCTCTTATCGCTGGTTATCTCTCTCTCTCTCGCTCTCTCCCCTTTTTCTCATTCTCCTTATCCCTGGTTATCTCTCTCCCTCGCTCCCGTTTCTCATTCCCCTTATCCTTGGTTATCTCTCTCTCTATCTCCCTTTTCTCATCAGCCTTTTCCCTGGTTATCTCTCTCCCTCTCTCCCGTTTCTCATTCCCATTATCCCTGGTTATCTCTCTCTCTCTCCCTTTGTCATTACCCTTATCCATCATTCTCTCTCCCTCTCTCATTTTTCTCATTCCCCTTATCGCTTGTTTTCTTTTACTCTCTCCCCTTTCACATTCCCCTTATCCCTGGTAATCTCTCGCTCTCTCTCCCTTTTCCATTTTCGCTTATCCCTGATAATCTCTCATTTTCCTTATACCTGGTAATCTCTCTCTCTCTCTCCCGTTTTTCATTCCCCTTATCCCTGGTTATCTCGCTCCCTCTCTCCCGTTTCTCATTCCCCTTATCGCTTGTTTTCTTTTACTCTCTCCCCTTTCTCATTCCCCTTATCCCTGGTTATCTCTCTCCCTCTCTCCCGTTTCTCATTCCCCTTATCCCTTGGTTATCTCTCGCTCTCTCTCCCTTTTCTCAGTCCCCTTATCCCTCGTCATCTCTCTCTCTCCATTTTCTTTTTTCCCTTATCCCTGGTTATCTCTCTCTCTCTCCCTTTTTTCATTCCCCTTATCCCTGGTTATCTCTCTCTCTCTCTCTCTCCCTTTTCTAATTCCACTTATCCCTGGTAATCTCTCTCCCTCTCTCCCGTTTCTCATTCCCCTTATTCCTTGTTCTCTCCATCTCCCGCTTTTCTCATTCACCTTATCCCTGGTTATCTCTCTCCCTCTCTCTCGTTTTTCAATCCTCTTATCCCTGGTTTTCTCTATCTCTCTCCCTTTTCTCATTCCCCTTAACCCTGGTTATCTCTCGTCCTCTCTCCCATTTCTCATTTCCCTTATCACTGATTATCTCACTCTCTCTCTTTTCTCATTCCCCTTATCCCTCGTTATCTCTCTCTCTCACTTTTCTCATTCTCCTTTTCACTGATTATCTCTCTCTCTCTCTCATTTCTCATTCCCCTTATCCCAGGTTATCTCTCTCCCTCTCTTCCTTTTCTCATTCCCCTTATCCCTCATTCTCTCTCCCTCTCTCCGTTTTCTCATTCCGCTTATCCCTGGTTTTCTCTCCCTCTCGCACTTTTCTCATTCCCCTTATCCCTGGTTATCTCTCTCCCTCTCTCCCGTTTCTCATTCCCCTTATCCCTGGTTATCTATCTCACTCTCTCCCGTTTCTCATTACCTTTATCCCTGGTTATCTATCTCCCTCTCCCGTTTCTCATTCGCCTTGTCCCTCTTTTTCTCTCTCTCTCTCTCTCCCTTTTCTCATTCCAATTATCCCTGGTTATTTCTCCACACTCTCCCGTTTCTCATTCCACTTATCCCTGTTTCTCTCGCTCTCTCTCCCTTTTCTCATTTACCTTATCCCTGCTTATCTCTCTCTCTTTCCCGTTTCTCATTCCCCCTATCAATGGTTATCTCTCTCTCTCCCTTTACTCATTCCCCTTATCCCTGGTTATCTCTCTCAATCTCTCCCTTTTCTCATTCCCCTTATCCCTGGTAAGCTCTCTCTCTCCCTTTTCCCATTCCCCTTATCATTGGTTATCTATCAACCTCTCACCCGTTTCTCATTCCCCTTATCCCTGGTTATCTCACTCCGTCTCTCCCGTTTCTCATTCCCCTTATCCATATTTATCTCTCTGTCTCCTTTTTCTCATTCCCCTTATCACTGGTTATCTCTCTCCCTCTCTCCCGTTTCTCATTCCACTTATCCCTGGTTATCTCTCTCTCTCCCTTTTCTCATTCCCCTCCCCTGGTTATCTCTCTCTCTGTCTGTTCTCATTCCCCTTCTCCCTGGTTATCTGTCTCCCTCTCTCCCGTTTCCCATTCCCCTTATCCCTGGATATCTCTCTCTCTCACTTTTTCATTCCCCTTATTCCTGGTTATCTGTCTCTCTCCCTTTTCTCATTGCCCTTCTCCCTGGTTATCTCTCTCCCTCTCTCCCGTTTCTCATTCCCCTTATCCTTGGTTTTCTCTCTCTCTCTCTCTCTTTTCTCATTCCCCTTATCCCTGGTTATCTCTCTCTCTCCCTTTTTTCATTCCCCTTATCCCTGGTTATCTCTCTCCATCTCTCTCGTTTCTCATTCCCCTTATCTTTGTTATCTCTCTCTCTCTCTCCATTTTCCGTTTTCCCTAATCCCTGGTTATCTCTCTTTCTCACTGTTTTCTCATTCCCCTTATCCCTTGTTTATCTCTCTCTCTCTCCCGTTTTTCATTCCCCTTATCCCTGCTTATCACTCTCTCTCTCCCTTTTCTCATTGCCCTTAACCGTGGTTATCTCTCTCTCTGTCTCCCTTTTGTCATTAGCCTTATCCCTGGTGAACTATGTGCGTCTCTCCCTTTTCTATTTCCCCTGAACGCTGGTTATCTCTCTCCCTCTCTCCAGTTTCTCATTCCCCTTTTCCCTGGTGATCTCTCTCTCTCGATCATTCTCATTCCCCTTGTCCCTGGTTATGTCCCTGTCTCCATTTTGTCATTCCCCTTGTCCCTGGTTATCCCTCTCCCTCTCTCCCGTTTCTTATTCGCCTTATCCCTGGTTATCTCTCTCGCTCTCTCCCGTTTCTCATTCCCCTTATTCCTGGTTATCTCCCTCCCTCTCTCCCGTTTCTAATTCCCCTTATTCCTGGTTCTCTCTCTCTCTCTCTCTCCTTTCTCATTCCCCTTATATCTGGTTATCTCTCTCTCTCTCACTTTTCCGTTTTCGCTTATCTCTTGTTATCTCTCTCTCACTCTCCCGTTTCTCATTCCTCTTATCCCTTGTTTAACTCTCTCTCTCCCTTTTTTGATTTCCCTTATCCCTGGTTATCTCTCTCCCTCTCTCCCGTTTCTCATTCCCCTTCTCCCTGGTTATCTCTCTCTCTCTCCCTTTTTTCATTCCCCATATCCCTTGTTATCTCTCTACCTCTCTCCCATCTCTCATTCCCCTTATCACTTGTTATATCTCTCTCCATTTTTTCATTCCCCTTATCCCTGGTTATCAGTCTCTCTCCATTTTTTCATTGCTCTTAACCCAGGTTATCTGTCTCTCTCTTTCCCCTTTCTCATTTCCCTTATCCCTGCTTATCTCTCTCTCTCTCCCTTTTTTCATTCCCCTTATCGCTGGTTATCTCTCTCTCTCTCCCTTTTCTCATTCTCCTTATCCCTGATTATCTCTCTCCCTCTCTCCCGTTTCTCATTCCCCTTATCCCTGGTTATTTCTCTCCCTCTCTCCAGTTTCTCATTCCCGTTTTCCCTAGTTATCGCTCTTTCTCTCCCTTTCTCATTACCTTTATCCCTCATTCTCTCTCCCTCTCTCCTTTTTCTCATCCCCCTTATCGCTGGTTTTCTCTCCCTCTCGCCCTTTTCTCATTCCCCTTAACCCTGTTTAACTCTCTCCCTCTCTCCCGTTTCTCATTCCCATTATCCCTGGTTATCTCTCTCTCTGTCTTTCTCATTCCCCTTTTCCCTGGTTATCTCTCTCTCTCTCCCTTTTCTCATTACCCTTATCCCTCATTCGCTCTCCCTCTCTCCTTTTTCTCATTCCTTTATCGCTAGTTTTCTCTCCCTCTCGCTCTTTTCTCATTCCCCTTATCCCTGGTTATCTCTCTCCCTCTCTCCCGTTTCTCATTCCCCTTATCCCTCGTCATCTCTCTCTCTCTCCATTTTCTTTTTTCCCTTATCCCTGGTTATCTCTCTCTCTCCCCTTTTTCATTCCCCTTATTCCTGGTTATCTCTCTCTCTCTCTCTCCCTTTTCTAATTCCACTTATCCCTGGTAATCTCTCTCCCTCTCTCCCGTTTCTCATTCCCCTAAATTCCTTGTTCTCTCCATCACCCCCTTTTCTCATTCACCTTATCCCTGGTTATCTCTCTCCCTCTCTCTCGTTTCTCAATCCTCTTATCCCTGTTTTTCCCTATCTCTCTCCCTTTTCTCATTCCCCTTAACCCTAGATATCTCTCGTCCTCTCTCCCTTTTCTCATTCCCCTTATCCCTGGTTATCCCTCCCTCTCTCCCATTTCTCATTTCCCTTATCACTGATTATCTCACTCTCTCTCTTTTCTCATTCCCCTTATCCCTCGTTATCTCTCTCTCTCTCACTTTTCTCATTCTGCTTATCACTGATTATCTCTCTCTCTCTCATTTCTCATTCCCCTTATCCCAGGTTATCTCTCTCCCTCTCTCCCTTTTCTCATTCCCCTTATCCCTCATTCTCTCTCCCTCTCTCCGTTTTCTCATTCCCATTATCCCTGGTTTTCTCTCCCTCTCGCACTTTTCTCATTCCCCTTATCCCTGGTTATCTCTCTCCCTCTCTCCCGTTTCTCATTCCCCTTATCCATGGTTATCTATCTCACTCTCTCCCGTTTCTCATTCCCTTTATCCCTGGTTATCTCTCTCCTTCTCTCCCGTTTCTCATTCCACTTATCCCTGTTTCTCTCGCTCTCTCTCCATTTTCTCATTCCCCTTAAACCAGGTTATCTCTTTCTCTCTCTCCCTTTTCTCATTTCCCTTATCCCTGCTTATCTCTCTCTCTTTCACGTTTCTCATTCCCCTTATCAATGGTTATCTCTCTCTCTCCCTTTACTCATTCCCCTTATCCCTCGTTATCTCCCTCAATCTCTCACTTTTCCCATTCCCCTTATCATTGGTTATCTATGAACCTCTTACCCGTTTCTCATTCCCCTTATCCCTGGTTATCTCACTCCCTCTCTACCGTTTCTCATTCCCCTTATCCATGTTTATCTCTCTGTCTCCTTTTTCTCATTCCCCTTATCACTGGTTATCTCTCTCCCTCTCTCCCGTTTCTCATTCCCCTTATCCCTGGTTATCTCTCTCTCTCCCTTTTCTCATTCTCCTTATCACTGATTATCTCTCTCTCTCCCTTTTCTCATTCCCCTTATCCCTCATTCTCTCTCCCACTCTCCTTTTTCTCATTCCCCTTAACCCTGATTTTCTCTCTCTCTCTCACTTTTCTGATTCCCCATCACCGTCGTTATCTCTCTGCCTCTCTCCCTTTTCTCATTCCCCTCCCCTGGTTATCTCTCTCTCTGTCTGTTCTCATTCCCCTTCTCCCTGGTTATCTGTCTCCCTCTATCCCGTTTCCCATTCCCCTTATCCCTGGATATCTCTCTCTCTCACTTTTTTCATTCCCCTTATTCCTGGTTATCTGTCTCTCTCCCTTTTCTCATTGCCCTTCTCCCTGGTTATCTCTCTCCCTCTCTCCCGTTTCTCATTCCCCTTATCCCTGGTTTTCTCTCTCTCTCTCTCTCTCTCTCCCCAGTTTCTCATTCCCCTAATCCTGGTTTTCTCTCTCTCTCTCTCTCTCTCCCGCTTCTCATTCCCTTTATCCCTGGTTATCTCTCTCCATCTCTCCCGTTTCTCATTGCCCTTATCCCTGGTTGTCTCTTTCTCTCCCTTTTCTCATTCCCTTTATCCCTGTTTATCTCTCTCTCTCACTTTTCTCATTTCCCTTATCACTGGTTATCTCTCTCCCTCTCTCCCATATCTCATTCCCCTTATCCCTGGTTAGCTCTCTCCCTCTCTCCCGTTTCTCATTCCCCTTATCCCTGGTTATCTCTCTCTCTCTCTCTCCCTTTTCTCATTCCCCTTTTCCCTCATTCTCTCTCCCTTTCTCCTTTTTCTCATTCCCCTTAACCGTGATTTTCTCTCTCTCTCTCACTTTTCTCATTCCCCTTCACCCTGGTTATGTCTCTGCCTCTGTACCTTTTCTCATTCCCCTTAACCCTTGTAATGTCTCTCTCTCTCTCTCTTTTCTCATTCCTCTACCATGGTTATCTCTCTCTCTCTCTCTCTCTCTTTCCTCATTCCCCTTATCCCGTGTTTATCTCTCTCTCTCTCCCTTATCCCTGTTTATCTCTCTCTCACTCTCCCGTGTCTCATTCCCCTTATCCCTTGTTTATCTCTCTCTCTCCCTTTTTTAATTCCCCTTATCCCTGGTTATCTCTCTCCCTCTCTCCCGTTTCTCATTCCCCTTCTCCCTGGTTAACTCTCTCTCTCTCCCTTTTTTCATTCCACATATCCCTTGTTATCTCTCTCCCTCCCTCCCGTCTCTCATTCCACTTATCACTTGTTATCTCTCTCTCTCCATGTTTCATTCCCCTTATCCCTGGTTATCTGTATCTCTCCATTTTCTCATTGCTCTTAACCCTGGTTATCTCTCTCTCTCTCTCCCTTTTACTCATTTCCCTTATCCCTGCTTATCTTTCTCTCTCTCCCTTTTCTCATTCTCCTTATTCCTGGTTATCTCTCTCCCTCTCTCCCGTTTCTCATTCCCTTATCCCTGGTTGTCTCTATCTCCCCCATTTCTCATTCCCCTTATGCTTGGTTATCTCTCTCTCTCTCTCCCTTTTCTCATCAGCCCTTTCCCTGGATATATCTCTCCCTCTCTCCCGTTTCTCATTCCCCTTATCCCTGGTTATCTCTCTCTCCCTTTTCTCATTACCCTTATACCTCATTCTCTCTCCCTCTCTCCGTTTTCTCATTCCCCTTATCCCTGTTTTTCTCTCCCTCTCGCACTTTTCTCATTCCCCTTATCCCTTGTTATCTCTCTCCCTCTCTCCCGTTTATCATTCCCCTTATCGCTACTTATCTCTCTCTTCCCCTTGTCTCATTCCCCTTATCTCTGGTTATGTCTCTCTCTCCATTTTCTCATTCCCCTTATCCCTGGTTATCTCTCTCCCTCTCTCGCGTTTCTCATTCCCCTTATCCCTGGTTATCTATCTCACTCTCTCCCGTTTCTCATTCCCCTTATCCCTGGTTATCTCTCTCCCTCTCCCGTTTCTCATTCGCCTTGTCCCTCTTTTTCTCTCTCTCGCTCCCTTTTCTCATTCCACTTAAACCAGGTTATCTCTCTCTCTCTCTCTCTCCATTTTCTCATTTCCCTTATCCCTGCGTATCTCTCTCCCTCTCTCCCGTTTCTCATTCCCCTTATCGCTAGTTATCTCTCTCTTCCCCTTGTCTCATTCCACTTATCCCTGGTTATGTCTCGATCTCCATTTTCTCATTCCCCTTATCCCGAGTTATCTCTCTCCCTCTCTCCCGTTTCTCATTCCCCTTATGCCTGGTTATCTCTCTCCCTCTCTCCCGTTTCTCATTCCCCTTATCCCTGGTTATCTCGCTCTCTCCCTTTTCTCATTCCCCTTATCACTGGTTATATCTCTCCGTCTCTCCCGTTTCTCATCCCCCTTATCCCTGGTTTTCACCATCTCTCTCCCCTTTCTCATTCCCCTGAACCCTCGTTATCTCTCTTCCTCTCTCGCTTTTCTCATTCACCTTATCCCTGGTTCTCTCTCTCTCTCTCTCCCTTTTCTCATTCCCCTTCGCCCTGGTTTTCTCTCTCTCCCTCTCTCTCTATTTTCTCATTCCCCTTATCCCTTTTCATCTCTCTCTCTCTCACTTTTTTCATTCCTCTGAACCCTGGTTTTCTGTTTCTCTCCTTTTTCACATTTCCCTTCTCCCTGGATATCTCTCTCCCTCTCTCCCGTTTCTCATTCCCCTTATCCCTGGTTATCTCTCTCCCTCTCTCCCGTTTCTCATTCCCCTTATCCCTGGTTATCTCTCTCTCTTTCCCTTTTCCGTTTTCGCTAATCCCTGGTTCTGTCTCTCTCTCTCCCTTTTCTCATTTACCTTATCCCTGGTTATTTCTCTCCCTCTCTCCCGTTTCTCATTCCCCTTATCCCTGGTTATCTCTCTCTCTCCCTTTTTTCATTCCCCATATCCCTTGTTATCTCTCTCCCTCTCTCCCGTTTCTCATTCCCCTTATCCCTGGTTATCTCTCTCTCTCGCCCTTTTTACATTCCCCATATCCCTGGTTATCTCTATCCCTCGCTTCACTTTCTCATCCCCCTTATCCCTGGTTATCTCTCTCTTTCTCCCTTTTTTAATTCCCCTTATCCCTGGTTATCTGTCTCTCTCCCTTTTCTCATTGCTCTGAACCCTAGTTGTCTCTCTCTCTCTCTCCCTTTTCTCATTTCCCTTATCCCTGCTTATCTCTCTCTCTCTCCCTTTTCTCATTCCCCTTATCCCTGGTTATCTCTCTCTCTCTCTCTCCCTTTTCTCATTCCCCTTATCCCTGGTTATCTCTCTCCCTCTCTCCCGTTTCTCATTCCCCTTATTCCTGGTTGTCACTATCTCCCCCTTTTCTCATTCACCTTATCCCTGGTTCTCTCAGTCTCTCTCTCCCTTTTCTGATTCACCTTATCCCTGGTTATCTCTCTCCCTCTCTCCCGTGTCTCATTCCCCTTATCCTTGGTTTTCTCCATCTCTCTCCCTTTTCTCATTCCGCTTATCAATGGTTATCTCTCTCTCTCCCTTTACTCATTCCCGTTATCCCTGGTTATCTCTCACAAACTCTCCCTTTTCTCATTCCCCTTATCCCAGGTTATCAGTCTCTTCCCCTTTTCTCATTCCCCTTATCCCAGGTTATCAGTCTCTTCCCCTTTTCTCATTCCCCTTAACCCTGGTTATCTCTCTCTCCCTCTCTCCCGTTTCTCATTCCCTTATCCCTGGATATCTCTCTCTATCTCCCTTTTTTCATTCCCCTTATCCCTGGTTATCTGTCTCTCTCCCTTTTCTCATTGCTCTGAACCCTGGTTGTCTCTCTCTCTCTTTCCCTTTTCTCATTTCCCTTATCCCTGCTTATCTCTCTCTCTCTCCCTTTTCTCATTCCCCTTATCCCTGGTTATCTCTCTCTCTCTCTCTCTCCCTTTTCTCATTCCCCTTATCCCTGGTTATCTTTCTCCCGTTTCTCATTCCCCTTATTCCTGGTTGTCTCTATCTCCCCCTTTTCTCATTCACCTCATCCCTGGTTCTCTCAGTCTCTCTCTCCCTTTTCTGATTCACCTTATCCCTGGTTATCTCTCTCCCTCTCTCCCGTGTCTCATTCCCCTTATCCTTGGTTTTCTCCATCTCTCTCCCTTTTCTCATTCCCCTTATCCGTGGTTATCTCTCTCTCTCTCTCCCTTGTCTGATTTCCCTTATCCCTGGTTATCTGTCTTTCTCCCTTTTCTCATTCACCTTCTCCCTGGTGGTCTCTTTCTCTCCCTTTTCTCATTCCCCTTCTCACTGGTGGTCTCTTTCTCTCCCTTTTCTCATTCCCCTTATCCCTGGTAATCTCACTCCCTCTCACCCTTTTCTCATTCCCCTTATCCCTCATTCTCTCACCCTCTCTCCTTTTTCTCATTCCCCTTAAGCCTGATTCGTTCGCCATCACCGTTGTTATCTCTCTGCCTCTCTCCCTTTTCTCATTCCCCTACCCTGGTTATCTCTCTCCCTCTGTCTGTTCTCATTCCACTTATCCCTGGTTATCTCTCTCCCTCTCTCCCGTGTCTCATTCCCCTTATCCTTGGTTTTCTCCATCTATCTCCCTTTTCTCATTCCCCTTATCCCTGGTTATATCTCTTTCTCTATCTTTCTCATTCCCCTTATCCCTGGTTATCTCTCTCCCTCTCTCCCGTTTCTCATTCCCCTTATCAATGGTTATCTCACTCTCTCCCTTTACTCATTCCCGTTATCCCTGGTTATCTCTCACAACCTATCCCTTTTCTCATTCCCCTTATCCCAGGTTATCTGTCTCTTCCCCTTTTCTCATTCCCCTTATCCCTGGTTATGTCTCTCTCTCCATTATCTCATTGTCCTTAGCCCTAATTATCTCTCTCCCTCTCTCCCGTTTCTCATTCCCCTTATCCCTGGTTATCTCCCACGTTCACTTTTCTCATTCCCCTTATCCCTGGATATCTCGCTCCCTCTCTCCCGTTTCTCATTCCCCTTATCACTTGTTTTCTCTTACTCTCTCCCCTTTCTCATTCCCCTTAACCCTGGTTGTCTCTCTGCTTCTCTCCCTTTTCTCATTCCCTTTAAACCTGGTTATCTCTCTGTCTCTCTCAATTTTCTCATTCCTCTTATCCCTGGTTATCTCTCTCTCTCTCCCTTTTCCGTTTTCGCTTATCCCTGGTTCTCTCTCTCTCTCTCTCCCTTTTCTCATTTCCCTTATCACTGGTAATCTCTCTCCCTCTCTCCCGTTTCTCATTCCCCTTATCCCTGGTTATCTCTCTCTCTCGCCCTTTTTCATTCCCCATATCCCTGGTTATCTCTCTCCCTCTCTCCCGTTTCTCATTCCCTTATCCTTGGTTATCTCTCTCTCTCTCAATTTTCTCATTCCTCTTATCCCTGGTTATCTCTCTCTCTCTCCCTTTTCCGTTTTCGCTTATCCCTGGTTCTCTCTCTCTCTCTCTCTCCCTTTTCTCATTCCCCTTATCCCTGGTTATCTCTCTCCCTCTCTCCCGTTTCTCATTCCCCTTATTCCTGGTTGTCTCTATCTCCCCCTTTTCTCATTCACCTCATCCCTGGTTCTCTCAGTCTCTCTCTCCCTTTTCTGATTCACCTTATCCCTGGTTATCTCTGTCCCTCTCTCCCGTGTCTCATTCCCCATATCCTTGGTTTTCTCCATCTCTCTCCCTTTTCTCATTCCGCTTAACCCTGGTTATCTCTCGTCCTCTCTCCCTTTTCTCATTCCCCTTATCCGTGGTTATCTCTCTCTCTCTCTCCCTTTTCTCATTCACCTTCTCCCTGGTGGTATCTTTCTCTCCCTTTTCTCATTCCCCTTATCCCTCATTCTCTCACCCTCTCTCCTTTTTCTCATTCCCCTTATGCCTGATTTTCTCTCTCTCTCACTTTTCTCGTTCGCCATCACCGTTGTTATCTCTCTGCCTCTCTCCCTTTTCTCATTCCCCTTATCCCTGTTTATCTCTATCTCTCTCCCTTTTCTCATTCCCCTACCCTGGTTATCTCTCTCCCTCTGTCTGATCTCATTCCCATTACCCCTGGTTATCTCTCTCCCTCTCTCCCGTTTCTCGTTCCCCTTATCAATGGTTAACTCTCTCTCTCCCTTGACTAATTGCACTTATCCCAGGTTATCTGTCACTTCCCCTTTTCTCATTCCCCTTATCCCTGGTTATGTCTCTCCCTCTCCATTTTCTCATTGCCCTTATCCCTAGTTAACTCTCTCCCTCTCTCCCGTTTCTCATTCCACTCATCCATGGTTATCTCGCTCTCGCCCTTTTCTCATTCCCCTTATCCCTGGTTATCTCTCTCCCTCTCCCCGTTTCTCATTCCCCTTATCCCTGGTTATCTCTCTCCCTCTCTCCCGTTTCTCATTCCCCTTATCCCTGGTTATCTCTCTCTCTGACTTTTCTCATTCCCCTTATCACTGGATATCTCTCTCCCTTTCTCCCGTATCTCATTCCCCTTATCGCTGGTTATCTCCATCCCTCTCTCCCGTTTCTAATTCCCCTTATCCCTGGTTATCTCTCTCTCTCTCTCCCTTTTCTCATTCCCCTTATCCCTCATTCTCTCTCCCTCTCTCCTTTTTCTCATTTCCCTTAACCCTGATTTTCTCTCTCTCTCTCACTTTTCTCATTCACCTTCACCCTGGTTATCTCTCTGCCTCTCTCCATTTTCTCATTCTCCTTATCCCTGGTTATCTCTCTCTCTCTCTCTCTTTTCTCATTGCACTTCCCTGTTTATCTCTTTCTCTCTCTCTTTTCTCATTCCCCTACCCTGGTTATCTCTCTCTCTCTCTCTCTTTCCTCATTCCCCTTATCCCTGGTTATCTCTCTCCCTCTCACCCGTTTCTTATTCCCCTTATCCCTGGTTATTTCTCTCTCTCTTTCTCTAACTTTTCTCATTCCCCATATCCCTGGTTATCTCTCTCTCTCAATTAGTTCATTCCCCTTATCCCTGGTTATCTCTCTCCATCTCTCTCGTTTCTCATTCCCATTGTCACTAGTTATCTCTCTCTCTCTCCATTTTCCGTTTTCCCTAATCACTGGTTATCTCTCTTTCTCTATCTTTTCTCATTCCCCTTATCCCTGGTTATCTCTCTCTCTCTCCCTTTTCCGTTTTCGCTTATCCCTGGTTCTCTCTCTCTCTCTCCCTTTTCTCATTTCCCTTATCCCTGCTTATCACTCTCTCTCTCCCTTTTCTCATTCCCCTTATCCCTGGTTATCTCTCTCTCTCTCTCTCCCTTTTCTCATTCCCCTTATCCCTGGTTATCTCTCTCCCTCTCTCCCGTTTCTCATTCCCCTTATTCCTGGTTGTCTCTATCTCCCCCTTTTCTCATTCACCTCATCCCTGGTTGTCTCAGTCTCTCTCTCCCTTTTCTGATTCACCTTATCCCTGGTTATCTCTCTCCCTCTCTGCCATGTCTCATTCCCCATATCCTCGGTTTTCTCCATCTCTCTCCCTTTTCTCATTCCCCTTAACCCTGGTTATCTCTCGTCCTCTCTCCCTTTTCTCATTCCCCTTATCCGTGGTTATCTCTCTGTCTCTCTCCCTTTTCTCATTCACCTTCTCCCTGGTGGTATCTTTCTCTCCCTTTTCTCATTCCCCTTCTCAATGGTGGTCTCTTTCTCTCCCTTTTCTCATTCCCCTTATCCCTGGTAATCTCTCTCCCTCTCTCCCTTTTCTCATTCCCCTTATCCCTCATTCTCTCACCCTCTCTCCTTTTTCTCATTCCCCTTATGCCTGATTTTCTCTCTCACTCACTTTTCTCGTTCGCCATCACCGTTGTTATCTCTCTGCCTCTCTCCCTTTTCTCATTCCCCTTATCCCTGTTTATCTCTATCTCTCTCCCTTTTCTCATTCCCCTACCCTGGTTATCTCTCTCCCTCTGTCTGATCTCATTCCCATTAAGCCTGGTTATCTCTCTCCCTCTCTCCCGTTTCTCGTTCCCCTTATCAATGATTATCTCTCTCTCTCCCTTGACTAATTCCACTTATCCCAGGTTATCTGTCACTTCCCCTTTTCTCATTCCCCTTATCCCTGGTTATGTCTCTCTCTCTCCATTTTCTCATTGCCCTTATCCCGAGTTAACTCTCTCCCTCTCACCCGTTTCTCATTCCACTCATCCATGGTTATCTCGATCTCGCCCTTTTCTCATTCCCCTTATCCCTGGTTATCTCTCTCCCACTCTCCCGTTTCTCATTCCCCTTATCCCTGGTTATCTCTCTCCCTCTCTCCCGTTTCTCATTACCCTTATCCCTGTTTATCTCTTTCTCTCTCTCTTTCCTCATTATCCTTATCCCTGGTTATCTCTCTCTCTCTCTTTTCTCATTCCCCTACCCTGGTTATCTCTCTCTCTCTCTTTCCTCATTCCCCTTATCCCTGGTTATGTCTCTCCCTCTCACCCGTTTCTTATTCCCCTTATCCCTGGTTATTTCTCTCTCTCTTTCTCTCACTTTTCTCATTCCCCTTATCCCTGGTTATCTCTCTCTCTCAATTAGTTCATTCCCCTTATCCCTCGATATCTCTCTCCATCTCTCTCGTTTCTCATTCCCCTTGTCCCTAGTTATCTCTCTCTCTCTCTCTCCATTTTCCGTTTTCCCTAATCACTGGTTATCTCTCTTTCTCGATCTTTTCTCATTCCCCTTATCCCTTGTTTATCTCTCTCTCTCCATTTTTTCATTCCCCTTACCCCTGGTTATCTCTCTCCCTCTCTCCCGTTTCTCATTCTCCTTATCACTAGTTATCTCTCCCTCTCCCTTTTTTCAATCCCCTTATCCTGGGTTATCTGTCTCTTTCCCTTTTCTCATTGCCCTTAACCCTGGTTATGTCTCTCTCTCCATTTTCTCATTGCCTTTATCCCTAGTTATCTCTCTCCCTCTCTCTCGTTTCTCATTCCACTCATCCATGGTTATCTCGCTCTCGCCCTTTTCTCATTCCCCTTATCCCTGGTTATCTCTCTCCCTCTCTCCCGTTTCTCATTCCCCTTATTCCTGGTTGTCATTTTCTCTCCCAATTCTCATTCCCCTTATCCCTGGTTATCTCTCTCCCTTTCTCCCGTATCTCATTCCCCTTATCCCTGGTTATCTCCATCCCTCTCTCCCGTTTCTAATTCCCCTTATCCCTGGTTATCTCTCTCTCTCTCTCCCTTTTCTCATTCCCCTTATCCCTCATTCTCTCTCCCTCTCTCCTTTTTCTCATTTCCCTTAACCCTGATTTTCTCTCTCTCTCTCCCTTTTCTCATTCTCCTTATCTCTGGTTATCTCTATCTCTCTCTCTCTTTTCTCATTGCACTTCCCTGTTTATCTCTTTCTCTCTCTCTTTCCTCATTACCCTTATCCCTGGTTATCTCTCTCTCTCTCTTTTCTCATTCCCCTACCCTGGTTATCTCTCTCTCTCTCTCTCTTTCCTCATTCCCCTTATCCCTGGTTATCTCTCTCCCTCTCCCCCGTTTCTCATTCCCCTTATCCCTGGTTACCTCTCTCCATCTCACCCGTTTCTTATTCCCCTTATCCTTGGTTATTTCTCTCTCTCTTTCTATCACTTTTCTCATTCCCCTTATCCCTGGTTATCTCTCTCCATCTCTCTCGTTTCTCATTCCCCTTGTCCCTAGTTATCTCTCTCTCTCTCCATTTTCCGTTTTCCCTAATCACTGGTTATCTCTCTTTCTCTATCTTTTCACATTCCCCTTATCCCTTGTTTATCTCTCTCTCTCCCTTTTTTCATTCCCCTTACCCCTGGTTATCTCTCTCCCTCTCTCCCGTTTCTCATTCTCCTTATCACTGGTTATCTCTCTCTCTCCCTTTTTTCATACCCCTTATCCCGGGTTATCTGTCTCTTTCCCTTTTCTCATTGCCCTTAACCCTGGTTATCTCTCTTTCTCTCTCTCTCTTTTCTCATTTCCCTTATCCCTGCTTATCTCTCACTCTCTCTCTCCCTTTTTTCATTCCCTTTATCCCTGGTTATCTCTCTCTCTCTCTCCCTTTTCTCATTCCCCTTATCACTGGTTATCTCTCTCCCTCTCTCCCATTTCTCATTCCCCTTATCCCTGGTTATCTCTCTCTCTGTCTCCCTTTTCTCATTAGACGTATCCCTGGTTAACTCTCTCCGTCTCTGCCTTTTCAAATTCCCCTGAACCCTGGTTATCTCTCTCCCTCTCTCCAGTTTCTCATTCCCCTTTTCCCTGTTTATTTCTCTCGCTCTCTCTTCCTGATTCCCCTTATCCCTGGTTATCTCTCTCTCTCTCCCATTTCTCATTTCCCGTAACCCTGGTTATCTCTCTCCCTCTCTCCCGTTTCTCATTCACCTTATCCCTGGTTATCTCTCTCTCATTTTTTTCATTCCTCTTCTCCCTGGTTATCTCTTTCTCTCCCTTTTCTCATTCCCCTTCTCCCTCGTTATCTCTCTCCCTCTCTCCCGTTTCTCATTCCCCTTATCCCTTGTTATCTCTCTCTCTATATCTTTCTCATTCCCCTTAACCCTGGTTATCTCTCTCCCTCTCTCCCGTTTCTCATTCCCCTTATCAATGGTTATCTCTCTCTCTATTTACTCATTCCCCTTATCCCTGGTTATCTCTCTCAATCTCTCCCTTTTTTCATCCCCTTTTCTCAGTTTATCTGTCTCTTCCCCTTTTCTCATTCCCCGTATCCCTGGTTATGTCTCCCTCTCCATTTTCTCTTTGCCTTATCCCGAGTTAGCTCTCTCCCTCTTTCCCGTTTCTCATTCCCCTTATCCCTGGTTATCTCGCTCTCTCCCTTTTCTCATTCCCCTTATCCCTGGTTATCTCTCTCCCTCTCTCGCGTTTCTCATTCCCCTTATCCCTTGTTTTCACTTACTCTCTCCCTTTCTCATTCCCCTTAACCGTTGTTATCTCTCCGCCTCTCTCTATTTTCTCATTCACCTTATCCCTGGTTCTCACTCTCTCACTACCTTTTCCGTTTTCGCTTATCCCTGGTTCTCTCTCTCTCTCTCCCTTTTTTCATTCCCCTCATCCCTGGTTATCTCTCTCTCTCTCCCGCTTTTCATTCCCCTTATCCCTGGTTATCTCACTCCCTCTCTTCCGTTTCTCATTGCCCTTATCCCTGGTTATCTCTCTCCCACTCGCCCGTTTTAAATTCCCCTTAATCCCTGGTTATCTCTCTCTCTCTCTCTCTATTCTCATTCCCCTACCCTGGTTCTCTCTCTCTCTCTCTCTTTCCTCATTCCCCTGAACCCTGGTTATCTCTCTCTTTCTCTATTCTAATTCCCCTACCCTGGTTATCTCTCACTCTCTCTCTTTCCTCATTCCCCTTAACCCTGGTTATCTGTCTCCCTCTCTCCCTTTTCTCATTCCGCTTAACAGTGGTTATCTCTCTCTCTCTCTCTTTTCTCATTCCCCTTATCCCTGGATATATCTCTCTCTCTCTCTCCCTTCTCTCATTTCCCTTATCCCTGGTTATCTCTCTCCCTCTCTCCCGTTTCTTATTCCCCTTATCCCTGATTATTTCTTTCTCTGTTTCTCTGACTTTTCTTATTCCTCTTAACCCTGGTTATCTCACTCCCTCTCTCCCTTTTCTCCTTCCCCTTAACATTGGTTATCTCTCTCTCTCCCTTTTTTCATTCCCCACCTGCCTGGTCATCTCTCTCTCTCTCTCTTTTCTGAATCCCCTTATCCCTGGCTATCTCTCTCTCTCCATTTTTTAATTCCCCTTATCCCTGGTTCTCTCTCGCCATCTTCCTCGTTTCTCATTCCCCTGATCCCTGGTTATCTCTCTCTCTCTCCATTTTCCGTTTTCCCTCATCCCTGGTTATCTCTCTTTCTCTCTCATTTCTCATTCCCCTTATCCCTTGATTATCTCTTACTCTCCCTTTTTTCATTCCCCTTATCCCTGGTTATCTCTCTCCCTCTCTCCCGTTTCTCATTGCCCTTATCCCTGGTTGTCTCTTTCTCTCACTTTTCTCATTCCCCTTATCACTGGTTATCTCTCTCCCTCTCTCCCGTATCTCATTCTGCATATCCCTTGTTATCTCACTCCCTCTCTCCCGTTTTAAATTCCCCTTAATCCCTGGTTATCTCTCTCTCTCTCTCCCTTTTCTCATTCCCCTTATCCCTCATTCTCTCTCCCTCTCTCCATTTTCTCATTCCCCTTAACCCTGATTTTCTCTCTCTCACTTTTCTCATTTCCCTTCATCCTGGTTATCTCTCTCCCTCTCTCCCTTTTCTCATTCCCCTTATTCCTGGTTATCTCTCTCTTTTCTCATTCCCATTATCCCTGGTTATCTCTCTCACTCTCCCTTTTCTCATTCCCCTTATCCCTGGTTTTCTCCATCTCCCCCTTTTCTCACTCACCTTATCCCTGGTTCTCTCTCTCTCTCTCTCCCTTTTCTGATTCATCTTATCCCTGGTTATCTCTCTCCCTCTCTCCCGTTTCTCATTCCCCTTATCACTGGTTTTCTCTATCTCTTTCCCTTTTCTCATTCCCCTTATCCGTGGTTATCTCTCTCTCTCTCCCTTTTCTCATTTCCATTATCCCTGGTTATCTCTCTCTCTCCCTTTTCTCATTCCACTTCTCCCTGGTGGTCTATTTCTCTCCCTTTTCTCATTCCCCTTATCCCTGGTTATCTCTCTCTCTCTCACTTTTTTCATTCCCCTTATCACTGGTTCTCTCTCTCTCTCTTTTCTCATTCCCCTTATCCCTGGTTATCTCTCTGCCTCTCTCCCTTTTCTCATTCCCCTTTTCCTTATTCTCTCTCCCTCTCTCCTTTTTCTCATTCCCCTTAACCCAGATTTTCTCTCTCTCTCTCTCACTTTTCTCATTCCCCATCACCGTTGTTATATCTATGCCTCTCTCCCTTTTCTCATTCCCCATGTCCCTGGTTATCTCTCTCTCTCTCCCTTTTCTCATTCACCTGAACCCTGGTTATCTCTCTCTTTCTCTATTCTAATTCCCCTACCCTGGTTATCTCTCACTCTCTCTCTTTCCTCATTCCCCATATCCCTGGTTATCTCTCTCCCTCTCACCATTTTCTCATTCCCCTTATCCCTGGTTATCTCTCTCTCTGTCTCCCTTTTCTCATTAGCCTTATCCCTGGTTAACTCACTCCGTCTCTGCCTTTTCTAATTCCCCTGAACCCTCGTTATCTCTCTCCCTCTCTCCAGTTTCTCTTTCCCCTTTTCCCTGGTTATCTCTCTCTCTCTCCATTTTCTCATTTCCCTTATCCCTGCTTATCTCTCTCCCTCTTTCCCGTTTATCATTCCCCTTATCGCTAGTTATCTCTCTCTTCCCCTTGTCTCATTCCACTCATCCCTGGTTATGTCTCGATCTCCATTTTCTCATTCCCCTTATCCCTAGTTATCTCTCTCCCTCTCTCCCGTTTCTCATTCCCCTTATGCCTGGTTATCTCTCTCCCTCTCTCCCGTTTCTCATTCCCCTTATCCCTGGTTATCTCGCTCTCTCCCTTTTCTCATTCCCCTTATCACTGGTTATATCTCTCTCCCTCTCTCTCTCTTTTCTCATTCCCCTTATCCCTTGTCATCTCTCTCTCTCTCACTTTTTTCATTCCTCTTCTCCCTGGTTATCTGTTTCTCTCCTTTTTCTCATTCCCCTTCTCCCTGGATATCTCTCTCCCTCTCTCCCGTTTCTCATTCGCTTTATCCCTGGTTATCTCTCTCTCTCTATCTTTCTCATTCCCCTTATCCCTGGTTATCTCTCTCCCTCTCTCCCGTTTCTCATTCCCCTTATCCCTGGTTATCTCTCTCTCTTTCCCTTTTCCGTTTTCGCTAATCCCTGGTTCTGTCTCTCTCTCTCCCTTTTCTCATTTACCTTATCCCTGGTTATTTCTCTCCCTCTCTCTCGTTTCTCATTCCCCTTATACCTGGTTATCTCTCTCTCTCCCTTTTTTCATTCCCCATATCCCTTGTTATCTCTCTCCCTCTCTCCCGTTTCTCATTCCCCTTATCCCTGGTTATCTCTCTCTATCTCGCCCTTTTTACATTCCCCATATCCCTGGTTATCTCGATCCCTCGCTTCACTTTCTCATCCCCCTTATCCCTGGTTATCTCTCTCTTTCTCCCTTTTTTAATTCCCCTTATGCCTGGTTATCTGTCTCTCTCCCTTTTCTCATTGCTCTTAACCCTGGTTGTCTCTCTCTCTCTCTCCCTTTTCTCATTTCCCTTATCCCTGCTTATCTCTCTCTCTCTCCCTTTTCTCATTCCCGTTATCCCTGGTTATCTCTCTCTCTCTCTCTCCCTTTTCTCATTCCCCTTATCCCTGGTTATCTCTCTCCCTCTCTCCCGTTTCTCATTCCCCTTATTCCTGGTTGTCACTATCTCCCGCTTTTCTCATTCACCTTATCCCTGGTTCTCTCAGTCTCTCTCTCCCTTTTCTGATTCACCTTATCCCTGGTTATCTCTCTCCCTCTCTCCCGTGTCTCATTCCCCTTATCCTTGTTTTTCTCCATCTCTCTCCCTTTTCTCATTCCCATTATCCCTGGTTATCTCTCTCTCGATATCTTTCTCATTCCCCTTATCCCTGTTTATCTCTCTCCCTCTCTCCCGTTTCTCATTCCGCTTATCAATGGTTATCTCTCTCTCTCCCTTTACTCATTCCCGTTATCCCTGGTTATCTCTCACAATCTCTCCCTTTTCTCATTCCCCATATCCCAGGTTATCAGTCTCTTCCCCTTTTCTCATTCCCCTTATCCCTGGTTATGTCTCTCTCTCCATTATCTCATTGTCCTTCTCCCTAATTATCTCTCTCCCTCTCTCCCGTTTCTCATTCCCCTTATCCCTGGTTATCTCGCACGTTCCCTTTTCTCATTCCCCTTACCCCTGAATATCTCGCTCCCTCTCTCCCGTTTCTCATTCCCCTTATCACTTGTTTTCTCTTACTCTCTCCCCTTTCTCATTCCCCTTATTGCTGGTTATCTCTCCCTCTCTCCCCTTTCTCATTCCCCTTATCCCTGGTTATCTCTCTCTCTATCCCTTTTTTCATTCCCCTTATCCCTTGTTATCTCTCTCCCTCTCTCCCGTTTCTCATTCCCTTATCCCTGGATATCTCTCTCTATCTCCCTTTTTTCATTCCTATATCCCTGGTTATCTGTCTCTCTCCCTTTTCTCATTGCTCTTAACCCTGGTTGTCTCTCTCTCTCTTTCCCTTTTCTCATTTCCCTTATCCCTGCTTATCTCTCTCTCTCTCCCTTTTCTCATTCCCCTTATCCCTGGTTATCTCTCTCTCTCTCTCTCTCCCTTTTCTCATTCCCCTTATCCCTGGTTATCTCTCTCCCGTTTCTCATTCCCCTTATTCCTGGTTGTCTCTATCTCCCCCTTTTCTCATTCACCTCATCCCTGGTTCTCTCAGTCTCTCTCTCCCTTTTCTGATTCACCTTATCCCTGGTTATCTCTCTCCCTCTCTCCCGTGTCTCATTCCCCTTATCCGTGGTTTTCTCCATCTCTCTCCCTTTTCTCATTCCCCTTAACCCTGGTGGTCTCTCGTCCTCTCTCCCTTTTCTCATTCCCCTTATCCGTGGTTATCTCTCTCTCTCTCCCTTGTCTGATTTCCCTTATCCCTGGTTATCTGTCTCTCTCCCTTTTCTCATTCACCTTCTCCCTGGTGGTCTCTTTCTCTCCCTTTTCTCATTCCCCTTCTCACTGGTGGTCTCTTTCTCTCCCTTTTCTCATTCCCCTTATCCCTGGTAATCTCTCTCCCTCTCACCCTTTTCTCATTCCCCTTATCCCTCATTCTCTCACCCTCTCTCCTTTTTCTCATTCCCCTTAAGCCTGATTTTCTCTCTCTCTCACTTTTCTCGTTCGCCTTCACCGTTGTCATCTCTCTGCCTCTCTCCCTTTTCTCATTCCCCTACCCTGGTTATCTCTTTCCCTCTGTCTTTTCTCATTCCACTTATCCCTGGTTATCTCTCTCTCTCTCTCCCGTGTCTCATTCCCCTTATCCTTGGTTTTCTCCATCTATCTCCGTTTTCTCATTCCCCTTATCCCTGGTTATATCTCTTCCTCTATCTTTCTCATTCCCCTTATCCCTGGTTATCTCTCTCCCTCTCTCCCGTTTCTCATTCCCCTTATCAATGGTTATCTCTCTCTCTCCCTTTACTCATTCCCGTTATCCCTGGTTATCTCTCACAATCTATCCCTTTTCTCATTCCCCTTATCCCAGGTTATCTGTCTCTTCCCCTTTTCTCATTCCCCTTATCCCTGGTTATGTCTCTCTCTCCATTATCTCATTGTCCTTATCCCTAATTATCTCTCTCCCTCTCTCCCGTTTCTCATTCCCCTTATCCCTGGTTATCTCGCACGTTCACTTTTCTCATTCCCCTTATCCCTGGATATCTCGCTCCCTCTCTCCCGTTTCTCATTCCCCTTATCACTTGTTTTCTCTTACTCTCTCCCCTTTCTCATTCCCCTTAACCCTGGTTATCTCTCTGCCTCTCTCCCTTTTCTCATTCCCTTTAAACCTGGTTATCTCTCTCTCTCTCTCACAATTTTCTCATTCCTCTTATCCCTGCTTATCTCTCTCTCTCGCCCTTTTCCGTTTTCGCTTATCCCTGGTTCTCTCTCTCTCTCTCTCCCTTTTCTTATTTCCCTTATCACTGGTTATCTCTCTCCCTCTCTCCCGTTTCTCATTCCCTTATCCTTGGTTATCTCTCTCTCTCTCTCAATTTTCTCATTCCTCATATCCCTGGTTATCTCTCTCTCTCTACCTTTTCCGTTTTCGCTTATCCCTGGTTCTCTCTCTCTCTCTCTCTCCCTTTTCTCATTTCCCTTATCCCTGCTTATCTCTCTCTCTCTCCCTTTTCTCATTCCCCTTATCCCTGGTTATCTCTCTCTCTCTCTCTCCCTTTTCTCATGCCCCTTATCCCTGGTTATCTCTCTCCCTCTCTCCCGTTTCTCATTCCCCTTATTCCTGGTTGTCTCTATCTCCCCCTTTTCTCATTCACCTCATCCCTGGTTCTCTCAGTCTCTCTCTCCCTTTTCTGATTCACCTTATCCCTGGTTATCTATCTCCCTCTCTCCCGTGTCTCATTCCCCATATCCTTGGTTTTCTCCATCTCTCTCCCTTTTCTCATTCCCCTTAACCCTGGTTATCTCTCGTCCTCTCTCCCTTTTCTCATTCCCCTTATCCGTGGTTATCTCTCTCTCTCTCTCACTTTTCTCATTCACCTTCTCCCTGGTGGTATCTTTCTCTCCCTTTTCTCATTCCCCTTCTCACTGGTGGTCTCTTTCTCTCCCTTTTCTCATTCCCCTTATCCCTGGTAATCTCTCTCCCTCTCTCCCTTTTCTCATTCCCCTTATCCCTCATTCTCTCACCCTCTCTCCTTTTTCTCATTCCCCTTACGCCTGATTTTCTCTCTCTCTCCCTTTTCTCATTCCCCTACCCTGGTTATCTCTCTCCCTCTGTCTGATCTCATTCCCCTTAACCCAGGTTATCTCTCTCCCTCTCTCGCGTTTCTCATTCCCCTTATCAATGGTTATCTCTCTCTCTCCCTTGACTAATTCCCCTTATCCCAGGTTATCTGTCACTTCCCCTTTTCTCATTCCACTTATCCCTGGTTATGTCTCTCTCTCCATTTTCTAATTGCCCTTATCCCTAGTTAACTCTCTCCCTCTCTCCCGTTTCTCATTCCACTCATCCATGGTTATCTCGCTCTCGCCCTTTTCTCATTCCCCTTATCCCTGGTTATCTCTCTCCCTCTCTCCCGTTTCTCATTCCCCTTATCCCTGGTTATCTCTCTCCCTCTCTCCCGTTTCTCATTCCCCTTATCCCTGGTTATCTCTCCCTCTCTCCTTTTTCTCATTTCCCTTAACCCTGATTTTCTCTCTCTCTCTCACTTTTCTCATTCACCTTCACCCTGGTTATCTCTCTGCCTCTCTCCCTTTTCTCATTCTCCTTATCCCTGGTTATCTCTCTCTCTCTCTCTCTCTTTTCTCATTGCACTTCTCTGTTTATCTCTTTCTCTCTCTCTTTCCTCATTACCCTTATCCCTGGTTATCTCTCTCTCTCTCTTTTCTCATTCCCCTACCCTGGTTATCGCTCTCTCTCTCTCTTTCCTCATTCCCCTTATCCCTGGTTATCTCTCTCCCTCTCACCCGTTTCTTATTCCCCTTATCCCTGGTTATTTCTCTCTCTCTTTCTCTTACTTTTCTCATTCCCCTTATCCCTGGTTATCTCTCTCTCTCAATTAGTTCATTCCCCTTATCCCTGGTTATTTCTCTCCATCTCTCTCGTTTCTCATTCCACTTGTTCCAAGTTATCTCTCTCTCTCTCCATTTTCCGTTTTCCCTAATCACTGGTTATCTCTCTTTCTCTATCTTTTCTCATTCCCCTTATCCCTTGTTTATCTCTCTCTCTCCCTTTTTTCATTCCCCTTACCCCTGGTTATCTCTCTCCCTCTCTCCCGTTTCTCATTCTCCTTATCACTGGTTATCTCTCTCTCTCCCTTTTTTCATTCCCCTTATCCCGGGTTATCTGTCTCTTTCCCTTTTCTCATTGCCCTTCACCCTGGTTGTGTCTCTCTCTACATTTTCTCATTGCCCTTATCCCTAGTTATATCTCTCCCTCTCTCCCGTTTCTCATTCCACTCATCCATGGTTATCTCGCTCTCGCCCTTTTCTCATTCCCCTTATCCCTGGTTATCTCTCTCCCTCTCTCCCGTTTCTCATTCCCCTTATCCCTGGTTGTCATTTTCTCTCCCATTTCTCATTCCCCTTATCCCTGGTTATCTCTCTCTCTGACTTTTCTCATTCCCCTTGTCACTGGATATCTCTCTCCCTTTCTCCCGTATCTCATTCCCCTTATCCCTGGTTATCTCCATCCCTCTCTCCCGTTTCTAATTCCCCTTATCCCTGGTTATCTATCTCTCTCTCTCCCTTTTCTCATTCCCCTTATCCCTCATTCTCTCTCCCTCTCTCCTTTTTCTCTTTTCCCTTAACCCTGATTTTCTCTCTCTCTCTCCCTTTTCTCATTCTCCTTATCCCTGGTTATCTCTCTCTCTCTCTCTTTTCTCATTCCACTTCCCTGTTTATCTCTTTCTCTCTCTCTTTCCTCATTACCCTTATCACTGGTTATCTCTCTCTCTCTCTTTTCTCATTCCCCTACCCTGGTTATCTCTCTCTCTCTCTCTCTTTCCTCATTCCCCTTATCCCTGGTTATCTCTCTCCCTCTCCCCCGTTTCTCATTCCCCTTATCCCTGCTTACCTCTCTCCATCTCACCCGTTTCTTATTCCCCTTATCCCTGGTTATTTCTCTCTCTCTTTCTATCACTTTTCTCATTCCCCTTATCCCTGGTTATCTCTCTCTCTCAATTAGTTCATTCCCCTTATCCCTGGCTATCTCTCTCCATCTCTCTCGTTTCTCATTCCCCTTGTCCCTAGTTATCTCTCTCTCTCTCCATTTTCCGTTTTCCCTAATCATTGGTTATCTCTCTTTCTCTATCTTTTCTCATTCCCCTTATCCCTTGTTTATCTCTCTCTCTCCCTTTTTTCATTCCCCTTACCCCTGGTTATCTCTCTCCCTCTCTCCCGTGTCTCATTCTCCTTATCACTGGTTATCTCTCTCTCTCCCTTTTTTCATTCCCCTTATCCCGGGTTATTTGTCTCTTTCCCTTTTCTCATTGCCCTTAACCCTGGTTATCTCTCTTTCTCTCTCTCTCTTTTCTCATTTCCCTTATCCCTGCTTATCTCTCTCTCTCTCTCTCCCTTTTTTCATTCCCTTTATCCCTGGTTATCTCTCTCTCTCTCCCTTTTCTCATTCCCCTTATCCCTGGTTATCTCTCTCCCTCTCTCCCATTTCTCATTCCCCTTATCCCTGGTTATCTCTCTCTCTGTCTCCCTTTTCTCATTAGACTTATCCCTGGTTAACTCTCTCCGTCTCTGCCTTTTCAAATTCCCCTGAACCCTGGTTATCTCTCTCCCTCTCTCCAGTTTCTCATTCCCCTTTTCCCTGTTTATCTCTCTCGCTCTATCTTCCTGATTCCCCTTATCCCTGGTTATCTCTCTCTCTCTCCCATTTCTCATTTCCCGTAACCCTGGTTATCTCTCTCCCTCTCTCCCGTTTCTCATTCACCTTATCCCTGGTTATCTCTCTCTCATTTTTTTCATTCCTCTTCTCCCTGGTTATCTCTTTCTCTCCCTTTTCTCATTCCCCTTCTCCCTCGTTATCTCTCTCCCTCTCTCCCCTTTCTCATTCCCCTTATCCCTTGTTATCTCTCTCTCTCTATCTTTCTCATTCCCCTTAACCCTGGTTATCTCTCTCCCTCTCTCCCGTTTCTCATTCCCCTTATCAATGGTTATCTATCTCTCTCTATTTACTCATTCCCCTTATCCCTGGTTATCTCTCTCAATCTCTCCCTTTTTTCATCCCCTTATCTCAGGTTATCTGTCTCTTCCCCTTTTCTTATTCCCCGTATCCCTGGTTATGTCTCCCTCTCCATTTTCTCTTTGCCTTATCCCTAGTTAGCTCTCACCCTCTCTCCCGTTTCTCATTCCCCTTATCCCTGGTTATCTCGCTCTCTCCCTTTTCTCATTCCCCTTATCCCTGGTTATCTCTCTCCCTCTCTCCCTTTCTCATTCCCCTTAACCGTTGTTATCTCTCCGCCTCTCTCTATTTTCTCATTCACCTTATCCCTGGTTCTCACTCTCTCACTACCTTTTCCGTTTTCGCTTATCCCTGGTTCTCTCTCTCTCTCCCTTTTTTCATTCCCCTCATCCCTGGTTATCTCTCTCTCTCTCTCCCGCTTTTCATTCCCCTTATCCCTGGTTATCTCACTCCCTCTCTCCCGTTTCTCATTGCCCTTATCCCTGGTTATCTCTCTCCCACTCTCCCGTTTTAAATTCCCCTTAATGCCTGGTTATCTCTCTCTCTCTCTCTCCCTTTTTTCATTCCCCTCATCCCTGGTTATCTCTCTCTCTCTCTCTCCCGCTTCTCATTCCCCTTATCCCTGGTTATCTCACTCCCTCTCTCCAGTTTCTCATTCCCCTTATCCCTGGTTATCTCACTCCCTCTCTCCCGTTTTAAATTCCCCTTAATCCCTGGTTATCTCACTCTCTCTCTCCCTTTTCTCATTCCCCTTATCCCTCATTCTCTCTCCCTCTCTCCTTTTTCTCATTCCCCTCAACCCTGATTTTCTCTCTCTCTCTCACTTTTCTCATTCCCATTCACCCTGGTTATCTCTCTGCCTCTCTCCCTTTTCTCAGTCCCCTTATTCCTGGTTATCTCTCTCTCCCTATTCTCATTCCCCTACCCTGCTTATCTCTCTCTCTCTCTCTTTCCTCATTCCCCTTAACCCTGGTTATCTCTCTCTTTCTCTATTCTAATTCCCCTACCCTGTTTATCTCTCTCTCTCTCTCTTTCCTCATTCCCCTTAACCCTGGTTATCTCTCTCCCTCTCTCCCTTTTCTCATTCCCCTTATCCCTGGTTATCTCTCTCCCTCTCTCCCTTTTCTCATTCCCCTTATCCCTGGTTAACTCTCTCCCTCTCTCCCGTTTCTCATTCCCCTTATCCCTGGTTCGCTCTCTCTCTCTATCTTACTTTTCTCATTCCGCTTAACCCTGGTTATCTCTCTCTCTCTCTCTTTTCTCATTCCCCTTATCCCTGGATATCTCTCTCTCTCTCTCTCTCCCTTCTCTCATTTCCCTTATCCCTGGTTATCTCTCTCCCTCTCTCCCGTTTCTTATTCCCCTTATCCCTGATTATTTCTTTCTCTGTTTCTCTAACTTTTCTTATTCCTCTTAATCCTGGTTATCTCACTCCCTCTCTCCCTTTTCTCCTTCCCCTTAACATTGGTTATCTCTTTCTCTCCCTTTTTTCATTCCCCTCATGCCTTGTCATCTCTCTCTCTCTTTTCTGATTCCCCTTATCCCTGGCTATCTCACTCTCTCCATTTTTTAATTCCCCTTATCCCTGGTTCTCTCTCTCCATCTTCCTCGTTTCTCATTCCCCTGATCACTGGTTATCTCTCTCTCTCTCCATTTTCCATTTTCCCTAATCCCTGGTTATCTCTCTTTCTCTCTCATTTCTCATTCCCCTTATCCCTTGATTATCTCTCTCTCTCCCTTTTTTCATTCCCATTATCCCTGGTTATCTCTCTCCCTCTCTCCCGTTTCTCATTCTCCTTATCACTGGTTATCTCTCTCTCTCCCTTTTTTCATTCCCCTTTTCCCTGGTTATCTGTCTCTCTCCCTTTTCTCATTGCCCTTATCCCTGGTCGTCTCTTTCTCTCACTTTTCTCATTCCCCTTATCACTGGTTATCTCTCTCCCTCTCTCCCGTATCTCATTCTGCATATCCCTTGTTATCTCACTCCCTCTCTCCCTTTTCTCATTGCCCTTATCCCTGGTTGTCTCTTTCTCTCACTTTTCTCATTCCCCTCATCCCTGGTTATCTCTCTCCCTCTCTCCCGTTTTAAATTCCCCTTAATCCCTGGTTATCTCTCTCTCTCTTTCTCCCTTTTCTCATTACCCTTAACCCTGATTTTCTCTCTCTCTCTCACTTTTCTCATTCCCCTTCACCCTGGTTATCTCTCTCCCTCTCTCCCATTTCTCATTCCCCTTATTCCTGGTAATCTCTCTCTCTCTCTCTTTTCTCATTCCCCTTCACCCTGGTTATCTCTCTCCCTCTCTCCCATTTCTCATTCCCCTTAACCCTGTTTACCTCTCTCTCTCTCTCTCACTTTTCTCATTCCCCTTCACCCTGGTTATCTCTCTCCCTCTCTCCCATTTCTCATTCCCCTTATTCCTGGTTATCTCTCTCCCTCTCTTCCGTTTCTCATTCCCCTTATCCCTGGTTAACTCTCTCTCCCTCTCTCCCGTTTCTCATTCCCCTTATCCCTGGATATCTCTCTCTCCCCATCTCCCTTTTCTCATTCCCCTTATCCCTGGTTATCTCTTTCCCTCTCTCCCGTTTCTCATTCCCCTTAACCCTGGTTGTGTCTCTCCCTCACTCCCTTTTTCATTCACCTGATCCCTGGTTCGCTCTCTCTCTCTCTCGATCTCCCTTTTCTCATTCCGCTCAACCCTGGTTATCTCTCTCTCTCTCTCTTTTCACATTCCCCTTATCCCTGGTTATCTCTATCTCTCTCCCTTTTCTCATTTCACTAATTCTTGGTTATCTCTCTCCCTCTCTCCCGTTTCTTATTCCCCTTATCCCTGGTTATCTCCCTCTCTCCCGTTTCTCATACCCCTCATTACTGGTTATCTATCTACCTCTCTCCCGTTTCTCATTCCCCTTATCCCTGGTTATCTCTCTCCCTCTCTCCCTTTTCTCATTCCCCTTATCCCTGGTTATTTCTCTCTCTCTTTCTCTGACTTTTCTCATTCCCCTTAACCCTGGTTATCTTTCTCTCTCTCTCCCTTTTCTCCTTCCCCTTAACACTGGTTATCTATCTCTTTCTCTCTCGTTTCTCATTCCCCTTATCCCTGGTTATCTCTCTCTCTCCCTTTTTTCATTCCCCTCATGCCTGGTCATCTCTCTCCATCTGTCTCGTTTCTCATTCACCTTATCCCTGGTTATCTCTCTCCATCTCTCTCGTTTCTCATTCACCTTATCACTGGCTATCTCTCTCCCTCTCCATTTTTCGTTTACCCTAATCATTGGTTATCTCTCATTCTCTCTCATTTCTCATTCCCCTTATCCCTTGATTATCTCTCTCTCTCCCTTTTTTCATTCCCCTTATCCCTGGTTATCTCTCTCCATCTCTCTCGTTTCTCATTCACCTTATCACTGGCTATCTCTTTCCCTCTCCATTTTTCGTTTACCCTAATCATTGGTTATCTCTCATTCTCTCTCATTTCTCATTCCCCTTATCCCTTGATTATCTCTCTCTCTCCCTTTTTTCATTCCCCTTATCCCTGGTTATCTCTCTCCCTCTCTTCCGTTTCTCATTCTCCTTATCAATGGTTATCTCTTTCTCTCTCTTTTTTCATTCCCCTTATTCCTGGTTATCTCTCTCTCTCTCTCTTTTCTCATTTCCCTTATCCCTGGTTAACTCTCTCTCCCTCTCTCCCGTTTCTCATTCCCCTTATCCCTGGATATCTCTCTCTCCCCATCTCCCTTTTCTCATTCCCCTTATCCCTGGTTATCTCTTTCCCTCTCTCCCGTTTCTCATTCCCCTTAACCCTGGTTGTGTCTCTCCCTCACTCCCTTTTTCATTCACCTGATCCCTGGTTCGCTCTCTCTCTCTCTCGATCTCCCTTTTCTCATTCCGCTCAACCCTGGTTATCTCTCTCTCTCTCTCTTTTCACATTCCCCTTATCCCTGGTTATCTCTATCTCTCTCCCTTTTCTCATTTCACTAATTCTTGGTTATCTCTCTCCCTCTCTCCCGTTTCTTATTCCCCTTATCCCTGGTTATCTCCCTCTCTCCCGTTTCTCATACCCCTCATTACTGGTTATCTATCTACCTCTCTCCCGTTTCTCATTCCCCTTATCCCTGGTTATCTCTCTCCCTCTCTCCCTTTTCTCATTCCCCTTATCCCTGGTTATTTCTCTCTCTCTTTCTCTGACTTTTCTCATTCCCCTTAACCCTGGTTATCTTTCTCTCTCTCTCCCTTTTCTCCTTCCCCTTAACACTGGTTATCTATCTCTTTCTCTCTCGTTTCTCATTCCCCTTATCCCTGGTTATCTCTCTCTCTCCCTTTTTTCATTCCCCTCATGCCTGGTCATCTCTCTCCATCTGTCTCGTTTCTCATTCACCTTATCCCTGGTTATCTCTCTCCATCTCTCTCGTTTCTCATTCACCTTATCACTGGCTATCTCTCTCCCTCTCCATTTTTCGTTTACCCTAATCATTGGTTATCTCTCATTCTCTCTCATTTCTCATTCCCCTTATCCCTTGATTATCTCTCTCTCTCCGTTTTTTCATTCCCCTTATCCCTGGTTATCTCTCTCCCTCTCTTCCGTTTCTCATTCTCCTTATCAATGGTTATCTCTTTCTCTCTCTTTTTTCATTCCCCTTATCCCTGGTTATCTGTCTCTCTCCCTTTTCTCATTGCCCTTAACCCTGGTTATCTCTCTCTCTCTCTCTCTTTTCTCATTTCCCTTATCCCTCCTTATCCCTCTCTCTCTCCCTTTTTTCATTCTCTTTATCCCCGGTTATCTCTCTCTCTCTCTCTCTCCCTTTTCTCATTAGCCTTATCCCTGGTTAACTCTCTCCGTCTCTGCCTTTTCTAATTCCCCTGAACCCTGGTTATCTCTCTCCCTCTCTCCAGTTTCTCATTCCACTTTTCCATGGTTATCTCTCTCTCTCTATCTTTCTCATTACCCTTTTCCCTGGTTATCACTCTCTCTCTCGCTTTTCTCATTTCCCATATCCCTGGTTATCTCTCTCCCTCTCTCCGGTTTCTCATTCCCCTTATCGCTAGTTATCTCTCTGTTCCCCTTGTCTCATTCCCCTTATCCCTGGTTATGTCTCTCTCTCCATTATCTCATTCCCCTTATTCCTAGTTATCTCTCTCCCTCTCTCCCGTTTCTCATTCCCCTGTACACTGGTTATCTCTCTCCCTCTCTCCAGTTTCTCATTCCCCTTTTCCCTGGTTATCTCTCTCTCTCTATCTTTCTCATTACCCTTATCCCTGGTTATCTCTCTCTCTCTATCTTTCTCATTCCCCTTTTCCCGAGTTATCTCACTCCCTCTCTCCCGTTTCTCATTCCCCTTATCAATGGTTATCTCCCTCTCTTCCTTGACTAATTCCCCTTATCCCAGTTTATCTGTCTCTTCCCCTTTTCTCATTCCCCTTATCCCTGGTTATGTCTCTCTCTCCATTTTCTCATTGCCCTTATCCCTAGTTATCTCTCTCCCTCTCTCCCGTTTCTCATTCCACTTATCCATGGTTATCTCGCTCTCGCCCTTTTCTCATTCCCCTTATACCTGGTTATCTCTCTCCCTCTCTCACGTTTCTCATTCCCCTTATCCCTTGTATCTCTTACTCTCTCCCCTTTCTCATTCCCCTTAACCCTGGTTATCTCTCTGCCTCTCTCCCTTTTCTCATTCACCTTATCCCTGGTTCTCTCTCTCTCTCTTCATTTTCTCATTCCCTTTAACCTCGTTATCTCTCTCTATCTCTCACTTTTCTCATTCCCCTTAACCTGGTTATATCTCTCTCTCTCCCTTTTTCGTTTTCACTTATGCCTGGTTCTCTCTCTCTCTCTCCCTTTTTTCATTCCCTTTATCCCTGGTTATCTCTCTCTCACTCTCTCCCTTTTCTCATTAGACTTATCCCTGGTTAACTCTCTCCGTCTCTGCCCTTTCTAATTCCCCTGAACCCTGGTTATCTCACTCCCTCTTTCCAGTTTCTCATTCCCCTTTTCCCTGGTTATCTCTCTCTCTCTATCTTTCTCATTCTCCTTATCCCTCGTTATCTCTCTCTCTCTCTACATTTTCTCATTTCCCTTATCCCTGGTTATCTCTCTCCCTCTCTCCCGTTTCTCATCCCCCTTATCGCTGGTTATCTCTCTCTTCCCCTTGTCTCATTCCCCTTATCCCTGGTTATGTCCATCTCTCCATTTTCTCATTCCCCCTATCCCTAGTTATCTCTCACCCTCTCTCTCGTTTCTCATTCCACTTATCCTTGCTTATCTCTCTCCCTCTCTCCCGTTTCTTATTCCCCTTCTCCCTGGTTATCTCTCGACCTCTCTCCAATTTCTCATTCCCCTCATGCCTGGTTACCTCTCTCCGTCTCTCCCGTTTCAAATTCCCCTTATCCCTGGTTATCTCGCTCTCTCCCTTTTCTCATTCCCCTTATCACTGGTTATCTCTCTCCCTCCCTCCCATTTCTCATTCCCCTTATCCCTGGTTATCTCTCCCTCTCTACCTTTTCTCATTCCCCTTATCCCAGGTTATCTGTCTCTTCCCCTTTTCTCATTCCCCTTATCCCTGGTTATGTCTCTCTCTCCATTCTCTCATTGCCCTTATCTCTAGTTATCTCTCTCCCTCTCTCCCGTTTCTCATTCCCCTTATCCCTGGTTATCTCGCTCTCTCCCTCTCCATTTTTTGATTCCCCTTATCCCTGATTGTCTCTCTCCCTCTCTCCAGTTTCTCATTCCCCTTATCCCTGGTTATCTCTCTCACTCTCTCCCTTTTTGTCATTCCCCTTATCCCAGGTTATCTGTCTCTTCCCCTTTTCTCATTCCCCTTATCCCTGGTTATGTCTCTCTCTCCATTCTCTCATTGCCCTTATCTCTAGTTATCTCTCTCCCTCTCTCCCGTTTCTCATTCCCCTTATCCCTGGTTATCTCGCTCTCTCCCTTTTCTCATTCCCCTTATCTCTGGTTATCTCTCTCCCTCTCTCCCGTTTCGCATTCACTTATCCCTTATTTTCTCTTACTCTCTCCCCTTTCTCATTCACCTTAACCCTGGTTATCTCTCTGCCTCTCTCCCTTTTCTCATTCACCTTATCCCTGGATCTCTCTCTCTCTCCCATTTCTCATTTCCCTTATCCCTGGTTATCTCTCTCTCTCTCTACATATTCCGTTTTCGTTTATCCCTGGTTCTCTCTCTCTCTCTCCCATTTCTCATTTCCCTTTTCCCTGGTTATCTCTCTCCCTCTCTCCCGTTTCTCATTCCCCTTATCTCTGGTTATCTCTCTCTCTCACCCCCTTTTCTCATTCCCCTTATCACTGGTTATCTATCTCC
Organism: Heptranchias perlo; assembly: GCF_035084215.1. NCBI lineage: Eukaryota > Metazoa > Chordata > Chondrichthyes > Hexanchiformes > Hexanchidae > Heptranchias > Heptranchias perlo. Next base: position 61,511,301 of record NC_090341.1, on the reverse strand, counting down.
CTCTCTCCGGTTTCTCATTCCCTTATCCCTGGCTATCTCTTCCCCTCTCTCCCGTTTCTCATTCCCCTTATCCCTAGTTATCTCCCTCTCTCTATCTTTCTCATTCCCCTTACCCTGGTTATGTCTCTCCCTCTCTCCCGTTTCTCATTCCCATGAACAATGGTTATCTCTCCCTCTCCCTTTACTCATTCCCGTTATGCCTGGTTCTCTCTCTCAATCTCTCCCTTTTCTCATTCCCCTTATCCCAGGTTATCTGTCTCTTCCCCTTTTCTCATTCCCCTTATCCCTGGTTATGTCTCTCTCTCCATTTTCTCATTGTCCTACTGTCCAGTTATCTCTCTTCCTCTCTCCCGTTTATCATTCCCCTTATCCCTGGTTATCTCGCTCTCTCCCTTTTCTCATTCCCCTTATCCCTGGTTATCTCTCTCCCTCTCTCCCGTTTCTCATTCCCCTAAAACCTTGTTTTCTCTTACTCTCTCCCCTTTCTCATTTCCCTTAACCCTGGTTATCTCTCTCTGTGTCCCTTTTCCGTTTTCGCTTATCCCTGGTTCTCTCTCTATCTCTCCCTTTTCTCATTCTCTTTAACCCTGGTTATCTCTCTCTCTCTCACTTTTCTCATTCCCCTTATCCCTGGTTATCTCTCTCTCTATCCCTTTTCCGTTTTCGCTTATCCCTGGTTCTCTCTCTCTCTCTCTCCCATTTCTCATTTCCCTTATCCCTAGTTATCTCACTCCCTCTCTCCCGTTTCTCATTCCCCTTATCCCTTGTTATCTCTCTCTCTCTCTCCCGTTTCTCATTCCCCTTATCCCTGGTTATCTCTCTCACTCTCTCCCTTTTCTCATTCCCCTTATCCCAGGTTATCTGTCTCTTCCCCTTTTCTCATTCCCCTTATCCCTGGTTATGTCTCTCTCTCCATTATCTCATTGCCCTTATCTCTAGTTATCTCTCTCCCTCTCTCCCGTTTCTCATTCCCCTAATCCCTGGTTATCTCGCTCTCTCCCTTTTCTCATTCCCCTTATCCCTGGTTATCTCTCTCCCTCTCTCCCGTTTCTCATTCCCCATATCCCTTGTTTTCTCTTACTCACTCCCCTTTCTCATTCCCCTTAACCCTGGTTATCTCTCTGCATCTCTCCCTTTTCTCATTCACCTTATCCCTGGATCTCTCTCTATCTCTCCCTTTTCTCATTCTCTTTAACCCTGGTTATCTCTCTCTCTCACTCACTTTTCTCATTCCCCTTATCCCTGGATATCTCTCTCTCTCTCTCCATATTCCGTTTTCGTTTATCCCTGGTTCTCTCTCTCTCTCTCCCATTTCTCATTTACCTTATCCCTGGTTATCTCTCTCCCTCTCTCCCGTTTCTCATTCCCCTTATCTCTGGTTATCTCTCTCTCTCCCCCTTTTCTCATTCCCCTTATCACTGGTTATCTATCTCCCTCTCTCCCGTTTCTCATTCCCTTATCCCTGGCTATCTCTTCCCCTCTCTCCCGTTGCTCATTCCCCTTATCCATAGTTATTTCTCTCTCTCTATCTTTCTCATTCCCCTTACCCTGGTTATCTCTCTCTCTCTCTCCCGTTTCTCATTCCCATTAACAATGGTTATCACTCTCTCTCCCTTTACTCATTCCCGTTTTGCCTGGTTATCTCTGTCAATCTCTCCCATTTCTCATTCCCCTTATCCCAGGTTATCTGTCTCTTCCCCTTTTCTCATTCCCCTTATCCCTGGTTATGTCTCTCTCTCTCTCCCGTTTCTCATTCCCCTTATCCCTGGTTATCTCTCTCCCACTCTCACGTTTCTCATTCCCTTATCTCTTGTTTTCTAATACTCTCTCCCCTTTCTCATTTCCCTTAACCCTGCTTATCTCTCTGCCTCTCTCCCTTTTCTCATTCATCTTATCCCTGGTTCACTCTCTCTCTCTCTCCCTTTTCTCATTCCCTTTAACCATGGTTATCTCTCTAGCTCCCTTTTCTCATTTCCGTTATCCCTGGATATCTCTCTCCATCTCTCCCGTTTCTCATTCCGCTTATCCCTGGTTATCTCTCTCTCTCTCCCTTTTCTCATTCCCCTACCCTGGTTATCTCTCTCTCTCTCTCTCTTTTCTCATTCACCTTATCCCTGGTTATTTCTCTCCCTCTCTCCCGTTTCTCGTTCCCCTTATCCCTGGTTATCTCTCTCTCTCTCTCCCTTTTCTCATTCCCCTTATCCCTCATTCTCTCTCCCTCTCTCCTTTTCATCATTCCCCTCAACCTCGATTTTCTCTCTCTCTCACTTTTATCATTCCCCTTCACCCTGGTTATCTCTCTCCCACTCTCCAGTTTCTCATTCCCCTTATCCCTGGTTATCCCTCTCACTCTCTATGTTTCTCATTCCCCTTTTCCCTGGTTATCTCTCTCTCTCTCCCGTTTCTCATTCCCCTTATCGCTAGTTATCTCTCTCTTCCCCTTGTCTCATTTCCCTTATCCCTGTTTATGTCTCTCTCTCCATTTTCTCATTCCCCGTATCCCTGGTTATCTCTCTCCCTCTCTACCGTTTCTCATTCCCCTTATCCCTCATTCTCTCTTCCGCTCTCCTTTTTCTCATTCCCCTTAATCCTGATTTTCTTTCTCTCTCTGATTTTTCTCATTCCCCTTCACCCTGGTTATCTCACTGCCTCCCTCGCTTTTCGCATTCCCCTTATCCCTGGTTATCTCTCTCTCTCTCCCATTTCTCATTCCCCTACCCTGGTTATCTCTCTCTCTCTTTTCTCATTCACCTTATCCCTTGTAATTTCTCTCCCTCTCTCCCGGTTCTCATTCCCCTTATCCCCGATTATCTCTCTCCCTCTCTCCAGTTTCTAATTCCCCTTATCCCTGGTTATCTCTCTCTCCCCCTCGCCCTTTTCTCATTCCCCTTATCCCTTGTGATCTCTCTCTCGCTCACTTTTCTCATTTCGCTACCCTGGTTATCTCTCTCTCTCTCTTTCCTCATTCCGCTTATCCCTGGTTATCTCTCTCCCTCTCTCCCGTTTCTCATTCCCCTTATCCCTGGTTATCTCTCTCCCTCTCTCCCGTTTCTCATTCCCCTTATCCCTTGTTATCTCTCTCTCCCCATCTCCCTTTTCTCATTCCCCTTATCCCTGGTTATCTCTCTCCCTCTCTCCCGTTTCTCATTCCCCTTATCCCTGGTTATTTCTCTCCCTCTCTCCCGTTTCTCATTCCCCTTATCCCTTGTTATCTCTCTCTCCCCATCTCCCTTTTCTCATTCCCCTTCACCCTGGTTATCTCTCTCCCTCTCTCCCGTTTCTCATTCCCCTTATCCCTTGTTATCTCTCTCTCCCCATCTCCCTTTTCTCATTCCCCTTCACCCTGGTTCTCTCTCTCTCCCTCTCTCTCTCTCCCTTTTCTCATTGCCCTTAACCCTGGTTATCTCTCCCTCTCTCTCTCTTTTCTCATTCCCCTTATCCCTGGCTATCTCTCACTCTCTCCCTTTTCTCATTTCCCTTATCCCTGGTTATCTCTCTCTCTCTCTCCCGTTTCGCATTCCCCTTATCCCTGGTTATCTCTCTCTCTCCCTATTCTCATTCCCCTTATCACTGGTTATCTATCTCCATCTCTCCCGTTTCTCATTCCCCTTATCCCTGGTTATCTCTCCCCTCTCTCCCGTTTCTCATTCCCCTTATCCCTGGTTATCTCTTCCTCTCTCTCCCGTTTCTTATTCCCCTTATCCCTGATTATTTCTCTCTCTCTTTCTCTCACTTTTCTCTTTCCCCTTAACCCTGGTTATCTCTCTCTTTCTTTCTTTTCTCATTCTGCTTATCCCTGGTTATCTTTCTCTCTCTCCTTTTTTCATTCCCCTCATCCCTGGTCATCTCACTCTCTCTCTCTCTTTTTTAATGCCCCTTATCCCTGGTTATCTCTCTCTCTCAATTTTTTAATTCCCCTTATCCCTGGATATCTCTCTCCCTCTGTCCCGTTTATCATTCTCCTTATCACTGGTTATCTCTCTCTCTCCCTTTTTTCATTCCCCTTATCCCTGGTTATCTGTCTCACTCCCTTTTCTAATCGCCCTTAAACCTGGTTATCACTCTCTCTCTCTCTCTCATTTCGAATTTCCCTTATCCCTGCTGATCTCTCTCTCTCTCTCTCCCCTTTTTCATTCCCTTTATCCCTGGTTATCTCTCTCTCTCTCTCTCTCCCATTTCTCAATCTCCTTATCCCTGGTTATCTTTCTCTCTGTCTCGCTGTTCTCATTCGCCTTATCCCTGGTTAACTCTCTCCGTCTCTGCCTTTTCTAATTCCCCTGAACCCTGGTTATCTCTCTCCCTCTCTCCAGTTTCTCATTCCCCTTATCACTGGTTATCTCTCTCTCTCTATGTTTCTCATTCCCCTTTTCCCTGGTTATCTCTCTTTCTCTCCCTCTTCTCATTTCCCTTATCCGTGCGTATCTCTCTCCCTCTCTCCCGTTTCTCATTCCTCTTATCGCTAGTTATCTCTCTCTCTCTCTCTATGTTTCTCATTCCCCTTTTCCCTGGTTATCTCTCTCGTTCTCCATTTTCTCATTCCCCTTATCCCTAGTTATCCCTCTCCCGTATCTCATTCCCCTTATCCCTGGTTATCTCTCTCCCTCTCTCACGTTTCTCATTCCCCTTATCCCTGGTTTTCTCGATCTCTCTCCCTTTTCTCATTTACCTTAACCCTGGTTATCTCTCTCCCTCTCTCCCTTTTCTCATTCCTCTTTTCCCTGGTTCTCTCTCGCTCTCTCTCCCTTTTCTCATTCTCCTTAACCCCGGATATTTCTCTCTCTCTCTCTCTCTTTTCTCATTCCCCTACACTGGTTATCTCTCTCTCTCTCTCTCTTTCCTCAATCCCCTTATCCCTGGTTATCTCTCTCCCTCTCTCCCCTTTCTCATTCCCCTTATCCCTGGTTATCTCACTCTCCCCATCTCCCTTTTCTCATTCACCTTATCCCTGGTTATCACTCTCCCTCTCTCCCGTTTCTCATTCCACGTCACTCTGGTTATCTCTCTCCCTCTCACCCTTTCCTCATTCTCTTATCCCCGGTTATCTCTCTCTCTCTCTCCCTTTTCTCATTCCACATAACCCTGGTTATCTCTCTCTCTCTCTCTTTTTTCATTCCCCTTATCCGTTGGTATCCCTCTCCCTCTCTCTCTTTACTCATTCCGCTCATCCCTGGTTATCTCTCTCTCTCTCTCTCCCTTTTCTCATTGCCCTTATCCTTCATTCTCTCTCCATCTCTCCCTTTTCTCATTCCCCTTAACCCTGGTTATCTATCTCCCTCTCTCCCTTTTCTCTTTCCCCTAAACCATGGTTATCTCTCTCCCTCTCTCCCTTTTCTCATTCCCCTAATCCCTGGTTCTCTCTCGCTCTCTCTCCCTTTTCTCATTCCCCTTAACCCCGGATATCTCTCTCTATCTCTCTCTTTTCTCATTCCCCTTATCCCTGGTTATCTCTCACATTCTCCCTTTTCTCATTTCCCTTATCCCTGGTTGTCTCTCTCCCTCTCTGCCGTTTCTCATTCCCTTCTCCCTGGTTATCTCTCTGTCTCTCTTTTTTCATTCCCCTTATCCCTGGTTATCTCTCTCTCTCTATCTTTCTCATTCCCCTTATCCCTGCTTATCTCTCTCACTCTCTCCCGTTTCTCATTCCCCTTATCGCTAGTTATCTCTCTCTTCCCCTTGTCTCATTTCCCTTATCCCTGGTTATGTCTCTCTCTCCATTTTCTCATTCCCCGTATCCCTGGTTATCTCTCTCTCTCTCTCCCTTTTCTCTTTCCCCTTAACCCTGGTTATCTCTCTCTTTCTCTCTTTTCTCATTCTCCTTAACCCGGGTTATCTCTCTCTCTCCTTTTTTCATTCCCCTCATCCCTGTTCATCTCTCTCTCTCTCTCTCTTCTAATTCCCCTTATCCCTGGTTAACTCTCTCTCTCAATTTTTTAATTCCCCTTATCCCTGGATATCTCTCTCCCTCTGTCCCGTTTATCATTCCCCTTATCCCTGGTTATCTGTCTCACTCCCTTTTCTCATCGCCCTTAACCCTGGTTATCTCTCTCTCTCTCTCATTTCTAATTTCCCTTATCCCTGCTGATCTCTCTCTCTCTCCCTTTTTTCATTCCCTTTATCCCTGGTTATCTCTCTCTCTCTCTCTCTCTCCCATTTCTCAATCCCCTTATCCCTGGTTATCTTTCTCTCTGTCTCGCTTTTCTCATTCGCCTTATCCCTGGTTAACTCTCTCCGTCTCTGCCTTTTCTAATTCCCCTCAACCCTGATTATCTCTCTCCCTCTCTCCAGTTTCTCATTCCCCTTATCACTGGTTATCTCTCTCTCTCTATGTTTCTCATTCCCCTTTCCCCTGGTTATCTCTCTTTCTCTCCCTATTCTCATTTCCCTTATCCCTGGTTATCTCTCTCCCTCTCTCCCTTTTCTCATTCCTCTTTTCCCTGGTTCTCTCTCGCTCTCTCTCTCTTTTCTCATTCCCCTACCCTGGTTTTCTCTCTCTCTCTCTCTCTTTCCTCAATCCCCTTATCCCTGGATATCTCGCTCCCTCTCTCCCCTTTCTCATTCCCCTTATCCCTGGTTATCTCTCTCTCCCCATCTCCCTTTTCTCATTCCCCTTATCCCTGGTAATCACTCTCCCTCTCTCCCGTTTCTCATTCCATGTCACTCTGGTTATCTCTCTCCCTCTCTCCCATTTCTCATTCACCTTATCCCTGGTTCTCTCTCTCTCTCTCCATTTTCTCATTCCCCTGAACACTGGTTATCTCTCTCTCTCTCTGTCTTTTCTCATTCCCCTTATCCCTGGTTATCTCTCTCTCTCTCCCTTTTCTCATTTCCCTGATCCCTGGTTATCTCTCTCCCTCTCACCCTTTCCTCATTCTCTTATCCCTGGTTATCTCTCTCCTTCTCTCCCGTTTCTCATTCCCCTTATCCCTGGTTATCTCTCTGTCTCACTTTTTTCATTCGCTTATCCCTGGTTATCTCTCTTTCTCTATCTTTCTCATTCCACTTATCCCTTGTTATCTCTCTCTCTCTCTCCCTTTTCTCATTTCCCTTATCCCTGGTTATCTCTCTCCCTCTCGACCGTTTCTCATTCCCCTTATCGCAAATTATCTCTCTCTTCCCCTTGTCTCATTCCCCTTATCCCTGGTTATGTCTCTCTCTCTCCATTTTCTCATTTCCCTTATCCCTGGTGATCTCTCTCCCTCTCTACCGTTTCTCATTCCCCTTATCCCTCATTCTCTTTTCCTCTCTCCCGTTTCTCATTCCCCTTATCGCTGGTTGTCTCTCACTCACTCTTTTCTCATTTCCCTTAGTCCTGGTTATCTCTCTCTCTCACCCTGTTCTCATTTCCCTTATCCCGGGTTATCTCTCTCTCTCCCTCTTTTCTCATTTCCCTTATCCCTGGTTATCACTCTACCTCTCTCCAGTGTCGCATTCCCCTTATCCCTGGTTAACTCTCTCCCTCTCGCCCTTTTCTCATTCCCCATATCCCTGGTTATCTCGCTCCCTCTCTCTCTTCCCTCATTCCCCTTATCCCTGTTAATCTATCTCTGTCTCTCCCTTTCCTGACTCCCCGCATCCCTGGTTCTCTCTCGCTCTCTCTCCCTTTTCTCATTCCCCTGAACCCCGGATATCCCTCTCCCTCTCTCTTTTTTCTCATTCCGCTCATCCCTGGTTATCTCTCTCTCTCACTCCCTTTTCTCATTGCTCTTATCCTTCATTCTCTCTCCATCCCTCCCTTTTCTCATTCCCCTTAACCCTGGTTATCTCTCTCCCTCTCTCCCTTTTCTCATTCCCCTTAACCCTGGTTATCTCTCTCCCTCTCTCCCTTTTCTCATTCCCCTTATCCCTGGTTCTCTCTCGCTCTCTCTCCCTTATCTCATTCCCCTTAACCCCGGATATCTCTCTCTTTTCTCATTCCCCTTATCCCTGGTTATCTTTCTCATTCTCCCTTTTCTCATTTCCCTTATCGCTGGTTGTCTCTCTCCCTCTCTGCCGTTTCTCATTCCCTTATCCATGGTTATCTCTCTGTCTCAGTTTTTTCATTTCCCTTATCCCTGGTTATCTCTCTCTCTCTATCTTTCTCATTCCCCTTATCCCTGCTTATCTCTCACCATCTCTCCCGTTTCTCATTCCCCTTATCGCTAGTTATCACTCTTTTCCCCTTGTCTCATTTCCCTTATCCCTGTTTATGTCTCTCTCTCCATTTTCTCATTCCCCATATCCCTGGTTATCTCTCTTCCTCTCGCCCTTTTCTCATTCCCCTTATCCCTGGTTATCTATCTCCCTCTCTCCCTTTCCTCATTCCCCTTATCCCTGGTTATCTCTCTCTCTCTCTCCCTTTTCTCATTCCCCTTATCCCTCATTCTCTCTCCCTCTCTCCTTTTTCTCATTCCCCTTAACCTCGATTTTCTCTCTCTCCCTCACTTTCCTCATTCCCCTTATCCCTGGTTATCTCTCTCCCTCTCTCCAGTTTCTCATTCCCCTTTTCCCTGGTTATCTCTCTCCCTCTCTCCCGTTTCACATTCCCCTTATCCATGGTTATCTCTCTCTCCCTCTCTCCCGTTTCTCATTCCCCTTCACCCTGGTTATCTCTCTCCCTCTCTCCCTTTTCTCATTCCCCTTATCCCTGGTTATCTCTCTCTCTCTCTTCCGTTTCGCATTCCCCTTATCCCTGGTTATCTCTCTCTCTCCCTTTTCTCATTCCCCTTCTCACTGGTTATCGATCTCCCTCTCTCCCGTTTCTCATTCCCCTTATCCCTGGTTATCTCTCCCCTCTCTCCCGTTTCTTATTCCCCTTATCCCTGATTATTTCTCTCTCTCTTTCTCTCATTTTTCTCATTCCCTTTAACCCTGGTTATCTCTCTCCCTCTCTCCCGTTTCTCATTCCCCTTAACCCTTGTTATCTCTCTCTCCCCATCTCCCTTTTCTCATTCCCCTTATCCCTGGTTATCACTCTCCCACTCTCCCGTTTCTCATTCCACGTCACTCTGGTTATCTCTCTCCCTCTCTCCCTTTTCTCATTCACCTTATCCCTGGTTCTCTCTCTATCTCTCTCTCCCTTTTCTCATTCCCCTTAACCCTGGTTATCTCTCTCTCTCTCTGTCTTTTCTCATTCCCCTTATCCCTGGTTATCTCTCTCTCTCTCCCTTTTCTCATTTCCCTTATCCCTGGTTATCTCTCTCTCTCTCCCTTTTCTCATTTCCCTTATCCCTGGTTATCTCTCTCCCTCTCACCATTTCCTCATTCTCTTATCCCTAGTTATCTATCTCTCTCTCTCCCTTTTCTCATTCCACATAACCCTTGTTGTCTCTCTCTCTCCCCCTTTTCTCATTCCCCTTATCCGGTGTTAACCATCTCCCTCTCTCTCTTTTCTCATTCCGCTTATCCCTGGTTATCTCTCTCTCTCTCTCTCCCTTTTCTCATTCTCCTTATCCGTTGTTATCCCTTTCCCTCTCTCTCTTTTATCATTCCGCTTGTTCCTGGTTATCTCTCTGTCTCTCTCCCTTTTCTCATTCCCCTTATCCCTCATTCTCTCTCCATCTCTCCCTTTTCTCATTCCCCTTAACCGTGGATATCTCCCTCCCTCAAGCCCGTTTCTCATTCCCCTAATCCCTGGTTATCTCTCTCTCTCTCTCTTTTCTCATTCCCCTTATCCGTTGGTATCCATCTCCCTCTCTCTCTTTTCTCATTCCCCTTAACCCAGGTTATCTCTCTCTCTCTCTCTCTTTTCTCATTCCCCTTATCCGTTGGTATCCCTCTCCCTCTCTCTCTTTTCTCATTCCCCTTATCCCTGGTTCTCTCTCGCTCTCTCTCCCTTATCTCATTCCCCTTAACCCCGGATATCTCTCTCTTTTCTCATTCCCCTTATCCCTGGTTATCTCTCTCATTCTCCCTTTTCTCATTTCCCTTATCGCTGGTTGTCTCTCTCCCTCTCTGCCGTTTCTCATTCCCTTATCCCTGGTTATCTCTCTGTCTCAGTTTTTTAATTTCCCTTATCCCTGGTTATCTCTCTCTCTCTATCTTTCTCATTCCCCTTATCCCTGCTTATCTCTCACCATCTCTCCCGTTTCTCATTCCCCTTATCGCTAGTTATCACTCTTTTCCCCTTGTCTCATTTCCCTTATCCCTGTTTATGTCTCTCTCTCCATTTTCTCATTCCCCATATCCCTGGTTATCTCTCTTCCTCTCGCCCTTTTCTCATTCCCCTTATCCCTGGTTATCTATCTCCCTCTCTCCCTTTCCTCATTCCCCTTATCCCTGGTTATCTCTCTCTCTCTCTCCCTTTTCTCATTCCCCTTATCCCTCATTCTCTCTCCCTCTCTCCTTTTTCTCATTCCCCTTAACCTCGATTTTCTCTCTCTCCCTCACTTTCCTCATTCCCCTTATCCCTGGTTATCTCTCTCCCTCTCTCCAGTTTCTCATTCCCCTTTTCCCTGGTTATCTCTCTCCCTCTCTCCCGTTTCACATTCCCCTTATCCCTGGTTATCTCTCTCTCTCTCTTCCGTTTCGCATTCCCCTTATCCCTGGTTATCTCTCTCTCTCCCTTTTCTCATTCCCCTTCTCACTGGTTATCGATCTCCCTCTCTCCCGTTTCTCATTCCCCTTATCCCTGGTTATCTCTCCCCTCTCTCCCGTTTCTTATTCCCCTTATCCCTGATTATTTCTCTCTCTCTTTCTCTCATTTTTCTCATTCCCTTTAACCCTGGTTATCTCTCTCCCTCTCTCCCGTTTCTCATTCCCCTTAACCCTTGTTATCTCTCTCTCCCCATCTCCCTTTTCTCATTCCCCTTATCCCTGGTTATCACTCTCCCACTCTCCCGTTTCTCATTCCACGTCACTCTGGTTATCTCTCTCCCTCTCTCCCTTTTCTCATTCACCTTATCCCTGGTTCTCTCTCTATCTCTCTCTCCCTTTTCTCATTCCCCTTAACCCTGGTTATCTCTCTCTCTCTCTGTCTTTTCTCATTCCCCTTATCCCTGGTTATCTCTCTCTCTCTCCCTTTTCTCATTTCCCTTATCCCTGGTTATCTCTCTCTCTCTCCCTTTTCTCATTTCCCTTATCCCTGGTTATCTCTCTCCCTCTCACCCTTTCCTCATTCTCTTATCCCTAGTTATCTATCTCTCTCTCTCCCTTTTCTCATTCCACATAACCCTTGTTGTCTCTCTCTCTCCCCCTTTTCTCATTCCCCTTATCCGGTGTTAACCATCTCCCTCTCTCTCTTTTCTCATTCCGCTTATCCCTGGTTATCTCTCTCTCTCTCTCTCCCTTTTCTCATTCTCCTTATCCGTTGTTATCCCTTTCCCTCTCTCTCTTTTATCATTCCGCTTGTTCCTGGTTATCTCTCTGTCTCTCTCCCTTTTCTCATTCCCCTTATCCCTCATTCTCTCTCCATCTCTCCCTTTTCTCATTCCCCTTAACCGTGGATATCTCCCTCCCTCAAGCCCGTTTCTCATTCCCCTAATCCCTGGTTATCTCTCTCTCTCTCTCTTTTCTCATTCCCCTTATCCGTTGGTATCCATCTCCCTCTCTCTCTTTTCTCATTCCCCTTAACCCAGGTTATCTCTCTCTCTCTCTCTCTTTTCTCATTCCCCTTATCCGTTGGTATCCCTCTCCCTCTCTCTCTTTTCTCATTCCGCTCATCCCTGGTTATCTCTCTCTCTCTCTCTCCCTTTTCTCATTCCCCTTAACTCTGGTTATCTCTCTCAATCTCCCTTTTCTCATTTCCCTTATCCCTGGTTGTCTCTCTCCCTCTCTGCCGTTTCTCATTCCCTTATCCCTGGTTATCTCTCTGACTCACTTTTTTCATTCCCCTTATCCCAGGTTATCTCTCTCTCTATCTTTCTCATTCCCCTTATCCCTGCTTATCTCTCCCTCTCTCCCGTTTCTCATTCCCCTTATCCCTGGTTAACTCTCTCCCTCTCTCCCGTTTCTCATTCCCCTTATCCCTGGTTTGCTCTATCTCTCTCCCTTTTCTCATTCCCCTTCACCCTGGTTCTCTCTCGCTCTCTCTCCCTTTTCTCATTCCCCTTAACCTCGGATATCTCTCTCTCTCTCTTTTCTCATTCCTCTTATCCCTGGTTGTCTCTCTCCTTCTCTCCCGTTTCTCATTCCCCTTATCCCTGGTTATCTCTCTGTCTCACTTTTTTCATTCCCCTTATCCCTGGTTATCTCTCTTTCTCTATCTTTCTCATTCCCCTTATCCCTTGTTATCTCTCTCTCTCTCCCTTTTCTCATTTCCCTTATCCCTGGTTATCTCTCTCACTCTCTCCCGTTTCTCATTCCCCTTATCGCAAGTTATCTCTCTCTTCCCCTTGTCTCATTCCCCTTATCCCTGGTTATGTCTCTCTCTCTCCATTTTCTCATTTCCCTTATCCCTGGTTATCTCTCTCCCTCTCTCCATCTTCTCATTCCCCTTATCCCTGGTTATCTCTCTCCCTCTCTACCGTTTCTCATTCCCCTTATCCCTCATTCTCTTTTCCTCTCTCCCGTTTCTCATTCCCCTTATCCCTGGTTATATCTCTCCCTCTCTACCGTTTCTCATTCCCCTTATCCCTCATTCTCTTTTCCTCTCTCCCGTTTCTCATTCCCCTTATCGCTGGTTGTCTCTCACTCACTCTTTTCTCATTTCCCTTAGTCCTGGTTATCTCTCTCTCTCTCCCTTTTCTCATTCCCGTTATCCCGAGTTGTCTCTCTCTCTCTTTTCTCATTCCCCTTCTCCGTGGTTATCTCTCTCTCTCCCTCTTTTCTCATTTCCCTTATCCCTGGTTATCACTCTACCTCTCTCCAGTGTCGCATTCCCCTTATCCCTGGTTAACTCTCTCCCTCTCGCCCTTTTCTCATTCCCCATATCCCTGGTTATCTCTCTCCCTCTCTCTCTTCCCTCATTCCCCTTATCCCTGTTAATCTGTCTCTGTCTCTCCCTTTTCTGATTCCCCGCATCCCTGGTTCTCTCTCGCTCTCTCTCCCTTTTCTCATTCCCCTTAACCCCGGATATCCCTCTCCCTCTCTCTCTTTTCTCATTCCGCTCATCCCTGGTTATCTCTCTCTCTCTCTCCCTTTTCTCATTGCCCTTATCCTTCATTCTCTCTCCATCTCTCCCTTTTCTCATTCCCCTTAACCCTGGTTATCTCTCTCCCTCTCTCCCTTTTCTCATTCCCCTTAACCCTGGTTATCTCTCTCCCTCTCTCCCTTTTCTCATTCCCCTTATCCCTGGTTCTCTCTCGCTCTCTCTCCCTTTTTTCATTCCCCTTAACCCCGGATATCCCTCTCTATCTCTCTCTTTTCTCATTCCCCTTATCCCTGGTTATCTCTCTCATTCTCCCTTTTCTCATTTCCCTTATCCCTGGTTGTCTCTCTCCCTCTCTGCCGTTTCTCATTCCCTTATCCCTGATTATCTCTTTGTCTCACTTTTTTCATTTCCCTTATCCCTGGTTATCTCTCTCTCTCTATCTTTCTCATTCCCCTTATCCCTGCTTATCTCTCACCCTCTCTCCCGTTTCTCATTCCCCTTATGGCTAGTTATCACTCTCTTCCCCTTGTCTCATTTCCCTTATCCCTGGTTATGTCTCTCACTCCATTTTCTCGTTCGTCGTATCCCTGGTTATCTCTCTCCCTCTCGACCGTTTCTCATTCCCCTTATCCCTCATTCTCTCTTCCGTTCTCCTTTTCTCATTCCCCTTAACCCTGATTTTCTCTCTCTCTCTCACTTTTCTCATTCCCCTTCACCCTGCTTATCTTTCTGCCTCTCTCCCTTTTCTCATTCCCCTTATCCCTGGTTATCTCTCTCTCTCCCTTTTCTCATTCCCCTACCCTGGTTATGTCTCTCTCTCTCTCTCTTTTCTCATTCACCTTATCCCTGGTAATTTCTCTCCCTCTCTCCCGTTTCTCATTCCCCTTATCCCTGGTTATCTCTCTCTCCCCTCTCCCTTTTCTCATTCCCCTTATCCCTGGTTATCACTCTACCTCTCTCCAGTTTCTCATTTCCCTTCTCCCTGGTTATCTCTCTCCCTCTCGCCCTTTTCTCATTCCCCTTATCCCTGGTTATCTATCTCCCTCTCTCCCTTTCCTCATTCCCCTTATCCCTGGTTATCTCTCTCTCTCTCTCCCTTTTCTCATTCTCCTTATCCCTCATTCTCTCTCCCTCTCTCCTTTTTCTCATTCCCCTTAACCTCGATTTTCTCTCTCTCCCTCACTTTTATCATTCCCCTTCACCCTGGTTATCTCTCTGCCTCTCTACCTTTTCTCATTCCCCTTATCCCTGGTGATCTCTCTCTCTCTCTCTCACTTTTCTGATTCCCCTACCCTGGTTATCTCTCTCTCTCTCTCTTTCCTCATTCCCCTTATCCCTGGTTATCTCTCTCCCTCTCTCCCGTTTCTCATTCCCCTTTTCCCTGGTTATCTCTCTCCCTCTCTCCCGTTTCTCATTCCACTTCACCCTGGTTATCTCTCTCCCTCTCTCCCTTTTCTCATTCACCTTACCCCTGGTTCTCTCTCTCTCTCTCTCTCTCCCTTTCCTCATTCCCCTTACCCCTGGTTCTCTCTCTCTCTCTCTCTCTCTCCCTTTCCTCATTCCCCTTAACCCTGGTTATCTCTCTCTCTCTCTCTCTCTCCCTTTCCTCATTCCCCTTATCCCTGGTTATCTCTCTCTCTCTCTCCCGTTTCGCATTCCCCTTACCCCTGGTTATCTCTGTCTCTCCCTTTTCTCATTCCCCTTCTCACTGGTTATCGATCTCCCTCTCTCCCGTTTCTCATTCCCCTTATCCCTGGTTATCTCTCCCCTCTCTCCCGTTTCTCATTCTCCTTATCCCTGGTTATCTCTCCCGCTCTCTCCCGTTTCTTATTCCCCTTATCCCTGATTATTTCTCTCTCTCTTTCTCTCATTTTTCTCATTCCCTTTAACCCTGGTTATCTCTCTCTCTCTCTCCCTTTTCTCTTTCCCCTCAACATTATTTCTATCTCTTTCTCTCACTTTTCTAATTCCCTTTAACCCTGGTTATCTCTCTCCCTCTCTCCCGTTTCTCATTCCCCTTAACCCTAGTTATCTCTCTCTCCCCATCTCCCTTTTCTCATTCCCCTTATCCCTGGTTATCACTCTCCCTCTCTCCCGTTTCTCATTCCACGTCACTCTGGTTATCTCTCTCCCTCTGGCCCTTTTCTCATTCACCTTATCCCTGGTTCTCTCTCTCTCTCTCTCTCCCTTTTCTCATTCCCCTTAACCCTGGTTATCTCTCTCTCTCTCTCTGACTTTTCTCATTCCCCTTATCCCTGGTTATCTCTCTCTCTCTCCCTTTTCTCATTTCCCTTATCCCTGGTTATCTCTCTCCCTCTCACCCTTTCCTCATTCTCTTATCCCTAGTTATCTCTCTCTCTCTCTCCCTTTTCTCATTCCACATAACCCTTGTTGTCTCTCTCTCTCCCCCTTTTCTCATTCCCCTTATCCGGTGTTAACCATCTCCCTCTCTCTCTTTTCTCATTCCGCTTATCCCTGGTTATCTCTCTCTCTCTCCCTTTTCTAATTCTCCTTATCCGTTGTTATCCTTTTCCCTCTCTCTCTTTTATCATTCCGCTTGTTCCTGGTTATCTCTCTGTCTCTCTCCCTTTTCTCATTCCCCTTATCCCTCATTCTCTCTCCATCTCTCCCTTTTCTAATTCCCCTTAACCGTGGATATCTCCCTCCCTCAAGCCCGTTTCTCATTCCCCTAATCCCTGGTTATCTCTCTCCCTCTCCCTTTTCTCATTCCCCTTAACCCTGGTTATCTCTCTCTCTCTCTCTCTCTCTCTTTTCTCATTCCCCTTATCCGTTGGTATCCCTCTCCCTCTCTCTCTTTTCTCATTCCGTTCATCCCTGGTTATCTCTCTCTCTCTCTACCTTTTCTCATTCCCCTTAACTCTGGTTATCTCTCTCATTCTCCCTTTTCTCATTTCCCTTATCCCTCGTTGTCTCTCTCCCTCTCTGCCATTTCTCATTCCCTTATCCCTGGTTATCTCTCTGACTCACTTTTTTCATTCCCCTTATCCCAGGTTATCTCTCTCTCTATCTTTCTCATTCCCCTTATCCCTGCTTATCTCTCTCTCTCTCCCTTTTCTCATTCCCCTTATCGCTAGTTATCTCCCTCTTCCCCTTGTCTCATTCCCGTTATCCCTGGCTGTGTCTCTCTCTCCATTTTCTCATTCCCCTTGTCCCAAGTTATCTCTCTCCCTGTCTCCCGTTTCTCATTCCCCTTATCCCTAGTTAACTCTCTCCCTCTCTCCCGTTTCTCATTCCCCTTCTCCCTGGTGAACTCTCTCCCTCTCTCCCGTTTCTCATTCCCCTTATCCCTGATTATCTCTCTCCCTCTCTCCCATTTCTCATTCCCCTTATCCCTGGTTATCTCGCTCTCTCCCTTTTCTCATTCCCCTTATCCCTGGTTATCTCTCTCCCTCTCTCCCGTTTCTCATTCCCCTTATCCCTGGTTTGCTCTATCTCTCTCCCTTTTATCATTCCCCTTCACCCTGGTTCTCTCTCGCTCTCTCTCCCTTTTCTCATTCCCCTTAACCTCGGATATATATCTCTCTCTCTTTTATCATTCCCCTTATCCCTGGTTGTCTCTCTCCTTCTCTCCCGTTTCTCATTCCCCTTATCCCTGGTTATCTCTCTGTCTCACTTTTTTCATTCCCCTTATCCCTGGTTATCTCTCTTTCTCTATCTTTCTCATTCCCTTTATCCCTTGTTATCTCTCTCTCTCTCCCTTTTCTCATTTCCCTTATCCCTGGTTATCTCTCTCCCTCTCTCCCGTTTCTCATTCCCCTTATCGCAAGTTATATCTCTCTTCCCCTTGTCTCATTCCCCTTATCCCTGGTTATGTCTCTCTCTCTCCATTTTGTAATTTCCCTTATCCCTGGTTATCTCTCTCCCTCTCTCCATCTTCTCATTCCCCTTATCCCTGGTTATCTCTCTCCCTCTCTACCGTTTCTCATTCCCCTTATCCCTCATTCTCTTTTCCTCTCTCCCGTTTCTCATTCCCCTTATCCCTGGTTATCTCTCTCCCTCTCTAGCGTTTCTCATTCCCCTTATCCCTCATTCTCTTTTCCTCTCTCCCGTTTCTCACTCCCCTTATCGCTGGTTGTCTCTCACTCACTCTTTTCTCATTTCCCTTAGTCCTGGTTATCTCTCTCTCTCACCCTATTCTCATTTCGCTTATCCCTGGTTATCTCTCTCTCTCTCCCTTTTCTCATTCCCGTTATCCCGACTTGTATCTCTCTCTCTTTTCTCATTCCCCTTCTCCGTGGTTATCTCTCTCTCTCCCTCTTTTCTCATTTCCCTTATCCCTGGTTATCACTCTACCTCTCTCCAGTGTCGCATTCCCCTCATCCCTTGTTAACTCTCTCCCTCTCGCCCTTTTCTCATTCCCCATATCCCTGGTTATCTCTCTCCCTCTCTCTCTTCCCTCATTCCCCTTATCCCTGTTAATCTGTCTCTGTCTCTCCCTTTTCTGATTCCCCGCATCCCTGGTTCTCTCTCTCTCTCACTCCCTTGTCTCATTCCCCTTATCCCTCATTCTCTCTCCCTCTCTCCTTTTTCTCATTCCCCTTAACCCTGGTTTTCTCTCTCTCTCTCTCCCTTTTCTCATTCCACTTCACCCTGGTTATCTCTCTCCCTCTCTCCCTTTTCTCATTCCCATTATCCCTGGTTATCTCTCTCTCTCTCCCTTTTTTCATGCCCCTTAACCCTGGTTGTCTCTCTCTCTATCTCTCTTTTCTCTTTCCCCATATCCCTGGTTCTCTCTCTCTCTCTCCCGTTTCTCATTCCCTTATCCCTGGTTATCTCTCTCCCTCTCGCCCTTTTCTCATTCAACTTATCCCTGGTTATCTCTCTCCCTGTCTTCCTTTCCTCATTCACCTTACCCCTGGTTATCTCTCTCTCTCTCTCCCTTGTCTCATTCCCCTTATCCCTCATTCTCTCTCCCTCTCTCCTTTTTCTCATTCCACTTAACCCTGGTTTTCTCTCTCTCTCTCCCTTTTCTCATTCCCCTTCACCCTGGTTATCTCTCTGCTTCTCTCCCTTTTCTCATTCTCCTTATCCCTGGTTATCTCTCTCTTCCCCTTGTCTCATTCCCCATATCCCTGGCTCTGTCTCTCTCTCCATTTTCTCATTCCCCTTCTCCCTCAATCTCTCTCCCTCTCTCCTTTTTCTCATTCCCCTTCACCTCGATTTTCTCTCTTTCTCTCACTTTTCTCATTCCCCTTCACCCTGGTTATCTCTCTCTCTCTCTCTCTCTTTCCTCAATCCCCTTATCCCTGGTTATCTCTCTCCCTCTCTCCCCTTTCTCATTCCCCTTATCCCTGGTTATCTCTCTCCCTCTCTCCCGTATCTCATTCCCCTTATCCCTGGTTATCTCTCTCTCCCCATCTCCCTTTTCTCATTCCCTTATCCCTGGTTATCTCTCTGTCTCACTTTTTTCATTCCCCTTATCGCTGGTTATCTCTCTCTCTCTATCTTTCTCATTCCCCTTATCCCTGGTTATCTCTCTCTCTCTCCCTTTTCTCATTTCCCTTATCCCTGGTTATCTCTCTCCCTCTCTCCCGTTTCTCATTCCCCTTATCCCTTGTTATCTCTCTCTCTCTCCCTTTTCTCATTTCCCTTATCCCTGGTTATCTCTCTCCCTCTCTCCATCTTCTCATTCCCCTTATCCCTGGTTATCTCTCTCCCTCTCTACCGTTTCTCATTCCCCTTATCCCTCATTCTCTTTTCCTCTCTCCCGTTTCTCATTCCCCTTATCCCTGGTTATCTCTCTCCCTCTCTAGCGTTTCTCATTCCCCTTATCCCTCATTCTCTTTTCCTCTCTTACGTTTCTCAGTCCCCTTATCGCTGGTTGTCTCTCACTCACTCTTTTCTCATTTCCCTTATTCCTGGTTATCTCTCTCTCTCACCCTATTCTCATTTCCCTTACCCCTGGTTATCTCTCTCTCTCTCCCTTTTCTCATTCCCGTTATCCCGACTTGTATCTCTCTCTCTTTTCTCATTCCCCTTCTCCGTGGTTATCTCTCTCTCTCCCTCTTTTCTCATTTCCCTTATCCCTGGTTATCACTCTACCTCTCTCCAGTGTCGCATTCCCCTCATCCCTTGTTAACTCTCTCCCTCTCGCCCTTTTCTCATTCCCCATATCCCTGGTTATCTCTCTCCCTCTCTCTCTTCCCTCATTCCCCTTATCCCTGTTAATCTGTCTCTGTCTCTCCCTTTTCTGATTCCCCGCATCCCTGGTTCTCTCTCTCTCTCACTCCCTTGTCTCATTCCCCTTATCCCTCATTCTCTCTCCCTCTCTCCTTTTTCTCATTCCCCTTAACCCTGGTTTTCTCTCTCTCTCTCTCCCTTTTCTCATTCCACTTCACCCTGGTTATCTCTCTCCCTCTCTCCCTTTTCTCATTCCCATTATCCCTGGTTATCTCTCTCTCTCTCCCTTTTTTCATGCCCCTTCACCCTGGTTGTCTCTCTCTCTGTCTCTCTTTTCTCTTTCCCCATATCCCTGGTTCTCTCTCTCTCTCTCCCGTTTCTCATTCCCCTTATCCCTGGTTATCTCTCTCCCTCTCGCCCTTTTCTCATTCAACTTATCCCTGGTTATCTCTCTCCC
The DNA here is from genome assembly GCF_035084215.1 of Heptranchias perlo. Classification (NCBI taxonomy): domain Eukaryota; kingdom Metazoa; phylum Chordata; class Chondrichthyes; order Hexanchiformes; family Hexanchidae; genus Heptranchias; species Heptranchias perlo. Next base: position 61,491,697 of record NC_090341.1, on the reverse strand, counting down.
TCTCTTCCTTTCCTCATTCACCTTACCCCTGGTTATCTCTCTTTCTCTCTCCCTTGTCTCATTCCCCTTATCCCTCATTCTCTCTCCCTCTCTCCTTTTTCTCATTCCACTTAACCCTGGTTTTCTCTCTCTCTCTCCCTTTTCTCATTCCCCTTCACCCTGGTTATCTCTCTGCTTCTCTCCCTTTTCTCATTCTCCTTATCCCTGGTTATCTCTCTCTTCCCCTTGTCTCATTCCCCATATCCCTGGCTCTGTCTCTCTCTCCATTTTCTCATTCCCCTTCTCCCTCAATCTCTCTCCCTCTCTCCTTTTTCTCATTCCCCTTCACCTCGATTTTCTCTCTTTCTCTCACTTTTCTCATTCCCCTACACCCTGGTTATCTCTCTCTCTTTCTCTCTTTCCTCAATCCCCTTATCCCTGGTTATCTCTCTCCCTCTCTCCCCTTTCTCATTCCCCTTATCCCTGGTTATCTCTCTCCCTCTCTCCCGTATCTCATTCCCCTTATCCCTGGTTATCTCTCTCTCCCCATCTCCCTTTTCTCATTCCCTTATCCCTGGTTATCTCTCTGTCTCACTTTTTTCATTCCCCTTATCGCTGGTTATCTCTCTCTCTCTATCTTTCTCATTCCCCTTATCCCTGGTTATCTCTCTCTCTCTCCCTTTTCTCATTTCCCTTATCCCTGGTTATCTCTCTCCCTCTCTCCCGTTTCTCATTCCCCTTATCCCTGGTTATCTCTCTGTCTCACTTTATTCATTCCCCTTATCCCTGGTTATCTCTCTCTCTCTATCTTTCTCATTCCCCTTATCCCTGGTTACCTCTCTCTCTCTCCCTTTTCTCATTTCCCTTATCCCTTGTTATCTCTCTCCCTCTCTCCCGTTTCTCATTCCCTTTATCGCTAGTTATCTCCCTCTTCCCCTTGTCTCATTCCCCTTATCCCTGGCTGTGTCTCTCTCTCCATTTTCTCTTTCCCCTTGTACCAAGTTATCTCTCTCCCTGTCTCCCGTTTCTCATTCCCCTTATCCCTGGTTAACTCTCTCCCTCTCTCCCGTTTCTTATTCCCCTTATCCCTGGTTAACTCTCTCCCTCTCTCCCGTTTCTCATTCCCCTTATCCCTGATTATCTCTCTCCCTCTCTCTCATTTCTCATTCCCCTTATCCCTGGTTATCTCGCTCTCTCCCTTTTCTCATTCCCCTTATCCCTGGTTTTCTCTATCCCTCTCCCTTTTCTCATTCCCCTTCACCCTGGTTCTCTCTCGCTCTCTCTCCCTTTTCTCATTCCCCTTAACCTCGGATATCTCTCTCTCTCTCTTTTCTCATTCCCTTTATCCCTGGTTATCTCTCTCTCTCTCCCTTTTCTCATTTCCCTTATCCCTGGTTATCTCTCTCCCTCTCTCCCGTTTCTCATTCCCCTGATCGCAAGTTATCTCTCTCTTCCCCTTGTCTCATTCCCCTTATCCCTGGTTCTGTCTCTCTCTCTCCATTTTCTCATTTCCCTTATCCCTGGTTATCTCTCTCCCTCTCTCCATTTTCTCATTTCCCTTGTCCCTCGTTATCTCTCTCCCTCTCTACCGTTTCTCATTCCCCTTATCCCTCATTCTCTCTTCCTCTCTCCCGTTTCTCATTCACCTTATCCCTGGTTATCTCTCTCCCTCTCTCCCATTTCTCATTCCCCTTATCGCTGGTTGTCTCTCTCTCACTCTTTTCTCATTTCCCTGAGCCCTGGTTATCTCTCTCTCTCTCCCTATTCTCATTTACCTTATCCCTGGTTATCTCTCTCTCTCTCTCTATCCCTTTTCTCATTCCCGTTATCCCTCGTTGTCTCTCTCTCTTTTCTCATTCCCCTTCTCCGTGGTTATGTCTCTCTCTCCCTCTTTTCTCATTTCCCTTATCCCTGGTTATCACTCTACCACTCTCCAGTGTCGCATTCCCCTTATCCCTGGTTATCTCTCTCCCTCTCTCCCTTCCCTCATTCCCCTTATCCCTGTTAATCTGTCTCTGTCTCTCCCTTTTCTGATTCCCCTCTTCCCTCGTTCTCTCTCTCTCTCACTCCCTTGTCTCATTCCCCTTATCCCTCATTCTCTCTCCCTCTCTCCTTTTTCTCATTCCCCTTAACCCTGGTTTTCTCTCTCTCTCTCCCTTTTCTCATTCCAGTTCACCCTGGTTATCTCTCTCCCTCTCTCCCTTTTCTCATTCCCGTTATCCCTGGTTATCTCTCTCTCTCTCCCTTTTCTCATGCCCCTTAACCCTGGTTGTCTCTCTCTCTATCTCACTTTTCTCATTCCCCTTATCCCTGGTTATCTCTCTCTTCCCCTGGTCACTTTCCCCTTATCCCTGGCTGTGTCTCTCCATTTTCTCATTCCCCTTATCCCGAGTTATCTCTCTCCCTCTCTCCTTTTCCACATTCCCCTTATCCCTGGTTATCTCTCTCTCTCTCTCCCTTTTCTCATTCTCCTTCTCCCTCATTCTCTCTCCCTCTCTCCTTTTTCTCATTACCCTTCACCTCGATTTTCTCTCTCTCTCTCACTTTTCTCATTCCCCTTCACCCTGGTTATCTCTCTGCCTCTCTCCCTTTCCTCATTCCCCTTATCCCTGGTGAACTCTCTCTCTCTTTTCTCATTCCCCTACCCTGGTTATCTCTCTCTCTCTCTCTTTCCTCAATCCCCTTATCCCTGGTTATCTCTCTCCCTCTCTCCCCTTTCTCATTCCCCTTATCCCTGGTTATCTCTCTCCCTCTCCCTTTTCTCATTCACCTTATCCCTCATTCTCTCTCCATCTCTCCCTTTTCTCAATCCCCTTATCCCTGGTTATCTCTCTCCCTCTCTCCCCTTTCTCATTCCGCTTATCCCTGGTTATCTCTCTCCCTCTCCCTTTTCTCATTCACCTTATCCCTCATTCTCTCTCCATCTCGCCCTTTTCTCATTCCCCTTAACCCCGGATATCTCTCGCTCCCTCTCTCTTTTCTCATTCCCCTTATCCCTGGTTATCTCTCTCATTCTCCCTTTTCTCAATTCCCTTATCACTGGTCATCTCTCTCTCTCTCTCTCTCCCTTTTCTCATTCCCCTTAACCCTGGTTATCTCTCTCTCTCTCTCTCTTTCCTCAATCCCCTTATCCCTGGTTATCTCTCTCCCTCTCTCCACTTTCTCATTCCCCTTATCCCTGGTTATCTCTCTCCCTCTCTCCCGTTTCTCATTACCCTTATCCCTGGTTTTCTCTCTCTCCCCATCTCCCTTTTCTCATTCCCCTTATCCCTGGTTATCTCTCTCTCTCTCTCCCTTTTCTCATTCCCCTTAACCCTGGTTATCTCTCTCTCTCTCTCTCTTTCCTCAATCCCCTTATCCCTGGTTATCTCTCTCCCTCTCTCCACTTTCTCATTCTCCTTATCCCTGGTTATCTCTCTCCCTCTCTCCCGTTTCTCATTACCCTTATCCCTGGTTTTCTCTCTCTCCCCATCTCCCTTTTCTCATTCCCCTTATCCAGTGTTAACCCTCTCCCTCTCTCTCTTTTCTCATTCCGCTTATCCCTGGTTATCCCTCTCTCTCTCTCTCCCTTTTCTCAATCCCCTTATGCGTTGTTATCCCTTTCCCTCTCTCTCTTTTATCATTTCGCTTGTTCCTGGTTATCTCTCTGTATCTCTCCCTTTTCTCAATCCCCTTATCCCTCATTCTCTCTCCATCTCTCCCTTTTCTCATTCCCCTCAACCGTGGTTATCTCCATCCCTCTAGCCCCTTTCTCATTCCCCTAATCCCTGGTTATCTCTCTCCCTCTCACTTTTCTCATTCCCCTTAACCCTGGTTATCTCTCTCTCTCTCTCTTTTTTCATTCCCCTTATCCGTTGGTATCCCTCTCCCTCTCTCTCTTTTCTCATTCCGCTCATCCCTGGTTATCTCTCTCTCTCTCTCCCTTTTCTCATTCCCCTTATCCTTCATTCTCTCTCCATCTCTCCCTTTTCTCATTCCCATTAACCCTGGTTATCTCTCTCCCTCTCTCCATTTTCTCTTTCCCCTTAACCATGGTTATCTCTCTCCCTCTCTCCCTTTTCTCATTCCCCTTATCCCTGGTTCTCTCTCGCTCTCTCTCCCTTTTCTCATTCCCCTTAACCCCGGATATCTCGCTCTCTCTCTCTCTTTTCTCATTCCCCTTATCCCTGGTTATCTCTCTCATTCTCCCTTTTCTCATTTCCCTTATCCCTGGTTGTCTCTCTCCCTCTCTGCCGTTTCTCATTCCCTTATCCCTGGTTATCTCTCTGTCTCACTTTTTTCATTCCCCTTATCCCTGGTTATCTCTCTCTCTCCATCTTTCTCATTCCCCTTATCCCTGCTTATCTCTCTCCCTCTCTCCCGTTTCTCATTCCCCATATCGCTAGTTATCTCTCTCTTCCCCTTGTCTCATTTCCCTTATCCCTGGTTATGTCTCTCTCTCCATTTTCTCATTCCCCGTATCCCTGGTTATCTCTCTCCCTCTCGACCGTTTCTCATTCCCCTTATCCCTCATTCTCTCTTCCGCTCTCCTTTTTCTCATTCCCCTTAACCCTGATTTTCTCTCTCTCTCTCTCTCACTTTTCTCATTCCCCTTCACCCTGGTTATCTCTCTGGCTCTCTCCCTTTTCTCATTCCCCTTATCCCTGGTAATTTCTCTCCCTCTCTCTCGTTTCTCATTCCCCTTATCCCTGATTATCTCTCTCCCTCTCTCCCGTTTCTCATTCCCCTTATCCCTGGTTATCTCTCTCTCCCCCTCTCCCTTTTCTCATTCCCCTACCCTGGTTATCTCTCTCTCCCCCTCTCCCTTTTCTCATTCCCCTTCTCCCTGGTTATCTCTCTCCCTCTCGCCCTTTTCTCATTCCCCTGATCCCTGGTTATCTCTCTCCCTCTCTCGCTTTCCTCATTCCCCTTATCCCTGGTTATCTCTCTCTCTCTCTCCCTTTTCTCATTCCCCTTATCCCTCATTCTCTCTCCCTCTCTCCTTTTTCTCATTCCCCTTAACCCTGATTTTCTCTCTCTCTCTCACTTTTATCATTCCCCTTCAACCTGGTTATCTCACTGCCTCTCTCACTTTTCTCATTCCCCTACCCTGGTTATCTCTCTCTCTCTCTTTCCTCATTCCCGTTATCCCTGGTTATCTCTCTCCCTCTCTCCCGTTTCTCATTCCCCTTATCCCTGGTGATCTCTCTCTCTCTCTCACTTTTCTCATTCCCCTTATCCCTGGTTATCTCTCTTCCTCTCTCCCATTTCTCATTCCCCTTATCCCTGTTTTTCTCTCTCATTCTCCCTTTTCTCATTCCCCTTATCCCTGGTTATCTCTCTCTCTCCCTTTTCTCATTCCCCGTCTCCCTGGTTATCTCTCTCCCTCTTTCCCTTTTCTCATTCCCCAATCCCTGGTTATCTCTCTCCCTCTCTCCCGTTTCTCATTCCCCTTTCCCTAGTTATCTCTCTCCCTCTCTCCCGTGTCCCATTCCCAATATTCCTGTTTTTTCTCACTCACTCTCCCTTTTCTCATTCCCCTTATCCCTGTTTTTCTCACTCACTCTCCCTTTTCTCATTCCCCATATCCCTGGTTATCTCTCTCCCTCTCTCCCGTTTCTCATTCCCCTTGTCCGTGGTTATCTCTCTCTCTCTCTCTCTCCCTTTTCTCATTCCCCTTATCCCTGGTTATCTCTCTCCCTCTCTCCCGTTTTTCATTGCCCTCATCCCTGGTTATCTCTCTCTCTCCCTTTTCTCATTCCCCTTATCCCTGGTTATCTCTCTCCCTCTCTCACGTTTCTCATTCCCCTTATCCCTGGTTCTCTCTCTCTCCCTTTTCTCATTTACCTTAACCCTGGTTATCTCTCTCTCTCTCTCTCCCTTTTCTCATTCCCCTTATCCCTGGTTATCTCTTCCTCTCTCTCCCTTTTCTCGTTTCCCTTATCCCTGGTTATCTCTCTCTCTCCCTTTTTGCATTCCCCTTATCCCTGGTTATCTCTTCTCTCTCCCTTTTCTCATTCCCCATATCACTGGTTATCTCTCTCCCTCTCTCCCGTTTCTCATTCCCCTTTTCCCTGGTCATCTCTCTCTCTCCCTTTTCTCATTCTCCTTATCCTGGTTGTCTCTCTCCTCCTTTCTCCCTTATCTCATTCCCCTTATCCCTGGTTATCTCTCTCCCTCTTGTTCTGATGGTCAGTGGCGCGCTCCCCGGGGGTGAGGAGGTGGCGTGCGCGGGCTCGGCTGGCGACGGGGGCGCGCGGTGCGGTGCGGTGCCCGCGCGGGGCGGTGACGCGCGGCGCGCCCCCGCGGTGTGGTTGAATGGAGCGGTCGGCCGCTCGCTCGGAGGGTGTGGGAATGGCGGCTGTTCGCGGCGCCCTGTGCCTGGCTCTGCTGCAGCTGCTGCTGATGGACGTGGCCGCTTCCTACAGCTTCCCGGCCAACTACACGTGAGTACAGGGGTGACCCCCCAGCCCA